>NC_137462.1:271060987-271724737 GCF_964235325.1 Thermobia domestica
ATCAGTAACAAAAGAAAAACAAACAATTGGCTTGGATTTTCAATCAAAATTGAAATGTGAGAATCGAGAGTAAAGTTAGCTACACCCCAATCCAAAAGTTAACTACAGTCCAGTTTGTAAATATCTCAGTACGTTTATCGAAACAAACGATTTTTTCTTCAAAACAATGAATAACAAACAAGAAACAAACGATTGAGATCGGTTTTAAAACAAAATTTGAAAGTGGGGGACAGTGTGAAGTTGTCCCAACTTTATTTTATAAATATATCTTGAAGGTTTTTGAAACAAAAGATTTTTTCTTCAAAAGAATCGATAACCAACAAAAACATACTATTGATTTTGGTTTTGAACCGAAATTTGATAGAGGGTAACTTCACACTGCCCCCACTAACTTAATTTTGTATATATCTCTATGTTTTCGAAACAAACGATTTATTATTCAAAACAGTCAATAACATATGAAAAGCAAATGTTTGCAGCCCCGTATTTATAAATTGTGCGCCCCTGTGATCTACATAATTTGCCGACCTCCCCCCACACAACCTTGATTGATGATTATGATATTGAGTTTAACGTCCCGTTCAGCAGCGAAGCTATATGAAACGTGGACCTACTGAGTAACGTGAAATCCGAACCACACGAGCTCCCGCCGGGAATCAAACCCGGGTGCCCCACGCCATAAGCGCGTACGCTAACCGCTTAGCCACGAAGGAGCTCCAAACAAACTTATGTCTCAAACAAGGAAACAAGCTTTGATTTTGCAAACATACCAGTTCTTGTTAAGTAGCAGTTTAGGTATTACAAGTTACAAACGTTACAACGTAATTTTAAATAGCCTAATTCTCTTAACGATGACTACGATGTGGTATTCTGTCCAAAGGTAGGTGTTTGACTCGAAGGTTCCTGGGCAAGCTGAAACTATGGGTAGTGCCATTCCCTTCATGGGATAATGATGACGTACCAAGGACGGGACCTACAGCTTAACTTGGGATCCGAACCTCTTGTGTCCCCACCAGGAATCGAACCCAGGACCCTTTGATTACAAGGCAATGAGCTTAACAGCTCATTTATTGGGGACACATTCTATCAATACTGGTATCTAATTTATTCATTTTTGTTTTAATTTACTGTCCGGAGAAAATACATTCTATTAATTTCTAGAGAGAGAGAGAGAGAGAGTAGTCTACTAGAGATCTAATGGGGGCGTAATTTTGAAGCTGGGATTGGCTGATATCCATCACTGAGACACTAATAATAATTGGTGATAACTGATAAGAAAAACAACTGTTTGTATTATTCACTATCAACAATGGTTTTATAGCATCCATATTAATGATACAATAAGCTGTTTTTCTGCCTGTATGTCTGTAGCACTTTTCAACTCGAGAACCATAATAGATAGAAAAATGAAATTTTAATATGTTTTAAAGCTCTAAGAGGAATTATCCAAATGACTGTTCCAGGTTCTTAGGTCACACTTGAGCTGAGATATGAGGGTGCAAAGTACCCATAAGAATAACATGGAGCATTTTTAAAATAATCGAAAACGACCAATATTAGAGTTGAATTAATAGTTTTTGAGGTCGATGAGATGAATAGTGACAGTTTTAGTCCAATTCAACTTTAAGGTCTCACTTCACTATCCAGTGCGGGAGCGAGATTTTAAAGGTAATAAAAAGCAACAGATAATACTGTTGAATTCATAGTTTTCGAGGTCGCTGAGTTTAATGGTATCAGTTTTCATTATGTTCAAGTTCATCCTCACCCCCTTGGAGTGAGGGTGGGACAATATGACTTCTTTAAAATAATCAGATAACCTAGCTTATTAGTAACTATTGTAATTAGAGCGAATTAAACACATTAAGATATTTTCTCGCGCTTGTGCGGGACTCTGCGAGTTGCTAGTTTTAAATGTTACTTTATTGTGAATCGTAAAAAATCCAAAATTTTGCAGTTCACTAAATTCCACCGCCCTGTGCTCGAGCACAGAATAGCACTTACATAAATACGGGCCTGAATGTATGGCTTTGGTTCCGAATCAAAATTAGAAAGTGGAGGGTGGGCAATTCACAAACGTCTTTCACATATTTGCTTTAGTTGTTATCAGTGCCTTGTCCGAGGCGGAAAGACTCATATAGTCCTAGTTAAAGGAGATACATTATTAATTACAATCCTGGATTTTTGATATATTCTATTAAAATTAAAGTTAATGATAATTTTAAGTTATTGTATTTTTAACCAAAGAGTGTACTGCCTTCTTGCTGGTGTCATAATGAAATGCTTTATGGAGTTTATATATATATATATATATATATATATATATATATATATATATATATATATATATATATATATATATATATATATGAATTTCGCTTTAATAGGTATAATGCTACTGATCTGCTATTGTTGGCCACTAATAACATTTTTTTAGCACCATAAATATTTATTTTTGCAGAGTTTGTCGAAAAGTACACATAAGGTTTTATCCTCCCGCATTTCGGTTTCTTAGGTTGAACTAGCTTTATCGATTGATATGCATATCTCATCTTTGGACAATTATTGTACAATAATCTATTGTAGAATTTAAAGAGATAATATAGTTGTTTGAAAAGTATATTAATACGAACATCTTTTA
Organism: Thermobia domestica; assembly: GCF_964235325.1. Classification (NCBI taxonomy): domain Eukaryota; kingdom Metazoa; phylum Arthropoda; class Insecta; order Zygentoma; family Lepismatidae; genus Thermobia; species Thermobia domestica. Next base: position 271,063,626 of record NC_137462.1, read on the forward strand.
AACCTTAAGTGTAGAAATAGATTATTACATGAATAAATTACTGTAAAATTTCCTGTAGTTACATCCTTCCATTAGTTTCAGTATATACAGGAACGAAAGCTAGTTCATAGAACAAAATATTCCTCTTATGAATAACATGAATAACACTTGTTTAAATAAATAAGTGTTCTACAATTACATACGTAACATTGTTCTATTTTGACATGTCAATAATGAGGGAGTGAATCCCTCCTGATTGAAAATAAAATATTTCCACGGCAATTTTATAGGTCTCCTATTTTTATAAAGTACAGTGTGTATTTTGTTCGAGATTATAGACTTACTCGTAGGGGTGTAGAGGGAGAATATGGGAGGAAAGGGTGAACACAAGAGAACCCACGAACAAACTGTTTTCTTTAGTTAACGTCTCATGTTATGTATCTAATGAATGATGGTGATGATAATAATGAATGAAATTTTAGAATCAAGACGAACGAGAAAAGGAGAACCTCTTGAAATTTCGATGCACACACATTTTGCCACCAGAAAAATAACTTAATGAAAACCAGAATCGAATCGGGGACCCTACGCACCATAGATAAGCGCTTTACCATTGAGCATCTATAGTTGAGTTATTTACCTATTTAACGAAAAATGAATTAAATTACTGTATTAAAAATCTAAATTTATGTTGTCTATAAAAATAATAAATTCTATATAACTTAAATATGCATATTGATAAATATGTTACATTAAAATATACAGCAAAATTTCTGATTTACAGTATTTGTTATAGTCACACTTTTAAAATGAACATCATGGTGTAACATGCACTCGAATTATGTATATTTTTTAGAGTGATTGTAGCACTTTGCTGTGCACTTGAATTTTCTAATTATCTAAGCATCACTGATAATTTCTTATCTCATTTTTTTAAAAAAATCAATGCATCATTAATTCATATTATTAATAAGCAAACAAGTTTCACTAACATAAACTATCGTCATTTAGAAATCCTAATTCAAGAATATCAGTGTAAAACAAATTTGAGAGTATTGAAAGGTGACTATATTAAAAAAAAATGTATTGACGGGCTTACACGGCAACTTATTATAAAGGTAACCAAGAAAATTCTGTCGCTTTTTGTGGAGATCTGTGTTCAATTGGCTCTCACACCGTGAGTTGAAAGCGGATGGAGATAATGCCAAGGTCAGTTGTTGTTGTGGGTATATCCAACATACTACCTGGTTGTGGCAGTTCACTTACACCGTGAACTTGCTTAAGGACAGAGTGAGCATGGGACCTCCATAGAGCGTCATAAGTGCGTGTATGGTGTACGAGTTCAAGCTCGGATCAAACGCTGCTGCAGCGGGGTGGAAGATATACCAGGCCTTTGGTGAGAGTGTTTTGACTACGCGGACAGTGCAGCGATGGTTTAACAAGTTTAAGGACGGTGACGAAACACTCGAAGACGCATCACGTGCCAGAAGACATGTACAAAATGAAGATCGTCAGCCAGAAAATCAGGCGAACGGTTTCCAGGTATACGAGGAACTAGAACTACAATTCAGTGTGGATAAACCATTCGGCAGCACCTCCATCAACTTGGGAGGCACTACAAGTTGGGGAGATGGGTCCCACATGAATTGACTCCAGGTCAGAAGGCAACACGAGCAGACACGTGTGTTTGTTTTCTCGTAGAAGTGGGTCCTGTACGAAGCTCCACGGCACCATCATCATTGGTTAGCATCCCACGAACCGGTTCCAAAACAGCCGAAACTAGTATTGCACCGAAGAACGTCCTCCTGTGTGTTTGGTGGACTGCTCGCGGCATCGTGCATCGGGATCTGTTACAAGCAGGTCAGATCATCAATGTAACTGTCTACTGTCAGCAGTTGAACCGTGTTCAAGAAAAACTCAAAACTCCTGCACTTCTGAATCACCAGCACTTCTGAATCACAAACGGGTCCTCTTGTTACAGGACAACGCTCAGCCTCACGTGGCTAGGATTTTCCGGGACACCATTCTACGCCTTGGATTGGAAACACTATTGCATCCGCCACACTCCCCGGAATTGCACCTCAGATTATTACCTGTTACATTTATTGGATAATCACCTTAGTGGACGCCAGTTCAAATTCCTAGTAGAGGTACAAAATGCACTTGATACCTTCTTTGCTTCAAGCCCTCCGCGATGGAATCCATGGTCTTCCGAAACGTTGGCAAGGTCGTCGATATTTTTGGGGATCATTTTTGATCTTCCAGGTACGTCTTAGGTGACATATTGATGTTAGAAGGTGGTGGGTGAAAAAGCGATACAACTTTCTTGGTTTCATTCATAAAATATGTACCCCTGAAATGAATTTAAGTCTTACCGCTTAGCGGCTTAAGCTGAGAAGAACTATGTCAAATGAGTAGAAGAAGGCGTAGTCACTAGCGTGGGACAAAATATGATGAACTACTAAGATGGAAATTTTTAGAGAAGAAGTATATATTCTGATGAAAATGATATGCTACGTTTACCCCTGAAATGGAATTTACCCAGATAAACCTAAGCAAGTGTTGCCGACTAGCGATAAACCTTAAATCACATGATTGCCAAGCAATGAGGCTATCTACTGAGCATAGTTATATTGTAGAAAATGCAGAGGTTGGCAAGCCTTATTACGCATTTAGACCACAAATTTCTCAAGTCAGCAAATAGACCACCAAGATTCCGCCAATAGACCACCTCAATCAACAAATAGGCCACTTTCATATATGTAGATAATGGAAAGTGGTCTTTTTGCTGACAAATTTCCGCAAATAGACCACTTGCAGATTACTATCTATCTATCTATCTATCTATCTATCTATCTATCTATCTATCTATCTATCTATCTATCTATCTATCTATCTATCTATCTATCTACATATATATATACAGGGTGTTTCAAAACAACACCGACAACGTTACACAAATGCTTCCTTTCGGAGTTATAGGCTGCCGAAAACATGAAAAATTGAATTTCAAAGGTCCATAGCACCACAACTATGAGACCTACCGTAGTCGGGTTAAGAGTTCACTTAGAAACCAATATATGCACTATCCAAAAGTACATGTTATAGAATCCCACGGTACTTTGGCAACAATTTTTATAGACGTAGTTGGTGAGTACTTCAAATTATATGCCCATAGGCAAACACCTTCTATAAAAATTATTGTGTGAGTACTTTAGGATTCTGAAACATGGATTTTTGGGTAGGTCACATATTAGTTCTTAAGTAAAGTCTTGACCTGACTGCGGTAGATCCTATAGTTTTGGAGCTATGAACCTATAAACTTAATTTTTTCGTGTTTTTGGCAGCCTGTAACTTGGAACCCAGGTTGGTCTATACTTTTTGTATTATCTTGGTGCCAGAAATCACCTCCCAAACGTTGTCGGTGTAGTTTTGAAACACCCTGTATATATCACCATCCCCTAATTTGTGAGGCTCAATGTGGAATTAAAGGATCGGAAGTGTCACTGTTCATCTCAGCAACTCCGAAAACTGCGTTGGCTCAGTGGTAGAGCGTTCACCTCTGGTGCTTGGGGTCCCGGGTTCGATCCCAGCCCCCGCCAAGGGAACTTTGTGGTGGACAAACACCGTGTGCGTGGGTTTTCTAGGGGTTCTCCTGTTTCCTCCCACTTTCTTCATTCCACCATTTCATTCATTACTCATCATCACCGTCTCCTTTAGCCTAACCGGCATAACCGTGGGACGTAAAACTCAAAGATTTCATTTTTTCATTTCAACTCCGAAAACTATGGATTGGACGCTAATATCGGTCATTTTCGATCATTTTTAAACATCTGCCCTCCCAAACGTTTCACCGTCAAAGTTAAATGATAAAAGAACATCTCAGGCCCGAACTTTATCTGTGCTGAAAGTTTAATTGAGATCGATCAGGTGTTCAAGAGTGATGAAGTTGCAAACGTAGTCACTTTCATATATATACTAGTACAGTCAATAAATTCGTGGGCTTGGCACCAGTACAACCCATGGTTGCATGTCCATACACACACACACACACAATTACACATATCCACACTGATCTTTAAAATAGTTCAAGCATCATTTTGTCTTATAACCTGTCTTGTCTCGTGTTTTTGCGTTTTGGAGACGATGGCGATTTCCAGGTGGCTGCTTGTCTTGTTAGTAGTGGATCGTAGAGCAGACACCATGTTTCATCTCCTGTTATTATTCAGTTGAGCGTCAGCACTTCTGATCGTTGGTCTTGTGTCGGAATGCGTGGGACACGGTGCTGCGTGACATCCGACATATTTAAATCATCCGTCAGAATGTTGTGATACGTATCATGGCTAATCCGTACTGCAGCTGCGATGTCATCTACCGACTGGGGATGGTTAGCGCTCACAAACATTGCAACCTCTTCGATCTTACAATTTATTCGGACTGTTGTTGTTGACCTACTGGATCATAATCCTCTAAACTGTTTCCCTCTTTCGTAAACCGTTGGTGCCGTTTAAACACTGCACTACAGCCCAGGGCGTTGCCACTTTACACTTGCCTGACCTCCTTCCGTAAGTAGGGTGAAGCGATCAGGAATGGGACAATCTCAAATGAGAACCACAGTTTAATTTGCAAAAGGCATTTTTTTGTCTGAAGCATTCGTGTGTACAACTGAGTGGTACTGTAATGAATAAAAATAAGTTGAAATTCGGTTTGAAGAGTGACACTCATTTGTATTGCAAAGTGTGATTTGATGGGAAAAATGAAGCAACTGAAATGCGAAGCAAAGGTTTTAATAATATATTTTTGGAAATTGTAAACATTTTGCCCACGCCCTTCGCCCCTGAAAATTTAACGCAAAAATTGTAAGATGTTTGGGAGGGATCTGCATCAGTATGAACGGTTTCGTTACTGACAAGGGAACATCTTATATTGATAGTAGCATTGCCCAATCAAACAATGCGCAATAGATAGAGGAGTGAAGAAAAGTGAGAAATCCTAAGTTTTACGGGCCGACACAGAGGAAAGAAGGATCTAGAATCATGTGAAGATAGCAATGCAAAAGATACACTGACACAGAAAGAACTTCAAAATGATTAAAGTAATCAAAATGGTATTTACACAACGGTATAGAAAGCAAACATTGTACTCACAGATATGCTCAGTAACATTATATGTAATGCAGTATTGCTAACTGAGCACAAAATGAAGTTTTGTTAAATGGCACGGAACACAAATTATAACATGTAGAAAATCTAATTATGAGTAGAACCATACCTGTGAAGTCATGATGTACCGTGTTGCCAACATTTGAAGATAGGCATATGTGAATTTCTACATGAATTTTGGATGTAGAAGAGTACATACATTACCAACACACTGCAAAGCGCTTTATCATCAGCAACACTGAAAAATTAACTACCAATAATGTGTAAGGTGATACAATATTACGTACATCAGAAACGTGAGCCTGCTAATCAATTGTCAATCCAAGAGGAGCATGCATCATTTCAGTTTTGTGTGTTGTGTTTGATACTATTCTGATTTTTCACTTGGGCGAACCTGCTTCGACACTGTGCTTCGTCCCTTATTTTCGTGCTTCAGTGATTATACTATAGTTTGTGGTCTCATATTTTGGTTTTAACTAGTTAGAATCGTGTACTGTATGTACTCTTCTGCATCCAAGATTCATATAGGAATTGATATAGGCCTATCCTCAAATGTTCGCATCAAGACGTCACAGGTATGGTTCTACTCATAATTAGATTTTCTAGATGTTATAATTTGTGTTCCGTGCCATTTAACAAAACTTCATTTTGTGCTCAGTAGGCAACACTGCATTACATATGATGTTATTGAGAATGTCTGTGGGTACAATCTTTGTTTACTATACTGTTGTGTAAATATCATTTTGATTACTTTAATCATTTTGAAGTTCTTTCTGTGTCAGTGCATTGCTATCTTTTGCATTGCTATCTTCACATGATTTTGTATCTCTTGTGTTTCTGCGTGTCGGCCCGTAAAACTGGATTTCTCACTGTTCTTCACTCCTCTATCGATTGCACATTGTTTGATTTGGTAACGCTACTATCAATATAAGATGTTTCCTTGTGAGGATCACAACTGAAATTACCGTTGAAAGTTATTCTGAATATAACTGTGGACAACATCTCGGTAAACCTCATATTCTGTCTCCTAAATTTCCCTCGTAGATGGTATTGGGCAGGTTGAAAATGGACATGCATCCTGCTCCGCCTATTCTATTATCCTTGTCTTTCTGTTCCACTAAATGAATATCGGGGTGGTACCTTCTGTACTGCCATGGCCCTTGACTTTGCATATCTTTGCCCACTAATCCGACATCTATGCATTAGACAATTGCACGCCATAAAATAAAGTTATGCCAATTGTATGAGATGTACCGTAGTCGGCCCAAGACTTCACTTAGGAAGTAATACGCGTACTATCCAAAAATACATATTTCAGAATCATAAGGTACTCACGAAACAATTTTTATAGAGCGAGTTTAGTTACGGGCATATAAATTGAAGTACTTACCAGCTACCTGTCTAAAAATTGTTGCAGAAATATCTGAGGATTCTGAAACTTGGATAGGGCACATGTTAGTTCCTAAGTGAAGTCTTGACCCGACTATGGTTGGTCTCATAGTATCGGAGCTATGAACCTTAAAAGTTCATTTTTTTAGTGTTTTCTGCAGCCTATAACTCCGAAGGGAAGCATTTGTGCACCTAGGTTGGTCTATACTTTTTGTCTTATCTTTGTGTCAGCAATCACCTCCCAAACGTTGTCGGTGTTGGTTTGAAACACCCTGTATTTATTTGCTATATAACGCGGTTCAGATCATGACTTATCGTAATAGCGATATACATACTCCGAAAGTGACAGCGACGAATCTTGAAGTCTGGGCTCTACACCAATCACAGTATTGCTTTGCCTCACCTGTGATTCAATCGGAAGAATTCAGTACGATTCGTGGAGCTGCTTTCTGACCGAATACTTGATAAAACACGAAACACAGAAATGCACCAACAATTTTGCCACACTTAGAAAACATGGCGAACGAGCGACAAAGAAACAGCACTTAAGGAACTATAACCTGAACCCGAATAATTATTCAAATTAAATGGTAATTCAAGAATAATAGCAAAAATATAAAAAACAATAAAAATGAACAAACCGAAACTTAGCATCAATCCGACTCTCACGAGATATTCTCTCTATTGCACGAGAGACGATACTGGCAAAATTTCATAAATGGGGATTGACAACTGAGACACATACTCGCTGATACTTCACTGCGAGAGAAACTAATACTTCACTATAAACAATCGTACTTTACAATGGAGAAAATGCAAATGGATTGTGTATTCCTACTGATGACCAAGTCCTAGATCTTGCCTGTATATACAGCATATATTTGAGTTATAAACAGGACGTCTCTCTTTCGAGACAGGTCGTATGAGACTCTGGGACGGATTAAGGTAAGAATCCACATTTGGTAGTCTCTGGCACATACAGGAGGTGATGAACTCAGCAGGACCTTTTCTCTCTAAATTACCTTAGGACAGGGCGCAAAATTTCAATCAGACGTTAAAAATAATGAGATCCCCCCCTCCCAATGGGCTTTGGCTTGACAAGAAAGAGATTACATCAGGGTATAACATTTTAAAACCAGACAATTAGATTCAGGATAATCAATTTCGAAATGAACAATCCATATACATGTTAGAAAAGATATCTTACATTAGGACTTCACGTTTGTGTAACGCTCTCTCTCTGCACTGAAGTACCAGTTGTCAATTATAGTTTTCGGATCAAAGTCCTTAAGTTAAGGGCCATTGACGGAAATTGTCAGGAAATCATTCAGTGTGTCAGTCTTGAATGAATTCCTGTAGGCAGTGTTAACTCTGTTGAGACTCCTGAAGCCTGTCTCACATGAAGCAGAACTCACAGGAAAACTGCACAAAATGTGACAATTGGAAGCAAATTTGAGAATCTCGTAATAAAGTTTTCGATTGGGGGGTGGGAAAAGAGGGGCTAATTACAACGTTGTAAAGATTTCATTTTCCATGTCAGTTGTGAAGACTTCACATTCCGTGTTTTCTCTCACTCAGTGACAATTATTTCCGTGTGAAACAGAAACTGCGCAGCCCTGTGAGTTTAGGCAGAAACCATTGCTACTGAACACTGGTCGCCAGTTCTAAATTTCTACTCGGCAATGACGACCGAAAATTTTGCGTCCTGCCTTAGGCACCTCTTTTACAGACTGAATAAACCCTTGAACTGAATTGGAACGAGAAAATAATTCTTGCCTTTACAAGGTATCACTTTGGGCCTCCCAGTTGCAGATAAACGACTTATCAATTACTACGTCATCCCATTGCTAAGATATTATGGTTGGTTAGTTGATAGTTTAGAGTCCATTTTCAACAGTGACGCCATATGAGACTTGAACCTACAAGTGAAGGTGGAGTCTGAACCATCGCAGTGCGTTCCGATTGCCATAGGCTTCTACCAGGAATCAAACCCCGAACACCGTGCAATAAAGGCACACGTGCTTTGATCTATAACAGCGAGGAGGCAGGGCGCAAAATTTCCGGTCGCCATTGGCGACTAGAACTTTAGAGCTGGCGACCAGTGTTCAGTAGGAATGATTTCTGCCCTGAACTCATATGGCTGCGCAGTTTATGTTTCGCACAAAAATAATTTCATTCAGTGAGAGAAAACACGGAGTATGAAGTATTCACAACGGACATGGAAAGCAGTCGTCACAACGTAATTCGCCCCTCCTTTTTCACCCTCAATTGAAATGGTCACATTTTGTGCCATTTTACCTGTGAGTGCTGCTTCATGTGAGAGAGGCTTCATCAGGCTTAACAGAGTTATGACTGCCTACAGGAATCCACTTAAGACTGACACACTGGATTATTTGCTCAGAATTTCTATCAGTGGTCCTTCACTTAAGGACTTTGATCCGGAAACTGCAATCGACAACTGGTACTTCTGTGCAGAGACAGAGCGTTACATAAACGTTAAGGCTTGAGGTAAGATATTTTTAAGAATGTATATGAGTTCTCCAATTCAAATTGATTATCCTGAATTAAATTGCCTGTTTATGCCCTGATGCAATATACTTCTTTGTCAAAGCAAAGGCCGTGGGGGGGGGGGGCTCTCATAATTTGTAAGAGATATTGGCGACCATCATTTTTGGATTGGCGAGTGCATCCGACTTTGAAATTTTGTGCCCTGCTCTAACATATTGTGATTTAATTTTAATACTACGTAAAACTAGCGGTGCCGATTTTTATACAACTTTGAGTGAAAAAGCGAAACGGGTATGTGTGTTTTGTTATCAGATATTCGCACAGAGAGAACCTCTAAAAAATTTGAGAAAAATGGGGAAACGGGTTTCCTTGGACGGGCAGGATTGGTACCCTTGTGTAAAATATACAGTATTATGTATATACATAGACAACTGCTGAACACAGTGATTTCGCAATATTTTACAATATGTCTCAGTATATCTACCTGGAAATTTGTTAGATATATGTAGAAAGCTCAGGATTTTCCTATGACAGCATCAGAAAATGAATTCTTCAAGGAAAAAAAGAAAGATATTATAGAGCAATGTAATCCGACAGAGACTCCACCTTCTGAGAAAGGACAGGCAGAAACTTGCAATCAAATTCTCTTATTCTTCTTGTCTCTTCCCCCATATTCTCACTCAAACCATCACCAGCCCAGTTCCCAAAATTCCTCTCGAAAAGAGTGGTTCCGTCTTTGAAGAGAAGAAGACAAGCAAGGGAAAAAAAAATCTCGTGAGTTGAATATCCTTAAGAAGCAGGAGCAATGGAAGAAAAGGCACCTGAAAAAAAAGGGGAGAAGAAGCAAGTGGTCCAGAATAATTGCTCCATTTCTCCATTCCTCAGGCGTACCTTTTTCCTACTCGGCTCAGCTGAAACCCTACTGACTCCGACTGTATCATCCACCAATACCAGCAGACGAAAGAAAAGAAACGAAAGGAAATTCAAAGCATATTGAGGGGGAGACCCGCAATGAAAGAAAGAATGAAGATGGAAAAGTAGTAAGAAAAGGGAACCTGCGGAAGGAAAGTTACGTGAAATACTTGTGATAGGATTCTTCAGTTTTCCGGAATTCGAAATATCCTCCAGGATGAAACTTCCAGAATATTAACTGGAAGAACAGCTCTTCTCCAATTTCATTTGAACTATTGTTTTCCGTTATTCATTGACAATTATATAAAAATAAGCGCGGTGTGATTGAGTTAACTGGTTTAATAGCCGACAGATCAAAGAATAAGAAATTAATGGTTTCAGAAAAGATTGAAAAAATTCCGCAGCGATATTGACAAAAGAGTTAATTTTTTTTTAAAAAAAATCTTTCTTTCACAAGTAGTTTTAGATAATGGAGATATGTTTTATGGAATATTGCATAACTAATCCGCTCAACTTAATCCTTCGAGTACTAAGATCAAAATATTACATAAATGCCTAAGATTTGGTCATTGTGACCCCCATAGGATTTTACAACGTTAGGGCAAGTAAATTAGTGAAAGGATAAAATATTGATATAATACTGGCAATGAACACTTATTAGAAAGTACAAAACATAATTTTCACAACATTATGAATGTTTAAATAAGCACAAAACTTCAAGTGAAAATGAATTACGAAAACATTAACATTTTATAAAAAAATATTGGTATTTATCTAACTGGTGACCTACCATGCTATATTTATAACAAAACCTAACCTAACCTAACCGAAACTAAACTAAGCTAAGCTAACCTAAACTAACCTAACCAGTTGCAAGAATACTGGTTAATTTAGGTTAGGTTATAGACCGGTCTGTCAATACTTGCATTACTAAATTCAGAATTTGCTACTTTTACAATTTCAGGTTCTGCATCACTATATGAAACATCAGACTCTCCACTGAAATCCACAATTTTCCAGAATCTTCATCAAATAGAATAACATGTGCCTTCTCGTTAATTAAATCATGATGATCCATTCGTTGAACGGTCTTTACGCAGCAAAAACTAACAAAATGAGGTTGATGGAAAAACTCATTTAGACGAAAATGTAGTACCCTCAGCACCATTTAGTGAGGAACAATTTGCAAACTGAGAAAAAATTTCTTTCTTCCTCCCAGAATGTGTTAAATGACAAAAACTTTCATTATTCCATGATTGCTTAAGATGGAGTCAGTTTGATCCCATTCGTCATTTCTGTAAAATTTACGAAACTTACTAAATAGGTAGGCTCTTCGTATACGAAATTATTAGAGAGACGTAGAAGAATTCCTAGATCATCTCAGCATACATTTTTTAACACACAAACAACTACAAAATTCTTCTCTGGGGTCAAATTGACTCACCCCTTAGTACTCCATGGGTAAAATGACTGTTTTATCAGATAACAACTAATAGATAACATGAGTCTGATTGCATAGCCCATTAGTGATAACCATCCCACGTGTCCTGTCCATTTTCCGTGCTAATTGAAGTTTTATTAGGATCACGCTGGCGAACCTTAGAAGATTGTAATGTTATTGGAATCACGCTAGTGGGCCTTATAAGATTGCAATGTTATTAATATCACTCTAATGGAGCTTCTAAGATTGTAATGTTATGAGGATCAAGCTAGTATGTCTTATAAGATTGTAATGTTTTTAGAATCACGCTAGCGGACCTTATAAAATTTCAATGTTATTAATATCACGCTAGTGGAGCTTCTTATATTATAATGGCATGACTATGAGCATCAAGCTAGTATGTCTTATAAGATTGTAATGTTATCACGCTAGTGGAGCTTATGAGATTGTAATGTTATTAGGATCACGCTAGTGGGCTTTATAAGATTGTAATGTTATTAGGATCACGCTAGTGGGCTTTATAAGATTGTAATGTTATTAGAATCACGCTAGTGGGCTTTATAAGATTGTAATGTTATTAGGATCACGCTAGTGGCTTTATAAGATTGTAATGTTATTAGGATCACGCTAGTGAACCTTATAAGGTTGGAATGTCACTAGGATCACATTGATTGGCCTTAAGATTTGTAATGTTATTAGAATCATCCGGGTTAACCTTATGAGATTGTAATATTATTATGAATGCGCTAGTTAGTCTTATAAAATTTTACTATTTTAGGTTCACACTAGTGGGCCCAATAAGATTGTATATTAATACGTAGGTGCGCTACACCACACGATAACTGTTGAAAGAAAGCGAATTTTTGAATTCTGAGCAAGAATAGCGAGCCCGAGGGAGTTAATGAGTTCTAGCCTCATTACAAATAGTGAGTCCAAGCTCTCAGTGAACGCGAGCTGCATTGAGAATAGCCATTGGTGAACGCTAGAGCAAAAAGGTTAATAATTTCTAAGAAAGAATATTCAGGAGTCAAGATTTATGCAGAAAAAAGAGTCTCTCTCTCTCCAGCCTTTCAAGCTAGGAACATGGGGAACTAAAAATATAAAATATTCATTAAAACTAAGTGGACACGTATACCAAGGATTTTGAAATTTCCTGTTTCAAGAGGGGAAAGAGGTAATTTTATACAAGGTGTTTCAAAACAACACGACTACGTCTGGGAGATGATTCCTGACGAGAAGATAACAGAAAAAATATACATCAACCTGGGTGCACAAATGCTTCGGAGTTATAGGCTGACCACAACATTAAAAAAATGAACTTCTCCAAAACTATGGGACCTACCGTAGTCAGGTCAAGACTTTAGTTAGGTACTAACATGTGCTCTATCCAAACATCCAAGTTTCAGAATCCTGCGGTACTTTCGAAACACTATTTGTAGAGGTACTTCAAATTATATGGTTGTCAGTACTTCAAATTGTATGCCTGTAACGAAACTCTCTCTATAAAAATTGTTGTGTGAGCACCTTAGGATTCCGAAACATGAACTTTTGGATAGGGCACATATTAGTTCCTAAGTGAAGTCTTGACCCGACTAGTGTAGGTCATATAGCTTGGAGCTATTGTCCTTTAAAGTTAATTTTTTCAAGTTTTCGGCATCCTATAACTCTGAAATGAAGCATTTGTGCACCCAGGTTGGTCTATATTTTTTGTCTTATATTTCTGTCAGGAATCACTTCCTGTTGTCAGTGTTGTTTTGAAATACCTTGTATATGTTTCTCATACCACATTGAAGAGACGTTTTCTGATGTTTATGGTCGCCTCACGTGAGAACGGCTGAGCAGTTTGAAATGAATTTTAGAATAGTACCTACCTCTAGCTAGATTTTTCATCATGTTACTTTGATTTGAGGGTGTACATTAAGTTAAATATACCGAGGTCACAATTTACGCGAAAAATAGGGTATCTCACAAGCAACTCAAATTAGGAACACGAAATTCGGTATATACACTCCACACTAAAAATAAGCGGGCATTTCAGTTAGTAGCAATATAAATACAATTGTGTAAGACTATAAGTTTTTATCAAGTAGCGATTATGTAGTGCTGGGCATTATTGTTCCCACTAGAGGCTTTGACTGTTGTAAACTCCATATGTGCCGACTTTGAGACGGAGGGGACAGGACACTTTTGGCCCCCCCAATATTCAAAGGTGGGGTCCTCGCTCCTCTAATATAATCCAGTTGAGGAAGAATTAACAAAGAGGAGCAAGAATTTCTGTCATAAATTTCGTCGTGCCTTTAACTCAATATGAGGAACAGCCTTCTTTTGCCGTTTTCAGAAAACACCGTTTCGAAAATTGTGTTTAATAGAGCACTGAAGCTTCAACTAACGCTATGGAAACATTGATATAACAAGTGAAGATAATGTGATGCAGTGAATTACCCAGAATTTGAACTTTAATTTGTTTTAATGCCTTTAGACAAATTTGACTTAGGTCATTAAATTTGCAGCGGATCGGATGCAGTGGACCGAGATCTGGAGGGAAGGGGGCATTTATCCAGCAGTTGATAGAAAACGGAAAAATGAAATGAAATCTTTAAATTTTACGTCCCACGCCTATGCCGGTTAGGCTAAAGGAGACGGTGATGATGATGAGAGATGAGTGAAATGGTGGAGTGAAGAAAATGAAAGGAAACGGGAGAACCCCGAGAAAACCCACGAACACGGTGTTTGTCCACCACAAAGTCCACACGGCGCGAGCTGGGATCGAATCAGGGACCCCAAGCACCGGAGGTGAACGCTCTACCACTTTTTTTCAGGACTACTAGACACGACATGGACACGAACACAGAAACATCGAGGACAGTTAAAATTCCACCCTTGCTACAACAGAGGGACTCGAACCTCAATGGGCTTCACCTCACGATCATCAGCCTAACGCCTCAGACCGGTCGGCTACACCCACCGGCTCACTGAGCCACCGTACCCCCTTGATAGAAAACGGCTGAATATGATTATATATTTATTCATTGTTTGCCCCCCCCCCAATATTTTCTTCAAGTCGGCACCTATGGTAAACTCTCAAAATTTATTTTGATTATTTTTTTTAAATGCTTCATGATTTTTAAATTCTAAAATTTCGCGAACATGTCCATAGGATTGCACTACAAATCAATGTGTTGCGACACACCGGTTGGAACTCACTCCAGCAATCAGTCACAAAAATATTTCCATCTTATTACATATAGAACTTATATGGCTATCCACATTTGATTGCACATAAATCTAATCTATTAAATTCAATATCTGTAGATTTACATACCAGAGAATTAGATGTAACAAAAATCCTTACTTTACTTATGATATATTATTAAATAATTGGTAAAGCATTTCTAATTTAAACTAAATGATCTCTTTTTTGTCTTTTGAATTCATACAGCTCTGAAACCTGAATTGGAAAGAAAAATAACATGAAACATTTCTTTCAACTGAAAAGGACATGATAGCTCAGTGGTAGGGCACTCAACTCTGGTACGTGTGGTCTCTGGTACTATCTCCAGCCAAACAAGTTTGTGGTTTACAACATCGTGTCTGTAGGGTTTCTCGAGATAGTCAATTTCCTCCCACTTTCTCATTCCACCAATGTTTCCATCATCATTCACTTGTCTTAATCGTCAGTCTCCCTAAGCCTAATGAGCATAATCATGCAATTTTAAACTGAAAAAAATCATTATTTCATATCTTTAAACTGAAGTCCTCACATCGATGATGAATCTTAGAGATTATTTCTTAGTGAAGTCAGTATTCGATTAATTATACAAGAGTTCCTTTGTGGCTAAGCGGTTAGCCTTTGGCGTGGAAGACCCGGGTTCGATTCGCGGAGGGAGCTCATGTGGTTCGGATTCTACGTTAATTAGTAGGTCCCATCTCATATAGCCTCGCTACTGACAGGGAACGTTAAACTCAAAATTAACTTAACTCGATTAATTATACTGAAAGACCTTTAACGGTGTCTGTCAACACTTGTACAGTTAATATTTCCATACACGCGCTCTTTATTGTATCACAACGTAGACCTGAACTCAGAATATACAGGAAGATTAAAAAATACCGTCAATCTTTAAAAAAATTAAATATTTTCATGAAAACAATTTTTCTTTAAAATTATTTATCTCATTTAACAGTAAAAGTAATGCCATTTTAGAATTCATACAGTACAATTTTAGTAACCTGTGGCCACTGGCTAACTGGGCACTGGTTTGGCCAATGGCCAACGATTACTATTTGGTACCAAAATGTTCACCATCCTCTTAGAAAATGATCAACACCAATATAATCTCTCTATGACTTACCGTTGCCGAGATATGGCTTCTTAAATCTTTCGAAATTGGATCCTTTTTTGGCCAATATGTCCTTTAGGCTAAGGGAGACAGAATGTGGGAGGAAACGGGAGAATCCTGAGAAAACCCACGGGCATGATGTTGTCCACCTCAAACTTACTTAGCAGAGTATCGAACCAGGAACCCTACGCACAAGAGGTAAGCTCTGTACCACAGGGCCTCATGTCCCCTTCGAGCAGAACGGTCAGACTCATTATGATGTTTTCATAATTGCTTGTAGGGTTGCCTCGAAGGTAAGAATTAAGCCTTCCTCGTTTCACAAATGAAATCTTTCAGTTTTATTTCCTCTGGTTACGCTGGATAGGCTAGAAAAGACGATGATGATGAGAATGAATGAAATAGTAGATTGAAGAGGGTAGGAGGAAGTGGGAGGAATCCGAGGAAACCTACGCATACATCAAAGCGTACTTAGCGCAATGGAACCATGGGGACCACGCACCAGAAGTGAACGCTTTGAAGAATCAAATGAAATCTTTCAGTTTAACGTCCCACGATTATGCCCTTTAGGCTAAGGGAGACGGATGATTAAGGCAAGTGAATGATAATGGAATAATTGGTGGAATGAGAATGGGGGAATACCTCGAGAAAACCTACAGAGACGATGTTGTCCACCACAAACTTACTTGGTCAGGGATCAAACCAAGAACCCCACACATCAGAGGAAAGTGCTCTACCAGTGAGCCACCGTGCCCTAATAAGTAAACGCTTTGCCGCGTGGAAAGGTATTGTGAAATGGATGTCTCGTCTCGGATAATTTATCTATTTCTATCGGAACAGCTTTGGCTCGTCTCGGATAATGTATCTATTTCGATTGGAACAGCTTTGTCTCGTCTCGGATAATGTATCTCTTTCTATCGGAGCAGCTTTGTCTCGTCTCGGATAATGTATCTATTTCGATTGGAACAGCTTTGTCTCGTCTCGGATAATGTATCTATTTATATCAGAACAGCTTTGTCTAGTCTTGGATAATGTACCTACTTCTATTGGAATAGTTTTGTCTAGTCTTGGATAATATACCTATTTCTATTGGAATAGCTTTGTCTAGTTTTGGATAATTTACCTATTTCTATTGGAATAGCTTTGTCTCGTCTCGGATAATGTATCTATTTCGATTGGAACAGCTTTGTCTCGTCTCGGATAATGTATCTATTTATATCGTAACAGCTTTGTCTAGTCTTGGATAATGTAGCTATTTTTATTGGAATAGCTTTGTCTCGTCTCGGATAATGTACCTATTTCTATTGGCATAGCTTTGTCTCGTCTCGGATAATGTATCTATTTCGATTGGAACAGCTTTGTCTCGTCTCGGATAATGTATCTATTTATATCGGAACAGCTTTGTCTAGTCTTGGATAATGTAGCTATTTCTATTGAAATAGCTTAGTCTCGTCTCGGATAATGTATCTATTTCGATTGGAACAGCTTTGTCTCGTCTCGGATAATGTATCTATTTATATCAGAACAGCTTTGTCTAGTCTTGGATAATGTACCTATTTCTATTGGAATAGCTTTGTCTAGTTTTGGATAATTTACCTATTTCTATTGGAATAGCTTTGTCTCGTCTCGGATAATGTATCTATTTCGATTGGAACAGCTTTGTCTCGTCTCGGATAATGTATCTATTTATATCGGAACAGCTTTGTCTAGTCTTGGATAATGTAGCTATTTCTATTGGAATAGCTTTGTCTCGTCTCGGATAATGTACCTATTTCTATTGGCATAGCTTTGTCTCGTCTCGGATAATGTATCTATTTCGATTGGAACAGCTTTGTCTCGTCTCGGATAATGTATCTATTTCGATTGGAACTGCTTTGTCTCGTCTCGTATATTGTATCGGCTTCTATCGGAACAGCTTTGTCTCGTCTCGTTTCCTCGAGACGATTCTCGCTCATTTTGTTGCTGCAATCCATTACAGCTTCAAAGAGTCACAAACGTTACGAAAAAGTACAAAGTGTCTCTTATATTAGTAGTTTATGTAATTCAACGGAAGGTACCCGGGGGAAATGTATCGCACGAACAACAGCCACAATGTATAGCATGTAACCAGATTCCATCCGAGCGGTATTTATTATTAACATATTCAAGGAAAACTTAAATAGCTTCTCTTAAAGTTTGATAACAGCACGTTTTCTTTGCTTCGCTGATTCACATTAAAAACTCACACTAGTCACATAAAAGAGACATCTACAATATCAAGATACATCATCTGCGGAGACTGTATATATGTATATAGTTTAACATGGCGTTTGGTTGTGTTATTTTCATTTTAGCTACGAAGAAAATGCTTAACTTGCTAGCTGTTGCTTCTCTATTTTCTTCTGAAAGCCAAAGGGGAAATTCATTTTCCCGTTGCCACCGCGAAATGAACAAATAGGTTGATATCTGTATCACAACCGCAGTGTGAAGAGATACGGGAAGTGATGCAAGTTGAGTGTTGGAATGAGGGAACTAACCCATGTATATTATTTGTGAATGTATGCGTATATATATACACATCATGCATTCGTCTTTCTTCTCAGAAACGGTGATAAAGTTGATTAAAGAGAACGAGAAATAATAGGGAAGAAGCTCAGTTAACCGAAATACAAAGTAAGTACAAGATTCAAAATGTTGATGAAATACGCATATCCTTCTAAAATATAACATTTTCAACAGCCTGGAAATGCAGAGTGTGACTGACTCACAAAAGATAAAATATAGGAACACCTTCTGTTAAGATATGTTACTTAACAGAAACCACTTGAGTTACATTTAGAAAACTTAAAGCACAGTTTTAATGTTCTTTTAGACAGGGCTGGAAATTTTAAGTAAGCTACCCCATCATAAAAAACGAAGAGGAGGAAATAGCAGTCGCACTCAGAAAGGCCTAAACACTACTCTCGTTGTGTTTGTTTTTTCTTTAAATAATATCTTTATCTTTAAATAATATCTATAAATAATATTAACATATGCCAACTTTTTGGACCGAAATCCGGGCGTTGACATACACAATTTTATCCACACATAGCTCAATGTATTAATAACCATATTAGCATGGGGGCAATTTAAGGAGTTTTCTCATAACAAACTTAACCATTTAATTTTAGGTAGAGCGATTAATTTGTTAAGATGGATGGTTTTGATTGTAGAAATAAAAGTAGAGATATCAGATCAGATAATTACCCAAAACTGGTGCTGTGGCCTTACGTCAAAATCTATAACAACTGTCATATTGAATTTTGAAGTTAGGATATGAATTGAACGAATTTGGTAACAAAGCCGAATAATAAAAGTGTGTTATGAAATTGTAACCAGCACGTACTCACCCAGATTTTGATGAGTGAAGATTTTGAGATGTTGGAGTCAATTGTATGTGTTTTCAAGATTTATCACTGATATATTGGTAAGTATGTCTTATATCATTATACAATACAAAATTCGCTCGTTTTTTTGCACTAATATTCGCAATTGCACTACACTAAATAATTGTGAATATATATATATATATATATATATATATATATATATATATATATATATATATATATATATAACATTTTCACTATTGATACGACATTATATCAGACATAATCACTTATCACTGTTCACTTTCACATATAGACTTGGGGGAGGGGAAATCACACTAGGGGGAGAGGTTCAGACGAGTGTTTTTCTGATCCATCCTATTTCGAGTTGATATGGCAGGAATCCAGATGTGTCCTTTTCCGTTGCACTTGTTGAAATTTTAGTGTCCATGGAAAATATATTGGTGGAATTAAGTTGTTAATATCGTCTTGATGTAGAGACGATTATTTATTAGCATATAGGTAGGTCGACATAGTCGTCTTGAATATATTCTTTACAGTCGATGGTTGGTGATTTGTAACTACAAAACTCTTGGGGTGTTTTAGAGTACATGCGTGGCCCCGCGTAGCGTAGTCGCTAACCTTCGGTGCGAGAGGTCCCAGGTTCGATTCCCGGTGGGGGCACTCGGTGGAAAAAGTGTAACAGCTTTTTCAGGCCAGTCACCCTGAATGAGGTTTTCCTGGGTTTTCCTCATTCACACCAGGAAAATGCCGGGGTGGTACCTAACTTATAGGTTTCAAGCCGCTTCCTTCCTCAATCCTTTATTCCTTCCCTTTCCCCGGATTGTGTGCTCGCCGAGGGACGTCAGTAGTAATGGCGATACTCTGCCGAACTCTCGATTATTCAATTTGGGTCCCCATGCACCATAATGAATGAATTAGGGATGCTTTGGCCCGGGATTACGTCACCTATTGAAATTTTGCTTATGCTTATTCAGGGGCCATGCACGATGGTACGAATGAGTCAGAGGTACCTTGGCCCTGCTATGACGTAATAGAATTGGGAGTATTGGATCAGAGGTCATGATGATTCTTTAAAATTATTTAAAAATATGGTCTTGATGATTCATTACGTTATGAAATAGTACAGGTTTACGAATGCTTTCGTTCCCTTTTATGGCATAAAATTTGGAGATTGTTATATCTTTGATAAGATGGACTAACACTTGTGCAAATGAAATCTTTAGTTTTACGTCCCACGATTATGCCGGTTAGGCTAAAGGCCCATACAGCAGAGGTGAACGCTCTACCACTGAGCCACCGCACCTTTACTGGTATGAATGAATTAGAGGTAGTTGGTTCGAGCTAATATGTTCGTTTGACGTCACTGAACTGGGATTTTTTAGCTTGGAGCTTATGATGGCTTGTTTCGTTCCCTTTTATGGGTATAAAATTACCAAAACAAGGTATGATCTCTTTCTTGATGACCTATTACAGTATGAATTAGTAGACCCCAGTAATAGTATAAATTAGTATTAATATGAAACTCGAAAACTTTGGAGTTCCTCCGTGGCTAACCGGTTAGCGTATGCGCCTTTAACGTGGGAGATCAGGGTTCGATTTCCGGAAGAAGCTCATGCGGTTCGGATTGTTATCCCTTTGATGAGATGGACTAACACTGGTGCAAATGAAATCTTTAGTTTTACGTTCCACGATTAGGCTAAAGGAGACGGTGACGATGAGAAAGAAATGAAAGTGTGGGAGAAAATTGGAGCATAATGTTATCCACCACAAAATTACTTTCGCGGTGTTTGAACCATGGACCCCATACAGCAGAGGTGAACGCTCTACCATTGAACCACCACCTCCCTTACTGGTGCGAATGAAGTAGAGGTATTTGGTTTGAGCTAATGTGTTTGTTTGACGTCGGGTGACCCTATTTCACTTTTGGGACCCCCCCCCCACACACATGGACCATAACGAATGAGTTAGAGATGTTTTGGCCTGGGATTGCATTACCTATTGAAATTTTTGCTTATGTTTACTCAGGGGCAGGGATCACTCAGGACACATAAGATCACATTGATTTACATCAGGAGTTGGGGGAGGGAGGGGAGTATCGCACCTCGTACTCTTTGATGAGTATAAAAAATATTAAAATTTGGACGTTTTTAACTTATCCTATTATCTTTCACGAGACATTTTTGTTATATAATAGAGTACAATGGTTTACTTTTTGGGAGTTATCGTTTCCTTTGGAGCCTTATTACGTTATATGGAGGCATATTTAAAATTATTTCCTTAAATTTGATAAGTACTTTGTGATCCATTTGTTCCGCTTCAGGGCTGAACATGGATACCTTGCAATTGTCCCGAGTTCAATTCTTGGTGCTAGTTTAGGAAATGTTGAATTTAACGTCCCCCCGTGAAAACGATGGTGATGAGAAATGATAGGACGAAACAGGGGAAAACATGTTCCCTTTTAGGGGTACAAAATTGCCAAAATATAAACGTAAGCAATACGTTGTACCACGTGTTTGGTCTTTTGGCCCAATTTATCCTCTTGGATGAGGTCCTATTACCTTATATAATTATATGGGCGTATACAGGGGTTCATTATCTTTCATAAGATATGGGTATATTTGTGTACCCCTTTAAATTTGGGTGGAGTACTTTGGCTCACACCCTTCAATTTTGGAAATTGCCCAATTTAAACATTTGGTATAATAGTATAGGGCTCTAATATATATTATTATAAATTTGGGTGGTCCACCTCGTTCCTTTTAGGGACACAAAATTACCAAATTTTACTGCAACCACGTATTTGGTATTTTGGCTCATTTTATCACCTTGGATGAGGTCCTATTACCTTATATAGTTATATGGACATATACAGATGTACATTTCCTATTATAAGACATAGGTACGTTTGTGCACCCCTTTAAAATTTGGGAGGAGTACCATAGCCCACCCCTTAAATTTTGGAAATTTTCCAGTTTAAGCATTCGGTAATTATACTACTGGACTCTAATATGTATCATGATAAATTTGGGTGGTTCACTTCGTTCCGTTTTAGGGGTACAAAATTGCCAAAATATAAACATAAGCAATATGATGTACCACGTGTTTGGTTTTTTGATCCAATTTATCCTCTTGGATGATGACCTATTACCTTATATGGTTATATGGTCATGTATAGGGGTCTATTCTCTATCATAAGACATAGGTACATTTGTGCATCCCTTGAAATTTTTGGGAATGGTACCTTGCCCCACCCCTTAAATTTTATAAATTGCCCAACCACGTGTTTGGTGTTTTGGCCTAATTTATTCTCTTGGATGATGTCCTATTACATTATATGGTTATATGGTTATATATAGGGGTCTATGACCTATCATAAGACATAGGTACATTTGTGCACCCCTTTAAAAATTTGGGAGGGGTACCCTGGTCCACCCCTTAAATTTTGGAAATCGCCCAATTTGAACATTTGGTATAATAGTATAGAACCCTAATATAGATCACTATAATACCCCTATGCACTCCTCTTAAGCTTTTTGATAAGAGAGAACCACGATATTTTAAGGTTACCTTCTTGGTCTTGGTGTTAGTTCGTGTAATTTATATCTTAAATAACATTGACGGTTTAGTTAAAATCATCTCAAAATATTTTAGCCAAAATTTTTCAGTGAGTGCAAAGAGGGAATTGTTTCACGGTTAACCGCCAAACGTTATCCGGTTTTTAACTATTCGATTAAAATTTATCGGTTTTTAACTATTCGATTAACAAATAAACGGTTTTTAACTATTCGATTAAATTTTGAGTCCACTATTTTCCAGTTATTACAAAAGTTCAAGTGAAAATTTGAAACTAAAATTTTTCGAACTCAAATTTTTTCAAATCAAAAATATACAAACTGAAATTTTCGAATTAAAAACATCAAACTAAACTTTTCGAACAAAAAAGTTGAAATCAATATTTTCGAATTCAAATTTTCAAACAAAAGAAAAACTGAAATTTTCGAATTATAAACATCGAACTAAAATTTGAAATAAAACTTTTCGAATTCAACTTTTTAAACCAAACAATTTCACACTGAAATATTTAAACTAGAAATTTTAAACTAAAATTTTTCGAATCAAAACATTTCAAACCAATTTTAGAACTAGAAAGTTGAAACTAAAATTTTCGAACAAAAAAAATTGAAATAAAACTTTTCGAATTCAAATTTTTTCAAATCACACAATTTCACACTGAAATTTTTGAACTAGAAATTTTAAACTAAAAGTTTCGAAAAAATGAAATCAAAATTTTCGAACTAAAACATTTCAGTCCAAATTTTTGAACTAGAAAGTTGAAACTAAAATTTTCGAATTCAAATTTTTGAAATCAATCAGTTTCACACTGAAATTTTTGAACTAGAAATTTTAAGCTAAAATTTTTCGAAAAATGGAATCAAAATTTTCGAACCAAAACATTTCAATCCAAATGTTAGAACTAGAAAGTGGAAACTAAAATTTTTCGAATTAAAAGTTTCAACCTGTTTTCGAACTAAAAAAAAATTTATAACGAAATTTTCAAATCAAATTTTTGGACCTAAAATTTCAAACCAAAATTGTCGAACTGAAAGTTAAAGTTTCGAACAAAAGAAATAATTCGAAATTTTCAAACTTCTTGAAAATATTTAACCATAGCCGTTTACTGATTTTAAAATTTTAATTGTCTTGAAGAAATATTTGGGACTAAGTTTTGAGAGATGAACCGTTTGGTAAGCCATAGCCAGACCGAGACATTGATATTGCTTGAAATGAAGTTTAATCAAGCTTTATTTCATCAGACAGTACTAACTTACGATCCGTTTTAGTGCATTTTTTGTTTCAGATCAACGGCCAGCCATAATTGGACTTTTTTTTTTTTCGTATCATCATGAAAGCACGCCAAGCTTGTTCTGGTCATAGCCGCTACGCTACGTAAAACTCTGAATCCCTACCACAGAACAACCATAAACGCATATTTCAAGACCTTGAATCGAACCTGGGACCATTTTAAGAAAAGGTTACTTACCACAGCGATTCCCATCTGATGAGATCAATCGACCCAGCCAATCTCTTGAAACAATATTATACTGTAAACTAATCAACTTTCAATTTAAAGAAATGTTGATTTTGCATTTGAAATCATTCAGTTTTGTCACCGGTAAAGAATGCAGCATTTGCAGATTTGTTTTGCGACATCATTCAAAGCTCAGTTTGCTTCGTGTTCTGCAATAGGATTTCTTGAAAACGTGTTTGTGATGTTAGTTTGATTTCTTCCCTGAGATACGATACCAGTGTTGCGCCGTTCTACTATTAAGGATCGCTGTTTCACAACAGTGCGTAAACTTCATTCGTCAGTCTTTCCATGAAACGTTATCGTACAGCTGATGCTGACACTTGCAGAAATCATCTTAACCGGCCTTGCCACAGGAAGTCGCATTTGTTTTCATTACGAAATCCAACCATTCAACCTATCTTGTGTTGTACTTTGTCATTACAGGAGAGGGAGAGAGAGAGGGAGAGAGAGAGCGGTAGATGTTTAATGTCAACCTGTTGAACATCTTAGCATTTTGTTTTGTTTGTTCTAAGGAGTACCAAGCATGATTGATTTTAAGGTTTCTTGATCTCATCAGATGGGAATCGCTGTGGTAAGTAACCTTTTCTTAAAATGGTCCCAGGTTCGATTCAAGGTCTTGAAATATGCGTTTATGGTTGTTCTGTGGTAGGGATTCAGAGTTTTACGTAGCGTAGCGGCTATGACCAGAACAAGCTTGGCGTGCTTTCATGATGATACGAAAAAAAAAAAGTCCAATTATGGCTGGCCGTTGATCTGAAACAAAAAATGCACTAAAACGGATCGTAAGTTAGTACTGTCTGATGAAATAAAGCTTGATTAAACTTCATTTCAAGCAATATCAATGTCTCGGTCTGGCTATGGCTTACCAAACGGTTCATCTCTCAAAACTTAGTCCCAAATATTTCTTCAAGACAATTAAAATTTTAAAATCAGTAAACGGCTATGGTTAAATATTTTCAAGAAGTTTGAAAATTTCGAATTATTTCTTTTGTTCGAAACTTTAACTTTCAGTTCGACAATTTTGGTTTGAAATTTTAGGTCCAAAAATTTGATTTGAAAATTTCGTTATAAATTTTTTTTTAGTTCGAAAACAGGTTGAAACTTTTAATTCGAAAAATTTTAGTTTCCACTTTCTAGTTCTAACATTTGGATTGAAATGTTTTGGTTCGAAAATTTTGATTCCATTTTTCGAAAAATTTTAGCTTAAAATTTCTAGTTCAAAAATTTCAGTGTGAAACTGATTGATTTCAAAAATTTGAATTCGAAAATTTTAGTTTCAACTTTCTAGTTCAAAAATTTGGACTGAAATGTTTTAGTTCGAAAATTTTGATTTCATTTTTTCGAAACTTTTAGTTTAAAATTTCTAGTTCAAAAATTTCAGTGTGAAATTGTGTGATTTGAAAAAATTTGAATTCGAAAAGTTTTATTTCAATTTTTTTTGTTCGAAAATTTTAGTTTCAACTTTCTAGTTCTAAAATTGGTTTGAAATGTTTTGATTCGAAAAATTTTAGTTTAAAATTTCTAGTTTAAATATTTCAGTGTGAAATTGTTTGGTTTAAAAAGTTGAATTCGAAAAGTTTTATTTCAAATTTTAGTTCGATGTTTATAATTCGAAAATTTCAGTTTTTCTTTTGTTTGAAAATTTGAATTCGAAAATATTGATTTCAACTTTTTTGTTCGAAAAGTTTAGTTTGATGTTTTTAATTCGAAAATTTCAGTTTGTATATTTTTGATTTGAAAAAATTTGAGTTCGAAAAATTTTAGTTTCAAATTTTCACTTGAACTTTTGTAATAACTGGAAAATAGTGGACTCAAAATTTAATCGAATAGTTAAAAACCGTTTATTTGTTAATCGAATAGTTAAAAACCGATAAATTTTAATCGAATAGTTAAAAACCGGATAACGTTTGGCGGTTAACCGTGAAACAATTCCCTCTTTGCACTCACTGAAAAATTTTGGCTAAAATATTTTGAGATGATTTTAACTAAACCGTCAATGTTATTTAAGATATAAATTACACGAACTAACACCAAGACCAAGAAGGTAACCTTAAAATATCGTGGTTCTCTCTTATCAAAAAGCTTAAGAGGAGTGCATAGGGGTATTATAGTGATCTATATTAGGGTTCTATACTATTATACCAAATGTTCAAATTGGGCGATTTCCAAAATTTAAGGGGTGGACCAGGGTACCCCTCCCAAATTTTTAAAGGGGTGCACAAATGTACCTATGTCTTATGATAGGTCATAGACCCCTATATATAACCATATAACCATATAATGTAATAGGACATCATCCAAGAGAATAAATTAGGCCAAAACACCAAACACGTGGTTGGGCAATTTATAAAATTTAAGGGGTGGGGCAAGGTACCATTCCCAAAAATTTCAAGGGATGCACAAATGTACCTATGTCTTATGATAGAGAATAGACCCCTATACATGACCATATAACCATATAAGGTAATAGGTCATCATCCAAGAGGATAAATTGGATCAAAAAACCAAACACGTGGTACATCATATTGCTTATGTTTATATTTTGGCAATTTTGTACCCCTAAAACGGAACGAAGTGAACCACCCAAATTTATCATGATACATATTAGAGTCCAGTAGTATAATTACCGAATGCTTAAACTGGAAAATTTCCAAAATTTAAGGGGTGGGCTATGGTACTCCTCCCAAATTTTAAAGGGGTGCACAAACGTACCTATGTCTTATAATAGGAAATGTACATCTGTATATGTCCATATAACTATATAAGGTAATAGGACCTCATCCAAGGTGATAAAATGAGCCAAAATACCAAATACGTGGTTGCAGTAAAATTTGGTAATTTTGTGTCCCTAAAAGGAACGAGGTGGACCACCCAAATTTATAATAATATATATTAGAGCCCTATACTATTATACCAAATGTTTAAATTGGGCAATTTCCAAAATTGAAGGGTGTGAGCCAAAGTACTCCACCCAAATTTAAAGGGGTACACAAATATACCCATATCTTATGAAAGATAATGAACCCCTGTATACGCCCATATAACTATATAAGGTAATAGGACCTCATCCAAGAGGATAAATTGGGCCAAAAGACCAAACACGTGGTACAACGTATTGCTTACGTTTATATTTTGGCAATTTTGTACCCCTAAAAGGGAACATGTTTTCCCCTGTTTCGTCCTATCATTTCTCATCACCATCGTTTTCACGGGGGGACGTTAAATTCAACATTTCCTAAACTAGCACCAAGAATTGAACTCGGGACAATTGCAAGGTATCCATGTTCACCCCTGAAGCGGAACAAATGGATCACAAAGTACTTATCAAATTTAAGGAAATAATTTTAAATATGCCTCCATATAACGTAATAAGGCTCCAAAGGAAACGATAACTCCCAAAAAGTAAACCATTGTACTCTATTATATAACAAAAATGTCTCGTGAAAGATAATAGGATAAGTTAAAAACGTCCAAATTTTAATATTTTTTATACTCATCAAAGAGTACGAGGTGCGATACTCCCCTCCCTCCCCCAACTCCTGATGTAAATCAATGTGATCTTATGTGTCCTGAGTGATCCCTGCCCCTGAGTAAACATAAGCAAAAATTTCAATAGGTAATGCAATCCCAGGCCAAAACATCTCTAACTCATTCGTTATGGTCCATGTGTGTGTGTGGGGGGGGGGGGGGTCCCAAAAGTGAAATAGGGTCACCCGACGTCAAACAAACACATTAGCTCAAACCAAATACCTCTACTTCATTCGCACCAGTAAGGGAGGTGGTGGTTCAACGGTAGAGCGTTCACCTCTGCTGTATGGGGTCCATGGTTCAAACACCGCGAAAGTAATTTTGTGGTGGATAACATTATGCTCCAATTTTCTCCCACACTTTCATTTCTTTCTCATCGTCACCGTCTCCTTTAGCCTAATCGTGGAACGTAAAACTAAAGATTTCATTTGCACCAGTGTTAGTCCATCTCATCAAAGGGATAACAATCCGAACCGCATGAGCTTCTTCCGGAAATCGAACCCTGGTCTCCCACGTTAAAGGCGCATACGCTAACCGGTTAGCCACGGAGGAACTCCAAAGTTTTCGAGTTTCATATTAATACTAATTTATACTATTACTGGGGTCTACTAATTCATACTGTAATAGGTCATCAAGAAAGAGATCATACCTTGTTTTGGTAATTTTATACCCATAAAAGGGAACGAAACAAGCCATCATAAGCTCCAAGCTAAAAAATCCCAGTTCAGTGACGTCAAACGAACATATTAGCTCGAACCAACTACCTCAAATTCATTCATACCAGTAAAGGTGCGGTGGCTCAGTGGTAGAGCGTTCACCTCTGCTGTATGGGCCTTTAGCCCAACCGGCATAATCGTGGGACGTAAAACTAAAGATTTCATTTGCACAAGTGTTAGTCCATCTTATCAAAGATATAACAATCTCCAAATTTTATGCCATAAAAGGGAACGAAAGCATTCGTAAACCTGTACTATTTCATAACGTAATGAATCATCAAGACCATATTTTTAAATAATTTTAAAGAATCATCATGACCTCTGATCCAATACTCCCAATTCTATTACGTCATAGCAGGGCCAAGGTACCTCTGACTCATTCGTACCATCGTGCATGGCCCCTGAATAAGCATAAGCAAAATTTCAATAGGTGACGTAATCCCGGGCCAAAGCATCCCTAATTCATTCATTATGGTGCATGGGGACCCAAATTGAATAATCGAGAGTTCGGCAGAGTATCGCCATTACTACTACTGACGTCATCCCTCAAATCGCGAAGGGCTAAATGGCCTTAGATTCCGAAAGCCCAGAAATCCAACTCCTAAAATCCTAAATCCTTCTAGAGTACATGCATGCTGGTTTGATTGACACGACAAAAATTCGACTTAAGGAGAAATATTTGAAGTAGAGTTGGAATAAGTAACTATGCAATTTAAACCATGAATGCACTGAGAAATATTATCTGAAGAGAAATTAGGAATGTTTTGATTTTGCTCATTTTCGTAGTAGATATCCTCATATACAGGGTCTAGTTGAGGTAAAAATGGAATTTGAATAGAACTAATTTTCTGCCGTGGCTGTTGAATTACTTTTTCTAAAGACTTTTTGCATTGAAAATAAATAAAAATGGCTAATACAAGGAAAATTAAGATAGAAATGACAGTGAATATAATTATATAGAATATGGCGAAGTTCATGTTGATTATTTGCCTATAAAGGAAAACAGAAGAAAATAATATATAATTGTAGTATGGGAGTTTAATGAATAGATTTATATAATTATATAAGACACAACATATATTTGTTTCATATGCGCATACACATTTCCAAAAATTCGCTTTGCGAATGCCTTTTTGTGTTCCTCTTTTTTTAATCCAGTTTGATGTCTTCGTCTCGCTTTGCAAGAAATTGATTTTCAGAACTGGAATTTTTCTTTCAAAGAAAATAATAGTCTGTCTTTGGATTTGCTTTGCAAATGATGTTATGACTATTATTTGATTACTTCAGTAATATAACCTAGGTTTCTATAATCATGTTGCAATAATATTTTTCGTATAAGGAAAGATTTCATACACTATTCGCTTGCACGTGCTTAAAATCGTTTAAAGTTTCTTCATTATATGAATGTAATTTCGTATTTATATTCGATAACTCCCTATTAATTTTAAATAATTTTATAGATAAAAATATGATAATGAGAGGTGACAGTACAGCACTTGCAATAGATATTATTAATAGCAATGACATTGGGTCATTAGAAATTTGTAAAGATGGAGTGTAAGCATTTACAGTTATATTTTCTATTTGCTGCGCTAAAGATTCCAACTTATAAGAAAAAGTATCCATATGAGGAGAAAACGGGGGATAAGTGATGTTAGGCATTAAAATTTCGTGAGTTAAATTTACAGTGCGTCGTGAGTCAAGAATTTGATCGGTTATTGTTATGGACTCAAAATCTTCGTACACGAAAAATGAAGCATTTTCATGATTGACGTTGACACTGATATAGGCTGGTTTTCCGTGTATCCTTTTAATTAGGTGACCATTTACATTTGTGTTGAGAATTATTCCCAAAGGGGTATGCTTGAAAATAAACTTAGCATTTGTTTCTTTGGTTTGCATTTCACAAAATTCTGTAGAATTATGAAACAATAAGTTTGATAAACATTTCGCTTTAGGTAAGATCGACATTTGATTAGTGTATCAAAGAAACAAGAAAGAAATCCAATGGCACTGATCTTTTTCTATTAACTGAAAGGGAATCTTGATATAAGTATACATGTTCTGGAAGCTTGAAGGAAACAACACGATTTTGTGATAAATAACCCAAATTGGTTACTTGGTATAGAGGATTTATGTTTTGTGGAAGAATTAATGGAATGTCTAATAAAACAGATAGCGTATGAATGTTGGGATTATACTCTAAAAGAAGCGTTTTCGTAATAGGATAAAATAAACCTAAGTCTTTTTGAAACACATTATAGTTGAGTAA
This sequence comes from Thermobia domestica, assembly GCF_964235325.1. Classification (NCBI taxonomy): domain Eukaryota; kingdom Metazoa; phylum Arthropoda; class Insecta; order Zygentoma; family Lepismatidae; genus Thermobia; species Thermobia domestica. The sequence continues at coordinate 271,094,330 of NC_137462.1, forward strand.
AGAATGATTAGCAATAAGTTCTTCAGCATGAATAGAATTTAGAATTCGAAAAGTTAATTTATTTGATAGCACATCTCTAAAAGTACGTAAGGTTTCATCTTTTGAAGCTTCGTAAGCTTGTTTAGCCAATAACCAAGCATCAGACGACAGATGGTTACAATATTGTTCAAACATGTCCTTCTTTAATTCATGAAGAGCCGATTGTATTACCAAAATAGTGTCATGTTGTATAGACATTTGATTCTTAAAATGTGCCTTCAATTTTGAAATTTCAGTAGTGAGAATTTGATCGTGATTTTTAAGATTGTTAACTACGTGCTTTAACTTTTGTGTTTCGTAATAATTATATGATGAAAGGCCAAGACTTAAAAGTCCAGATAAAGCTGAGAAGAATAAGGACCGTTTCTTCTTAGATTCACATGCTAACGTGTTGTTTTGTTCCGAAAACATGAAATGACATGGAATGAGATTCGCTAATTGGTTGTAAAATGTCGTGTCGTTTTGAATCCAAGATTTCGCAAATAACTGTGAATTAGAACAATGGTTAATTCGTATTGCTTCAAATTTCAAATCAAAATGTTTCCTTAAAGGAACGAAAATTTGGTCACTATGTTGAAGCGAAAGTCCAATTTTATGAATAGCAACGCCGAACTTCTGTAAGGTTAACTGAGAATGTTCAATTAAATCGTGCACACTTGCGTATGTATCGACACTAGCGAAAATAATAATTGAAGCTATGATCAATTTCCTAATGATTTCGTTCATGTTGCGTGAAATAAAAGAAAAAAACGAAATAATAGGTTGTGTACTTTACTAATAGAGAAAATATAACATTAATTAATCTAAAATGCAATATCTATATGTAGTATATATAAAAATCAGTTTTAGCTAATATCTCCAACAAAAATGTTTATTCTCGGGGGAGGGGATTCCGATTCGAATGACGTCCTATTCTACCCCAAAGATAGATGAAAGAGACAACACAATGTTTACAAAAGTACTAAATCGTATTCAATTTACTCTTTTCTTTAATGAATTTCACTAATTATGATATTTAAGTTATTTTGATAATTTAGATATAAACTTCTTCTTGCACAATTATGCTGTGTTTCACTGGTTGCATATTTCCAAGGATGGCGTTTGTCTATTCTTGTCCTTCGTTCGCATTTTCATTTGCTGTTGAAGATTGCAGCGGCTTTAATCGACGTATTTCTATCTCATCTTGGACATAATCTCCTTTTGCATTTTTAAAAGAAGCAAGATATTTATTTGAGCTGGGCAAACGTGATAGTTTCACACCTTGCTTGTCATAACGGAAATCAAATGCTGCTGGTATTCCTTTATGTCTTGTCAAGTTTTGAATGAGCACTTTTTGTCCAGGGTGAAATTGTGTTTGCGCATGAAGGTCTTCGTATTTCTCCAATTGCTTGAGATAACTTTTATATATATATATTCTGATAGGCATCATCTCTCGCGAGTCGCATCGTTTCCATCCGTTCGACATTTTCTTCCTCTTGAATTGGAGTATTAAATTGAAGATCAAAAACAATCTTTGCTTCGAATCCATGGAGCAAATATATAGGTTGGATAAAAAGTATGGCAACCCTGCCGGCACGCGCCAGTCTAGTGATGGAGAACCGCGAGGTGGCAGCACCGGAGAAGACAATCTCAGTTGAGGAACTTAGGTGAGTGGGAATGCTGTTGAGTCAGTCAGTCAACGAGAGCAGTGGCGTCAAATTGGTATCGCGAGTGGAAGCGCCCTAAACACAATGTTCACTAAACACGAACAGCGTTCGTGGATCAAAATTGAAGTGGCACATGGTCGTAGTGCACGAGAATGTTTTCAGGGACTACGGGAAGCCTGTGGTGATGTAGCGTTGCCATACCGCACCGTAGCTCGATGGGTTAAAGTGTTTCGTGAAGGCAGACAGAACGTGAAGACCGCCAACGTTCTGGACGACCTCCAGTGGACAACATGACAATCCAGATCCTTGCATCCTTGCTGGACGTGGATAGACGGTGGACTGCGCGTGAGTTATCGGCAGAGGTTGGGATGTGCCATAAAACTGTGCTTCACATTTTGAACGACATCCTGGGTTTTCGCAAAATTGCAGCACGTTGGGTTCCACATGTCATTACCGAGGTGCAGAAATGATACCGATATGCACTGGCACAAGAATTGCTGGACCGCCACCAGAGGGAGGGTGACAATTTCTTGGGCAGGATCGTTACCATTGATGAAACCTGGGTTCGATCCTACGAACCATGTTTGAAGCGCCAATCCAACGAATGGAAGCATCCCGGTTCCCCTCGGCCAAAGACTGTGCGCCCTAGTCAGGGAGGAGTGAAGGTGATGTTGATAGTGGCGTATGATGTCCAAGGGGTTATCCTGCACCATGCTGTACCAGCAGGGCAGACTGTGAATGCGCCATATTACTGCACGTTCTTGCAACACCATCTGCGTCCCGCACTTCGGAGAAAGCGACCTGATCTTTTGGCACGGACCCCAATCATTTGGTACTCACCCAGATTTTGATGAGTGAAGATTTTGAAAGGTTGATCCTTCTTGTCTGATGGTCACTTCAAAACTCTCTCGAGTTCACTACTCTTTTTGTCCACCTACCTTTTCTTCCTAGTTTTTGGTAGTGTCATTTCTTCCGCTTACAATTACATTTTTAGAATTACCTCATAACTTGACGTAGGAAGTGTTTGTTATTGCCTTGACACATCAGTAAATAACATAAGTTATATTTCCTATTAAAAGAATGTTTTATCTAGACATAGTTTTGAATTGTTACGAGACTTCCTTAATTTCCTTACACGTGTGAACGACCTAACAGCACCAGACTGGGAATTGAGTTTTATTTGCATTTAATATATGAAGGTTTACAAAATATTAATGTCAAAATTAATAAAATATTATTTACCAAAATGCTTTAGTCATATTACAATATCTTTCAATAATATAATATTTTTAAATAACCTATTATCTTAGTGAAAGATAAAGCAAACACACCTGCAGAGGAAAGGTGGTAATTTTTATAGAATTCAATATCAAGCTTCAATCTTAATATGTATTAGTTTGCAATTCCAGTGCAACTATCTCTTTTATCTTTCTTAATTTTCCTTCTACATCTGTTAAAATTATAAAAAAAGGACTTGTTTCCATATTGAATGATAAAAAAAAACTTGTTTTGACAAAGACAAGACTAGGTTTTATGTCAAAACTGTGATAACAAACTAAATGGAACAGGTGTTCGCTCCTGTTCGAGAATTGAGTTCTTGTATTTGACAACGATCAAGTAATTCATGCTGGTATTTGTTTGAGTGTTTACTTTACCACAGTACATGTGACCTTAAAATAATGCGACCTAAACATGATCTGTCCGTCGGTCTGTCTGTTGACAGATATTAGAGCAAAAATGATAACAGATTGAGAGGAGGAGTTAAAAACGATTTTCTAATATAGATTTAGTTTCCGGATAATAGGTTAAGTCTCCGTACTTGTTCCAATATTCGAATCATAAAGGGTACAAAGCAGCAGTTTGATCAGCGTAAACAAAGAAAAAAAAGAGGAAAGGGATAGTGATAAAGAGTTTCTTAATATGGGTTTAGCGTCTTAAGAAGAACCTTCTTTTTTTCACCCTTATCACTCTATTGAAACCTACAAAACTTGAATCCCAGTACAATTTCAGGTATACCAAATTAAAAGAAAACCGAAATTATTGTAAATATATAAACTTTTGTAAAATCTATGTAAATAATTCAAAGCTGGCTTGAGTACAAACTACTAACTGTCTGAATTGAATGAATTAAATCAGGGTTGTTTTATCAGGATCTAGTCCGCTTTATTGAAATAAGTCCAAAACTTATTTTATTCTGTCAGACATACACGTGGAACTCCCAGGCAATCAAATATGAAAGGCATGCGGATTGCATTCCGCAGTTTTATGTAAAAGGACCACTAACGTTCACTTGACACTACACTTCAAGTCTATACTTCAGTTCTAGACTTCCCTTTCGCCTTAGGAGTTACATAAGCTACAGAGGAGACGAAGTCTTCGAGGTTTACGATAGCTACCACATAGATCACAATGTAAGTGCCTTTTCATATTACCTTATCTGATACTTTCAGATTCCTTGCTTGGTATCTCGAGCACAGCCTTTATTCTCCTTATAAGAACGAGCAATGAAATTAAAACCTCTTTATCACTCAATTATCAGTTTCCTATTCTCTTCAATCCATGTTGGTCTCTATTTCAAGCAACATTCTGTGAGAAGTCAACTTGAGATTTAGATAGACGGAGAACCTACAGTCAAGGGTTCGATTCTCAGTTTACGCCCCAATATTACGTATTCTTCACAGAATGACACTATATTGATCCCTACATAACAAAAATAGTAATAGTGTGAAACAGGTGCGTATCTGGGAAAGCAGGGGTCCAATGTTACAAGGTCGTTCGTCTTATTTAGTATTGGACACGTGTTATCTATACCTGAAAAGACGAATGGCAATCGATAAGTACTGCCACGTATATTCTTAGAAGAAAACACAGGACTAAATTGTTTTACCTGAAAAGAAATAGTACAAATGAAATGTAAAATCAAATGTTTAGGTTACATCAATAATTTCTGTGCCGAACAATTAGACTAGTTTTATTAAGAAAATGTACAAATGTATGTTGAGTTACGAAGTTTCTGGGGAAGAGGAGGGGGCACGGACCCGGAGGATCCCCTGCATGGGTGCGGCGCTGCTGTGAAACAATTTTTCGTATGCATTTACTATCCCATATATAAGTTAAATATCGGATCTGATTCCTCTCTTGTTACCAGCAGAAATATGTCATTTCCGGTTTGAATATTGCTTGTGTGTTTGTGTTTGTTATCAGATATTTTAGGAAGATCTGTGAATAATCGATAGTAATATATAACATAATGTGCGTTTGTGTTTGTTATCAGATACTTTAGGAAGACCTGTGAATAACCAATAGTAATATATAACAGAATGTGTGTTTGTTATAAGATACTTTAGGAAGATCTGAAAATAATCAATAGTAATATATAACATAATGTTTGTTATCAGATACTTTAGTAAGATCTGTGAATAATCGATAGTAATAAATAACAGAATGTGTGTTTGTGTTTGTTATCAGATATTTTAGTAAGATCTGTGAATAATCGATAGTAATAAATAACAGAATGTGTGTTTGTGTTTGTTACCAGATATTTTAGTAAGATCTGTGAATAATCGATAGTAATAAATAACAGAATGTGTGTTTATGTTTGTTATCAAATACTTTAGGAAGATCTGTGAATAACCAATAGTAATAAATAACAGAATGTGTGTTTGTGTTTGTTATCAGATACTTTAGGAAGATCTGTGAATAACCAATAGTAATAAATAACAGAATGTGTGTTTGTGTTTGTTATCAGATATTTTAGTAAGATCTGTGAATAATGGATAGTAATAAATAACAGAATGTGTATTTATGTTTGTTATCAAATACTTTAGGAAGATCTGTGAATAACCAATAGTAATAAATAACAGAATGTGTGTTTGTGTTTGTTATCAGATACTTTAGGAAGATCTGTGAATAACCAATAGTAATAAATAACAGAATGTGTGTTTGTGTTTGTTATCAGATACTTTAGGAAGACCTGTGAATAACCAATAGTAATAAATAACAGAATGTGTGTTTGTGTTTGTTATCAGATATTTTAGTAAGATCTGTGAATAATCGATAGTAATAAATAACAGAATGTGTGTTTGTGTTTGTTATCAGATATTTTAGTAAGATCTGTGAATAATCGATAGTAATAAATAACAGAATGTGTGTTTGTGTTTGTTATCAGATATTTTAGGAAGATCTGTGAATAATCGATAGTAATATATAACATAATGTGCGTTTGTGTTTGTTATCAGATACTTTAGGAAGACCTGTGAATAACCAATAGTAATATATAACAGAATGTGTGTTTGTGTTTGTTATCAGATACTTTAGGAAGATCTGAGAATAATCAATAGTAATATATAACATAATGTTTGTTATCAGATACTTTAGTAAGATCTGTGAATAATCGATAGTAATAAATAACAGAATGTGTGTTTGTGTTTGTTATCAGATATTTTAGTAAGATCTGTGAATAATCGATAGTAATAAATAACAGAATGTGTGTTTGTGTTTGTTATCAGATATTTTAGTAAGATCTGTGAATAATCGATAGTAATAAATAACAGAATGTGTGTTTATGTTTGTTATCAAATACTTTAGTAAGATCTGTGAATAACCAATAGTAATAAATAACAGAATGTGTGTTTGTGTTTGTTATCAGATACTTTAGGAAGATCTATGAATAACCAATAGTAATAAATAACAGAATGTGTGTTTGTGTTTGTTATCAGATATTTTAGTAAGATCTGTGAATAATCGATAGTAATAAATAACAGAATGTGTGTTTATGTTTGTTATCAAATACTTTAGGAAGATCTGTGAATAACCAATAGTAATAAATAACAGAATGTGTGTTTGTGTTTGTTATCAGATACTTTAGGAAGACCTGTGAATAACCAATAGTAATAAATAACAGAATGTGTGTTTGTGTTTGTTATCAGATACTTTAGGAAGATCTGTGAATAACCAATAGTAATAAATAACAGAATGTGTGTTTGTGTTTGTTATCAGATATTGTAGTAAGATCTGTGAATAATCGATAGTAATAAATAACAGAATGTGTGTTTGTGTTTGTTATCAGATATTTTAGTAAGATCTGTGAATAATCGATAGTAATAAATAACAGAATGTGTGTTTATGTTTGTTATCAAATACTTTAGTAAGATCTGTGAATAACCAATAGTAATAAATAACAGAATGTGTGTTTGTGTTTGTTATCAGATACTTTAGGAAGACCTGTGAATAACCAATAGTAATAAATAACAGAATGTGTGTTTGTGTTTGTTATCAGATACTTTAGGAAGATCTGTGAATAACCAATAGTAATAAATAACAGAATGTGTGTTTGTGTTTGTTATCAGATATTTTAGTAAGATCTGTGAATAATGGATAGTAATAAATAACAGAATGTGTATTTATGTTTGTTATCAAATACTTTAGGAAGATCTGTGAATAACCAATAGTAATAAATAACAGAATGTGTGTTTGTGTTTGTTATCAGATACTTTAGGAAGATCTGTGAATAACCAATAGTAATAAATAACAGAATGTGTGTTTGTGTTTGTTATCAGATACTTTAGGAAGACCTGTGAATAACCAATAGTAATAAATAACAGAATGTGTGTTTGTGTTTGTTATCAGATATTTTAGTAAGATCTGTGAATAATCGATAGTAATAAATAACAGAATGTGTGTTTGTGTTTGTTATCAGATATTTTAGTAAGATCTGTGAATAATCGATAGTAATAAATAACAGAATGTGTGTTTGTGTTTGTTATCAGATATTTTAGGAAGATCTGTGAATAATCGATAGTAATATATAACATAATGTGCGTTTGTGTTTGTTATCAGATACTTTAGGAAGACCTGTGAATAACCAATAGTAATATATAACAGAATGTGTGTTTGTTATAAGATACTTTAGGAAGATCTGAGAATAATCAATAGTAATATATAACATAATGTTTGTTATCAGATACTTTAGTAAGATCTGTGAATAATCGATAGTAATAAATAACAGAATGTGTGTTTGTGTTTGTTATCAGATATTTTAGTAAGATCTGTGAATAATCGATAGTAATAAATAACAGAATGTGTGTTTGTGTTTGTTATCAGATATTTTAGTAAGATCTGTGAATAATCGATAGTAATAAATAACAGAATGTGTGTTTATGTTTGTTATCAAATACTTTAGGAAGATCTGTGAATAACCAATAGTAATAAATAACAGAATGTGTGTTTGTGTTTGTTATCAAATACTTTAGGAAGACCTGTGAATAACCAATAGTAATAAATAACAGAATGTGTGTTTGTGTTTGTTATCAGATACTTTAGGAAGATCTGTGAATAACCAATAGTAATATATAACAGAATGTGTGATTATGTTTGTTATCAAATACTTTAGGAAGATCTGTGAATAACCAATAGTAATATATAACTGAATGTGTGATTATGTTTGTTATCAGGTACTTTAGGAAGACCTGTGAATAACCAATAGTAATAAATAACAGAATGTGTGTTTGTGTTTGTTATCAGATACTTTAGGAAGACCTGTGAATAATCAATAGTAATAAATAACAGAATGTGTGTTTGTGTTTGTTACAAAATTTCGTTTAGAAAATAGTCACCTAGAATCCCTAAATTTCCGTTTTGAATGTTGATTGCCATAGTGCAAAGGCAATAACAGTTTTTGGAGGGGGGAAATTAGCTTTACAACAAGAGGTGAAACCAGAAGCAATATAATTACTATACATTTTTTTGGTTTCTTTATTGACACCAAATACGGTAACGTATAATTAGAAAAGGATTTTTGATATGAATTTGGTGTCCTCAAGAATATTATGAATCTCGGACTTCCCTTTATTGCAACCGAAACCTGGTTTGCACTTACCTCAGCCTTACTACGACCCAGTATATAGCTCAACAACTAACCACAAGAAGTTTAAATTAATTTTCATAAAGATGAAAATTTGAAGTGGAGTACATAAAGGGAGCGGAGAATGAGTAATAGCAAGTAAATCTCTCACACAGTACAGTAATTAAAATGGTCTGAGCCTACATATGTATGCTTCAGTACAAACCATGTATTTTCTTGTTTTCCTCTCTCATCTCTCTATACACATTTAATGCACTTCCTTCCTCTCTTCTCGTTTCTGGCGCTCGCTGTCACCTTTCTCCGGCGAGGGCTAGTGCCGACAAGAACAGTTTTCCCGCAAAATAATTTCTTATTTTAAGTGTACTGTCTCTGTATGTAGTTTAGGCAGTGGCGGATCCAGGGGGCCGATCGGGGCGATTGCCCCCCCAGAAGAGGAAACTTTCTTATTTTATATATATAAATAAAGTTCATCCCAGAGTTTGGAGCTCTTAAAAGTAGTTCTAAGTAGCGGTATTACAACTCACCGCCCCCCCAGAAGTCTGTCCTGGATCCGCCCCTGATGTTTAGGTCATCTGAATTACAATTATCACCAATTTTGAAATTTTGTGGTCATAAGTTTGGGAGGGCTTCTGCCACACCAACCAATTTTGTCAGGGAAAGTACTAAACACATATTCACTTATTTTATATCAACTATATCTGTGAACAATTTCATTCTCCTCAGTCTATTCAGGGCCGAATTAAGAGGAGGACTTAAGGGAGCTTTAAAACCCGGACCTCCATATGGACGGGAGTCTCCACTCGGATCAAAATTTCAATTGACTATCTAAAATGACTCATACAAGATACAATTATCATCATACAACGCAATGATACATAGAATTATCATCATGAAAGCATTTCCACTTCCGCCTTGTTATCAATTAAACATGAGGTGACTAGTTGTCTTTACTTCCAGGACGTGATAGAGGACTTCGCTAGGACGGAAGCTCTGAAAAGAAATTTTCGAGGTACTCACTGTTTTTAATTACTACATTTACATAATAGGGTAACTTTGTGTGTAGCTTTGTAACTTACATAATAGGGTAACTTTGTGTGTAGCTTTGTAACTTACATAATAAGATAACTTTGTGTGTAGCTTTGTAACTTACATAATAGAGTAACTTCGTGTGTAGCTTTGTAACTTACATAATAGGGTAACTTTGTATGTAGATTTGTAACTTATATAATAGGGTAACTTTGTATGTAGATTTGTAACTTACATAATAGGGTAACTGTGTGTAGATTTGTAACTTGCATAATAGGGTAACAATTAGGTATAATATCATGTAATGCATTGCAAGGTTTAGGTCGTAGAACTACGTGCATTTCCCTAACTTTCCTACTGTTCTTTCACAGAAACGTATTATGGAAAGTCAACAGGGGTCACATATTTTTTTCTAGCTCCGGGCCTCAAAATTTGTTAATCCGGCCCTGGATTTATTTCTTCCAGCGTTCTTGGCATTGGTTTTCAAATGTTTAGGCGGGACCTTTGGATTCTAAGACTCGTTTTCCCGCAGAAAATAATGATAATAAAAAGCACGTATTTGTTTATTTCACGTCTAGTAGCTACCTGCCAAATTTGATCGAAGTTGACTCGGAACAGTAAGATGATGTTCCTTGTTAGTACATACTACGTAGAAGACAATTGGAAAAGGCAGTGATGAAAGGCAGAGAAATATATTCATTTTGCAGATATACCAATTCAAGGATCCGTACCTATTCATATGCTACCAAAACTTTCTTACAACCTTTTTCTACTCGTCTTCCTTCCTGCCTTGACTCTAGTTTCTCTGTAACCCTTTTTCGTGGGCAAATAATGTCAAATAATACTTCGACAAACTGGATATTTTCCCACGAAGAAATTAAATGTAGACTAATAGCAGGAAATTTTTGTTATTATTCAGTTTAAAATTCTTTATCGTTGCTAGTTCTGTCGAGAATTTGAAGCTTAAAATATATAAAACGATAACCAAGCGTGTGTGCTGTATGGTTTCAAACATAGTCGCTTACTCAGAGGAAAGAACGCAAACTGAAGTTATTTGAGAATAACATCCTGAGACGAATATTCAGACCCAAGAGGATCGGGAATGGGGAATGGTGGAAACTTCATAACGAGGAATTACATAATTTATACCGTTTACCAAACATTATTAGAATCATCAAATCTAGATTGCTCAGGTGAGCAGGTCATATAGTTAGAATGGAAGAAAGTAGGTACGCTTTCAAAGTTTTTACTATAAATCCAATCAGAAAATGTCCATTCGAAGACCTCGCCGCAGATGAGAGGACAATATTAAGATTGGTTTCGCAGAAATAGGAATACAAAGTAGAAACTGGATCCAGTTGGCTAAGGATAGAAGTCAATGGAGAGCTTTTGTGAAAGCGGCATTGAACCTCCGGGTTCCATAGACCACAGAGTGAGTTATATAGATATTTTATCAATTAATATTAAAACCGGTGGTGGTAAGATACTTCTGCCTTTTCTGACTTTAGCAAATAGATCAGAGTGGAGATGGAACATTATTTTGGAACGCTTAATCAATTGCAGAAAACCGCGTCTCGCCATCTATTATCGTTTTTAGTCTATAGCGATCAACGTTAAAACAACAAGTGGTTAGTTTCATCAACAAAATCTATCCTAACCTTTGAACCTCTACATAACTGTCAAAATTATTGATGATCCACCAAGTAGCAATTGAGATTTTGTGCTTCTCGAACAGACGGACACACGGACAGATGGAATATATAAAAGAATTTAGGTAAACTATTTTTGTTATGCTAAGATATACTTATTTCCTATGCTAAAATTTTAAAATAAGTTCTATTTCGTTAATTTATTTTGAATAGTCCACACTAGATAGCTTGCAAACTATTATAGATGCAAAGAAGACGAGAAAAAGCAACTAAATATGCAAATTAGAAATTAAATGCGGAATCGTCTGCATAATCTCTTGTTTTTTGTCCCCCCCTTGCGCATGTGATTTACGCACCTATTAAGAGAGTGGACGCTGGCATACACACAATAACCCGGTTGATCAAGCAATAACCAGAAACAATCTCTGCCTCATGTTCTGCCAGATAATCTTCTCTGAATCGCGGGCGTTATTAAATTAACGTCGTTACATGTGCATGTGCGCTCAACAATTGTGGGAAATTCTGCCAGTGTTGCTAGCCAAAGGTTCCCAAATAATCCTGATAATAAAATATTAATAATTTTGTTCAACTTAGACAGTTACTAATTAGACACTGTTCTAGAAAATAAAGTAGACCTCATTCATCATCTATCCTCAGAAATTATATAAAATTAAACAAAATGACTTCGTTTGAAAACCAATTTACTTGTAACTGGAAAACATGTGATGAAATGTTCCAGTTATCGTCTCATGATTTTGGTCTTCATGTTAAAGGTGATGAATTGTTCATGGAAATAAATTTTTAGGGGAAAAATATTTAATGAGAATTTAATAGCAAACGGAAGAACCAGTGGCGGATTTAGAAGGTGAAAACGGGGAGCAAGAAAATCCAGACTACGACAGGGGTCTATATCATAGGTTTCTTGTATTATTATTAAGTATTGTGCCTTTTGGAAGGTTCTGGAACTAATTAGGTTTTCTTTTTCTTCTTAATTTTCAGTTTGGACCTGGAAATGTTTCTTCCATGTTTCTCGATCTCCAGCTTCCTCTTTTAACTCTCAAATATTTTATTCTATTTTTCAAATCATCGATCACTTTTTTTTTAATTTTTACTTTTATGATTTTTTTCTAGAATCGAGTTTGAAGTTAATTTGACATTTTAAATAAAAAAAAAATAACGTGAAAATAAATACTTAACACGAAGGAAATATCCGCCCCAGATTCATAATTTCCAAAGACTCCTCGTCCAAAAATTTGAGTGCATTACCTGGTTAATCAAAATATTTGCCAGCTGCAACCACAAACTTTACACAGCTAACGATTCAATTCCCTGGCAAGAGAAGTGTGAAGTATGCACAGTGGCGGATCTGAAAGGTAATAACTGGGGATGGCAGTCAGAATCACACAATGATAGGTATGTCATGAGTTTACAGTTTTTTTGGTCCCGCTGAAATTTCCAACTTAACTTTTTCCTGGTGGATATTATGGATAGATTGGACGTTGACATTGTTTTACACATTCCATAACAGAAAAACTGCAATTGCAACTACAGGGTGTTTGAAAAAGAACTCCCTAGTTTTAAGTATAAATTTAATTGGGAAATGAATGAAAACTTACATCAATGAGTACATATCATGAAAGAGAATTCCTTCACGTTTTGTTTAATGTTGGTAGACTTCAACGTGGGATCCATTTGTGGCCCTGCACACGTCGAGACGATATTCCACTTCTCGCCACGTATTCACCGGTTTCCTTGAAAGACTTTAGCCAATGACGGATAGTTTTTGCTGTAGGTGGTTCACCACCATACTGACGTTTAAAATTATGTTGCAATGTTATAACTGACTCACTTTTCACAAGCCAAATAACACACTGCAGTTTCTGTTGCGGAGTACACATTGTTGCTGAGTTGCTCTGCACTTCACGCCTGCCTGGACTGAACTGAGGAAACAGAGTTAAAAACAGCACTGGTGCCGTCTCAAGGTCAAGCAGACTTGCCAACAGCAGGGGAGCCAAACTTGGAGAGTTGATGAATGAAACACCACAAACTAGAATAGTGTATGTCACTTTGTACAGATTTAAGGACACATTAAAACTATGGAGTTGTTTTTCAAACACACTGTATATCTAATGTTTCAAACATTTTCCAATAAACGCTAAAATGGAAAGCTTACCATAAACTTTCAAAAATATATAAATAATAGCTTCAATTACTTTTGTCATTTAAAAACTGGGAGGGGAGAGCTAGGTCCGTTACTGACAGTGAGTATGCGATGCGAAGTTGTCAATTGCACGTTTACATTCAATTATCAGGGAAAGTCTCCTCTCCGAATAAGTGATCGAGACGCTGGTAGAAGGGATAGTGGAACAGATTTCGGCGGAATACAATGTTTGAGAACGGGTTACCAATGACGGATGCTTGCAGACAAGGTTTCCGGCACATTTCTTAAAGAGTTCAGTACCGTAACGATCCACATTGATGGTTTCACTTCCTCCGAAAAAGGCATGATGGGTTATTCTCACCATAGACCAATATACCAGCAACAACATCTGCTGTGGATGAAGATGTGGTTTAAGAAACGGTCGTCCTGAACGTTGATCATGATTCAACCATCGTCCTGACTGTATACGATTGAGATGACAGATCTAGTATTCATCTGAAGCGATGATCCGATGCAGAAACCTTTTTCGGGTATTTCTTATGCTCAGGAACCTTTTTCAAGTGTTTCTTACACCACATTCATTAGCTAATGTAAACTCTCGTAGCACCCATTAGTTCAACGTTTTTGAGATTGAACGGATCCTCCGATTAGCTAGTGCCTTAGTCTTATAAAATGATACAAAATAATCTCCAGAGGGCCGCTTCCTTGTTGTTCTCGAGATGCTCTTCCCAATATGATGTTGGTCGATGTCCAAGGAGCTCGTTTTGCAACGTTGTATCTCCAGAACGAAATTTGACAGATCAACAGAGAATGGTCCGTTCATTAGCATTCTGGGCCCAAATTCACTGTTAACGTTATTTTACGGTTTTATGTTGCATCTTCAAGCCGTAAAGCAAAATCAATCGCAATTGTGTGTTCTCTACGGTACATTTTCATACGATCCTGTTCAACAACGTACTGCCTTCTGATTGTTAGTGTACCCTTGCCTATTTATTTAACGTGCATAGTGAGTTCCTATGTGGGTAAAGCGGTTAGGGTAGATTCCTTTGGCGTGGGAGACCCAAGTTCGATTCCTGGCGGGAGCCCATGTGGTTCGGATTCCATGTTAATCAGTAGGCCCCGTCTCATACAACCTCGCTGCTGAAAGGGACGTTAAACTCAAAATGAAATCGTCGTGCAAAGTTTGTGATGATAAATGCGTGACTTGGTTCATTCCTTCATTGTGTTGCTGAGGTGAGTTTCATACTAGAGAGTTTCATACTAGGGATATTTTACTCACACCAACCTCATATAATTACAGTGACACAGCGAATAATTAATATTAATTATAATGCGAATGATTTTTACCTGTTTGGCATCCTGGAAACCTAATTTAGGGGTGAATATTTTGCGGATGACGACAAGAGGTTTACAAGTAGCTGCAATTACAACCCACAACTTATGTACAGGAAGTATTGAGGGAAATATTTCAGTTTAACGTCCCACAAGTATGGGCTCTAGGCTAAGAGAGAGACGATGATTAAAGCAAGTGAATGATGATAGAAGAATTGGTGGAATGAGAAAGTGGAAGGAAACCTGAGTACCCCGAGAAAACTCACGGATACGACGTTCTCCACCACTTGTACGGGGATCGAACCAAGGACCACTGAACCACAGTGTCACAGGCAAGTATTGAGAATCTCATATATCGATGGAACAAGTGTCTTACTGCAGATTGAGATTATACGAATGAATGGAAAAGATAAACAAATCACCATGTAAGTACTCCTTGCTTTCTCTTCTACGTAAACAGAAACATGAACATTTAAGATTTCGTGTTATTATGCTCTTTTAAAAATGAAAAAAAAAAAACAAAACTACTTCCATTATTTATAAAACTTTCTTTAATCTCAGTAGGATTTTCTAGCATGTGTGAGAGAGCTGTCCCGTGGCTAAGCGATTAGCGTACGTGCCTTTGGCGCGGTAGATCCAGGTTCGATTCCCGGCGGCAGCTCATATAGTTCGGATTCCATGTGAAACTGTAGGTCCACCTCTCATATAGCTTCGCTGCTGAAAGGGACGCTAAACTAAAAATCAAATCAAATCAAATGTAGCATGTGAGACCTAGTTTGTCTCCAGTACATTTTATCTGACTCAGACTCTGAGACAAGAAATGCGAAAGATCTCAACTGTAGTCTTACAATTGAATTTAAAAAAAAAAAAAAAAAACAGAATTTAGGTGCCTAAACTAACAAAGAAACTTGTTACATTAAGCCGAAAGGAAAATTTGAGAGCTTCGAAATACAGCAAAATACTGTATACACACTTTTCTTTATATTGCACTTTAAGACATAGAAACCTAATTTCTTTCAACCTTCGAAAATCGGATTAAGCGGTTAACGTAGTCGAGGTTCGAATCACGTTTCAGATTATGAAATCTCTTCCAGATTTTTCTCAGTTCGAGTACACAAAAAGATTGGCATTGACACATTAATATTGACAGAATTTCAGCAGTTTTTTGACCATCATATTGAGAACAATTACAACAGCGTTTCCCAACCTTTTTCAACTTGCGGCACGTTACAGGTGTAACTTGGATTCTCGCGTCACACTTATAGATATTATTATTTGTAAATATAAAATACCGTGGTATTTTTTCTGTCATTATTGATCTCCTTCTCACAGAGAAGAAAGCTCGATCGCTGGTTTTTCCCTGTGGTAAATCACTATGCTTATTTTTCATTCTAATTTAAAACCAGAAAACAATTGCAATGAAATATTGGACTCAGGTTTTTTAAAATTACGCTTTCTTTATCGAAAACTGTATCCAACCTTTTACTAAGAAGGATGATCACTAAATAACGAACGAACAAACAAATCTCTTTTACTTTTAAAACACAAATATAGGTAATTTGTCGTAAAGATTGAATGATATTTTAAATTTTCAAGTTACGAAATAGTCTGCAACAATAAAGAAGCAATAATGGTTATAACAATAACAAATACTTTCTTCAACATTAGAAATGTACAGAAAAGTACATGAAGCTTAAAATTGTAGATTCATAGTAGAGGTTCATAGCAATGTGCAATGCAAATATACATTTTCCCCTGCGTTTTGCAATTTGATTGCTATAGAATTAATAATTTTGTTTCGATTTCCTCGCGGCACACCAGCGGCCCATTCACGGCACACCGGTTGGGAAACGCTGAATTACAAGATTGAGAAGGAACACTAGAACATAGGCTCTGTTTTGCTTCAGCTCAGGAAGGGCTATGGCGGGTCAGCAGCTCTTTAGGTTAGCATTGTGTAATCAGGATATCAGCTTCAGTTAGGGATGCATTTGAGTCGAGTCGAGTCGAGATTTAAGCCTGTCTCGACTCGTCTCGAGAAAATGTTGTCTCGACTCGTGTCTCGACTCGAAAATGTGTTTCTGTCTCGACTCGTGTCTCGACTCGACAGTCTCTGTCTCGACTCGACAGTCTCTGTCTCGACTCGACTCGAATTCGAGTCGAGACGTCTCGAAATTCGAGTCGAGACAAAATGTACGAGTTAAAATATACGCACACATCAGCCAGACCATCATGACTACCTACCTAATTGTCAGTATGTCGACTTTTGGCATGGATAAAAACGGCGACACGTCTTGGCATACACGCAATGATCCTTGATAGGTCGCTGGAGAGAGCTGGCACCACATGTGCTCACTCAGGTCACCTAATTCCCGTAAATTCCGGGAAGGGGGGCGATGTGTTCTGACGTCACGTTCAATCACATCCCACAAGGGACATCACTCAAATGTACGGCTCCAATTTTAATGAAACTTTTTTTGCTGATAGAAGGCATGTATGCATCATTACTTGTGATGACAAATTTTTGCCATGGTGCATGTTTTCTATTTTTTTAAATAACTTTTAAGAGTTGTGATGTGGTTATTAGAGATTACTACAGAAGTCCCTTACTACCCTTTGTAAACGGAGCGTTAATGAAGAAAAGTGAAGAAAAACCATGTGGATACATATAAGTCCTGGGGGAAGTCGTATGGTAGATATGACCTTGATGGCAGTCGTCTTGAAATCCGCCATTTTGAATTAAGGTCAAGTTTTCAAAATGGGAATAGGGTAATATGATACATAATTTCGGGCTAGAATTTAATTAGAAAAATAATGGTGAGGTTAGTTTTAAGATACACCCATTTGGGGGAAAGTTACAGGCATATTAATTGTTTTTACTTACTGTGTGCGTAAGTCCCTTCTTACTTTCGTCTCAAGACCTGTAAATCGATCGCAACGGCAGAGCCCGATTTCGCACTAGTGTTTAGAAATCTTTAAACTCACTTGAGGCAATATTCGTGGATTATTGTATTGTATTTTGCCTTTAATTAAATTTGAACCCACTTCATGATCTTGTGTAAAGTATCATTAAAAGAGAATTTCTGTTTTTATGGAGAACGTAAGCATAGCAATTATAAAAGGTGAATAAGGTGCGTATGTATTTATAAGAAAGTTTATTTTACGAGTCTTTTGTGGTTCCGCCAACCTATTCTTTAGTTGTTTTTTTAAATACTCATATCTCATAAATAAAAGAGCTATTATAAAATCTCTTACCACTATTCTTTAATACTTATAAAATTTTATTTATTGTAAAAGCACTGGCGAAATATTTCTTATCGCCCACTAAAATTATGGTGGAGCTCCTTCGTGGCTAACGGTTAGTATACTTGCCTTTGGCGTGGGAAACCTGGGCTTGATTCCCGGTGGGAGTTCATGTGGTTCGGATTCCACGTTAATCAGTAGGTCCACGTCTCACATAGCCTCGCTGCTGAATGGGACGTTACATTGACTACATTATAAAATTGTAATTTGTGACGACTAAAATATCAGAAATTAAAGATTATTCTTTGGGTTTTGGAACATTTTGAAAAACGTGAAAAACTGGTACTGCACCGATACAACACACCTTTTGGATTTGTCATTGTGTAAAGTGATACAAACTAAAGAAGAATTACAACTTTATGAAATTGTATTAGGACTTATTTAGAAATAAACACCAAATAAGTGTAATAGTTCATATCCGTATCAAATACCAAGTTTATGATGAATCAACTACACAACGTAGGATCCAAAAACGCTCATTGCAATTTGTTCCATCCTTCAGTCGAACCAGGAACTGAAACATAAAGAGTGACATTTTCTTTTTAAAGATACTTTGTCCAGCTAAGTATTGTGAAGGTTTATGTCAATAGAAGGAATTGCATTCCATTATACAAGCGCAATTTCACAACTTTATGTACACATTACTAAATATCGAACACCCTTGTCCATATGATTAGCGTACGCGTCTTTGGTGCGGGAGACCTAGGTTCGATTTCCGATGGGAACTCCTATGGTTCTGAACCCACGTTAATTTGTAAGTTCACGTCTCATATAGCCTTGATGCTGAAAGGGACACTAAACTCTAATCTAATACTAAATACAAATATTTAAAGAAAAATGATGACGAACCAAGATGACGTGAATTTGGCTACCAAATCCATTTTGTGTTTTCAGTTATTTTCTAGTAGTATTTTTTCTAGGCATCCTTTCAAAAGACAGTGATGCAAATTTCGTAACTGCGAATTCCTGTTAGAAGCCATGAAATTATCCGATTAGATGCAAAATTTCCCGTCCACTAAAATAGATACCGTAAATTTACAATATCTAACAATAAATGATTTTGAAAGATATCGCTTTCGAGGGAAAAAATGAAGTGAAATCTTTGAGTTTTACGTCCCACGGTTATGCCGGTTAGGCTAAAGGAGAGGGGTGATGATGAGAAATTAGTGAAATCGTGGAATGAAGAAAGTGGGAGGAACGGAAGAACCCCGAGGAAACCCATGCACATGGTGTTTGTCCACTACAAAGTTCACTTGGTGCGAGCTGGGATCGAACCAGGGTCCCCAAGCACCAGAGGTGAACGATCTACCACTGAGCCACCGCGGCCCCGCTTTAGAGGGGCCATGACGTATAGTTGAACTCATTCTCGTAGTATGAAAGGCATTATTTATAATTATGCATGATAGGATCACAAACAAAATTTAAAAATATTATGTGCACTTTCTTTTAACAAACATTATATTGTCTTTTATGGTGTGGAAGGGAATGTTATGTTCGAAAAAAAAGTCCTTAACACGATTCTTGTTGCTACACACTGCATGTTCCTAGCCACAGAAAAGATGCAGCGATAGGTAGGCTATTTTTCAATTGCTTTACATTAGTTTGATGTTTCAAGTCTTTTGTGTGTTTCTGAAGTTCACTTTTACCACAAAAGAGCTCAATATTGACATGTCTTACATAGCTTTGGTTCAATTCTCAACACGGACTGCAACTACCCGTTAAATTGTGCATCCGAAAGGCACTCTTTGTTAAACCTCGCTTATCACCGCTCATCTTAATAATATATATATAACTTCACCGCGAAGCAAATGTTGCATTTCTCTCTTTCATCCTAACACAAAACAAAACTAACCACAGCTGTGACACGAAGGAGCTATTTCGAAAAGAAACAAGCTGTGCTTCATAGAGATGTGTACCAAATGATAGAAGTATAAAGTATTGTTTTCTTTCCTGTTTATTGATATCAGTTGGTGTTCTTAATGAGTTTACTCATTAGTTTAGAAATAGTATATATGGAATTTGGACATATGTTGTACGTATTTTCCTGAGTTTTTTTTTTTTTTTTTTTTTTTTTTTTTTTTTTTTTTTTTTTTTTTGTAAATCGAGTGCGTCTTTATCAAATATTTATTCTCCATAATGGTACCACGCGGAAAACTTGGTATACTATAATCTTTGCCTCCCTCTGTTAGCTGTTTCGTATCATATATATTGGATGGTTTTGATATTTCTTCTGATCATTAAAATATAGCAATGGTACCTGTGTGCGTGCAGAAATGCAAAAGCACAAGATAACTTCCTATTTGTTTTGGAAACAACAACACCCATTTCACGTGTGCGAGAGAAATTGAGCACAGCGAGATCGGGTGTTTATGTTTACTCACGGTCAGTTCGCAGCAGGAGTCCATGGTAAAAGATTTGGCTAACTATCTCTTCATATTGACGTGAAAACACTCGCAAAACCCTACAAATACAAAAGAATGCGCTTCAAAGAAAGTTTAGACACAGATGTTTCAATTTTCTCTTAGCATCTTTCTTCAGCAAAAGAGTCGGTTCATTGTATTCGAAAAAGGGAAGGGAGAAAGGGTGAATTTATATTTTATGGGGGGGGTAACATTGTAACTAGTATAAACAATACATACCGCTTCTGACTCGACCCTCATCCTACCTCAAGTTGTAAAGTAGAAACTACTAGAAAGGGACAGAAGTATTCAACATGACTGCGACTTGAGTTTCAGTTCACAATACTAAAACCAGTGAGCAAGTAAACAGTCTTTTGTAGGATCGTGTTTTACTTCTTGAATTTATTTTTGAACATTTCTGTGAATTCAACAACAGAACGCAGTAGAAATACGGACTAGTTTTTACTTCAACCATTACTTTCGCTCCAACCCAGGGATGCCACATTTATGATTTCGTATAATACTAGATTTAGTGATTTTACTATTGAACTAGTGATCTAGTACATACTTTGGGTAAATAGGCACATTCTAGTGATTTTTTTGCATTTTTTTCTGATGCAGACAAATGACAAGGAAATGGTTCTTAAAATAAAAGGAAGAAGTATATTGCAGTTCAAAACAAATGTAGAAACTTTAAATTATTTTTTCTCTCTCTCTGACTGAGTGAAACCCCTGCTGTGTAACGACCTTAGGTAAACAACGGCTATCTTTGGTCCGCTACCTCCTTTTGTTAGCCGACATGAGATGGGTTACTTTTTTTTCCTGGAAGAAAGTGAAGAAATAATTATCCAGTACATTCACGTTTTGTCAGGCACACAGG
The DNA here is from genome assembly GCF_964235325.1 of Thermobia domestica. Lineage (NCBI taxonomy): Eukaryota > Metazoa > Arthropoda > Insecta > Zygentoma > Lepismatidae > Thermobia > Thermobia domestica. Next base: position 271,115,624 of record NC_137462.1, read on the forward strand.
CGCAGTCTGTACTTGTTTCCTAACGAATTTTAGCAACATAACATAAATGAAACATGTGTACCAGAAAATAGAGGCAGTACAAACGGACATTTTCATCTGTGACACATTTGATGAGAAATATAGTTAGATGTCACGAGCAAGCACTCTAAACATGTCCTATCCTTTAATTCTATTCGTATGTTTATGTAGGTGAGACTGAGAAATCAAGAAACAATAATAACTGGTTTTCTTCCAGGGCAAAAATCTAAATGTGAAGGGGTGTTACACTGGGACTTTAATTGCGTCCTTTGTACAAGATTGACAAGTAATCGCAATTTTACAACATTAACCCTTTGATTCCCAAGAATAAAAATATTTGTCCAATATGTATTTTTTGTGTTTTTCTAATTAGTATGATACTTAAAGACTACTCCAATAAAAAATATATTTTTTGTAATTTTTCATAAGTAGGTATGGTACATGGTTTCATCTTGAAACCACTGGGACTCAAAAGTAGTAATGACTTTGAGGAAGAAATTAGGTTTGTTGAGAGGATGGTTATTTTTTTCTGAGATAGACATTATTGTTTTTTTTTCATTACAGTACTTTCTTTTAATGATTTGCAAGTTTATTGTTGTGGTACTGCACTCATTTTATACATCAATTTGCTCTAGAAAGATCAAAGACCTCACCTAAACCTAGTCATAGTAGTTTATTGATTACTGAATATAGAGAATACATTTGTTACATGTATGGCAACATGTTTATTTAAAAAGAGAAAAATGCCATATATTTTAAAACTTGTATGATTAAAAAGAAACACAATCTAGTTCCTTAAAAAAACATAATAAACTCTAAGCCTTTTGCTACATAATTTTGACAGGGCTACTTATGAAAGGCAAGTTGCTGTCCTAGTAAAAGTCCTTCCTTCGTATATTAAAAAAAAACATTTTCGAGTCGTCTGTGTAGAAAGCAACTTAACATATTTCACAAGAGAAAACAGACATAAATTTTGAAACTTCGATTAGTGAGAAGAAATACAACATACTTCCTAAGAAATAAAAATAAACACTACACCTTTTGTTAGAATGTCAGGCAAGTTGCTATCTCTCTGAAAGTCATTGTTTTTTGTGATATTTTGAAAAACAATTTTTTGAGTCATTCAATCACAAAGCAACTTCACATGTATCACATTCCCATTTTGATACTATGTGCTTCAGTAGTTCTAATGGGAATAGCTGTAGAAATATTTCTACTGGATTTTCTATATTATCTGGTATATTAGGTCCTACATCACTAGAAAAAAACACATTTCCTTTGAATATTGGATATTGTTCCCAGATAATTGAAAAATGAAATCTTTGAGTTTTACGTCCCACGGTTATGCCGGTTAGGCTAAAGGAGACGGTGATGATGAATAATGAATGAAATGGTGGAATGAAGAAAGTGGGAGGAAACGGGAGAACCCCGAGAAAACCCACGCACACGATGTTCGTCCACCACAAAGTTCACTTGGCGGGGGCTGGGATCGAACCCGGGACCCCAAGCACCAGAGGTGAACGCTCTACCACTGAGCCACCGCGCCCCCCTCCCAGATAACTGAGTCACAATGATCCTTTCTCACTGTTATGTCTTCCATTACTTCATATTCTTCATCATTGTTTTCTTCAGTCACATTGTCATCACCCGCAATCATGGGCTGGGATACAGCTTGCTACATACACTCATTTTCGTCACCTCTTTCACTTTCGCTGTCGTTTCCAGAAACACAGGAGTCACTATCACTCGGTATATCCTCTAAAATATCATATAGCAGGTCCGGGGTTAGTTCCTGTGAACCAAACTTCTGTTTCGAAAACATCGTAATTCCGGCAAACTAAGTTCCTCATATATGTAAAGCTACCTGCTGCTACTAGGACCACCAGCTGTTATGTCCTAGTGGTTTCACTTTCAAACCACACACATATTCATTCATTGCACTCTCGAATATTATTTTTATTTTGCAAGCTATCTTTCACTATATTCTGTGATAAACAAGTTCAAAATATTAAGTCAATAATCGGCAATCACTTTGAAAAGAACAGCCGTGTCAACAATGATTCGCCACCAATTGTCGCAGCATGCCAAAACTGCGACCAATTCAAGGCACAACTCAGTTATATTTGCTTTGCTTTGTCCTCTGCTAGCGTATCTACGGGTTAATTCCATTTCTGGACAAGAGATGATAGTAGTTATCAGACCTGCGCAATAGTTACACTTTAGTCCCAAAGACAAGAAGTTACGGGGCAGTGATGTATGTGGTTTCATGGCGTCACCAGTAGGATACAAAGGGTTAACAAGTAATCGCAATTTTTTAATTTATTAGTTCTTGGGGAGAGGAAGATGGAAGCGAACCCTCGTAAGGACCTCTGCAAGAAAACATGAATACTATCCGCCACTGTTTGTTACATTACACAAAATAGTTATATATATACAGGGGCGGATCCAGGATATGATCAAGGGAGGGGCTAAACCATATTTTTCCGTTTTATCCAGTGTAAAGCAGGACTGAAGTCCATTTTATCCAGTGTATACCCGAGCGTCAAGGGGGGGGCTATAGCCCCTATAGCCCCCCCTTAGATCCGCCACTGTATATATATATATATATATATATATATATATATATATATATATATATATATATATATATATATATATATATATATAATATTGAGTTTTAGTCAGGGTTTTCATTCTGCAGGAGAGGGGAGGATAGTAATACCTGGCGAACATTTTCTATTCTCAGAGTGTTGCAAATGATAGCATTTCCTTCATTATAGCTTGGCCAAGCTAGTTGCATTATATATAAGGATTAAGTTAGCCTAAAAAGCTTAAATTTTTATGGCAGTTTTACTCTGTAGCCATGTTTCTCATTTTCGGTCTACGGGACTCTGTGTTCGGAAATTTTCGATGGCTTCCAAGTCGGAAAATAAGTGTATCAAAGGCATATATATTATATGTATGGTTATATGAGGCATGGATCTACAGTTTAAAGTGGAATACCGGTAACAACTTCATGAGCTTCCACCGTAAATCGAACCAGAGTCTCCCGCGATCAAAGTGTATGTGTTAACCATACAGCCACGAGGAAATTCACATAAGCACACACACATATATATTGTTGAGTTGATTTTGACTTTACCGTCTCTTTCAGCAGCGAGGATATATGAAGTGTAGACCTACTGATTAACGTGGAATCCGAACTACATGAGCTCGCGCCGGGAATTGAACCCGAGTCTTCCACGACAAAGACGCGTACACTAGCCACGGAGTTCACACACACACACAGAATCAGAGTCCTCACACACCAAGGGTAAAAGCTGTGCCACTGAGTCACAGCAGCCACGAGGCTAGGTCGAGTACACTTTACGTTCATAGTTTCTTAGTACATAAATGTTACGATTATGAAATAGATTTTCCTTAATGAGCTGCATATAAACAAAAGCTTTCGAAATGTATTAAACAATTAGCTCGATTTGAGTGTGAACTTAAAGTTATATCAGAGTGTAAATACGGATACGCACCAAAGCTCGAAAACTTAATACACTATTTCTCCTATATAGTCAGCATGTATCAAGCAATCGTTCAGCTTTCATTTGAGAAGATGGAAATCGAAGGATCCTGAACACCTATGTTACTAATGAGCGGAATGTATTTATCTTACAGTGAACTGCTTCGATGCCAAGTGGCCTAACTCCAAAATTGAAATTTTCCAGGAGTGAAAGTTAAAGTTCAATATCTCATGAACAATTCATATTTCTTTTATGTTGGGAACCAAAACCATAAATACTGTATGTAGTTCATTGTTTTATAATTTAGTGTTTACAAAAATCCTTTAAAAAAATACCTATTCACAGAAGTGAAAGGTACTTATCTGTACTAGTTCTTGGCATCCAAGCAGTCCATTTACTGTAATACTAGCTTAATATACCCATTCTTAGCATGGGGGCTGTATTTGGAAGTCAACACCTGTGGAAGTATCACAATTCATTTCAGCGACCGCGAAAACTATGCATTTGACACTAGTATCAATCAATATGGGCAATTTATACATGTCTCGGTATTCCTCACCCGCTGACACCCGGCCCGCGTACAGTGGTAGCTGAATTTGCAAGTCATCGCTGATGGAAGTGTCACCATTGATCTCAGCGACCGTGAAAACTATGGATTTGACACTAATGTCGATCAATTTGGATTACTTTTACTACATGTCTCGGTAAACGCGCCCCTGAGACCCCCCTGGTTACAATTTTGACAAAAACGCTTTGCCTTAGACTGGGACCTGGACCAAGGTATCCGTGACCAAAATTTGGTAACTCTCGGTCAACTTGTCTGGTCCTCAGGTCGGTCCCAGTAAACGTCCCCTCCGAGACCCCCCTGGTTCGAAATTTAAAAATAAACGCTTCGTCTTGATCTGGGGCCTGGACCAAGGTACCCGTGACCAAATTTTGGGAACTCTCGGTCCACTCGTCTGGTCCCCAGGTCGCACACAAACAGACAGACAAACTCACAAACAAACTCTTTATTTTATTTATATTAGATAAGATATACTATGTAGAATAGTCTCGTATCACAATATGTGATGTACAACAAATGTTTCATTATATATTATCCGTAGCTCTTGATATGCTGCAACATATTAAAGCCTGAGAATAGTTGGGCAAGCGAATAATCCAGAAGTTACGTAACCCTATTGCGTTCATGGGAACAAAAACAATAATTATAACTATGCTAAATTACTATAGACTATCAACTGCTCATTCAGAGAATTTATGAAGTTCACTTTATCGCAATAGTTTTATACAAACTAGATTTAAACTACGGATAATAGTTTTATACAAACTAGATAATCAATTATTATTATTATCATTATATTTGCAGTACAACCAAATACAACAACATTAACTATTAGTTCTAATTAACTGAATTGAGCTGAAAATTAAATCTTGATCTTTAAAGATTAATTATTAATTTTATGCGTTCTGTACCTTTCTGAAGGAATAAAAGCTGGAATTGGTTTTAAGGCTGTTTCTGAGTGAATACTTTCTTCAAAATAATATTAAAAATTATAGAAAAATTTTCGAGACATTCGAGTCGAGTCGAGATTTTTAAGAGCCGTCTCGACTCGACTCGTGTCTCGACTCGAAAATTCGAGTCGAGAAATGCGTTTGTCTCGACTCGTCTCGAATTTTACAAAGTGTGTCTCGACTCGAATCTCGACTCGAATTCGAGTCGAGTCGAGTCGAGATTCGAGACATGTCTCGACTCGAGCGCATCCCTAGCTTCAGTCGCTGTAACGTATAATTTCTGAAAAAGATGTTCTCTACCTCTTAATGCAACTACCTTCCCAATACTGTCTCAATGCTAAATCAGTATTGAAAGAGCGTGAGAGACCCGACATTATGATAATTTTAGAAGAGAAAACCCAAGATTTGCTCTAAAAATAATTGTTTAATAAATTTAATAGGGGAATAATATATATATTATATATTCACAAATGAAATGAAATCTTTCAGTTTAACGTCCGACGATTATGTCATTTAGGCTAAGGGAGACGGATGATTAAGAGTCTTCATTCCGGCGAAATTAAAATACCGCTAATTTTACAGTAATTATGTGATATCTTCAAATAGATAAAAGATAATCGAAATGTGGAACAAGAGCGCCCTAGACAATATTATTTCACATGAGAAACCGTTATCACGACTCACTTATCTGCTTTCGATTTCGAGTCATTTTGAAAATCGGCATTTATTTTCGCGTTTCTAGACGGCAGAAAACGGAAAGCCACTAGGTGAGTTGTGATAACGGTACCTCACACAACATAATATTGTCTAGGGCGCTCTTGTTCCACATTTCAATTATCTCTTATCTATTTGAAGATATCAGATAATTACTGTAAAATTAGCGGTATTTTAATTTCGCCTGGATGAAGCCTCTTAAGGCAAGTGAATGATGATGGGAGAATTAGTGGAATGAAAATGTGAGAGGAAATTGGAGTACCCCGAGAAAACCCACGGGCACGAGGTTGTCCACTACAAACTTACTCAGTCGGGGATCGAACCAAGAGTCTACGCACCAGAAGTAAGCTTTGAACCACTGGGCCACCGTTTCTCTCCCTTATGAATTCAAAATTGGATTGAACATATTAAAAAAAACTACAGTATTTTGGTAAGATTATCATCATCTGTTAATAATCTAAGTAAATATAGTATTCAGTGGATTGATCATATGTTTGTTATTGTGAGACAAAAGACCTCCATAGATAAGTTCGAAACGTACCGATTTATTAAACAATTATTTTTTAAGGACTAATATTGTTTTGTTTTCTTCTTAAATTGCTGAGAATATTTTATCAGCAGGAATTCAAATCAGAACCTAAGTTTCAAAACCAAGCAGTGTTAACTTGTAAATTGAAATAAAGTAAAAAAAAAAAAAGAATCTACCATCTCACTGTTACGACGTATATACTAGATGAGAAAATGATAATGCAAGTGAATGAAATGAGAGATTGAGGAAAGTTAAAGGAAATAGGAAAATCTCGGGAAAAATTACGAATACGATGTTGTCAACCTCTAACTTATATCGTTTGTAGTCGAACTATAGCCCCTAGCCCCAGAGATCAACTTCCATTATTAAGCGGTAATGCTCATATTTGTACTTTTGTTAATATATTCTTGTTTTTACTCAACGTTTTCCTTCAACTAAGTTTTATTACCTAAATGTGAGTCTGGGGGAAGAATAGAGAAAATTGGTTAAGATAAACAGGAAACCAACAAGGAAGTGCTGGAAATAGTAGAGTTGAACAAAAAATATTGGATGTAGTTGGTAAAAGGAAAGAAACTAGTCGGAACCAAGGGCGCGCATGGGGGGGAAGGTGGGGCACTGGCCCTCCCTAAGAGGAATTTTACTTGGGAATATCGAAAACCCAATAGAATTTTTACATTAGTTACAGTAAAATTTGAAACTATATTTGAAACGTTGCTTATACTTGCCCCCTCTTGGAAACCACAACTTGGGCGCCCTTGGTCGGAACTGTCTGACAAGAAATTTTATTCTGAGGGACGGATATAAGATTCCACTGAGGAAAATCCGTTATTCGAACAGCGGTATATTGTACAAATATACGGTATTGTACAAATTATAGAAATCAGCACGAAGCATACGTTTTATCCATATGCCACATACATACTACCCTCTTACCACTTAGATGTTACGTCATGCCGTTGCAAGATAGCTGAAATCTAACAGCTTTCCGTATATTACATACGTATACGTATGCCACATGGTCAGCTATATGCTATATACGTCTATCTGTATGTGAGATCCTGACCGCCTACATACAGCTCCATCTTTCGTACGGAAAATGCGTTTATTCGGAACGCTTAAGAGAAAGTACGTATAAAACATACGTTTGCTTTAGAATGTTGCATAGGGTTGTAAGTTAAGTGCAAAAACTACAGGATTTACGCATGTAACCTACGTTTTTACGTATGTCATGTATGTTTTTCTCGCAGGGTACAGTAAATTTAGGAAGATTGTTAATTTATGCATTAAGAACGCTGGTATGGTCTATTGCCGATGTGGAATAATTGCAAAGGTTAGCTAAAAGAATGAAACACAATTTTTTAACATTATGTTCCACGTTAATGTTATGCCGTTTAGCCTTTAGGAAATGAATGCATAATGGAAGGGAGTAATTATAATAAAACTCATGAAATGAGAATGTGGGGGAAACGAGAAGAATTCACAGATTCAGTGTTGTCCATCACAAAATCACAATAACCTGGGATAGAACCAGGGACCCCTTGCACAGAGATGAATGCTCTACCACTAAGTCATTGTGTGTATAGGTTAGTTTAAGGTCCTTTGTACAGCATGGTCCGGAAGTGGGTGTACCCCTAATTGGTGTTTTCTGACGGTTTTAGGTTCTACCTACATTTGTTTGGTAACATTGCTTGGCATTGTCTGGCAACATTCACGATTACTGCATTCGCGATTCACGTGCTGAATTACCTGAATCAAACGTTTCCTGGCCCCTGGATTGGAAGAGGTTGTGCATCTTCACCAACCTCTCCCTTTGCCTGGCCTCCAAGAAGTCCCGATCTGACGCAGCAGACAAAGCTCTTTGGGATTTCATAAAGCAACAAGTAAGAAACATTCGACATCACATAACGCAGGATTTACGAGCAGCTGTGGAACACGAATTCACCTCCATGACTCTGGAGTATCTCCGCAAAACATCTGCGAGAACTTGGCGCAGAATTCAGCTTTGTTACGACATGGATAGTGATCATACCGATGTTTATGACTCTTAAGACTTCAACGTAACTGTGTACAGACATTCTCCCTTAACTAACACCATACTATTGAAACTAAAGGGGGTAAACCCACTTCCGGACCACCCTGTAGATGGAAGAGTTACACTTTGAGACAAGTGACCTGCTTTATGGTAAAATACGACAAGACTTTTCAAGCCAGACATTTTGAGTGAGGTTTTCCTGGGTTTTCCTCATTCATACCACACAAATGCCGGAATGGTACCTCACATATAGGTCCTAGGCCACTTCCTTCCTTCCTTTTCCTCGGATATTGTGCTCGCCGAGGGACTTCTCCTCTAATACATGACTGGATACCATGGCCATAGATGCCGAAAGCCCAGAAATCTAATTTCTAATCCTAATCCTAGTGACGAGATAACATGGCCATAGATGCCGAAAGCCCAGAAATCTAATTTCTAATCCTAATCCTAGTGACGGGTTAACATGGCCGTAGATGCCGAAATCCCCAGAAATCTAATTTCTAATCCTAATCCTAGTGACGGGATAACATGGCCATAGATGCCGAAAGTCCAGAAATCTAATTTCTAATCCTAATTTTAGTGACGGGATAACATGGCCATAGATGCCGAAAACCCAGAAATCTAATTTCTAATCCTAATCCTAGTGACGGGCTAACATGGCCATAGATGACGAAAGCCCAGAAATCTAATTTCTAACCCTAATCCTAGTGACGGGATAACGTGGCCATAGATGACGCGAGCCCAGAAATCTAATTTCTAATCCTAATCCTAGTGACGGGCTATCATGGTCATAGATGCCAAAAGCCCAGAAATCTAATTTCTAATCCTAATCCTAGTGACGGGCTAACATGGCCATAGATGCCGAAAGCCAAGAAATCTAATTTCTAATCCTAGTGACGGGATAACATGGCCATTGATGACGAAAGCCCAGAAGTCTAATTTCTAATCCTAATCCTAGTGACGGGCTAACATGTCCATAGATGCCGAAAGCCCAGAAATCTAATTTCTAATCCTAATCCTAGTGACGGGCTATCATGGTCATAGATGCCAAAAGCCCAGAAATCTAATTTCTAATCCTAATCCTAGTGACGGGCTAACATGGCCATAGATGCCGAAAGCCAAGAAATCTAATTTCTAATCCTAGTGACGGGATAACATGGCCATTGATGACGAAAGCCCAGAAGTCTAATTTCTAATCCTAATCCTAGTGACGGGCTAACATGTCCATAGATGCCGAAAGCCCAGAAATCTAATTTCTAATCCTAATCCTAGTGATGGGCTTACATGGCCATAGATGCCGAAAGCCCAGAAATCTAGTTTTTAATCCTAATCCTAGTGAGGGGCTAACATGGCCATAGATGCCGAAAGCCCAGAAACTAATTCCTAATTATAATTCTGTGGCAAGATACCTATGAAGATGATTTTAATTCTTTTTAATCATGCGGTCGTAATAACCATTTACCTTTTTGCTTTACAGATTTTATATAAAACAGATACCAAAATACAAACTTGCGTGATCTTATTTTTTGCTTCAAACATTGCAGTATAAATAGTGCAATTTTGTGAAAGTTTGCAACACTTTCCTATCATGAGTAACGCGTTCAGAGGGAAGGAAATTTTTAGCTGCGACAACCTGATGCTCATTCCTATTCAATCCTTATTATCTTATGATCAGGATTATCGCGCTCCTGATTTTAAAACCCTACCCCTCCACTAAAGCATGCACTTCATGAGGGAGAAGTTACAATATAACTAGCTAATACACTGAATACTAATGTCGCACATACAGTGGTGCTTCCCAGGACAATGGGCTGGATACACAGTATGCTATGACCAGATTTTTCTGAACGTTTTTTTTCCTATTAATTATTTGTGTTTCTTCATTCTCGTTGGTCTATTGCCTGTGTTCCATAGTGTAGCCGCTTTTTGCATTTCCCTAATGATTGTAAGGCACTGGTTCTCAACCTAATTTCTATCACGACCCCCATCTTATCACTTCCTCTTCCCAGCGACTTCCTTATAATTTCTGGTTTGTAATAAGCTTGTATGGGATTTGAAATTTATTTATTTATTTATTTCATAAGGACAACACAACAGGCTTAATGCCCAGTTATAATGTCGTATACAGAATTATTTAACATACACTATTATACATACACAAATATACGTTATCTAGTTATACATAAGTTATTGCATGATAATTCTTTTGAACTTGTTCTCTGACATACTAAACACATCTATTACATGAAGTCTAATCATTTCATTATATGAAGCACACATTCTCCACAGAGGAGACTTATGTAATATTTTTGTTCTTGCTTTTCTACAATAGAATGTCCCAGCGTTTGCTGTTCTAGTCTTACCTGTTGGGACACGTAATAATACTTCTGAAACTAATTCTGGACAATCAATTTTACCATTTAATAATTTATGTAAGAACAACAAATCAAAAACACATCTCCTTTTTTCTAATGTTTGAAAATTAAAACTCCTTACCAAGTCTTCATAGGAGACATACTTTGGATAGAAACCGGTTTTCTTGTATGTAAGCATTTTTAAGAATTTAAATTCTATATTTTCTATTGCATTAGTATATTTAATGACATTTGGTGTCCAAACAGTACAACAATATTCTAATTTTGACCTCACATATGAAAAATATAACCTTATAAATGTTGATTGTTTGCAGAAATCCTGTCCTATTCTATAAATTAAACCTAGATTTCTATATGCACTACTCGCTATCGCGTCAATGTGTTGAGTAAAGGTTAATTTGCTATCAAATATAACTCCCAGATCTTTGATAGTATTTGGGGTAGACAAGGAAGTGCATTTATTGTATACGTAAAGTTAATTTGATTTTCTTTCCTCGTGAAAGATACAGATTTACATTTGGAAACATTCAGGACTAATTTATTCTTATCACACCACATTTCAATACTCTCTAGATCTTGTTGAAGTTTCACGCAGTCATCAATTGAACTTACTTTGCAGTACAATTTGAGATCGTCGGCAAAAAGAAGAATTTGAGAAGTTTTAATACATAGAGGAATATCATTAATAATAAATATACCTATTGCGGAGATCTTACGATATCCATGTATTTCTATACAGCGCCGTAACTTAGATTTTTTCTGGGGGTGGGGGCAAGCTTTAATACTCATATTTGGGCCCCCTAGAAAAAGTTTTTCCTAATTCTTGGGCCCCCTGTTTCCATCTTTCTCTTACTCTTTATGGCCACCCCGGAACCTGGGGCCCTTTCCTTAGGGTAAGGTTGCGGGGCCGTTAGTTACGCCCCCTGAGACCGTTCCGTACATGACAAATTAATCCAGGGAACAATATTGACAAATCTCAAAGCCATACAAATAAGAATTACTTCTATAATATATATCGAAATGGGCTCACGGTTCATTTTTGATTTATTTACCTTTTGTGTGCTGTTTTGTTAATGTAATGTTGCGAACCTGTTTGATGCTTCATTTGTGATTTCGTGTTCGTATCGTATATGGAGTAAGAAAATTTTGTCTTAAAATGGATCCCTTCGAATGGAGATAAGCTTCCCTGGGGGTCAGTTGCCCTCTGCCCTCCTACAAGTTACGGCCGTGTTTCTATAATAATAGAATCCATTTCATGTAAATAGTGGAAACAGTAACTTCCCTAAAACGAATGGATCAAAACGAAATTTGGTCAGTTCATTTATATTACAAATATCGAATACGATCCGTCAAACTGTTTCAAAATGAACACAAATGACTAGAGTTGTTTTTCTTCGATGGTAAGCATTAAATCAAAGACAAGAAATCGCTTATTAATTGAAAATGACTCGATAATGTGCGTCAAGAAGATTGAACGGGACATTAACTAGAGAACTAGAGAAATCACACCGTGGTCAGGTATTTCATTACCTTTCAATTTTAACTGTATTTCAATAAGCAGGTTATGTTGCATTTGTAATTTTGTGGTATTTCATTATGCAATTCTTATTAGTTTCATAACGTATCTCTTTCATTTAAATTGATTTTTAAACAACTCTGTGCTTGTTGAAAACGTTTAGTAGATCTGTTTTTTTTGTTCTTAACAGTACCTATGTATAAAAATAAAAAATATGGCTATCAGAACAAAATTTAAAAAATATTTTCCGACATTAGCTTCTAATTATATTTATCTCTTTTGCTTATATTCGCGACCTCCAGGTTGAGAAACCCTGATCATAAGGCGACACACATCGTAGGTACGAGTTCTACTGAAGAGCGGGGGTGTTTTTAACTGTCCTTGATATGTATGTTAGGTTGGCTACGTGTCAACATGAGACGAGACATAAGGGTTTGTCGTCTCTTCTTACAAATTTCGTAGAATACTCGTCTCGATTTAGAAAAGCCTTACTTGTCTCGTCCCGACCTTTTTTTGTCTCAGTTTGCAAATTCATATATAAAGTTTATTTCCTAAATTCATCTAGAAGTTATCAGAATTCTTGTACGTAATGAGAGGTCCACTGTGATATAATTCAAGCTTATGTATATCAAAATTTAGATTTTTTTTTTAAAATGTATATTTTTGTATTACAAAAGAGAACAACAGCCAAACTCGTTTCCTGGGAAGCCAGAAATACAAAAGGTGTAAAGAACTAGAAAAAGCCTCAAAATAAAATATGAAAATAGGAAGTAAACAAGGCGAAAACTAAGACCGAGGAGTATATTGTAAAACTCTGTCCCATATAGGTTGAGGTAAAGAGTTAATAAAAAGAGTGTCCGGAATCGACTCCCACTACCAGCTTTTATTATAAAAAATCCACTATAAACAGTATTTTACAAAATACTAAACAGATAATTTCTCTAAGTTTGCGGGGTTAGATATAGGTAGTCTTTGACCGGAAGGTCGCAGACAGGATCTCCACAGAGCCCCGAAGTAGGCTAAGCAAAGTGGCCTTAGGGACCCAAAGCTCAGTGGCAAGCAGAGGAATGGTTAGGTAGCCACAGAGTCCCGAAGTAGGCTAAGCAGAGTGGCCTTAGGGACCCAAAGCTCAGTGGCAAGCAGAGGAATGGTTAGGTAGCCACAGAGTCCCGAAGTAGGCTAAGCAGAGTGGCCTTAGGGACCCAAAGCTCAGTGGCAAGCAGAGGAATGGTTAGGTAGCCACAGAGTCCCGAAGTAGGCTAAGCAGAGTGGCCTTAGGGACCCAAAGCTCAGTGGCAAGCAGAGGAATGGTTAGGTAGCCACAGAGTCCCGAAGTAGGCTAAGCAAAGTGGCCTTAGGGACCCAAAGCTCAGTGGCAAGCAGAGGAATGGTTAGGTAGCCACAGAGTCCCGAAGTAGGCTAAGCAGAGTGGCCTTAGGGACCCAAAGCTCAGTGGCAAGCAGAGGAATGGTTAGGTAGCCACAGAGTCCCGAAGTAGGCTAAGCAGAGTGGCCTTAGGGACCCAAAGCTCAGTGGCAAGCAGAGGAATGGTTAGGTAGCCACAGAGTCCCGAAGTAGGCTAAGCAGAGTGGCCTTAGGGACCCAAAGCTCAGTGGCAAGCAGAGGAATGGTTAGGTAGCCACAGAGTCCCGAAGTAGGCTAAGAAAAGTGGCCTTAGGGACCCAAAGCTCAGTGGCAAGCAGAGGAATGGTTAGGTAGCCACAGAGTCCCGAAGTAGGCTAAGCAAAGTGGCCTTAGGGACCCAAAGCTCAGTGGCAAGCAGAGGAATGGTTAGGTAGCCACAGAGTCCCGAAGTAGGCTAAGCAGAGTGGCCTTAGGGACCCAAAGCTCAGTGGCAAGCAGAGGAATGGTTAGGTAGCCACAGAGTCCCGAAGTAGGCTAAGCAAAGTGGCCTTAGGGACCCAAAGCTCAGTGGCAAGCAGAGGAATGGTTAGGTAGCCACAGAGTCCCGAAGTAGGCTAAGCAGAGTGGCCTTAGGGACCCAAAGCTCAGTGGCAAGCAGAGGAATGGTTAGGTAGCCACAGAGTCCCGAAGTAGGCTAAGCAAAGTGGCCTTAGGGACCCAAAGCTCAGTGGCAAGCAGAGGAATGGTTAGGTAGCCACAGAGTCCCGAAGTAGGCTAAGCAGAGTGGCCTTAGGGACCCAAAGCTCAGTGGCAAGCAGAGGAATGGTTAGATAGCCACAGAGTCCCGAAGTAGGCTAAGCAGAGTGGCCTTAGGGACCCAAAGCTCAGTGGCAAGCAGAGGAATGGTTAGGTAGCCACAGAGTCCCGAAGTAGGCTAAGCAAAGTGGCCTTAGGAACCCAAAGCTCAGTGGCAAGCAGAGGAATGGTTAGGTAGCCACAGAGTCCCGAAGTAGGCTAAGCAGAGTGGCCTTAGGGACCCAAAGCTCAGTGGCAAGCAGAGGAATGGTTAGGTAGCCACAGAGCCCCGAAGTAGGCTAAGCAGAGTGGCCTTAGGGAGCCAAAGCTCAGTGGCAAGCAGAGGAATGGTTAGGTAGCCACAGAGTCCCGAAGTAGGCTAAGCAAAGTGGCCTTAGGGACCCAAAGCTCCGTGGCAAGGAGAGAAATGGTTAGGTAGCCACAGAGCCCCGAAGTAGGCTAAGCAGAGAGGCCTTAGGGACCCAAAGCTCCGTGGCAAGGAGAGGAATGGTTAGGTAGCCACAGAGCCCCGAAGTAGGCTAAGCAGAGTGGCCTTAGGGACCCAAAGCTCCGTAGCAAGCAGAGAAATGGTTAGGTAGCCACAGAGCCCCGAAGTAGGCTAAGCAAAGTGGCCTTAGGGACCCAAAGCTCAGTGGCAAGCAGAGGAATGGTTAGGTAGCCACAGAGTCCCGAAGTAGGCTAAGCAAAGTGGCCTTAGGGACCCAAAGCTCAGTGGCAAGCAGAGGAATGGTTAGGTAGCCACAGAGCCCCGAAGTAGGCTAAGCAGAGTGGCCTTAGGGACCCAAAGCTCCGTGGCAAGGAGAGAAATGGTTAGGTAGCCACAGAGTCCCGAAGTAGGCTAAGCAAAGTGGCCTTAGGGACCCAAAGCTCCGTGGCAAGCAGAGGAATGGTTAGGTAGCCACAGAGTCCCGAAGTAGGCTAAGCAGAGTGGCCTTAGGGACCCAAAGCTCCGTGGCAAGGAGAGAAATGGTTAGGTAGCCACAGAGTCCCGAAGTAGGCTAAGCAGAGAGGCCTTAGGGATCCAAAGCTCCGTGTCAAGCAGAGGAATGGTTAGGTAGCCACAGAGCCCCGAAGTAGGCTAAGCAGAGAGGCCTAATGATCCAAAGCTCCGTGGCAAGCAGAGGAATGGTTAGGTAGCCACAGAGCCCCGAAGTAGGCTAAGCAGAGTGGCCTTAGGGACCCAAAGCTCCGTGGCAAGCAGAGGAATGGTTAGGTAGCCACAGAACCCCGAAGTAGGCTAAGCAGAGTGGCCTTAGGGACCCAAAGCTCCGTGGCAAGTAGAGGAATGGTTAGGTAGCCACAGAGTCCCGAACTAGGCTAAGCAGAGTGGCCTTAGGGACCCAAAGCTCAGTGGCAAGCAGAGGAATGGTTAGGTAGCCACAGAACCCCGAAGTAGGTTGAGCATAGTGGCGTTAAGGACCCAAAGCTCCGAAGCAAGCAGTGGGTTGGTTAGGTGACCACAGAGCCCCGAAGCAGGCTAAGCGGCTGAGGTTGGGATTCCCGACAAAGCCCCGAAGCAGGCTAGACCAGGAGATAAGAAAAGCCAAGAGTCCCGAAGCAGATTAGAGGCCTGGTGTTAAGTTACTCCTAACGTTCCAATGCAAAGAATAGGTGGGGCACCAGAGAACTGGTACAGGTCTGCTGTCGTCCACCAAATTTATAGGTGTCCTGGGGTGGCGGTGGCGCTGCTGCTCCGTTGTCATCGTCTGCTTCGTGGGAGGAGCCAGAAGTCCGTCGTCTGCAGGTGATAGTGGATCCATCTAGTGTGTAGAATCCTCTTGCTAAACCATGTGGTGGTGTTTGTAAACATAAGAGTGAAGTTCTTTGTATACAACACCACGTAGGAGATTACAATATAAACGGCCTCCAAAATGAACAAAAGGTCTTTCTCACCTGGAAGTAGTCCAGAGGTACATCGATATTTAGAAATTTAATGATGCCCATGCTGTAAGACTTTCTGGCTTGGAACGTATCAGGATGGTGTTCTGGAACCAGAACATATTAATCTCAACTTTGTATGTTATACCTTTTATTAAGTATACGTTATGCTCAAAATTAAAATAATAAGTTCTGAAAAATGCGGAGGTTTTTCGTAGATAGTGCAAGTCTCATAGTAAAATTCTAATATTCTAATAGTTCATTTTTGTTAATGTTTATATATTGCTCTTGCAATTGTAAGGTGACAATAAATCTATTGGTGTAGACTGTTGACAATATTTTATCGTTTTATGTTTTCTTCCCATAACTATGAAATATGAATTAGGCTTTTGTATTTCCAATATACTACATAAGTAGAAGTCTGTATTCAAATTAACTGTTAGGTCAATTAATACGTTACAACAACTTTGAAAATTTTAATTTACAGAAACAACACTAAGAGTGTGATATAAAAATGTTCAAACAATATTTATCATTCGATTATTCGATTATATTGTATGATGACTTGCGTAACTTTAGTAGCTGATAAAAGTTCTTCATTGCGTTCGTACAATTATTTCTATCAATTTATAGTTTTATAATCTGTATCAGGTACTTTGAATTACTAGAGCAGTGTTTGAGATCAAAAGATTGGGTGAACTACTGATACCCACGAGACTCAAAGAATTCTTGTATTGACTCGAATTTAACAATATATATACAGGGTGAACGGTAACTACATGGACAAACTTGGAAGGATGATGGTACATATAAAAAGAAGCAAAAAAGTCCTAGTGGACATGGGGGAAATTTCATCCCGTTTAGGAGCGACAGAGTATCGAAAACGTGGGAACATGAACTTCAGAGGCCAACAGCTTAAAAACAATACATCGTAGAGAGTGCGGTTAAAAACTTCACTTGGAAAGTCATACCTACTCTATTGAAAAATGCATATTTGAAAACGCAGCTACGTGTGCGGACGGGATTAACAACGTGTGACATTTATTTCCTTTACAGCATGTCCGGGAATCCCTCCGTTCCTTTGGGGAATCCCGTGCGCATGCATTACACAATATATTGAATAATATTGAAAACTGGCAGCTATTGCTGCAATACAAAGGGAGATAAAAATTCAGAATGAAATTCCTATAAAACCACCCTGTATACCATTTTCGAAGGGCTGTTGCAGATCCTCGCGTTGGCAACCCAGGTGATCCCCCTAATTATCATATGATCATGTTTGATACATCGTTGAAAAGCTTATGGAACAAAGATTCCAACGATATAACATTTTTGCAATTCCCGCGCTATTATAGAAGTCTTATATGGAACCATCCTGATAATAAATAATTTACGTCAACAAACTGAGACTCGAAAAAATTGGCCAACTTTGCCCGTCTCTCCTCCCCCCATATAAGCAACAAGTACACATACAGGGTATTACCATATAGTGGACTACTTCATTGCTTCACATACTAATTTTTATGAAGTACCCCCAATGAGGAGAGGAATAGCTCCCGAAAAAAACCTGATGCAAAAAAAAAAAAATGAAAATAATACGAATTTTACCTTTCTCCCTCCGCCGTGGTACCCTCCAAATACATAAATTGCATATTGACAGAAAGCTTCATCATTCAGAAATACATTGATACCAAAATTATTTTTCTAGCTTAAATAGGAGCTGAGCTATTAAAGTTTAAAGCCTTAACGCAGCAGTTGCGTGAATGGGCGTTTAAAAGTTAATGTCTTTAAAGAAATGTTTGTATGTGGACTGCGATATTCACCATTTTTCCAAGAGAATTATCATTGCCGAAAGAAGAGGCTTCCATTGGATCCTTGGCATCCCACCGGAGATCCTACTTTACGTTAACCACTTACCGCATGCCGTGCCATATATGGCACATCCCCTTTTTTCACTTTAGCTTTTGTGTGATTTATCAAAGGCGCCAAATGCCTGTTTTGTCTGCTGTGTGAGACATTGACGTTTATGAATAATAGATTTTCGTGTCATCTGGCATGTTCTTTGTGAGTTGTAAGTGTGTCATATATAGTACTTACTTATTTCAAATCGGAATTAAGTGAAAAATCTAAAATTCAAGTTTTAATTCATTTTTCAAGTTCCCATATGAGAATTTCCAATACTGATTTTTTTCGCTAAAAGAAAAAAATATTCAGAAAGGGTTAACTTACCATCATCTAGATCTCCCGAAACGTCTCTCTCTCTAACTAGAACATCCACATACAACAAGCCTTAACGACTGTTTCCGTAACCGTTTTTCAGGTTTCCAAACTAGAATTTGCTGTCTCTTAATTGATTGGCGGTTCTGGATCAACATTGCTGTATTACTTCAGAAAAATCGTCTATCTAGGAAAATAACTTCTAAACTTGTATAACGTGTAGAAACAACAAAAGCGTCAAACACTTTTTTTTTAATGTTGAAAATTGAGTGAGTAATGTAAACAGGAAAATAGATTGAAAAGCACACTCTAACTTAATTGCATGTAGTAGGCGGTGTTTGTAGAGTGCGTTCTGAAAGTATAAATAAAATGAGTGATTACGTTAAAATGCGGTAACTACCTTGTGAGTAGAAGAAAACCCGATAACCACACACATGTTTCACATACTATTTGCACATATTCAAATCGTTCAAATGGTTCCTATGTAGTCTCATGCTGAAATCTCTTGTTTCAGCAGCTCCTGGTGATTGGTTCAAACCTTGTTGCAATTAGATGAATACGTATAAAACACAACAAAACCTTACTATTCTATGACCAAATGAAGATATGTATTTAATAAAAAATAAACTGGTTTCGGTAAAAACTTTTGGAAAACACATAAAACTATTTCTGTGTAAACGGTATTGGTTTCTGGAGAACAATGAAACACTATTCTGCTCTGAAATATGAACCAATTTTGGAAAAATCGGAAGCAGTTTTGAAGAAAACCGATAACCGGTTTCGGTGAAAAACCGAGCCGATTTTTAGAAAACCGATAGCCGGTTTCGGCGAAAACCGAACCGGTTTTTGGAGAAAACCGAAACCGGTTTCGGCGGCAAAAACGAACCGGGTTTGGTCTAATGTGTGATGATCGTGCAGAAAGGTTCCATATTTCCACTTAAACAGTCAGATTGCACTTGCATGGATAGGGATGTCATGCAAGTTAAGCAAGTGGGCAGTCGGCAGTGTCGGCAGTCAACAAGGAACAACAGTGATAGTCTGTTTGTCCTTGCTCACTCGGCACCTGAACATATTCATGTTTGATCGCTTTCTCTCTGGTGACGAAAAGTGGGTTCCAAGCGTACCAGACATTGGTTGTCGCCACGTGATCCTGTTCCTCATTCCTCAAGAACACGTCTGCACTCGTAAAAGGTTCTGCTTTTTGTATGGTTGAATTGTCGGAAGTAGTGCATTACAAGTAGTACATTCACTGCTGACCTCTACTCCCAGCTGTTGCAAAGGGTGCACCGTGTATTGCGGCAGAAGGAGCTATCATTGGTGAATCGCTAGGGTGTGCTGTTTCTGCACGACAATGTCAAGCTACATGTGGCAAAGTGGACCCGAGAAACCTTTCGACAACTTGGGTGGAAGATACTGTACCATGCACCATATTCACTGGACCTTACGCCAATAGATTACCTTCTGTTTCATTCCGTTGACAACCATCTCCGTGTGAGATCTTTCACAAATAAGAGAGACATGAGGAACGCAATCACGGACTTCTTTGCATCCACAACCGCCGTCATCACGGTATAGAGCATCTGCAGGAACGTTCTCGAAAGGTGTTGGATGCTGTTGAAGATTACTTCAAAACTTAAAGATACGTACTATCCACTGTATTGGCCTTTGTTTATCACTGCTCTATAATTGCAAGAACTTTCTAGTTACCTAGTAACATTGATCAAGGCATGTTTATGCCATTAATCCTTATTATGCCTTATTATGATGGGGAAAAATAACCCCGTTTATTATGTTTCCATTATGCTCACTATCAATCAAAGCATGTTCGTATGATTGGCCCTTATCATGACGAGGGAAAGTAGCTTCGATGAAGATGTACCCACTACGTGCATTATCAATCAAGCCACGTTGGTCCTTATCATGATTGAAGGAAATAACCCAGGTGATGACGTTACTATTGTACTCCGAATCAATCAATCAATCAACAAAAACTACAATTGTCAACAATAGTTTGTTGATTGACTTAAGTCTTGCTATTTGCTGAATCTGATTATCCATATTTTATTTAGAAGCTCCTCCGTGGCTAAGCGGTTAGCATACGCGCCTTTAGCGTGGGAGACCCGGGTTCGATTTCCGACGGGAGCTCATGTGGTTCGGATTCCACGTTAATCTGTAGGCCCACGTCTCATATAGCCTCGCTGCTGAAAGGGACGTTGAACTCAAAGTCAAGTCAAGCCATATTTTATTTACAGGTTATATATATTACGTAGTTTATTTAGTTAGCGGACATTGTTTTAAACAGGAGGAAAAAGGGGTATTTGCTGATTATTATGATGAAATAATATTCGTGTTTAAAAGTTTAAGAAAGATTTATGCATTGCATGGGATATAGTTTCATATACTCTAGATTATTTCTGAAGTATTTCATAATTACTTTAGTTAAAATAAGTTGCACTTCGATAGCGTCTAACAGACCCCAATTCTTTCTTTCTCGATTATCGACTTAGTGTTTTTCTTAAATTCCATGAAAGTCGGTGTTTTTTTGTTTGCTTCTCGAATTAGGAAGTTACACAGTTATATATGAATTAATTGAACGAATAAACTCAAATTTTTTGGAAAGTTACTAGTGTCACGTTGACAAACATGAAATTGGATTATATATTTTTTATTACAAAGACATTGACTGTCTTCTCATCTGACTTCTTAAAAACTATTTTTATCTCCTGATCTGAAAAGTAAAACTGCACTGACAATATGACACATCCTTATGCTCTGTCATATACACTCATGTCGAAAATTATTGTCGCATATCTATAACTGTCTTCTTGTAAGAATATAATTTGATAATGATTTTGCAGGGTACTTTTAATACTAATACTATGTGTATAATCGGGAAATGTATATTTGTGGTAAAATTCATAGGAAAAGAATTATAAATACGAAAATTAAAATTACTAAAACAAAATGTTGCTAAATGGACAAGAAAGTTTTATTTTCGTTATATTGTTCTTATTTACTGCTCTTTTGACATGAAATTTGCCACATACACATCTTTGCTGATTATACACATACTAACATTATAAGAAATACGGGGCGAATTCGTTATCAAATTATATACCTGCAACAACATATTTATAGACATGCGACAATAATTTTGGACATGAGTGTACTTCCTCAAGACAAGATCCATCAATAACAATTGAGTTATTTCTTTCTTTACTTACATTGCTCTCAATATTTTCGTCAGTTTCCTCCCAATACTCTTCAAAACTCTGAGCAACCTTCTTGATATTTGGTTCTTGATTTGGCGTTTTCAAGTAAATCGTAATCTCAAATACATATTCCAACGGATAAAACATAAAATAAAGTATACTGTTTTATATAAAATGCAATTTAATTTGTTTTGGAAAACGCACTGGCCGCAGAAAGCAACGCCTTCTCAAGTTCTAGTGGCAGCTGTTGTGTCATTTCGAGAGTTTTACAAAGTATGTATAAAACACACAATTTGTAAGAAAGCAAAATTCAAAATAACATATGAGTTGATTTTACCTTCACGATGTTCAATAAATAAACTAATGTTCGTACTCTGGTGGGATATTTCAGAATCCAAGTAACTTACATGGCAAAATGTCACAGGATTCCTTTTGTTCCTCTTAATATAATGATAGTTCACGACAAATTATAAGTATAGAAAGAAAACAAGCATAAACTATGATCTTTAAATTTAGAGAGGAACATATGATGGCTGGTCTCTGTGAGACCCCACAGGAGTATTCAAACTTTACAGAGTGAATTATAAATCAAAATACAGTAATTTCGATGGGACCACGGTTATACAGTGGTAGATTTTCACCTCTGGTGCGTATGGTCTGTGGTTCGATTCTAGTTCGCCCCAAGTGAACTTTGTAGTAGATAAACACCTTATGTATGAGTTTTCTCGGAGCTCTCCCGTTTCCTCCAACTTTCTCATTCATCATTTACGATCATTTTCATCATCGTCCCTTTAGCCTCAATGCAGAATGGTTGTATATTAAACTAAAAGAAATCTCAATTATGGCAGTTGAACATTCAAAGTGTCTTCTCACATTTGTACTACAATCTTTGGAAATAACACCTTTGACTTTTTAAGATATCTGTCTAAATTTGAAAAGCATTTTATTTGTTGAAATATCATTTATAATTATAGATCAAAATAGTAATTAGTTTTATATCGTCGCATGAGAACCCGAGAATCGTAACTGCACAAATGTGCTTTTCGTGTTCTTCATGTTTGGACATAATTTTGGAAGCCTCACTTGGTGTAAATGGAATATAATGCCATCTGTTCTCCTTGTCGATCATCTGTTGAAATGTAGCTCAATTATCATGCTATTAAAAGCACATCTTTCTATGGAAGTAATATTTTTGTCCTCTTGCCTGGAAACCTACGAAAATGGGGTTACGTTACTCTGGTTCCCATGCGACGATATATTTCTTATTTTATTCATTTCTGGAGAAAAAAGAAAGGGAAATGGTTTCCCTCATAATATACTCAGAGGAAACAAACCCACAGTATTGAGTAAACAAATTGGTATCTGGAAATTTTCCGTCCCACGCATATGCCGGCTAGACTAAAGGAGACTGTGATGATGAGAAATGAATGAAGTAGTGGAATCCTCGAGAAAACCCACGCACACGGTGTTTGTCCACCACAACGCTTACTTTGCGCGAGCTGGGGTCGAACCAAGAATCCCATGCACCAGAGGTGAACGCTCTACCATTGAGCCACCACAGCCCCTCTAACGAAG
Source organism: Thermobia domestica (assembly GCF_964235325.1). Classification (NCBI taxonomy): domain Eukaryota; kingdom Metazoa; phylum Arthropoda; class Insecta; order Zygentoma; family Lepismatidae; genus Thermobia; species Thermobia domestica. The sequence continues at coordinate 271,138,898 of NC_137462.1, forward strand.
TATTGAAAGGATCGTAAGTATTGAGGAGAATATTATTAACTGGAAAGGGGACGTTTCTTTACTTACTCTGCAATAGTTGAAATGAAAATGAAAAATCAAATGAAATCTTTGAGTTTTACGTCCCACGGTTATGCCGGTTAGGCTAAAGGAGACGGTGATGATGAGTAATGAATGATATGGTGGAATGAAGAAAGTGGGAGGAAACGGGAGAACCCCGAGAAAACCCACGCACACGGTGTTTGTCCACCACTAAGTTCACTTGGCGGGGACTGGGATCGAACCCGGGACCCCTAGCACCAGAGGTGAAAGCTCTACCACTGAGCCACCGCGGCCCCTCTGCAATAGTTGGTATCCCCACAAAAATACATACGATATCTTTTTTTATAGGTGGCAGCATATCCTTAAAGCAAAGAAAATGAAATTAGTATATCTGCATTTTTTGTTTGTTTCATTTACAGAGACTTAATAGGCTATACCGAAAAACTGTTACAGGTGATTCCTCACATCAAAAATTAGGGAAAAAAGTTCATATTGACATATGGGAAAAAGAATATAATTTCAGAGCTAGAGTCGTCCAAAGGCGTGGGACAAAAAATAAATAAATTTCAACATGTGTTATTTCGAACATGAGAACTGTGTGTTGATGATCCATATAGACATAAAGGAAACTGTACATATGCCATAAAAATGCGTATTTCAGCAATGTGAATGAGTGCGTAAGGAATTTCCCACAGATCATGACTTCGAGACATGCTGGAACAGAATTCCCAAATATGGATTTAAAAGTGGATCGAAATTAAGCAAAAGATAAGCCTTGACCTCAGTGAACACAGAATGTGTCGTCAGGAAATTGAAAGTGTCAAGAATTGTTCCTCGCTGTTCCTCGTCATCGGAATAACGCATACTTCAATGTAAATTTTCACGGTTTGAACGGCCATAGCTCCGAAACGATGGATTTTCCTCCATCACATTAACATTTTTTTTTTCCTGATGTGAGCAATCACCTCTTTAAGTGTGTCGACGTAGTTCATTAGCACCATGTATGTAAACAGTTTTAATTTAATACTGTTGTCAATCTACCAACGAAGATCTTAGTTTGCAGTTTTTTCATGTTTGTTGTATATATATTTTTAATAATCTGTATCGTCAGGTAATTACTTATAACTTTAGAATGCGCTTTAGAAAACATGCAATCCTTACACGAAAAACTTTCCATTTATTTAACTTCTACCGCATTTCATGTTGAAAATGAAATATTCCCAACAGAAGGTAACTTATATATTGGCCGCTCCCCACGAAAAATCCTGTGACGTAGCTGTATCACACGTTTCCGAGTTGTTGATTTAACTGGTACGGGAAAGGGGGGAGCCATTTCAATTGGACGTAAGACATTGTGTACAGAATATGCTGTTAAAAAAACAGATTTACGGTTTCTACGTTATGAACAACTATTAAGATTTAAAACTAATAACTGTAAAAAAAATATATTGTATTCAACAACACCAATAAAAATAACACGAATAAATAAAACACAAACTAGAACAACCATACCGAAAAGGACACAAGTACTAAAATGTTGGCAGGGCCGTAACTTGAGGGAGGCCGAGGGGCAACTGTCCCCCAGGGAAGCTCTTTGCCGTTCGAGGGGGGCCCATTTAAAGACAAAATGTTCTTACTCCATATACGATACGAACATGAAATTATAAATGAAGCGTCGAACAGACTCACTATATTGCACAAACACAGCACACACAAAAGGTAAATAAAACAAAAATTAGTCGTCGATCCATTTCAGTAAAAAATGACTTAGGGGCCCTAGAAATAATGTTTATTCGTATGGCTCTGAAATTTATCAATATTGTCTCTCTAATTAATTTGTCATGTATGGAACAGGCCCAGAGGGGTAACCAACCGTCCCGCAGATCTTGACGTGCGAAGGGCCAACAGGCTCCGAGGGCCCATAAAGAGTAAAAGAAAGATGGAAAGAGGGGGTCCAAGAAATAGAAAGCAACTTTTTCTGAGAGGCTCAATACGCGTATTAAAGCTTCCCCCCCCCCCCGAAAAATATCTAAGTTACGGCGCTGAATGTTGGACTGACAACATACTGAGATAATAAGCAACTACTAAATTTCTATTAAATTTCTCTCCAAACCTTTCTAAACAATTTGACCTTTTTCTCCAAGTTTGACACTGGAAATCAGCATAATGAAATTTAGTGTACCGAATTATTTATTTTTTCAACAGTAATTTGTTTCAACTAGTATACTCATGTATTTCAATCATGCATAATTTTTGAATTAGGTTAATACAGAACACTTTATACAAAAGGTAATAGCTCATTATTTGAAATTACGATTGCAGCTCCCGATTTGTAATTTCATTGTGCAAATTTTTGAAGATCAATGTACTATAAATTCACTGTACCATGCTGGCAACACTTAATACGTCATCATTCTCACATGAAAAGGCCAAGCACAAAACATTTTCTATCCTTAGATTCCGGAAACATATTTGATCTTTTTCCTACTTTTCACTCCGTCATTTTTCTGTACAGAATTTTCTCTTCGTACACGGGCTATACTATATTATTCTAATAGTTTTGTGGTAATAACTCTTATCCAACCGACCTTCACGATTCACTAATTTATTTTGACAGTTATTTATGGAAGTCATGTATACAATCACAAGCAAATAACTTACTTCTTAAAACCAACTGTTATGGACCAACAGAAGAGCTGTTGCCGGTACTAGACCTAATTCTCAAAAGCTGAATTAGAAGTCCTGAATTGGAGAACATCCCAAGTCCACCGGAGTACTTTTTTGTGATTTTAGAAGAAAGACAAGAAGATTGTACTTGGCATGCTATTCTGTTTAGCTGAATTTTTTTTTAAGAGGTTTTGATTTGGATTTACGTATTATGCAAGTGAATAGCCCTTAAAACATAGATACTAACATAAAAAAAGAAAAAAGAACGAAGAAAAAGAGTGGACTCGGAATGTTATGCAACTCAGGTCTTCAATTCTTCTTTAAACATTTATGTATATACTTCTCACTTTCCACCAAATGCATCCGAACTTGTACTGACTATGAATAACTAACTATGAATATACAATGTTTGTGTGACCAATCAGAAAGGTCAGGGAGTATCCGGGCATGATGATTAATGGGATATATTCGGTACATGATCAGCAGGCTGTCAGTTTTCACAGAATGGGGATCGCTTGCAAAGCAAATACCTAGTTGAGTGTCGCATAACGTTGAAAATGTGGAGGAATGTCAAGCAGCAACAAGCCACAACGTTTTGTGGTAAACTTAAAAAAAGTGACCAATACGATTATTTGATGAAGAGAAGCTATGTTCAAGGGCGCCGATCCTGGTGGGGACGGGGAAGCCCGGCCCTCCCAAAGATCATATGGACCACCCTGTATTTTTATGAATCTGTATTTTTATATGTATTGTTATATGCTATTTTTTATGAATGTCCCCCCCCCCCCAAAGTTACAGTGAAATCGGCATCTTTGGCTATGTTGAGAGTGTTTTCTAAAAGAAAAGAAAAAGTGAGGAGTGTTTTAAAAGTCGATAATCGCTCTAAGTTCCAAATTGAGTTTTTCGTTTATTAATACTAACCTGATAATTGTGCATGTTCTGAATCAAAGTAGCACTTACAAGAGAAATGTGAGGGGAATTTTCATATTTAAAGTTCTAATCTTTTAAGGAACGCGGTTTCTGAAAAAGTTACTTTTCAGTGTTTATCGAGTTTTTCAGAAACGATCCCAAAATTATAGTTTCAGTAACAAACTTCCGAGTCTCCTCGACCAAAGAAAACTCGAGTGAGAAAGTAATTACCCATTGTGTTCTTTTATTAACTCCAAAGGAGCTGATCACATGAAGTTCTCATTACCAGGAGAAATATGTGCTGGCTGGGTAGACTTAAATAGGCAATTTTTGATAATTGATAATAACACAATCAATCAACAGTAAACGGGAAAATGAGGAAGTATCTTTTGTTGTCGATATATGACACCATCATACGGCAAGCTGGGAACGAGGGATATATGACACCATCATACGGCAAGCTGGGAACGAGGGATATATGACACCATCATACGGCAAGCTGGGAACGAGGCCAATACTCTACTTACTTAATTCACATTAGGAAACACTGTCGCAAATCCCGGGGGGATGAGGGGGACATGTCCCCTCCAATCTTCAAATTGAGGGGGACTGTCCCATCCAATAATCCGATTTGAAATGTGTTTTTTGGGGGAGAAATGTCTGATGATTTGTGTTCGATTGCCACAAAGGAAAGTGAGATGAAATTGATGACCCCCCAAAATAAGCCTCAAATCCGTTTGCCTCCCAATGTTGAAGACAACTCTGCTCCCCTGATCCTCCAGAGCATTGCTTCTCAACTTCAGAAATATTTTAAACATCGCTTTAAAAAAAAATATGGGAACGGTCTTACCCGTCCCCCCAATGTTGAAAATAGATTTGCGCCGCTGTTAGGAAACCAACATAGCCGGTAGACGGTTGTCTATCGAGCAGCGTGTAAAATGTGTGCGAATTTTCCCTCTTACTAACAATGTATCAAAAGTCCAACATATAATGTTGGAAGAGTTTGGATTGCAAACAATCCACAGGAATTCAATGGCTCGTATAAGCAAGTACCTAGGTGGTTTGATGAAGCTGCCAGTGCTTTGAATCCCAAGCCGTCTGGTCAACCGCGAACTATGCGAACAGCGGTGACATATTTACTTGTTGCTTCGGAACTGTTATCATCTCACAAATCGAAGTCTATCTGTCTACCCTGCTGAACATTTCGGCACAATCAGTTGCAACGTTGTCTTAAAGCTCAAATATATTATTTTTATTTTTCAGGATCAACGGCTCAAGGGCTGAGCCAGCAGTTTAAACCGTCGTATATAAAAATATAGTCATGCCTGTTGTCCTCTATGGTTGCTAAACATGGTTGCTTACTTGAAGAAAATATTTGAGAATAACATCCTGAGACGAACATTCGGATCCAAGAGGAACAGGAATGGGGAATGGTGGAAACTTCATAACGAGGAACTACACGGTTTACCCAACATTGTTAGGGACATCAAATCTAGGAGGCTGAGGTGGGTAGGTCATGTAGCCAGAATGAAAGAAAGTAGAAACGCTTTCAAAGTTTTAACTGGAAATCCAACCGGAAAACGCTATTAGGAAGACCTTGGTGCAGATGGGAGGATAATATTAAGATGAATCTAGCAGAAATAGGAATACAAAATAGAAACAGGATGCAGTTGGCTAAGAATAGAAGTCAGTGGAGAGTTTTTCTGAACGCGGCATGGAACCTCCGGGTTCCGCAGGCCACAGTCACAATTTTGTTTAAAATTTCACTGTACATTGTCTAACCTTAATATACGTGTTTTTTAAAAAATGTTTTGATTTGATTCAAAATACACTAGATAATATACGAAAAAAATAATAACAAAATTTTGAGCTGCCTTTAAATAAAAATACGTTCATTGTATTTAGTGGATCTAGCTTGGCGAAAACTTAAAGAAAGACGATTATGACTCCATAATCAACAATATTCGACGTAAGAATAAAAATAAAATAATGGGCACTTTTGGGCATTTGTGAATAAAAACTTGTAAGTAGAAATATAGTAAATGATATAAGACATTTAATTAAAGAGCATCGGTTTTACTAAGCTTCATATCTCTACCATAAACAAAGGTGTTACTAGTCAGTGTTTGACTTTAGTATATATATATATAGACACAACGTTATTATATATGGGTAAACATATATCATTCGATTAACTTTCTACAAACACGCGTTCACGTGAGAAAATACCTATTTGAGGTGAATAACCTCAAATAACTCAAAGGTGGTATATTTACCTTTTCAAGAAACGACCTCGTTAACTGCTCACACATTGGGACAACTCCATATGATTATTGAGATCATATTAATTATTGAATTCTGCGATACAATGGTACAATGTATCCATTTCCCTTGGTATTAATTTTCTTAATTAATCATTTCAACATGTCTGAAATTTATACAATTTGCTACAACGAAGTTAAATGTCCGAGAGGAACAGAATTAATCAGGGTAATTGCTAAGTAAATTGAAATTAACAGACTATATTTTATGATCTATGTACGTAAAACCTCTATAATCTCGTTGCGTTTTCAACGTTGCTTTAGAATATAGGAAAATCAAAAGTTATTAACTTTACTACAGGCAGTTAAGATCATGCGAAACTTAAAACTGTGGATAAGTCTCTGTTTTTTGAATGCAAACTAATGCCAAATGACAATACTTTATGCTTTATATACTCTTTCATATCCATGTGAGGTCTTAATCTAACCAATTCTTTTATCCTTTCATACTCATATGAGGTTTTAACATCAACAATTCTTTTACCCGCTCATATCCATCTGATGTTTTAACCTCACCAATTCATTTACCCGCTCATATCCATCTGATGTTTTAACCTCACCAATTCTTTTACCCGCTCATATCCATCTGATGTTTTAACCTCACCAATTCTTTTACCCGCTCATATCCATCTGATGTTTTAACCTCACCAATTCTTTTACCCGCTCATATCCATCTGATGTTTTAACATCACCAATACATTTACCCGCTCATATCCATCTGATGTTTTAACCTCACCAATTCCTTTACCCGCTCATATCCATCTGATATTTTAACATCACCAATTCTTTTACCCGCTCATATCCATCTGATGTTTTAACCTCACCAATTCTTTTACCCGCTCATATCCATCCGATGTTTTAACCTCACCAATTCTTTTACCCGCTCATATCCATCTGATGTTTTAACCTCACCAATTCTTTTACCCGCTCATATCCATCTAATGTTTTAACCTCACCAATTCTTTTACCCGCTCATATCCATCTGATGTTTTAACCTCACCAATTCTTTTACCCGCTCATATCCATCTGATGTTTTAACCTCACCAATTCTTTTACCCGCTCATATCCATCCGATGTTTTAACCTCACCAATTCTTTTACCCGCTCATATCCATCTGATGTTTTAACCTCACCAATTCTTTTACCCGCTCATATCCATCTGATGTTTTAACCTCACCAATTCTTTTACCCGCTCATATCCATCTGATGTTTTAACCTCACCAATTCTTTTACCCGCTCATATCTATCTGATGTTTTAACCTCACCAATTCTTTTACCCGCTCATATCCATCTGATGTTTTAACCTCACCAATTCTTTTACCCGCTCATATCCATCTGATGTTTTAACCTCACCAATTCTTTTACCCGCCCATATCCATCTGATGTTTTAACCTCACCAATTCCTTTACCCGCTCATATGCATCTGATGTTTTAACCTCACCAATTCCTTTACCCGCTCATATCCATCTGATGTTTTAACCTCACCAATTCTTTTACCCGCTCATATCCATCTGATGTTTTAACCTCACCAATTCTTTTATCCGCTCATATCCATCTGATGTTTCAACCTCACCAATTCTTTTACCCGCTCATATCCATCTGATGTTTTAACCTCACCAATTCTTTTACCCGCTCATATCCATCTGATATTTTAACCTCACACAATTCTTTTACCCGCTCATATCCATCTGATGTTTTAACCTCACCAATTCTTTTACCCGCTCATATCCATCTGATGTTTTAACCTCACCAATTCTTTTACCCGCTCATATCCATCTGATGTTTTAACCTCACCAATTCTTTTATCCGCCCATATCCATCTGATGTTTTAACCTCACCAATTCCTTTACCCGCTCATATCCATCTGATGTTTTAACCTCACCAATTCTTTTATCCGCCCATATCCATCTGATGTTTTAACCTCACCAATTCCTTTACCCGCTCATATCCATCTGATGTTTTAACCTCACCAATTCTTTTACCCGCTCATATCCATCTGATGTTTTAACCTCACCAATTCTTTTACCCGCTCATATCCATCTGATGTTTTAACCTCACCAATTCTTTTATCCGCTCATATCCATCTAATGTTTTAACCTCACCAATTCTTTTACCCGCTCATATCCATCTGATGTTTTAACCTCACCAATTCTTTTACCCGCTCATATCCATCTGATGTTTTAACCTCACCAATTCTTTTATCCGCTCATATCCATCTAATGTTTTAACCTCACCAATTCTTTTACCCGCTCATATCCATCTGATGTTTTAACCTCACCAATTCTTTTATCCGCTCATATCCATCTGATGTTTTAACCTCACCAATTCTTTTACCCGCTCATATCCATCTGATGTTTTAACCTCACCAATTCTTTTACCCGCTCATATCCATCTGATGTTTTAACCTCACAAATTCTTTTACCCGCTCATATCCATCTGATGTTTCAACCTCACCAATTCATTTACCCGTCCATATCCATCTGATGTTTTAACCTCACCAATTCATTTACCCGCTCATATCCATCTGATGTTTCAACCTCACCAATTCATTTACCCGCTCATATCCATCTGATGTTTTAACCTCACCAATTCTTTTATCCGCTCATATCCATCTAATGTTTTAACCTCACCAATTCTTTTACCCGCTCATATCCATCTGATGTTTCAACCTCACCAATTCATTTACCCGCTCATATCCATCTGATGTTTTAACCTCACCAATTCTTTTATCCGCTCATATCCATCTGATGTTTTAACCTCACCAATTCTTTTATCCGCTCATATCCATCTGATGTTTTAACCAAACACTGTGCTCGTGGGTTTTCTCGGGGTTCTCAGAGGTGAGCGCTCTACTACAAATCACCATGTCCTTCACATCTTAGAACACAAAGTGGAAAACAATAGTTATAAAATGCATTAAAATATATTATTTCATGAATAAAATAAAATGTCTGTAAAAGATAAAAGCACTGAGCACGAATAATTATACAGGGTGGCCCAAAAATAGGTATACATCCCTGCATTGATCAAGTATAACATTCTAGCTTATGAGTTTATTAGCTTCAGCTTTTCCGGGCTTAAGATATAAGTAAAAGACATTAAAGGAACAAAGAATAAAGAAACTAAGTCTATATGATGAATAACAACAAGAAATGATATAAAAAGCAACGAGTTGATCAGTACGGGACTATATACCTACTTTTGGGCCACCCTGTATTGAATTGTAGTGAACCATATACTGTGTAATACTTCTTTTTAGTTCTAATACTCTTTCTGCATCTTACCCTACTAAAAATAAATAAGCAAATAAAATAATAATAATAAAATAAAATAAACTGCGTTTTTTGTATAATACTGGTCAACAGTGAAAATGCTTCGGAGATAAAAACAACCAATTCTCACTAATTTTAGACTGCTGATAACGAATATGAAATTAGTTTTTGAAGATTGGTTCGGGTTTCAAAGAAATATGGTATCACTGGATGTGCTCCGGTGGGCTAATTAAGGATTCATGGCAGCAGGAGCTGTCTGCTTATTTCAATAAACTTCCATTTTTGACGATTATTTTCATTGCTATCCTCAGGGACGTAGGCAGATGATAAGTCCTGCGGGTCTTGAGCCCCGAAATTCTGACTTTTTCGTAAATTTAGTCAAATTTCAGGTGCAACTTTACAATTTTTAATATAATTTTGCCTCAAATTGTATTTGGACCTCCCGGAAAGCTTACGACCCCTCCAGAAGTAAATTCCTACGTAGGCTACGTCTCGGGCTATCCATATTGCTCGTACTTCATCGCTGACGAAGAAACATTAACCATATCACGGTTTAGTTTGTATTGGAGAGTTTGCCAGAGAAAATGTATTTTGTACGGTTCTTTTGTAGTTACAATTTCTCATCCCGGACGTGATCGTGGTGAGATATTGAGTGAGTGTGTGCTATTATTATTATTATTATTATTATTATTATTATTATTATTATTATTATTATTATTATTATTATTATTATTATTATTATTATTATTATTAAGGAAGCCTATCACATCTACTTTGACTGTAAAGTGGGAGATAGGGACAAGAAGTGGACATCACATATTTCTTATAATTCTTGTTCTACAAACTTGCGGGACTAGCTACGTGGAAAAACGCAATGCATGCCATTTTCAGTTCCAATGATATGGAGAGAGCCGACAGATCATACTTCAAGCTACTATTTTTACATAGTTCCTCCAATTAAAAGTCTATCCAAAAAAGAAAAAAGTGCACTTCTACGTATTTAAATATTCCTTCAGATTTCGTCACTGTGCCATATTCTAAAGTAGAGACCTGCACGGGCCGAATTTTTCGGCCCGAGCCCAATCCAGCCCGAACGTACCTAGGCCCGGCCCAGCCCGGCCCCGAAAAGTTTAGGAGATTTTCGGCCCGAGCCCGGCCCGGCCCGATAAGTTTTTAAAATTCTTGGCCCAAGCCCAGCCCGGGCCCGATAAATTTTAAAAGTTTTTGGCCCGACCCCGGCCCGATATTTTTTTTTAAAAAAATAGCTCGAGCCCAAATCTTTCTCAAAATTTAGTACTAAATTTGACCTAACCTCAGAAATCTTTTCTAAACACTGGTGTACAACCTGACGCTTGCCTCCCGAATGTTGCCATTGCCTCCTAGAACTTTGCGTGTCATCGAGAGAACAAAATCTGTATTCCCTGTAACAAAAATCTAACTTAATTCATTTTTAGCATAAAGTGAAGATGGCAATATTGTTTAGCGACAGGCAAAACATTCCCACCCCTCCTTGTTATATTTTGAGTTCAGTGAAGGTCAAGGTCAGAGATCAATTTACCGCATAATGCCTGCAATCCTCTATAGTGAAAGTGGAGTCGCTAAGCAACACAAACTGTAAATAGCTATTGCATTCTTTGTAACATTTTTCACGGACACACTTCTTCAACGTTTGGCCTTATTCCAATTATCGTTTAACGAAAGTCAATAATTATTAAAGAATTGCAATTGATCGGCCCAACCCAGACCGACCTGAAAAGAAATCAGTATCGGCCAGCCCAAGCCCGTCCCGGCCCAAAGAAATAACAGTGTCGGCCAGCCCAAGCCCGGCCCGTGCAGGTCTCTATTCTAAAGAACTAAAGATTCCACAATCTCCGTACCTTAGTCCAGTATTTCATCCAGTGAAGGGAAAAAGACGGACAAAGTCGACCCAGGTTGTCAAATTCTGCTGCAGATTCATCGTCCACCACCGATCCTGACTTCATAAAACCAACATATCATTATTTATTCGCCATATGACACTCAACCTGAATTAAATTACCTGGGGTTTTTAAAAAGTGGCGCAGAACTACTGACATTTAGCAGACTCAAGCAATGGGGAGCTTATTCTGAAGATTTAAAAGTGTCCGTGTGTTGAACATGTCAGGATTCCCTGGAACAGTATTTTCAGTGGAAAGTGACATAGTATGTTGTAACAATGAAACTATCTTCTGAGTAAACTTAACATAGAAGATAAACCCGATGAATGTTCGATGCCTATTCATAGGCGCATCAAAACTATTCTTCAAATATATACTGTGTAAACTTCCACAAATTGCTGAAACTAAAATCAGGTAGATCCGTATTGGGCCCCAAATTCGCCAACTCCACAATGATCCTGCATTTGATGCAGTATTAGAAGATAAGGAGAGGATTGCATGGGATTCTTTCCGAAAAGTGGTTTGTAGGAAACGAAGGGTCTCAGAACTGTAAGGAAGTAGTGAAGCACCTAATATCTTCTACTAATCAATGTAATGTAATATATCACTAAAAATGCATATGTTGCACTCCCACATAGATTTCTTCCCAGAAAATTGCTGAGCAGTCTTTGACTAGCATGAGGAACATTTCTACCAAATTACATTGATGATTGAGAAACGATATCAGAGCCACTGGAGCAAGTCTGCGCTTGCCGATTGTTGTTGGACAGTCGCTAGAGATATTCCAGAACCACAATACAAGAGGCAGGCAATCCACGTAAGTTATGTTTCATCACTTTTCATGTTATATAGTTTTAATTTCTTATTGACTTTTTAATATTCTTTGGAACAAACGCTGTGCCAAGCACGCACATAATCAATTATCATACCCTATAACCTATATGGCAAGTGATATTTTTGTCGCATATGTAGAGGATTTAACGTTATAACAAAACGCATTTTTCTCTCTTTACGTACGAACATCACTTTATATATTTTCATGTTACATCCCACTTTTCCCTATATGTAAGTTGGCATTGTCAAGCATGATTGAGAAATACTATTTCCTCATAATTATTGTAGATGTTCCAATGAAACTTGGCACACGCATTGCGTATGAACCACAGCAGTTTCAAGATACCGTATATTGTATTTTGATACCTGTAGTTGGAGCTGCATCAGGGGGTACTACGTTTGAAGAAAATAACTGTTTGGACGGAAAATTCCCAATTTTACCCCAATTTTCACTTTTCTCCTATATCACATGCACACACACACACACACACATTCTCATGGTACCATTTGAAAGTCTGTTTTATTGACGTATAAGACGTGAGAGAATGACCTATAAGTCATGATACTCAAACAAATAGAACTGTTTACACTGTTTTTATTTTATAGCTCACTTTTCTGTGTACAAAATTTGGTATTGTCAAACAGAACAGAAATATTTTTCTCTCACAACTATTGTAATTATTACAATGAAACTTGGCACATGTATTATGTATAAACTACAGTAGTTTTAAAGGCATATTATATTTGGGTATCTTTAGCCGGGACCGTTCCAGAGGGTGCTACATTTGGAAAAAGGGATTTTTTGACGGGAAATTCACAATTTTATCTTAAATTTTCCTCCTCTTATACATCATAGACACATGCTCATAGTACCATTTCCAAGCTTGGTTTGTTCTGAATCGAATGGTATATGAACCACGATCCTCGGATGAACAAAATTGAAGCAATAGCTACTTAAGTGAAAGGCCAAATTGAAAATTCAAGAATGTGAAAGTGTCAACACTACATAACACATATTTCTGTCTATTACACTTAAACTCGAACCAATTCAGCATTTCTATTCTCATTTTCGTATTCAGCATCCTCATTTGTATAAGAAAATGTATTTTTCTTTTCCGAAGCATGAAAAAAAAAAAGTTAAAATTTGTTGTCCAGTGTAATCTATGAATCTCTTCCTCAGGTAGACTACAGAGTCGAAAGACACCGAGTCCGGGAAGTATGTGAGGAAAGAAAGATACAAAATGCTACAACAATAGAAAATGTAAGGGTCGTCCAGAAAGTAAAGAATGAATGCGATCGCGTGCGCGGCAGTTAGCTTCTTCCTTCACCTCAGTGTCAGCCCAGTATTAATGCTGTGCTGTCATGTAACTTGTTTTTGCAGCGATTCAAAATATCGGCACCAATCGAAAGTCTCGTCAAACGTGAAGAACGGAGTTCATGCCAAGAGGAGATACAATAAACTCAGAAGCCTATTGTGAGACTCACCAACGACTTCGACGCGCCATCCAAAACAAGAGACGTGAAATATTGTAGACACCAAGGTTGTCAATCCATGACAATGCCCGGCCTCATGCATCAGCACAAACACAGCAGGAACGTCCAGTCTAAAGTGAAAAATCTTTGGTCATCCTGCTTATAGCCCTGACTTGGCACCAAATGATCTTCACTTATTCCAGAAGCTTAAGGAATTTTGGGGTGGGAAACAGTTCGCAAACAATGAGAAACTCAAGTAAACAGTGACAGCCTGTCTCAAATCTTTATGTATAACATCGGCATTAAAAAACTGGCCCCACGTTGTAGCAACTGTCTTGACAACTATAGCGATTACATAGAAAATTAGAGTAAGATTCTGTGGCTTTGCAAATAAAGTTTTGTGCTGATATATTTTGTTTTTATTTAACCACGCCAAAACGTTCTTTAATTTCTGAACGGACCTCGTATATTTAATTATGACTTTAGAAGGAGGAAATAAAAGAAATAGTTTTGGAAACATAATTTCCTTTTAAAAAACAACAAACAAAATAAAACAAATTGTGTAAAATGAAAAAGAAAACTGTTTCCAAGAAAATTATTTTAAAAAAATATTTAAACATATCTAAAAAGAAAAGCATGGGAAGCACTCTAATATACAAATCAATTTATGATAAAAGTATATAAGAGCGCTCCCCATGCTTTTCGTTTTAGTCATGTTTAAATATTTTTAAAAGTAATGTTCTTGGAAATAGAACTATATTTTTCTTTCCACTACGATTATTTTATTTTGTTTATTTTTTTTTTTTTTAAAAAACTAAAGCATATTTTCAAAACTGTTGATCGAGATCAATGAAATACATAGAAATTATGTTAACAAATTAAATTAAGTCCTTAATTATAAATCTACTTACTTTGGTGGGTGTGGAGCGAGTATGAAAAGCTTTTTTCTTATACGAGTATTTTCTCAGGAGAATGCTATTTTGGTTAAATTGATCAAACACTACAGAGTCCTCCAGAAAAATGTATACACTCTTTCTTATCCTGTATCAGGGTACTGGTATTGACAATATGTTCTGAAATTTAAGTATGTTGTAGTATAGTTTTTCGCCCAACAGATGTCGCCATTGTCAATTATTTTCAGAAATTATGTTGTAGTCAGGAGCGGGGGTGGAGCCAATGGAACCCAGGCCCCCCAAAATCCCTCTTTTTAATACAAAAATATAGCAATTTACATATTAATAGGCTTCAGACCCATACTATTTTCTCCCGCTCGCTACGCTCACGGTATCGCTAGAGTTACGTCTTCTTCCACTAGCGTCTTCACGACACGTATTTTGTAACGGAGTCAGCTATTTTGGGTCTCTATTACAAACCAAATTATTAGCTTGTGATAATTCCTTTGAAATATCCCAGTCATTACTTAGAGCAAATCTAGGAGGTTTCCAAATCTCCTTACTCTATTATTGTATTTACAGGGATTGATAACTATTTGGCCCGTATTCGGCATTTGTGTGTTATACTGCAGTATATGAGCATTTAACTCTTAATAATGAATGTAGTTAAACTAATTATTGTAAACTTGGGACACATTAAAATATTACAGCATAGCTCTCGGTGTTTCGATAAGTCTATGAGGCTGTGGAAGGCAGCAAAGAAAATTTATGCTCTGGAATTATTCGTAACATAGGACCCCCTTGAAATAGTCGGTTTCAGGGTCCCAAAAGCCTCAATCCGCCCCTAGTTGTAGTACGGTTTCTCGCTCAAGAGATGTCGGTACTGTCGGCACGTGTAGTGAGATAAGAAAATGGTAGGTGCCAGGGGCTGCTAAATATGCAATTCCAACTGGCATTGGTCGCTGGAAGTGTGACGTCACGCGGAAGAGAGGAAATCGCGTCTTCTGCTTTTAGCATATACTTTTTGTATACTCGGAGCATATTCTAACTTCATTTGATTGTTGAAACTACATAGAGACAAAAATATTACTAATCCTAACACTACAAATACGCAGGATAAATTGCTATATTATAATAAATTTATATTAATGTTATCATCCACTCGTTGTTGTTTTATGAATATTGATAGGAAATGTTAGTGATAATTCTAATTGCAGCCCTCAGAAGTCACAGAACCCGGAACGCATTGATTGTTTTTCCTTGCACTGTGTTTCCTCATTGTTTGGACTTTTATTTATTTATTTATTTATTTATTTTTAGATTGAGATTGCTCAATTAAATGTTCTTGTTTTGCGTGTTTCTACTATATTTTGGGTTTAGTTCGCGGAAAATGTGCCCGAAGAAAGTTCGTAAGCGCGAGTGCCAGGAGGCTAATAACTGCAATTCTCATTAAAGGATCTGAGTCAGAACCTGGGTAAGCACGAGCCTAAATGAAGGATGTGAGCCCAAGCAAAAATGAGTACAAGCCCTACTAACGTCAGTGAGCTCGAGTACCACTGAGTGTTGAAGTCTGAGTCAAAGTAAGCGCTTGCCCGAAAGAGATCAGAGAGCACGAGCTCCAAGGAACCTAGTTAGTGCAAGCCTCATTGAAAGATATGAGTTCGGGGCCAAATCAGCACGAGCTTCAACGAGAATAATGAGCACGAGCACACTAAAGGTAATGAACTCGAGCCCATATTAGTAAAGACCGCGCTGGTATCAGTGAGCTCGAGTTATATTGATGGTACTGAGATGGAGCCCAGCTGGCGGAAGTGAGCCAAGACAAGTGAGCACGAGTCCAATCCAGATTAGTGTGCCCGAATCCAAGCAAATGCATGATCGAAGGAGACTAGAGAGCGCGAGTTCCAAGGAGCCTAGTGAGTTCGAACCTCATTAAAGAATGTGAGTCCTAGACCAAGAAAGCTCAAGCCTCAACGAGAATAAATAGCGCGAACCCCACTGAAAATATGGATCCCGAGCAGGAGCGTCATTTCACATTTTGCTTGGGGGGGCAAGACCCCTTGATATTAGTAAAATTTCTCGTTTCTCACTGATTTACTACTATTCTATTGATAAAATCTATATACATCTCAAACTCAGGGGGGCAAATGCTCCTCCCTGCCCCCCTAAATGACGCCCCTGATCCCGAGCCCACATTAATACACACTGGTGTCAGTGAGTTTGAGCCCGATTGATGAGTGAGCTCGAGCCCAGTTGACGGAAGATAGCACGCGCAAGTGAGCAAGAGTCTAATTAAGGTTAGTGACCCCGAATCTAACTAATCGCGTGCTCGATCGAAATAGATTAGGGTGCGCGATCTCCAAGGAGCCTAGTGAGAGTGAGCCTCACTGGAAGATGTGAGACCGAGACTGAGTATACGCGAGCCTCATTGAAAGATATGAGTCCGAGCTTGAGTAAGAGCGAGCCTTAGCGAGAACAGTGAACGCTTTCCCCACTGAAAGTAATAAACTCAATGCAAGCCCCACTGACGTCATTGAGCACGAGGTCATTAATGATAGTGACCCTTACTCCAGTTCAGATTAGTAAGCCCGAGCTTTATTGAATGTAGTGACCCCAAACCCAATAAACGTGTACCCCAATGAAATTGAAATGAAATGAAATCTAAGTTTTACGTCCCACGATTATGCCGGTTAGGCTAAAGGAGACGGTGATTATGAGAAATGAATGAA
This sequence comes from Thermobia domestica, assembly GCF_964235325.1. Lineage (NCBI taxonomy): Eukaryota > Metazoa > Arthropoda > Insecta > Zygentoma > Lepismatidae > Thermobia > Thermobia domestica. The sequence goes on from NC_137462.1 coordinate 271,155,950, forward strand.
ATGGTGGAATAAAGAAAGTAGGAATAACCGGGAGAACCCCGAGAAACCCTCAAGCACGGTGTTTGTCCACCACAAGGTCCACACGGCCTGAGCTGGGATGGAACCAGGGACCCCAAGCACCGGAGGTGAACGCTCTACCACTGAGCCACCGCGTCTTCACCCCCAATGAAATTAGTGAGCACGAGCTCCCAGCAGTCTAGTGAGTGTGATCAGGGCCGGATTTAGGGGGGTGCAGCGGTGCACGTGCACCCGTTCGTTGTAAATATACACTATCTGAAACGAGAAGCTAGCAGTGAAAATAGCAACACTTTCCGAAACTTTCTGCCATCATGTTTCGTTTGGGACTTAAAAGAAAACAGAGCTTTGCAAAAGCAATACATTAAGTCGATTTTCTGAAGGATGAAGGAAAAGAATTCACCAAGTAAAACAATATAACATTTGTTAAGTAGGACAGAAAACATGCGACCTTCTATAAAATATCCCCCCCCCCTTCCCGTTCTATGTGTCAGCGTTGTCAAGGGTAAGAATATTGTCACGTGTCACTTTGAAGAGTTTCGGTGTGATTGGTTAGTTTGGTAGTTATTGGTGCACCCCCGCTCAGAAAATCCTGGATCCCTCCCTGAATGTGATAATTATTGGAGGATGAGTCCTAGCCCAAGTGAGCACGAGCCTTAACGGAAATAAAAACGCGAGCTCCATTGAAGGTAACAAACAGGAATCCATAAGCTGCACATGTAACCATTTTAAACGTTAAAGTGAATATTTAAATAAGAATAAACGTAATGTAAACTACATATTGGCATACGGAAAACCTAGTTTTGAGCGAGCATTACTGGCGCAAAAAAGAATAACCAATCAGGTTTGTCTCGATTATTTTTTTGGCTTCACGGAGTTATGGGGACAAAATGGGCAAATCCTCTTTTCTAACATTTTTGCTCGTCCTACAGGATCTGCATCCATGGCTCTAGCTATTTATATTTTTTTCAAGTTCTTCAACTTCATATGTTTGAAAAATAAATTATTTACTCTTAACCTTTTACTTCTGTTCGTTCTTAACAATTCCATACCAATTCGATATATGCAGAGAAGAAATTGCGCAACTTTTTTTTCTTACAGGTAGCTTATGAAGTTCGTGTTGTAAGTCTGTCTCATAATTTTTCGGTAAGAAATGAATAGAATAAATATTAGCATTGTTTACATTGATTCTGATTGCGCGTTTACACCGAGAAACTCACTGTCGTACCAACAACATTTTAGGAAAGGAGTGCTATGTTATACATGGAGTCTTCCTTTCTCAATTCGGACATTGAGCAACAACAAAGTTATTTTTATTCATTTTTGTCTCAATAATTACCCATTCTTTATAAATTTCACGCATCGACACCGCTTACTGTATTCCCTACAATGTGTTTGTTTCGTGCTCTCTTCCACGTGACGTCACGTCGCGCAAGAATTCTGGATAATTTTTTCTCTCGATAGCAGAAAATGTGCTACCTGTAATACTCTATATACATTGGGTGGGTGCACGCTTGACGTTCGAACGTTATGCGTTTGATTGTTAGGCGGGTTGGTGGTTCAGTACCGAACTTCCCTCTCCACTGACACTGCATTTCGATGGCATTCCCAAACTTGCTAAAATCCTTCAAAACGTACTTACGCTGTCCGAATGTTAAGCGTCTACCGACATCTGTTGGGCGAAACAGCATACTACAACATACTTAAATTTCAGAACAATCATCAATACCAGTATCCTGATACGGGATCAGGCCCGTAGCCAGCCCAAAAATTTAGGGGGGGCGGTAGAAGTTGGGGGGGGGGCGACTCAATCATATTATACTTCATCACCATATTATAGTTCATTTGCAAGCCTATCGTGAAATTTTATGGGGGCCATCCAAAGTTTAGGGGGGGCCCGGCCCCCTTGTCCCTCCGTGGATACGGGTCTGTACGGAATGACAAAGTGTATATATTTTTCTGGCGGACTCTGTATATCTCTATGAACAAAATATGTATATAACCTGAAATTAAGGATAAAATTCTGATATTTATTTAAATTCGCAAGATTCCCAAATTCTAAGCAATGCCATTTTATCTAGTTTGATCCAATTAAATCTAGTAAAGTTTCTTGCTGTCACCGGGTACAAAATCCTGGAACTTTGTGCTCCAAAGGCATGCGTGATAACGAACCACCATATGCAACTATTTTTTTTTTTTAAATAATGAAAATGATATCTACTGAATATTAATTTTGTGATCTGATCTTGAAGTTGGCAACCCTTGGGGGCATATAGGCGGTCTTTTAGGGAATGGACAATGTATTAACGTTTGCAAATGACATCACTACTGGGCGCTGTGGTTGTTATTGATGTCCTAGGGTCGAAGTTCACGGAGATTGCAGAAACTGTTGTTGGAGTTATTATGGTGTGTGCAGATACATGGTCCAGCAGAAGTAGAAGTGGAGAGAGAGGGAAGGGAGACGATAGAACAACCTACGTGGGCCGACAACAAGGTTGACTGTGTTTTGTTTGCCGTTTGATCGATCCATAAGCTGTACAGGCTTTGATCCATTCATTGTGTATTGTCCCTTGCCTCTTCTTACCCCTACAAGCCCTGTGCCATCAGATTCTGGCAGATTGTGTATGTTGTGGTAATAATCTTCATACAAAATTGCTAAAATGATTATGTACCACCTGTAAATGACATCAAACTCTTTCTAGCTAAAATATATATATATATATATATATATATATATATATATATATATATATGCTAACTATTGTGTTCCTATCATTATATTGTACCTGATAATCTTACTTTTTCTTCTTCAAACACTAATAAGGATTATGTCCACAATTTATACTATCACATATTATAGTTATGTTCTTCGTAATTAAGCGCTTTGTTTCTTCATTAGCTAAAAATTATCTAAACCACGTCAGAAACGAACAGAGATTAGTGACACAAGATTTGAGGCTGTTTCGTCTCAAAATTGCGCAAAAGTGGTCTCGTCTCGTCTCGTACGCATCCTTATAACTACTTTCGCTACTACTACTTCTATTACTTCTACTACTACTACTACTACTACTACTACTACTACTACTACTACTACTACTACTACTACTACTACTACTACTACTACTACTACTAGTGCTACTATCGCCACTAGTACTATAACTTCTACTAACACTATTACTACTACTTCTACTAATACTATTACTACTACTTCTACTAATACTACTACTACTTTCTCTTCTTCTTCTACTATCACTACTACTAGGGATTCGTACAAGATAAGATTTGAGGCTGCCTCGTCTAGAAAATGTGCTGTAAAAGTGATCTCTCGGCTAGAAAAATGTATATTTCTCTATTGGAAGAGACATGTCTCGTCTCGAATTTTGTCTGCAAAAATTCTATCTCGTCTCGCCTCGTGCGCATCCCTGTGAGAGATAGCTCTACTCTGGAGAAAAATCCCCTCTTCCCTGAAATCATCACTGAGCAGGGTAGATCGAAGTCTAACTAAAGAAAACTAACACTGATTAATTTTCAATTGCTACACCATGTTTTTTCTATTTTGTCAGTTTTACAAATTGACGCTTCCAGGGGAAGGGTGGAGGATGGAAGATACGTACCTTTCTCTTTTAAGCTTAGTTGATTTTGGTATGCACTTAGATGTCTTATTTGCTCAGATGGTACAGAGTTGCCATCATTGTAGAGAATTATGCTAATATGTACAGTCAGCAACAAAATTATTTGAAACCCTGAATGCTACAAATCTATTAGAATGGGCTCAGCACTTTGACTGGTATCGCTAACGCCTGGAAAGATGCAACCCAACATGCATGTAACTTATCAAGCAGCTGATGAATATGTGGAGCAGTGAAAAATACTGTTGTTGTGCAATTTAGGCACGAAAAAATTCTCCACTTTATGTTTAATCTATTTTTTTGGTCCATGTTATCCAATGAGTACCATATATCAGAGGCAGGATAACTCGTTGACTGTATAATGTACTATTTCACTACATATATTGAATATGAGAAAAAAGAAAACACTGACCATATATGAACTAGAAAATGGTTGAGAAAAACTGAAAATATCAAATCTGGATCAATTGAAATAAATAAATTTGTAAACCTTTGTTCTCATTTATGACCAGTGGCGTATTTCCGATTTTGTTTCGGGGGACGGGGGCTTTGCTAAGTTTTTTTGGGGGGGGTTTGCCTGAAAATGTGAAAATTCTGCAAGATATTTCATATACTTTATTATAGTAAATAAGATTTTGAAGGGCTTGAGCCGGGAAGCCCCCCCCCCTAAATACGCCATCTACTCCAATTCAACGCCTTTCTGGTCGTTCCAATATCTCTTTCCAGCTCCACAAGAGATCACCTTGCTTATCAGATTGATTATGGATTTAAATTAAAATTGAAGCATGTTAAGAGGTTAGAATCTACCGGGATTCGAACCGAAACTCTCTGGTTACAAATCTAATGCTTAACCACTAACCTAAGCTAATGACATTCTTCACTTCATGCAATAACTGTTAATGATTTAAATCCTTTTATGGAAATCTAGACGAGCCACTTAGGACCTATGAAGAAATGATCATTAGTTGAGACAGTTAATTTTCATCAACAAATTTTATTGTTTACGTAATTGATATAGCAATTCTGTTATTGCTTTATTATTATTTATGATCATTGCAACTTCTATCATTTCGCAAATTCAACCCGTTTCATACTAGTCATTGTGACGTAAAAGAAAATGTGACTTATTCGAAAAATACGTTGAAAGAGACGTAACTTCGTATTATTTGCTGCAAACTCAGTCATATCTGATTATAAAAAAATCCTAATATGGAACAGAAAATTACTTTACACAAGACGTAAAGTCGGCTTGAGTGAATTGTTTGTTAATCATGTGTTTTTGTGTTTAAATCTTGTATAGATCAATTTGATTTCCTCGTGAAACAGAACATTTCTTTGAATAATCCTTTATCAACTCTTTTCTTTCCAAATTCGATTTGGAAATAATACAGTGTGTTTTAACGTGTAGGGAAGTAAGAGAACGTCTCTGACAGCTCGCCGTGACATTGTCACTATTCGAGTGTCAAGGATTTTTTCGGTGCAACTGTAGTGGCAATTTCATTAATGGTATAAGACAGAGTGATCGGGATTGGTAACACTGGTATCAAAGTAGGGGCTGCAATGTCCCACCGCATGCGGTAAAAAACGTCAGAGACCATCTCTTGTTGGCCGTGCTATAGTTTTAATGTGTCCTAGAATCTGTACAAAGTGACATACACTATTCTAGTTTGTGATGTTTGATTCATCAACTCTCCAAGTTTGGATCCCCTGCTGTTGGCAAGTCTGCTTGACCTTGAGACTGCACCAGTTCTGTTTTTTTCCTCTGTTTCCTCAGTTCAGTCCAGGCAATCTTGCAGTGCAGAGCAACTCAGCAACAATGTGTACTCCGCAACAGAAAGCGCAGTGTGTTATTTGGCTTGTGAAAACTGAATCAGTTATAACAGTGCAACGTAATTTTAGACGTTAGTATGGTGGTGAACCACATACGGCAAAAACTATCCGTCATTGGCTAAAGTCTTTCAAGGAAACCGGTAGTCTACGTCTCGACGTGTGCAGGGCCACAAATGGATTCCACGTTGAAGCCTACTAACATTAAACAAAACATGAAGGAATTCTGTTTCATGATATGTACTCATTGATGTAAGTTTTCATTCATTTTCCAATTAAATTTATACTTAAAACTAGGGAGTTCTTTTTCAAACACCTTGTATCACAAGGACTGTAAAAGTAAAATATCGCAGTTGAAAGCAGGGTATTAAGTATTTTCATTATTCAATTATTATCCTATCGAAGGCGGAGGACGAGGGTTAGACTTTTGGTGCGAGCTCTTGTGGTTCAGATTCTAGGTTGAGTTGTAATTCCATGTCTCATATAAATAAACTGCTGAAAGAGGCGCTACATTCTAATTAAGCAACTATTATCCTCTAAGTCGTGAAGTAGAATCGTTTTTCTGGGGGTCGCGGTAGCTCAGTGGTAGAGTGTCCACCTCTGGTGGATGGCGTCCTAGGTTCGATCCCAGTCCGCGCTATGTGAACTTTGTGGTGGACAAACACTGTGTGGGTGAGTTTTCTCGGGGTTCTCCCGTTTCCTCCCACTATCTTCATTCCACCATTTCCTTCATTTCTAATCATCATTACCGTCTCCTTTAGCTTAGCCGGCATAACCGTGTGACGTAAAATTAAAGATTTAATTATTTTTACCATGTTTTCTTAACAAATAAAACAGCTAATACCCAGGAGTCGGGAATCGAATCCTAGAACAAAAGCATAGAAGGAACGCTCATTAGCCATTTGGTTTAAAAGTTCACTCCAACTGGGCCTCTTTTTTCTTAAATGTCTCTTGATTCATCTTTATTTTAAAGGCTGCTTAATTTAATTCGACTGGAACACGAACACAAAATCTTCGAGAACATTTAGAAAGGCTTATGCTCTTTGGAGGGATTCCAACCCTCAATATTTCGTCAGTTTAACGCCTTACACAGTGGAATGAGAGAGGGTCATAATGGTTCCATATTAACAGTCTTTTGTCTTAACTCGTTACTTCAAACAATAACAGGCCTGTTATGCTCTGTATGTTATGCTCTGTATGCTCTGATTTCTTCTTCGTTCTAATGTTGATTTTGAGTTTAACATCCCTTTTCAGCAGGGAGGCCATATGAGACGGGACCTACTGATTAATGTGGAATCCGAACCACATGAGCTCCAGTCGGGAATCGAACACAGGTTTCCCAAAGACGCGTACGCTAACCGCTTAGCCACGGAGGAGCTCTTTCATGCCAATGTGTTTACGAGATTTTAGAGCAGTGTTAGAAAGTAAGAAAAGCAGATCAATCAGCGTAAATGCTAGTAATGGGCACACACAGGTGGTTTGTCGATATTTAGGAAAACCGAAACCAGCTTGTGAGAATGTTTTCTTCCAACACTTTTTTTTATTTTTTTTTTTTAAACGGGTTTAGTTTTATTGGCAAGAAACGGTTTCGAAATTTCTACCAATAACTTCTTGGTTTCTCGTAAACTTGATTGGAAATGAGTTCAGTATGAGTTTCACCGAAGAATAGATACCAGCTTCTGCGAAAATTACACTGATTTCAGTAAACACCTAAAGTTATTTTTTGAAGAAACCTGAAAACGATTTCGACGAAATATTGAAACCGGTTTCGAAAAAAAAATAGAGCTGATTTCTGTACAAACAGATTTCCGGTTTTTATTAATGATAATTATTCATCCCATCTGTTGTGAATATTGAAGCACTTCAATTTGATACTGAGATGTTAATGGATTCTACTAACAATAATTGTGGCAATTGTCCCTTGCGATGATTGGTTGGCTTGAGACACACCTGGAAGTATTTCTGCAGTTTTGGCAACAAAATGAAATTTTATGGGTAAAGGGGTATAGTGTGTTTTTTTAAACAAAATAATATCCTATACGTATAGGCTCTATAATGAGGAGGTCAAGGAAATTACTGACATGTGACATTCATTTACTGACATTTTGATGTATGGTTTTGAATTTTTAGTGTCACAGGCCCAATACATGGATGAAACTTGAGTTTCACTTACTTCGTAAAGGAGGCATGAAGGCTGAATTGCAGTGTGCTCACGTCTGGTGTGAGTGATCCCTGATTTAATACACGATCGTGTTAGTTTGTAGTGGACAGCATGTGTCCAGGGATTTTCTCCAAGTTCTTCCGTTGGTTCCCACATTCTCATTCCACTAATTATGTATTTCATAATCGTCCACCTTCATTAATGTCCTTTGACCCAAAAGAGTGTAAAGTTAGGAAGTTTAAAACTACAGATCTAATTTTAGTTGCATTTTTCTAGCTGAAAGTTGTTTGAAGGAAAATGATACCGTCTCTGTTTGTTTGGAGCTTAATATCTCTTTTAGTAACGAGATTACAAAAGACATACACTTTTAGGTTTAATATTGCAATATTCTATAGGTAGAGTCAATGATGTACACAGAAGTTTTTAAACATCCACCTTTTTATTATAAAAATATCCTATATAAATTTTTTGTACAAAGTTTCTATTAGTTTCCTGTACATCTTTAAATGTTCCAAGTAAATCTTCTCAGTGTAAGATAATTCCTTTCGACACACGATGCTGTCTTGGTTAAGATATAGTTTTAGCCCATAGCAGCTTCAGACGTGATAGGATTATACTCCGTAACTCATAGTGCCCTCGGGAGTTGGTATTAGGATAAATCTTTCAGAGGGAGGACCTGTGGAGGGGTCGTCGTACTTCTTCGTGACTTTTCGTGTCCTATTAATTTCTTCCTGAAAGATGCACTTTCCTTTTGCCATTATTTGTTTACAATCGTAAAAACACGTGTTTATAATGAAAATATGTGGCTTATAGTAGTATATGAGGATATATGAATCCTTGCAATATAGATACTAAACAAACGTACTCCAATCAAGAATTGAACTTAGTCCTCTTGACTAAAGACAAGAACATAATCAGTTTACTCAAGCGGTAACAAGTATTTTAAAGGCCTAGAAGGCACTTTTACATATAAGAAACACACACACACACATAAAAGGAACAGAATATATTTCAATTAGAATAATTTTAATTAGATACTTTGTTTGGTTCGAGGTCAAACAAATTAATTACAGACAACATTATGCCTTTGTAAATTGTTTTGTTTCTTCCTATTGTCCTCACCCCACCAATTATCATTCATTATTAACTTAAAGCATTTGTCTCCTTTAAGAGCCTGTAATGAAAAGCAACTTACCACAATCATATTCTCTTTCCAGCCTTAGAAAAAAGTAGATGTAAACAAACCCACGTGACTACCAGTTTGTCGATGCCCAGTGATTGGTTGTTGGTCTCAGTGCACTAGTATTCTACCACAATATAATCCCTACTAAAATAATAATTTCAAATAAAAATATCTGAATTTATCCTACAGTTTGTGATAATAAGCGCAATATATATAATATTTAATAACAGATGTAGCTTTATTTCAACCTCATCCGTATCTGGACACATAGTATTTACTGCGCATGCGTATACGTTCACGCGCCTTCCCCACTCATTTAAAATTATTGTAGAATGCAGAGTTTCATGGCGACGATGTGTGGCAATAACCAATTTTCGTTTCGTGTTACAAAACACAAAAGACAACAGGAATATCTCGTTTATATAAGGATTTAAGAAAATATATATCTGCAACATAGCAGTAGTCAGTGTCAGTCCGTTAATTATTTACCAACAAACTGTAGCCTTATAGTCTGGAAATTATGCGACGACCGTAAGTAATCAGACGATCGTGTTGTTCACGTCTCTTGCTGCCGAAGCACGTGTGAGCCCCAGAGTAATTCATTTTGCTTTGTTTACGTCTACTTTGTTTTAAGGCTGGAAAGACTTTAGGTAATGTTATTCTACAACAGAAAATATGAATCTGAAGAATTTTTTAGTGTTGCCATCTATAGAAATTACAGTGTTGCCAGAATAAAATTTCCTCCAAAATCTAAGTTAAGACAGCTACTAGAGGAAAGAACTCAACTGCATTTTAATTACGTATCATGTTGTCTTGGAATCCTATGAACTACATTTTAAAGAACATTATTATTTAATTTTAATAACTATATGTTTAACTATTTTGCTTATTACAAACTAAATACAATTATTATTGAAAACGTAGTTCATTGGATTCCAAGACAATATGATAAGTAATCAAATGCAGTTGAGTTTGTTCGTCTAGTCGCTGCTTTAACTTAGATTTTTTGGAAAATGTTATTCTGCCAACACTGTAATTTCTATGAATAGTAACACTGAAAATTCTTCAGGTTCATATTTTCTGTTGTAGAATAACATTATCTATGATTGTGGTAAGTTGCATTTCATTATCTCCTTTCGCTTATTATTAAACAAGCAAAAGAAATATGGTTAATTTTATATTATGTTTAGTAAGTGAAGCTCTTAATATACACTCATGTCCAAAATTATTATCGCATGTCTATAAATATGTTGTTATAGGAATATAATTTGATAACGAATTCGCCCGGTATTTCTTATAATGTTAGTGTGTGTATAATCAGCAAAGACATGTATGTGGCAAATTTCATGTCAAAAGAGAAGTAAATAAGAACAATAAAATGAAAATAAAACTTTCTTATTCATTTAGCAACATTTTGTTTTCCTCATACTAATTTTCGTATTTATATTTCGTTTCCTATCAAATTTACCAGAAATATACATTTCCCGATTATACACATAGTATCAGTATTTTAAAAAACCCGCAAAATCATTATCAAATTATATTCTTACAAGAAGACAATTATAAATATGCGACAATAATTTTGGACATGAGTGTACATAAACATAAAGGTTTCAATTTCTTTTTATGTGATTCTCGTACCGGTATATATTGTATATACAAACATTTCCAATAGCATATTTGATGTTCTATCGAATTATTAAGAAGAACTGTTTTCGAAGAAAGAACTTAGCAATATCAGGTTAATAACGCAAGGCAATTCTAATAGCATTTACTGAAACAACTTCTATTGAATTTATAAATAAACAGACCTTCAATTGTTTCTGCTATCTCGGTTTACCAGGCAAACTAAACTTTCAATGTAATCATGTAATCTTTTCGAATATACTATTATTATTATTATTATTATCAATTTCAATCGTACCTGGTCTCATATGACCAAAACCCTTGATTGTGCAATAGAAGTAGATAAAATTCTCTGAAATCTAAAAAAGAGTAATCACTACATACTTTCACCTCGTACAATTTAGAGTTGCAAAAATGAAATAATAGTCAGTTCATTAATGAACTATTGAGTTTCACGCTTTAGATGTTATCACAAGAATGAGCTGCCTGATTGTTTGAAAGTTCCAGTAGGAAAAAAAAAAAAAACTTTGTATCACTTCCATTATGGGGAGCCAAAAATAATTTACTTGTATTGATATTCTGGTGTGTGAAAAGAGAAAGCAGACAAAAAAATATGATTTTCTGAGGGTGTGTTATTATCCATGTAATTATAACCGACAGCGCTTGCCATAAAACTTTATTTTCTGCAGAGGGAGGGCATGTAGTTATTAGGACGAGTCATTTAATGTTTCAATTTACAAACTATGGATGAATAAAGGTATATATTGAAAGGGTGATAATATTCATTTCGTCCTGCTCTCACGCTTTCGTAATTGGTAATGCGTTGACAGTAAAAATGAAATCGAACAGCAGTCATTTTTGCATTGGTGTTATTTCATGCCTTGTTTTTTAACACTCACTCATATGCATCAACGTATTAGTATATAATACTGACTTTCAAATACATTATCTTTTTCCCTACTTTTCTCGTGGCATATATACAAACACAACAGTAATGGAAAATGGAGGACACCATTCACATGTATAGATTTTTACTCCCTTAAATTTCTTTTTAATATGTATTCAATATATGATAGAGTTGTTTATTGGATTTTGAAGCGTTAATATGAATGTATAGGGACAAGAGGGAAAAAAAAGATCACCCTTCTGAGATTGGATGCTACGTATGTTAACACAATGAAAATGCATTGATGAATTCCCTTTCCTACCTTCACCCCAATATAGCGTTATGTAATTAGCAGAGATGTGTCTCAAAATAGATTTTGGAAAACAGAAAATGAGTAGTTTTGGATGTATGTCTATATTACATGATTGTACTGAAAGAAAACCTCATAAACAATATTTCAATATAAGTACGAAACGAGTCAACAGAAAGTGTGTTAAAATCCGACGGATGGAGTTATATGGCAGAAATTAATCGTAATTCCTTCACAGTGGCGGATCTAGAGGGTAAATGAAATGAAATGAAATCTTTAAGTTTTACGTCCCACGGTTATGCCGGTTAGGCTAAAGGAGACGGTGATGATGAAAGATGAGTGAAATGGTGGAATCAAGAAAGTGGGAGGAAACGGGAGAACCCCGAGAAAACCCAAGAGCATGTTGTTTGTCCACCACAAAGTCCACACGGCGCGCGTTGGAATCAAACCAGGGACCACATGCCCCGGAGGTGAACGCTCTACCACTGAGCCAACGCACCCCCGGATCTAGAAGGTAAAAACTAGGGGGGCAGCCAGTATCCAGATTATGATAGGTATATATAAACCTTCAAAAATATATAAATTATAGCTTAAATTATTTCGTTACTGAAAAAACTGGGGGGCCCAGGTGCCCCCGGCCCTGGCCTGGATCCGCCACTATTCCTTCACTGTCTCTCTGACACAATTAGAAGTAAGAATACCTTAATAACGGGAGAATATAGTTTGGGTTGGTTCGAAAAGCACTAATGTTATATGAGGCATGCATTTAGAGCTTAACGCGAAACCCGAATTTTATGAACGTCAAAATCATTCAATCAACATCTATTAACCCCGGATTGGTATACGCGTGGCTCACTTGCTGGAAAATTCGTTCGTTTCTCATATATTACTAACAGTATCATTGTGAAATTATTTCCAGCTGTCTTTTGTACTTTCTGTAAGTCAAAGGATGTAATCACTGTGGCTATGAAACCAGGTCATTGAAGATCAAGCATTATTAAAATCGCATGTCGTAAATGGGAGCATGGTGCTTACACGTATACCAACGTCGCCAACTTCTAGAATGTTTTTTTTTTATTAGACTCACATTTTGTTAGTATTTTTACACTTGTGTAAGTTTGCACTTTCGTGTGATATGAGTAATTAAATGCAAATCCTATCATGCCTAGATGAAGGCTTTTCTGACCATGATGCAATAATAGGGCAAATACACACATCTCAAATATTCGTACCTACTCAATCAAAAGTTATAACAAAAAGATGTTTCTCAAAAACTAATATTAATTACTTTCTACACTTGCTAGCACAAGAAACCTGGCACAAAATATATGAAATTGATGATACAGATGGTAAATTTAACTTTTTTCTAGATACATTTCTCTTTCACTTCAATATTGCGTTTCCCAGAAAGAACTACAGTAAGGTTAGGTTGGGGAAACCATGGGTCACTATAGGAATTAGGACTTCTAAACTCAAACTACTTGAGTTATCAAAAAAACTAAAAACGTGTGAAGATGTAACACCTCAATTTATTGAGTATGTAAAATACTATAGAAAGACATACAAAAGAGTCATATGAACAGCAAAACTTTTACACAGTACAAATTAAGTCTTAGCAGCGAGAAACAAAAGTAAAGCTATGTGGAAGTTAATTAATGGTAAGATGAATAAGGTAAAAACAACAGGAATTGATGCAATAAAAATAAACTCTCAAGTAGTATGTAACCCAGATAAGATTGCAAATCATTTTAATAAATATTTCTTAACTTTAGAAACATTTAACCCAATCAAAATAGCTCATCAAGAAAATAACTCTAAGCTACAGAGCGGAATAACTAAGTCGCTTTTCCTGAAACCAGCTACACCAGAGGAAATCTTACAAATAATAAAAAACTTAAAAAGCTCCAGCTCTCCAGGTTGGGTTGAAGTGCCATCCATGATTGTAAAGGAAAGTTCTCTTCTTATTGCACATCAACTCTGTCATATAATAAATCATATATTTTTGACAGGAATTTTTCCTACGCGGCTTAAGTTAGCTAGAGTTACACCTGTGTATAAAAAGGGAAGTAAATTGGAGTTAAATAATTATCGTCCTATTTCAGTTTTGTCGTGCTTTTCTAAAATATTTGAGTTAGCAATGAAAGCGCGACTAAATAACTTTTTCCTTTTAAATAATATAATATCCACAAGTCAACACGGGTTTCAAAGCCAGAAGTCAACCAACACTGCAATCTTTAATTTCATCTCTGATGTAGCAATGGATATAAATAAAGGAAAGCATGTAATTGGTATTTTTGTCGATTTATCTAAGGCGTTCGATTCTATAGACCATCGTATTTTGCTAGAAAAATTGTATTCTTATGGCATCAGAGGTGTAGCAAACAATTGGATAAAGTCGTATTTATCTGAACGTAGTCAAACTGTTGGCATCTGTAAAGAGGTAAATGGCAGAAGAAAAATTTTTAAATCATCTTTAATGAAAGTAACAAAAGGAGTACCACAAGGATCAATATTGGGACCTCTTTTGTTTGTTGTATATATTAATGATTTGGTTAACAGTCTAGGCTGTGTGAAGTCAACATTGTATGCTGATGACATAAATGTTCTTGTCAGTGGAGACTCAGTAAATGAAGCAGAAAGGCTCACTACAAAGACGCTAACAAAAATTATTAATTGGTTAAACATAAATAAATTAACTGTGAATTTAGGAAAAACTAACATTGTCAAATTTCGATTTCCGGGCCAAAGAAATGAACTTGTACCAATAACTGTAGACACTGTAGAATTATGTCAAACACCATCTATTAAATTTCTAGGAGTATATGTTAATGAAGATTTAACATGGAATATTCATGTTGAATACATTAATACTAAACTCAGTTCACTCTGCTTTGCATTCCGTAGGTTGCAAGGTAGTTTGTGCAAGGAAGCTGTCATCTCCTTATACTATAGCAAAGTTTTTTCAATAATAAACTATGGTGTTATATTTTGGGGGAATTCGAGAATAAGTGCTAGTACATTCCGAATACAGAAAAAAATTATTAGAATAATGTTTAGTATGCCTGAACGATCCTCATGTAAAAATATTTTTAAAAAATATAAATTATTGGCATTACCTAGTTTATATATATATCGCACAATTATGTACGTAATCGAGCACAAGGATTTATTTACTTTAGCTAATACGATTCATTCATACAATACTAGGCAGAATTGTAATATGTATATTATTCAACAGAATTATGCAAATTTTAGCAAAACTGTGTATATGAATTGTATAAAATTATATAACAAATTACCAACAAAGTATAAGGACATTAACGAAAAACGGATATTCAGAAATACTCTGTTAGAATTATTGTTAGAAAAAAGCTATTACTCTGTGGAAACTTATCTTACTGATAATATATAGAGAATGTAAATCATATCTGACAACTGTAATGCTTAATTGAGGATTGTCCTCATTTGTAAGGTATGAACAGGCAAATAAATATGAATATGAATATGAATATGAATATGAAGTTAATGAAGTTTCATGTTCAACGGGTTTAAGTACTGTGCTTTAAACTATCATTTCTATATGTAATTGGGCCTTAAGTGATTGATTCTTCTGTTTTCTTCTACATAGCAACAAAGCGTTTGTTAGCATTATTTAGATATTCACAGTGTTTGACTATATATATATATATCCCTAATTCCCGATACAGAGAAAACGATACAGAGGAATATTTTCTATAGCATTAAAAATAACGTGTGTTTGTAACATATGAAAATTGTGTAATGTACCATTACAGTTGAGAGTAATGGCAACTTTTTTAGTCACCCTGTACCTAGTATTTTTTTTAAAATTCGATTTCGGTTTAATTACACAATTTATTTATTCTCTTTACTTCAAATTAAATGTAATGAATCGAAAGGTCTCATTAGTAATCATATTTTAACTGAATAATATATTTATTTATATTTTGATTAATTGTAAATCCCATTTTCGCATATACAAGTTGAATAGTTACAAGGTTTACCATTCTGACGTCATACCGAAATATAGTTCCGCCATTGGATATAAATTTTCTTAATTTCAGACCAATGTAGATTTTGGCTAGGTACCTAAACTTTCCCTCATCCCCTCTCACTAGTCCATAGTCACTTTCAGATCCGGTTATATCTGGATTTCACCAATTTCTATTCGCTTTGTAATTTCCGCGGCTGGAAGACTCCGCCCTGATTGGTGGAATTCTCCAATCCCTGTCGTTTTCGGCGCAATGTTTTCATTCCCATCACAGACGAGTTAACAAGAACAGCTCGTAATAGCTACTAGGACATATTTGCCGGAAGAACCCTAACTTCCAGGAAAATAAGGTAAAATTTTAGTTTTTCTGTCACAGTAAACGCCATATGATCATTTAGGAGCTGACAAATCTACATTTTCGTTAAGTGAACTGTAAAACAAAGGAGAAATAGGAACCAGCTTTTCAGACGCCATATTGCTCGTTATCCAAGCCAAAGCATAGACAATTTAGTTTCAGTATGGAATCTTTGAGAAGGCTGGTTCTACAATTATAAATTTGTTTGGTGATAGTAACAGTAAAATCAGTTAGGGATTAGGGGAAATACGACCTGGTTTTGTGTATTTTGTTCGTGTATACAGTAAATGTGATTTTTTTATTATTTATTTAATAATTGCATGTGCACAGTAGGTTTCATAGTTGCAATGTTAACTCTCAGAATGACAGTTTAATCTAACTAAAGGGGCTCCTATTTCTTTTCGGAATTGAACCATTTCTAGCAGGGAATAAGTTAGTTATTGTTTGTTTTAGGGCCTTTTCCCCTCTCAGGGGAAGGGTCCCTCAATAAACCTCGTTAAGGTGCCTCCAGGGCATCAATCTTTAGTAAACATGTTGTAAACAATTGGTCAGGTCAATTGGACCTAGGGTTATTCTTCTCATTTTGTCCCCCTAAAGTTCAATAGAGCCAGCTGTATATACCGACAAGGGAGTAGTGTGTTAAGTATAAGATATATGGTACTTGCCTTTAATATGCATGTAATTAAATGGTGCTTGTTTGGTTTAGTAGTTTAGTATATATATTGTTATGTGTAGATAGTAGTTTTGTGTGAATGTGTGACGTTATTGTGCGAGGACAGTGTAGTTACGTATGTAAACTCATTACCATTTTTCTAACTAAAAGTAATTAAACCAGAATAAATATTATAGATTTGATTAGCAAGTGTAAGGCTATATTTTAGTACACAGCGGATTATTCCTTACTACAGCGCCATCGCGTTCGTTTTCTGTAATCAGTCGTTTGTTGACATTACGTCATCGCCCAAGTTAGTGATCTAGATTGTTTGATTTTGGCCCCTTATTTCTAAATTACATCCCGTGGACATGGTTTTCGATTCATATGAGTATACATTCATATGAAATAGCATGAGATCTGACTGTTCTGAAAATTACAGCTTGCTATGTCAATTAGAAATCGAAATATCCACTGAAATCAAGAACCCCTATTTTCTTAATATAAATACGCCCACATGATGTTACTGTTTGTTTCAAAATGTAATATTAAATTCTCTTTTCCCGTGGCTGTAGAAAAATTCCATTGTTGCTTTAGTTTTATCAGCAAATTATAAATAAAATCATCGTTGACAATTTAACTTTCAATGTGTGCACGTATGACTTTTTTTTTTTTACAAAACTGCGAAGTAAATATAATTTGGGTACTTCGAAACAAAGAGTCCGTGGTTCGATGAATGTTATCGTGTAGTAGTTTAAGCGTGACGGATTGTGATAATTATATATTTATTAGTGCGTAATGTAAATATGTGTTCGCCTACGTGTAAATGTATGTAATAGGGTGTCCATAAAGTATTACTTCGCGCGAAAATGAGTAAATAATGAATGAATGTAATGATATAGTAATAATACGATATAAAATATGAATGAGATGATAGGACACCCGTACTTAAATGAATAGGCCCAGTGTATATTATATATGGAGAATATGAATATGTTTTACTGAAAATCTCTCGCGTTTTGACTTCTACACCAGTACATTCATCCAACCGAGTTTGCTATTGGATAGTAATGTGTAGTTGGGAATTGTATGTCACTTCGCATTTAAGTACTTCATACTAACAGCCCCGGATCTTAAGCCTTTCATCAGATAGGGTAGCATCATGTGGGAATTACTTTTAAAGGCTGACAGAAATGATAATTATGAAAAATAACTGCTATATACTGTGATTATCGAAAAGTACAGGTTTGGCCATTTGTACCTTTAACATTCATTGACTCTCCGAGATTTTTTTTTCGTTGGTTACCTTATTTACTGGGCAGTGTTCATACAGCTAACAGCTCAGATCGGGCTATCCGATTAAATCAACCGCTACTAGAAAATTAATATTTATGTCCATTGCGTACCCGGACGTCAACCCCTAGTCCTCTTAAGTATTTTCATTTCTTTCCTTAGTTTGATTAGATGATTAAAATTAACGACGTCCCAGACTTTAGCATGTCTGCGCAGGGTAGCCATCGGTGATGTTTGGTCATTGAAATCACCGATCCAAAATTCAGTTTATTTAAACTTTTTTTTTATTTTGGCAAATTATCGTTAGGGATATCTTAGCTGTTACTCTAGTTTCATTACTATTCTGGACTTTTTTTAGTTTCTAAGAGGTCGGATGATTTTTTTCCTTTTGGAAATTCTAAATTAGAGCCTTCTCTAACCTTCCGGGGGATTCCGGGGTCGTCAATGGCGTTGACGGGATACGGTGAGTGTTGGAATTTCCCTAAAGCCTTTGTCTTTCCGAAAATCCTATCGAGGGCACAGACTCTTTTAGTCGTTGCAGACATTTGTTTTTCGGCTATTTATTTGGTAAGCCGAACCCCTTTTGGCATAAAAGAAAATATTTGGTTATAGTATGTTGTATACATAAATTCGACCACTTATCTTTCGTAGTTGTAGTGTTCTGTCTTCTCTCTCTTCTCTCTTTTTACCTATTCTTTCTTCTACTCCTTCTCTAAAGTTTTTTTTTTAATTTCAACCTTCTTCCTCCCCCCGGTTTTGAAACTCATGAAAGCATACAATGTTCATATCACTTATTTCGATCGTATGTACTAACTGAGACATCAAGGGATACAATTCGTGGAGGTATTTTCGGTATTTCAGCACAACTCAGGACCATTTTTACGATATTCAATCCACCATGGGAGGGACTGACGAAAGGTACACTACGATTTCAGATATCCAGAAGCTTGATTATTGTTCATCGATCGTACAAATTATATCCATTGATTACTGATTTCTGGTTTTCTTTCTATTGATTGGTTATATGGTGTGTATGTATTAGTAGTTTGGGCCCACTAGTTTCAAATAGCCTTGATTTTTTTCTTTCTCTGTATATATATCTATATATATATTTGCTTACATAGTTTGAAAAGTTACGTGCCTGCTCTATTTGTTGTATTTCCACCTCTTGTGTCAATTTATTAAATAACATCAACTATTTCTTTATACGCGGATTTTAGTAAATTGAATTATTATTGATTATCAGGTTTATATATATACTTTTCAATGTTGCAACCTTATGAAAAGAAAAATAATTTTGTTAATCAGGGTTTTTGTTTTGCTTTGAGCCAAGAAAATGTGAATACTTGTTGAATATGAAAAAGTTATGTAGAATTTAAATGTCGACGAAATACCAAGATTGATATTAGAGTGAAATTTATTCTATTGAGTAATATGAATATATATATATATATATATATATATATATATATATATATATATATATATATATATATATATATATATATATATATATATATATATATATATATATATGCGAGTATGTATGTAAAGGGCTCGGTATTTACCCTGGTTGTTTTAGGTTGTTGCCATAGAATTTGACTCTCGATAGTTGACCAACTATTTGTGTTTGTAAAGTATTACCGCGTAATTTGTGATAAATGACACCTTATTGATTTCTTAGTAATGTTCATAACTATTAAAGTTTAATACTATGTTAAATGTTGCATGTAAATAGAACAAGTAACAGGTCGTAAAAATAACCCTAATCCGTATTTAAAGGTATTTTGCGAGACCATAGTGAAACTATGAAACAGTGCGCCCCAAATCCTTCCCCTACGATCGGAAACCTATTTGTCATTCGTCAGTTCAGTGACTAAAATCTTTTGACTCCACGATTTAGACCAAAAATCAAATTTTAGTGATCTTAATTTGAACTAAAAGTGATTAATAATTTCGTAATGTGAATACAGGACCTAGACAGGTCCAAAGACCTAATTCCATTGAGATATCATATAATATTATGGAAATATGTTCCCAATGTCTGGGGCTGGATTCGATAATTTTTTTTAATCTTAATAAATTTTGAAATTTTATACCAAGTGCGTCAAGTGATGAAATGAAAATTATGTATAATATGAAGAAACTAATTTTTTTGTCTGTAGTTAAGACAAACGATTAAATATTCTCATGGACACCAATCATAGTGCATAAAGAGAGTTGATAAAGGAGTTACTATCGACGTGAGAACAAGGACTCATAAAATTGTCGAAACGTCCCCTCTTGGGATAGAGACTCAATAAAAGTGCTACCAAAGTTTTTTTTTAAATAAGTAACCAATTTATTCTTCTTTCGCATTGATATGTACTCGTTTTGTACTGAATGTCAAATATGTTCAATGTTAACACTTCTTTTTCTTTGTCTCTCTCCTTCTTTCGTTTTGTCGATTTTTTTTAACGTAATCCAATTTTTTTAATGCATCTTCAAAGAGAAATGTATTATTCGATATTGTTGAAAGTATCAGATTTCTGTGCATGTCTAAAAACCATATTATTATTATTATTATTATTATTATTATTATTATTATTATTATTATTATTATTATTATTATTATTATTATTATTATTATTATTATTATTATTTTTAAATTCATGTATCAAGCTTTTTCTGTTATGTCAAACTAAGTTTTCTTTTCTTGAAATGTAATAAATGTCTATAGAAATGTAGTTAGGTTAGTTTAATTCAACGAAATGCAACCTGAAGTATACATTATCCTGTATGAATGTGAGTGTGAGTGAAATGTAGGTTTAGTATTAAGTACACCAATTCTTTTGACATATATGTGTGACTTACTATAATTAATGGTAGTTGGCAATTAAAGTCGTTGAAGGTCAATACTAACTTAATTTAAGTTGGCTCTATAAAGGAAGCACAAAGGACGGAAATAGCCTGACGAACGATCATCATGAGAGAACTTCGAGAGTCAAAATCTTCGACAAAGATGTGTTACTCTGATTTTTTTTCTGTGGTCGATTCTAGCATGCCATCAACTTCGTCATTTATCTTTTAAATATTGGATACTAGTCGAGAACTTTCGGAAATATTGAATAAACTGTTAAATTAAACTTTCTCATCTATCTCAGAGCTAGATTGGGATAATTCGGTAGTTGGGGTTAAATGGATCTAGGTCTGGGAGGTATGGGTTAACATGTGTCTACCTTTGATCACCTTAATACCAAATATTCAACCAATAGCTATTGGAAATGATCCCAATTCGATAATTATTTACTTTCCTTTACCATATTTCTTAAAATATCCAGTAACAGTTTCCCTCTTTCTTACCTTCTTACTTTCCCTCTTTTCTCTTCTACCCTATCTTCCTTTTCCTTTCTTCATCTTCTTCTTCTTCTATTTTTTAATAAAACTGAAAAGGGGGTCGTGACTGGGAATTCCATATATAATAAACACGGTCATGTATTTATTTTATTTTATTTTTCTTCGGAAGTCCGATATAAGAGTTTTTATTTTTATTTTGGTTGAACCTTGTAGGTTTCGAAAGAAATGAAATATATATATATATATATATATATATATATATATATATAATTAGACATAAGCTGGTAGCTTCATGAATATTCCCCCACCAGGGGTGAAGGGTTCCCACTCACGACTTATTCCATGCACGATACAGGGTTCCCACCCTTCTTTTGTTACGGAGATTTCTTTCTTTTTTCATTTCCCTTTTCTTTTCTTTCCCTTTTCAGTTGTATCTGTCTTTCAAAAGGAACCTGAGTTTATTTAATAAGAAAAACTATTATTTGGTTTTATCAAACAAAAATGCTGTAGCACAGTACGTTATGTTGACTAATTGTTTTGAGCTAGTATGTGCTGCTAAGTCAATATAACAGTTTTTGAAAAACTAAGTGACTTTTTGAGGTTGTGAGTATATGGTAACATTATTTCTCATAATTAAAACACTAAAAAATAAAGTAATATTTTTAAAGTATTCTGCCGTTTGGTAGGTCCAGGGACAAATGAGGTTTATTAATTTATATATTTGTTTACATTTAGGCCAGGAAATGTTTCTTCCACGTTTCTCGATCTTCAGCTTCCTCTTTTAACTCCCAATATTTTCTTCCATTCTTCAAATCATCGATCAGTTATTTTCTTCTTCTTCCTATTCCTTACTTTCCTTCCATCTTTCCTTCTATGGCGGTGAGAAGAAGACAATTTCTTCGCAAGATGTGTCCAATCCAGTTGACCTTCCTAATAAGGATGCTGAATGAATCAATTATATTGCTGTTCAAAATTTAAACAATAAATCCTAGTAATCGTATACAACACAGAGCCATAGTCGGCAGTCATTTGCAACTTACACATGGTACCTCTACTACGGTAGGTTGCTACCATCTGAATTTGAAACGTTTGTTTTTCATAGATACTGAGTAAATCAAATTGTTTTATTGTCCCCCTTGTTTGACTGTGTCCTACTTTCCGTTATAGCCAAAAGGATTGTTGCTAGTTTTCACATTAACTGTAACAACAACAAAGACATGTGTTAGCTGCCGAAATCCTTCAAAACCATAAATAATATAAATGTTAGGATTAAGATTAGGAATTACATTTCTAAGCTTTCGGCATCTATGGCCATGTTAGCGCGTCACTAGGATTAGGATTAGGAAGTAGATTTCTGGGCTTTCGGCATCTGTGGCCATGTTAGCGCGTCACTAGGATTAGGAATTATATTTCTGGGCTTTCAGCATCTATAGCCATGTTAGCGCGTCACTAGGATTAGGATTAGGAATTACACTTCTAAGCTTTCGGCATCTATGGTCATGTTAGCGCGTCACTAGGATTAGGATTAGGAATTAGATTTCTGGGCTTTCGGCATCTATGGTCATGTTACCCCGTCACTAGGATTAGGATTAGGAATTACATTTCTGGGCTTTCGGCATCTATAGCCATGTTAGCGCGTCACTAAGATTAGGATTAGGAATCAGATTTCTGGGCTTTCGGCATCTATGGTCATGTTACCCCGTCACTAGGATTAGGATTAGGAATTACATTTCTAAGCTTTCGGCATCTATGGTCATGTTAGCGCGTCACTAGGATTAGGATTAGGAATTAGATTTCTGGGCTTTCGGCATCTATAGCCATGTTAGCGCGTCACTAAGATTAGGATTAGGAATCAGATTTCTGGGCTTTCGGCATCTATGGTCATGTTACCCCGTCACTAGGATTAGGATTAGGAATTACATTTCTAAGCTTTCGGCATCTATGGCCATGTTAGCGCGTCACTAGGATTAGGATTAGGAATTAGATTTCTGGGCTTTCGGCATCTATAGCCATGTTAGCGCGTCACTAGGATTAGGATTAGGAATCAGATTTCTGGGCTTTCGGCATCTATGGTCATGTTACCCCGTCACTAGGATTAGGATTAGGAATTACATTTCTAAGCTTTCGGCATCTATGGTCATGTTAGCACGTCACGTATGAGGGATGATGTTCCTTGGTGATCACCCTGTCCGAGGAAAGGGAAGGAAGGAAGCGGCCTGGGACCTGTATATTAGGAATCATCCGGGCATTTACCTAGTGTGAATGAGGAAAACCCAGGGAAACCTCAATTGGGATGATTGGTCTGAAAAAAATTACACCTTTTCGACTGACTGTTCCTACCAGGAATCGAACTCACGACAGTTCGCACCAAAGGTGAGAGCTTAGCGACTATGCTACACAAGGGAACACGATATATAACTAACTAACTGTGTGGCGTATGGAACTGGAAGGTACAGTGCCGCATTCATAAAAGCTCTCCACTGACTTCTATCCTTAGCCAATTGGATCCAGTTTCTACTTTGTATTCCTTATTTCTACGAGATTCATCTTAATGTTGTCCTCCCACCTGTGACTAGGTCTTCCTAATGGTCGTTTTCCGATTGGATTTTCTGCTAAAACTTTGAAAGTGCTCCTACGTTCTTCCATTGTGACTACATGATCAGCCCACCTGAACCTCCTAGATTTGGTGACCCTAAAAATGTTTGGTAACCGGTATAAATTATCTAGTTCCTCATTATGAACTTTCCTCTATTCCTCATTCCTCTTGGTTCCGAATATTCGTCTCAAGATCTTGATCTCAAATACTTTCAGTCTATGTTCTTCCCTCAGAGTAAGTGACCATGTTTAGCAACTATGCAGGACAGTAAGCAAGATTATCGTTTTATATATTTTAAGCTTCAAATTCTTCGACAGAATTCGCGGCGACGAAAGATTTTGAACTGAATAATAACACAAATTTCCTGCTTTTAGTCTGCATTTAATTTCTTCCTGAATATGATTTTGTCCTGTATATATATATATATATATATATATATATATATATATATATATATATATATATATATATATATGTGTGTGTGTGTGTGTGTGTGTGTGTGTAAAATTTAGACAGAACAGAGAAAAGTAATAGAATAAAGTTGAAGCTTTCTTGAAGGCATTTTTAATATTTCTTGGAATTGCCTAATGTTGGTTGTATGCATTGTGCACAATATGGTATGGTAGCATGCAAGCAGTCCACTCCCAGTTAAGTTCTCACTCTTTCCAACTATTTATTAAGGTGTGGCTTCCTGCCTGTCACAGGATCATTAACAGCAACACTTAAGGGAGACAAATAGCATGAGTAGAGTATTCTTCTCGCTTTTAAAAATAATTGCTTTACTTTCTCTTGGGAACTAATTTGGGAAAAAGAAAGGCCTGTAATAGATATACAGTCTCTTATAACTTTGAAATCGAAATTTAAAGTTTAGTTCAATTCCCCACGGTTTGACAACGCGGGCTAAAGTAAAATAATAGTACGGGAAGCGGAAGCCACAGATTCAACACTGCAGAAACAAGTATTCACAATTTAGATTGTATCCAGTACTATTCTTACTAGGGATGGGAAAAACCGGTTTTTATAAAAACCAGAAACCGGTTTCTAGAAAAATCGAAACCCGAAAAATCGACATTTTGGTTTTCTCCAAAACCGGTTCGGTTTTTTTCCGAAACCGGTTTCGGTTTACCCTCAAAACCGATTCTGTTTTTCACCGAAACCGGTTCTGTTTTCTCCAAAACTGGTTGTTTTCTCCAAAACCGGTTTAGGTTTTCTTCAAAACCGGTTTGGTTTTCACCGAAACAGATTCGGTTTCCGGAGAACAACGAAACACTATTCTGGTCAGAAATAGAACAAATTTTGGAAACAACCGGAACCGGTTTTGAAGAAAACCGAAACCGCATCCGGTGAAAAACCAAAACCGGTTTCGTTTTTTTCTAAAAAAAACGATAAACCGGTTTTGGTGCCCACCACTAATTCTTACAGTATTTTGTAACCCAATTTTCCGTGACGCCAGAGGTAGCGTTTCCTATTCTCAATACCAGTAAACCACACAAGCCAACATACGGAGAAAGCCGAGAAACCAGACGAGTGGGAAGAGCAGTGATGACATGCTAATAGGGATATTGAGGAAGGATTCGGTGGTTTCGTAGTTCCTACTGGGAACACTTCTCTGCATCTTTCTTCCGCTTCATCAGCAGTCCTTCTTGGGTCTAAGTGTTTCTTTGTATCATTTATTCGAGGGGAAAAGCGTGCTGTGACGCCGTGCTTCGGACAGACGGAGATGATTGGTTGCTATTTTCATCTCATAGAGCTTGCTTTTAAGTAATTTATTCTTGTATTCTCGGTTAAACCAAGTACTTCTTTACGGCCAAATTGCTACTGCGGCTTTGACTGGCCAATTGAGAGATCATATTCCTAGACACTAACCTTCGACGTCTCCATCTAATCTCAAGAAATGGAGTGGGTCAGTGGGTCGTGAGCCAACAGGACATGACCTACTACGACCCACCACCAACCGTGACCCACTCTGCTCAGTGGATTGTGGACAGCATCTTCTGAACACTGGTGAATTTGTCTACGTTTTACTTTCAAGGCTTTTCCATTGTTTTCCTCGTTTTTAATTTGTTTCTATTTACTTACCTGAAATGAGTATATCTAACAAGCAAGGTTTTTCAATATATATCTAAGTGAAAGATATATATCAAGATGAATATATCTAAGTGAAAAAAGAACTTAAGACATTTTTGGATATTGATATTTTTAATTGTAATAATACCAACAGGACTTACTACTTGACTTTCGAGACACAATCAAATTTTACACTATTTTTTCACTGAAAATATCCGTAAATCAACAAGAAAATAATTATATATGATAATTATTTTCTATTATCTATAGAATTATCATATATATTCGATTTAATTATAGTTAAATCGAAATTCATCCTAATATGGCACATGACAAATACTTTACCATATTATATCGTAAAGGTGGTATTGGTATCCAGTGGTATTGTAACGGAGCAGTGTTTGAGCGATTGACCGTAGAAATTCAGACTCTGATCAGTAATAATTTCATAGCCTTGTTTTATTACAAGTGTAAACTCTTTAGTCAGTGGAGAGGAAGGTGTGGATCATAGGTCAAAGTTGATGACAATGGGTTTTGGTAGGTAGTCGGTCAGACTGAGTCATGGAGGGACAGAGTGGATCACGGTGGGTGGTGGGACATGATGGTTGCTTGTCAGAGTGGCTCATGGTAGGTGCGGGTCAGTTGGTCATTGGTCAAATTTTCATTGACCCACGCCATCTCTTTATCTGAACATATTGGGAAATGTGAACATATTTTGGAGTCTATGCTGTATAGTCCTTCCTGTCGAGAGTAATTTTGCTTTCCGAGAGCTACTGAACAGCGTTCCAGTGCACGACTCTTTTCGGACGTTCCAAAGCATCTACGACAGTTTCTGAAGAGCATTTAAGTAAACGACCTTTCTCGGGCGTTCCAAAGCTTCTACGGCAGTTCCCGCTCCTGTGCGGTGCGGTAAAGGATGTACGTAGAAAACTAACCTGTTAATAAATTTTTATGTCATCGTTAAGAATTGTATTTCAAGGTAATTCCAGATCTTACTGAGTACACTGTGTAATAGGGTGGGCCGAAAAAATCGAAAGTTGATGAATCGACTTCCGATAGTGCGGTAAACTTGCCTCATGACCTCAAAACAACGTCTGCAAGATTTCAACGAAATCGTTTAATATCTTGAGGTTCCTCAGAGCTGCCAAAAATTTGAAAATTATTCAAAACAGTTTATTTTTTAAATTTTTTTATTTTATAAGAGTTTTACATTAAACAACTTCCGACAGCAATTAAAATTCACTTTTAATAGTCTTAAACAACAGTAAAAAAATTAGCTATATCAATGAATATCTTTAGGTTCCTCAGAACTGCCAAAAAATGACAAAATTTCAACAAAATCCTACTTATTTGAAAATCTTTATAATAGTTTAATTATGCCTGTAAAATAAATTCTGATTTTTTAAAGATAAATTGCCAATTGTTCAGTTGGCAACACTGTACGTAGTAAAGAAACAATCAATACGTGGCGATCAATGTGAGGTTAAAAGTTTTGTTTTCATTTTAGTGCAGTTTGATATTCATTATCAAATCAACATTAAAATAAAACGTGTTGATCTGTTCCATTTTATTTGAGCGCAAGCCAAGAAATTGAGGTAAAAAGTTTTGTTATTTTAGTGCAGTAAGAAATTAAAGTTAACGTCGAAATGGCCTCCTGCAAGCCAGTAGACAAGAACGAGTCCGTGACCTCTATGCCAAAGTCAAGCAAAGTATTGCGGAGCGAAATGGAGTGTCCGATAATCGGACCGCCAAAGGACTTGAATCCTTGCCAACTTCCAACTATCCTCGATGTACTGCGATGTTGCTTAGAAGAGAGGTTCAACATTATAAATGCTGCAGGCAATGAAAAGGACCCAAGTTTTTCTGATATTGCCGAAACAGTTGCAGTAAAAGTTGGGGAATTGTACCAAAAGTGTTCCATCCCATTTGTTAGTCACGACAGAGTTATCAAGATGATTAAAGGCTTCCACGTGAAGTATCAGGCACTAAAGAAGAACTACAAACTTGATAATGAGAAACCGCAATATGCCGCTAAACTGGATGAATTCATCAGGGAAGCTGGGGGGAAACTTTTTGACATAGCTGCTTGCAAGTGCAAGGATTTCAAAACTTGCACTTGTTAAAAAATGAAAAAGGTTCCTCCACTTGAGCAATCCTTCCTTTTGGACCAGAGGACTGCGAGGAAAGGGAAGATTGGCTCCGTGGACAGGAATGAAACCTAAAAAAGATTTAGCGTAGAGAAGACAGAAGGAACCGTGATTCCATAAGGAAAGAGAGGACTCTCCGAATGGAGACTACCGATCAGCCGGACTTCGAATGCGAAACTATGCACATGCAGGAAGACGATTCAGATTCAGATTCAGAGGAGATGCAAACAGTGGATCTGTCTGATGCACTAACAGTAAGCGAGCAAACTGACGACCAGCCCTGCTCTTCTGCCAGCACCGCTACAATCACCCGCACGAACAGTCCCACAATATAAAACATATCATCATCCACATCACAAATGCGATTCCATCTGGCGAAAACAGCTTTGGCTAGCGACAGGTTCGGCGTTTCGGACCGTGCCACGGCAGCTATTGCCACAAGTGTTCTGCAAGATCTAAAGCTCGTGAAACCAGGTGAAACAGTACTTGTAATCGATAAGAATAAGATTAGAAGAGAGAAGATGAAAGTGAGAGGTTCGCTTCAAGCTGGAAACGACACCAAGGTGAAAGGTCTTTACTTTGACGGAAGGAAAGACAAAACTATATACATTGAGAAAGAAGAGTCTAAGTCATATCGGAGGAGCAAGACTGAAGAGCTCATTTCTCTTATCGAGGAGCCAGGATCGAAGTATGTCGGCCACGTTACACCCTCATCTGGCTCAGCTGATAGCATTTTCAGAAGCATAACTGCTTACATGGCGGATATTGGGGACGATCTGGAACACCTTATCGCTGTAGGTTGTGATGGTACGGCTATCAACACAGGTTTGAAAGGTGGGATCATTCGCCACCTGAAAGAGAAGCTTAACAGACCCCTTCAATGACTTCTGCACCTAAACGAGCTTCCGTTGAGGCATTTGTTTGAGCACTTGGATGGTGCAACCAGATGTCCACGATCCTATGGGGGTGAGATTGGTCAGCAACTGGAGGGATGTCAGAGCCTGGGAAAGCCATAGATTGCGAGCTACCTAACGTCATTGTGAATGACCTTAGCTCTGAGCAAAAGTACCTGCTAGAAATTTCTCAAGCAGTGAAATCCGGAGTTTGCAGTTACGATTTGTCCAGGCGTTTTCCAGGGCATCTCTCACACTCCCGAAGGCTTACGACAGCCAACCTTATTCTCCGTTTATACATAGCAACAGAGAATCCAACACCTCAGTTGAAGACACTGTCAGAGTTCGTCATGAAGTGCTACGTACCCGGATGGTTCACAATCAAGTGCAATCATTCAATCAAAGACGGAGCCCGTAATCTCTGGAACATCATTCAGACCAGTAGATATTTGCCAATGAACCTGAAGAACGTAGTGGATAAGGTCATCTCCCGAAACGCATTTTTTGCTCATGCGGAAAACATTATCCTCTCCATGCTGACCGACAATAGGGCGCACATTCGATAGTTGGGTCTCAGAAGAATTCTGAAAGCAAGGGAGCAAGAGGAGAGTGTCATCAGAGTGTTTGAAGTTCCTAAAATCAATTTTGATGGAACAGATTATGTGGATATTATTGACTGGATGAACTGCAAATTTACCTCGCCTCCAGTCATGCAGAATGTGGAGACAGACTTTATCAAGTCATTGAAAAAATAAGGAAACAGTTGTGGACTAGGAATTTTCAGCCTTTCCGTGCCACACCCAGCCCGTTGAGTGTTGTGTGAAGGTAGTCACAGAAGCGTACCAAATGATATGTGGTTCCCAGAGAAGGGACGGATTCATTCGTGCAAAACTGGCTAGTCAGGCGGCAATTCCGAAGTTTGATCACAAATCTGACTACAGTGCAAACTAAAAACTAATGAACAATGAACGTTAAGAACTGAATTGTCAAATAAATGAGTTTTGGTGATTTTTTTGGGGGGTGGGGTGGGGGGGCAGTTCTGAGGAACCTAAAGATATTCATTGACGTAGCTGAATTTTTTACTGTTGCTAAAAACTATTAAAAGTGAATTCATTATGCTGTCGGAAGTTGTTTAATGTAAAACTTTTAAGAAATAAAAGTAGTACCAAAAACAGTATTTTGAAAATTTATAAAAAAAATTGGGTTTTTGGTAAAATTTCGTCATTCTTTGGCAGTTGTGAGGAACCTAAAGATATTCATTAATATAGCTGATTTTTTTACTGTTGCTAAAGACTATTAAAAGTGAATTTTAATTGCTGTCGGAAGTTGTTTATAGTAAAACTTTTATGAAATAAAAAAAAATTAAAAAATAAACTGTTTTGAATAATTTTCAAATTTTTGGCAGCTCTGAGGAACCTCAAGATATTAAACGATTTCGTTGAAAACTCGCAGACATTGTTTTGAGGTCATGAGGCAAGTTTACCGCACTATCGGAAGTCGATGGAACTGGCCACCTGGAATCTCTAACCAGGTAAAAAAATAGGGTATCCGTAGCTGGCGGAGAAAAATAACCAAGTCCCTTAGTTATTCCATCCCCACTGGTTTATTTTAGACGCGATCTTCGTATATACGGTTGGATTACTTGCCTCTTTGGAGTCGAGAAAACAACCGTCGAATTGATTATAATCCTCCACGGAGGTAAATAGACGTACTTGATTCTAAGTTGACGACCTTGCTATTTCTTTGGTTTTTCGATTTACTGGAGCACGCATACGATCTCATTGGTATTGACAGCGCTTTTCAGTGCTGGAGGGTGAAGCTATCATCATCATTCTATCTATTATCATCAAATCGTTCATCACACATTTATAGACACTCATCTTCGTATTTACATTTGGGCATCAGCCCAGGGGCGGATTTTCGATGGCGGACCCACGGCTAGGATCAGGCAAAACGATGAAAGGCAAACATACAGGGTTACCTCAAGTTCTACCTGGACCATCCGAGAGCACACCGAAGGGCAGAACCCGCAAGGATCCGAGTCACACTTCTTCTAGTATTAGTAAATCTCAGCAGCGGCGAGGTTCTCAAGCCTCAGTTGCCTCTGCAACTTCCGTCATCTCTTCTGGGTCTGTCCGCAGCAGATCGCCACATCCATCAGAACATTCAGACAGTTATGCCGAACGTCTGCAACAATCGCCACCTCCGAAGAAGCAACATCTCGCTTCTAATTCATCTCTAAACCAAGATCCAATGGACATAAGTCCATCTTCAAATCATTCTGACGGATCCACTCCACCTTCAGTTCATTCCATGTTATTGACTAATTTCGACGTAAAATTCAGCAATGCGAAGTTTGTTTCCATACAACTGCGCAAATACCTCCCTCGAGCAGCAATTTCAGAAATTGTTCATACGAGAAATGGCATCATTTTAAAAACACCGGACCCAACTCTCCTTACCACAATAAAAAACAAAGTGCCTATTGACACATTTGGTCCAAATGCAAAGATTCAATCTCTGAACTCCTCCACACGTAAGCAGCCTCCACCATCAAAGCGACCACCATTGTTATCTGTCGTTATTCGGGGGGTTGACCCCTCCTATACAGATGAAGAGGTCCAAGAGGAGCTCAAGCTAGAGGGCCACACTATTACGAAAGTAATACGCATTCGAAACGATAAAGGTCCTACCTATATGGTTCGTGTGCTTACAAACCATCAAGACACCATTGACGAGTTATTAGCGTCAGGTGCATACATTTATAATCACAAGCACAGAGTCGAACCATCACGAACACCAGTTCCAATGCCGGTCCGCTGTGAACGTTGCCAGGTCTACAATTCCCATCACACATCCGATTGTAAAAGTTCCAGTAAATGTGGCTATTGTGCTGGTCCTCATAACACCCGGACTTGTGATAACTTGGAATTGCCACCAAAATGTGCCACTTGTAATGAACAGCATCCGGCCTACAGTTACAAGTGTAAGGCAAAGCCAGACCCTATTCAGGATCATCCTGAACTCGTTGTGCCCTTGCGACCGCCGGCACCAGTTCAAACCCATCCACATCCAATTGACGCTCCTGTTTCATTAGATCAGCTATTGACGTTTCTAACGCTAGCTTTGCAAAACATCCACCCTTTTATTAGGCCGCATATTCTACAGCAAATCATTCTGGCAGCAAAAACCACTTTTCATGTTAATTTTACTGCTACTTATTCCGGAAATACTGTTCATTTTCATAAATCACATGCTAGTTCACTCGTTTAAGATCATGGCTTTAACTTTTCTCTTTTTGAATATCCGATCACTACCAAAACACAAAGTTTTATTTGAACAACTTCTTCTGGAGGAACATGTTACAGTATTCTTACTCAATGAAACATTTCTAACAAACTCTCGTACTTGCCGTTTACCACGATATACCATGTTACATTCTGCAAATCCTGTACCTGCACTTCGAGCAAATGGGGGAGTAGCCATAGGGATTTCACCTCACATCCCTTATCGCCAGCATCAGTATACAGCAACAGCTCTTCCTGAATATCTCCTTGCCACAGTTTATTTCAAAAATGTCATAATCACCCTAGCAACTATATACATCAGACCAAATCATCCATTACCTCAGCAGTTCGTACAGTATATCTCCAATAGTTTCAACAGATACATCATTATGGCCGATTTCAATATGCATAGCCGCAGCGATGGGGACCGGACAAATTTCATTAACTTCATAACAACCCACACTACTGGGGTTATTGTTGATCTTCCACAAGCTACACGCCCAATCTCAAACACTAAGCCTGACATAGTCATTGTCTCCACAAATCTTATCTCACATTGCACTGTAGAAATCCTTGATCTTCTTGGTAGTGATCATGCACCAATCAAGCTTGTTTACAAACCATACTCAGCTACAACCCATTCCTCTTTACCAGTACGAGTGAGCTTGCGTTACGATAAAGCTAAATGGGATCAATATCGTTCACATATTTCGGACCTCACCAGTGATATAACAGAACCGACCACATGTGACGATTTATACCAGACTGTAGATCGCATTACATCCGCAATCCAGGAAGCCAGCAACTTGTATATTCCAACAACGAAATCTGTTCCATATCAGCCTAAACTTCCGCCACACTATCTCTCCATGATCAAACGTTCACGTCAGCTCTATCGAGAATATCTCCACACTCGCAACCCAGAAGCACTCCGACATCACAAACAACTTCAACGTACAGTGCACAATTACATCAAAGCATATAAACTCCGGTGCTGGGTAAAGACATGCAACACCCTGTCTGAAACATCTCATCCTACTAAATTCTGGTCCCGCTTCAATGCGCTTTGTGGCAAATTCTCTAATACACCCTACCCCATTTTATTGGGTGATACACCTGTTAGTACCGATAGCGATAAAGCGAATGCCTTTGCAGATCACCTACAACGTATCTTCACACCGCCATTTGAGAAAACACTTCACCCTGCAGACAGACTCAATACTTCATCACCAGAACTACAACCGAATACTACTCATGTTTTACCTCCTAATACTGCTGTTTCCGCCCCAATCACCACTCACGAAATCTCTCAAGTTCTCAATAATAAACGAAATACTGCACCTGGCTTAGATAACGTGACGTATCGCCATATCAAGGAATGCCCTATTTCACTAATACTACTTCTTGCGAATATCTATACATTCATATTGCGAACTGGCTTCTTTCCTTTAGCTTGGAAAACATCTAAGACGCTAATGTTTGCCAAACCACATAAACCTCCTCAGGATGTTGCGTCTTATAGGCCTATACAACTTACATCCACATTCAGTAAGATCCTGGAACGTATCCTAGTTAAAAGATTACATATTTTCATCTCAGATCACGGCCTACTTCCAGTCACACAAGCAGGTTTTCGACCAGCTTTCTCCATAAATGATCAACTACTTCGACTCACAACGCTCATTACTTTACACTTTAATTCAGCTAATCCTTCCTGTTTAGTTTTGTTTGACTTGGAGAAAGCATTCGATAAAGTCTGGCACCAGGGGCTTATATACAAACTTCTGCAATTTCAGCTCCCTATCTCCTACATTCGTCTCATTTACCATTTCATTACAAATCGTATCACCTATATCTCAGTACGAGGCAGTTTGTCCCATCCCATCTTTCTGTTCTCTGGAGTACCACAAGGGTCAGCCTTGTCTCCTTTACTATACCTTCTGTATGTAGCTGATATGCCCCGCCTGCCAGATCAGGTCCATCTCTTCCAATATGCGGATGACACGGCCCTTCTCGCACTTGGAGCAACTATCCAGCAGCTCAACATTAAGTTACAGACTGCTATTAATCGCTTTCACACTTGGTGCACTCTTTGGCGGCTTACTATCAATGCAGCTAAAACCCAAGCCATCATATTCCTACCACCCAGAAGAACTTCCAAAGTCCGCAGAAATCCACGCAATCTCTCTCTGTATGTTGATGGAGTGCCTATTCAAATCAGCAATACTGTCACATATCTGGGAATTACCTATGATCGCCACCTTACTTGGTCCCAACACCTGAAAGTCATTACTACAAAAGCCTATAATAGACTCAATCTATTGAAACGATTGACTGGTACCACCTGGGGCCTTAAAGCACACACCATCCTAAATACCTACAAGGTATTCTTACGACCTGTCCTTACATATGGATTTACTGCTTGGATAGCTGCACCCACTAAGTTCTACAATAAACTTTTAATTCTGGAACGCCATGCTTTCCGTACAGCGTTCCGCATTAAGCTGCCTAGTCCTACACAGGAACTATATCGCAAAATTACTTTTCCGACTTTACAATACTACCTAGAAAAGCTGCGGCTAACATTTATCACCAAACGCTTCGAAACACGACATCCTTTATTACAGGACACAATGCGTTATTTAGCACTTCATCCAACACCTCACCGTTATTATCATCCTCCACTTTCGCTCCTCTTCACATTATATCATTATACTCTACCACCGTTAGACCCTGCTTTACTTATAATCACAGATTACGTCATTCATGAACATCTTCCTCTCATTCACCCATCATTTCCAGCACAGTGATTACCATTTTTACTAACATGGGCCTCATTCGTCTTCATCATTGCCTAGAGTAGCCCCTAGGCTGCAGATAATCTCATTTGTCTAATTATTATCATCCACGTGTTGTCTTGTGTATGCACCTCACCACATCTTTCACTCCCATTGCTATACTTGTACATATCATGAATTCCATACCTAATGATCATTCTCATTTTCAAATGTTAAGGATTAATGTTCCTAAAGTCTCCACCACCAAAAATTTCTTATTTATGTAAATGTTGTTGCTAATAAAGTTTAAAATCACTTAGCCCATCTAACATACTCATTCCATAGTTAACCATCAAGTCTCTTTCCTAAAAGAGGGCGTAACCCTCTGCAAGGCTGCTAGCCCCTAAGGCTAGCCTGTAAAAAAAAAAAAAGGAAGTCGATTCATCAACTTTCGATTTTTTCGGCCCACCCTACTGTGTAAGCCACATCCAAAATAAATTCCAGTGAAGTTGACACGACCAGTGTTACACGGAATTAGAGAATTCACCGTCACAACGGATTGTGGCTACCCTTCTGACTGTCCCGACTGACCAACCATTATTTTCAATAAGGTACATCGTAAAGCGTTCCATAAGATCAATGTTTATGCGCTGAGAACTAACCGTGTCCTGAAGTGGGAAACGAACCACTACAGAAAGCTGTACCAGCGCCACCTGTCGAGAAAACAATAGAAGTTTGTACTCACTATAGACGAGTCTTACTAAAGTCTGTTCCAGGCAACCTGATAGGAAACTCCCCTATCTCCCACCACTTATCACTGCAAAAGGGGAAAGCTAGTCATTACCCTTCACAGGGAGGGAAGCTTTTCTAATAAACAGAATCGTGTAAACTCTAAATTTGTAAGTCAATTCGCTCGCACCTGATGTTGAGAAAGCACTGCTGTTCCTTTTAGCTATCAACCGCGAGTAACAATTACTGTTTCTAATTTATGTCTTGTTAAAAAGTATTGCATATTATTTATGTACTAATGTTTACCCTCATTGTAAAACATTTTATTGTCTTAACAAATATCGAAAGCATTAAAATCAATAAGAGCTCAATCTGCCCAATTTTGTATGAATGTGGAAGTTGATCTCTAAAACGAATACAAGAACGGGAACTGTATGGTTTCGAAAATAAAATGTTGATAAAAATATTTGGAGCAAAAGAAGCATACATTCAGGTCAATTAAAATGCTATGCAAGCTTTTATTTCACAACTACAGGTCACCGAGTATTAAAGAAATTGTAAAGTTAATAGGTAGGCCTATAAGATAAGCATGACATGTTGTTTGAATGGGAAATACGCACCAAGTCACCAAGTCCCCTTCTAAAACCCTAGGAAGAGGTAGGCGAAAGAGAAGGCTTCCGGACAACATAAAGCAGGATATTATAAGGATGGTTGATAACAAACATGGTACACTGACTTTTCTCAGGTTAAAATCTAATGGAATGTTCGTTTCTGCTACGATGAGCCTTCGAGCTCTTTGAGCCAAAGTATTCGTTATTTTCGTATAATTGAGCGAACTCGTATTTATCGTTACTCTTTCTTTCTTATAAATAATCAACTCTTGTTACATTAGACTATCCTGCACGTCTGGGGCCGCGGTGGCCCAATGATAGGGCTTTCACCTGTGGCTCATGGGGCCCCTGGTTCGATCCCAGCTCGCACGAAGTGAACTTTGTTTTGGAAAACACCGCGTGCATGGGTTTCCTCGAGGATCTCCCGTTTCCTCTCACGTTCTTAATTCCACCATTTCTTTCATTTCTCTTCATCACCGTCTCCTTTAACCTAACTGGCATAACCATGGAACGTAAAACTCAAAGATTTCATTTCATTTTATATTCTGCACATCATAACCAGTGATGACTTTAGGGGGTAAGTCCGGGGGAATCTTCCTCCGAAGAAAACTCATTCCCCCCAGAGAAACTCTTAAAGTTTCAATCACAAAATGTAAAAATTACTTCACCCAAACTCCTCTCTCCCCGAGGAGTTCACATTCCCCCGGGTGAAAGAGTGAATTCAACACTGGCCATAGCCGTCTCTCTCTACAAGTTAATAACTGCAAATGATTAGGCCTATTCCTATTAATGGAGACCGATAATATTTCTAAGACAATAAGAAGTCATCTTCCCCTCTTCTGCAAGAGATCTTGTTCTTTTTAATGTAAGAATAACTGTTAATAAGAAAGGGAACAAGCATGTTTTTTTTTCTTTTTTGCATTTCAGGTTCTATTGCTATCATCTTAACGCTCTGATAAATTACTCATATGTATTGTACTTGGTTTTCGATTTTACACAATGTGAGTGGGTTTCTTCGGGGTTCTCCCGTTTTCTCCCACTTTCTTCATTCCACCATTTCATTCATTTCTCATCATCACCGTCTCCTTTGGCCTAGCCGGCATAACTGTGGAAAGTAAAACTTATAAAGATTTCATTTCGGATTTCGATTTCGTATTATTATGAAATTATTGTATCAATAAGAAAATACAAATTCAATTACCAACCCTGCCATCCCTTGCCCCGACTGCCACGGGGCAGTCTCTCGTTCTCGTTCTCTGTTCTCAATGGGTCAGTGTGCTTATTTATAGTAAGTCCCCTCGCGTACACGACGTGAGGTCACCCCGACTGCCAAAAAGAAGGAAAATAAACAATACAACTGTGTAAAATTTCTATTATAATGAACACGTGTTACCTCACTAATGCAGACAAATGTAATTGTTTTAAAATACGTAGTGTTATTATGAAAGTTGTAATTTATTATTTAGACATATTTAGATACACTCTACACCTCCGTGTGGGGGGCTGATGATGGAAGACGGAACACCAACATTCACCTGTATTTGAGCGTGGTGGTGGTGGGATTTCTTCTTTTTCCTATCAGCTTACGTGAAACAGATTATAGGAGACTTACGGAAGGGTCACACCGATTTGAATGAAACTTTGCATACTCACAGAACATCGAAAAATAATCGACACGTATTTTTTTTATTTCGGCAATGACGTGGGTTAAGGGTAGAAACCATCCTTTGAACGTTAGGGGTGGTCTCTAAGCATAGACAAAAAAAAAAAACAATCATTTAATGTAGAAGAAAACATAGTGCCAGGAGGGGAGGGTAAGAGAGCTTATTCAGAATCTGACGTCACAATTACAAAATTCAAAACGGTGGAATTTTGAACTGGCATCACTGCAGTTAGCCAAGAACAATTATAGTTGGCAGGGGTTACTGCGAGAAGATTACAGACCAATTTGAAACCATTTTCTGTATTTATTTTAAAGGGATACTTGATCAAAGTGTGTTTCTGCATTTGTAACTATTTGGGGGTGCTTATTTATAATGAGTCCCATTGCCTTTCACTATTCGGGGTGCTTGTTTATAGTGAGTCCCCTCGCCTCTTACTATTCAGTGTGCTTATTTATAGTACATCCCTTCGCGCGCACCACGTGAGGTTATTCAACGCCACCTAGGTGGAGATGACAACGCCATATAACCCAACTGGCGTTGGGTTATATGTCTTTCGTTTTCAGGCCGCGACATTTCAACAAGGCGTTTGCTTATGTTTTAATTTTACCCATCGCAAAACTCTCACTCACTGGACGAACTAGTATTGGCCCTGAAACAACGTAAATTGTTTTTCATTACAGTACTAATCAATCGATTGTTAGAACTAATTGGTCATTATGTAATCCAGTCGAAATTGTGATCCTTCTTTCAGCCCTTCCCAGCGGGAGCTCATGTAATTCAGATTCCATGTTAATCAGTATGTCCTCTCTCATATAGCCTCGCTACTGAAAGGGACGTTAAACTCAAAATCAACTCAGCCTACTTTCAGCCTCATTATTATATTCAACAATCCATTTTAACAGTGAAGAAAATGAAGATGAAAATTTTGGGGATCAGAGTTAAAGTATTGTAATATCAAAATTAAACCTACTGTCCCAATTTGGGGCCTATTGCGTTCTTCAAGGTTTAACACGGGACCCAAACATATTATAAATCACTATAAATAAGCACCCCAAATAGTGAGGGGAAAGGGGGCATACTTTAAATAACCTTCCCGGGTAGTGAGAGACAAGCCGGTAGCCAGCCCAAAAATTTAGGGGGGTCCCGGTTGAAGTTAGGGGGGCCCGATCCAATTATATTATATTTGATCAGCATATTATAGTTCATTTGCAAGCCTACCGTGAAAATTTTAGGGGGGGTAGGAAAAAATTTGGGGGGCGGGCCCCCTAGACCCCCCGTTAATATATAGGCCTCACTTTAATCAGGCATCCCTTTAAGAACAGAAAGGGGTTTCAGATCGGTTTGCAACCTTCTTGGAGTAACCTTTGACAACTTTAATATTGTTCTTCGCTAACTGCAGAGCATTTAAAACCAGTAGATTTTTAAAAATTGTAATCACCATATTGGATTCGCCATTTTGAATTCTTTAATTTTGACATCAGATTCTGAATCATCTCTCCTAACTCACCCCCCTTGGCAGTATGTTTTCTTTTGCATTAAATAATTATTTTCTGTCTATCCTTGGAGACCACCCCTAATGTTCAAAGAATGGTTTCTACTCTTAAACCCACGACATTACCGAAATAATAATAATAATAATAATAATAATAATAATAATAATAAAAACACGTGTCGATTATTTTTCGGTGTTCTACAAGTATGCAAAATTTCATTCAAATCGGTGAGTGACACTTCCGTAAGTCTCCTTGTTAGATATATTTGAAACGTTCGGGCAATTATGTACAGAAGTATCGAAATTAGAAGGCAACTCAATTTTATTCGTCATTGAATCGAAAGTTATAAACGTGCGTTTGACTGTTTGAGAGGAGAGTTAAAGCCATGTTGTCTTGCCATGTTGTTATTAATGTAAATATCAATGATATGTATTATCAGAAACATATTTTGACGATAGTTATAACAAAAAAGTCTTCACAGTATAACGCGGACACCAACAAGGTGGAACTGCATCATGACAAGATATCCACTCACATAGCCCAATCACCGCTGTTGTTCTATAGACGAATAAAAGCTAGACCAGGATCCGTGCTATTTCCTTCACCGACAACCCTACAAAGAGTTCCCAAGTCAGCAGCCTAATAGAAACTAGTGGTGGGCACAAAAAACGGTTTTTCGTTTTTAGGCAAAACCTAAACCGGGTTTTGAAAATTTTCAAAAACGTTCGGTTTTTCATCGGATCCGGTTTCGATTTTCTTCAAAACCGGTTCAATTTTTTTCGAAAATTTGTTCTCTTTCTGACCAGAATAGTGTTTCGTTGTTCTTCGGAAACCGCATCCGTTTCCACAGAAATAGTTTTATGTGTTTTCCAAAAGTTTTCACCGAAACCAGTTTCGGTGAAAAAACCGAACCGGTTTTGGAGAAGGTGAAGCACCGAACCGATTTTTGGAGAAAACCGAAACCGGTTTCGGTGAAAACCGAAATGTCGGTTTTTCTAGAAACCGGTTTCCGGTTTTTATAAAAATCGGTTTTGCCCATCCCTAATAGAAATATCTCGGGTTTTGAAACACTATGTTGCATTTCTCCTCGTAAGATGGGCGTGACTCTGAAAACCATTCGAGCAGAGTGGAATTAAATACCATTTGTATATATGCAAAGAAGTCTGACAACTTTCAAAAGTAATGGTCGCTAAAAAAAAAAAAAAAAAAAAAAAAAGGTGGGAGAACAGACTGTTATAGGAAAGTTGACATTTTGTCTATATTGCCTTTCATGCCTGCATTGGCCTTCCATCTTATCAGGCTTGGTGCAAACTCATATAGCCTGAAATCGAACCAAGGACTGTCACATTAAATGTAAGCAATCTATCACTGAATTAACAACAGCGAACTACAATATGCTTTTTATCGTTAAAAAAAATTCCAGTATCAATTGTAGGAGTTAGACATAAAAGGGCACCTTTGGTGTTTTCGTTCACTTTATCCAGTATTTTTTTTTAGCTGGAAATTTATTTGTTCCCTCTCTCCTTCCGCTCCTCCCCTCCATTGTTTCACTGACAATAGTAATGAGTGCTTATTCGCTGCTGTAGCTTTTGCGTCACATGTTTCTAATTGTTACAGGAACGTTGGGAAAAAGCTAGGGGAAAAATAACAATGTTTTGAGACTGCGGTTTGGGAAATTGAGACATAAATACGTCCATTTTGCCACTTACACCACCAGCAAAACAAATTACTCTGCTACTGTGCACTAAGTGGAAATCGATCCGAATAAGAATTACCCGAAGAGCTTTCATGGTATGCAATGTAATCACTTCAAAAATTTCATGTAAAAATTTCATATTGTTAAATCTTAGTTATGAATGTATTTTCTTTTTTTCCTAACCCCCTTTTTTTTATTATTTTAAAATTGCTGCGTTTCTGTGCCATTTTGTTTTTCCAATCTAATGGTTTCTATGAGTAACAATGCTTTCGTTTCCTTATAAATAGACGGGGAGTTTATGACTTCGATTTACTGTATATGATTTGTAGAAAGATGAATCAGTATTATTTACAGAAGCTGGGCAATAATATAGGAGTAATGAAGTCTTTGCAATTAATACAAAAAAAGTATTTAAAAATAATTAAAACATTTATCGGCTCCGTAACTATTCCCCGTAGTGGAGATTCCATGTTGGTGAATTTCGTAACTTTTCCCGCAAAAGAATGCCATCGTTACTTTTCCCCTAAAAAAACAACAACAACAACAACAACAAAAAACTATCTTTCGTAAGAACATACATTAAATCAAAGACAAATAAAATATTTACATTTTCTAATGCAAAATAACAATCATTACTATTCATAGGAATCTACAGTTATAGTTTGAAGTTAAATTATTCCAGTAAGATACGAGGGTCATTCAATAAGTCCTTAGAAAATTCGAAAGATGACACTAGTAATATCGGAATGGATTTAGTAAGCATCATCCCTTACTAGACTGTTGTTAAAGTTACAACTACAGTATATTTGTCACGTGGTTTCATTGTTATAGTAAACAGAAGAAACGAACTTTTGTTTATTTAGAGAAATGAGTTTCATGCGGTTATTAAACACTTATTTTTAATCCCGAAAGAAACCAACACCGAATTGGATAAGTTCATGATAAATCTGCTCCTGTGCCTGCGACTGTTTACAATTGGGTAAATGAGTCTAAACGTGGCTGTACCTCCACAAATGAATATCGTTCGAGATGTCCAGAGGAAATGACAGTGTTGTCACACTTGGTACAATTGTACCAAATTCAGCCCTTTTTGTCAATTCATCGGCCCGTTGATACCACGCAGGCATTTTTAGCCCCTTTTGTGAAAAAGTTGGTACAATTCTACCCAATTCAGCACCATTTAACAAATACTTGTCACATTTTCAAAAGTGTCAGTAAAATTTTTCCTACATCTCACATTACTCATACTGTGTGTTGGACTCTTAAAAAATGCTGTTGAACATTCATTTCTGTGACGTTACACCGCATAACGCTACGAACTTTGTGTAGAAAATTCGTAATTCGAACTATACCGGAAAATAAATGACGCTAGATGAGCGCATCCGCGCCGCGCATGAAGGAAACGAGGAAGAAGCAGTGTGGTAGAAATCTTAGTCGTCCAATTTGGATGTTTTTAAAAATTAATTTTTAAAAAACTTTGTTGATTTAAACTCTTAGAAAAGGGGGGGGGTGTTATAGAACTTTACCTCTGTTACTTTCATGTTATAGAGCCATGTATTACACTCAGGGGTAAAACAGGATCTGCCGTCCCGCGTGCCTATCTTTGCCCATTG
Organism: Thermobia domestica; assembly: GCF_964235325.1. Classification (NCBI taxonomy): domain Eukaryota; kingdom Metazoa; phylum Arthropoda; class Insecta; order Zygentoma; family Lepismatidae; genus Thermobia; species Thermobia domestica. The sequence continues at coordinate 271,198,805 of NC_137462.1, forward strand.
TAATTTTTTAGAAGTGGGGGACGCCACAGATATTTTGTGAAAGTGGGGAGACGGCATCCCCCCTCGTTCCCCGACACTTTTACCCCCGATGGTATAAAATAATGAATTCAGCCCTTTTTGTTTCAATTTGGTACTATTTTTCAGCCCACTCCGGAGCTAGGACTGTGGCAACACTGGGAAATGACTTCCTCTGAAATGATTGACAAAATTTATGATAGGATTTCGAGTGGTCGATGAATCAAAGTGCGCGTAATAATATCACAAGATACAATATTTTCAATTTTGCACGAAAAATTGAGTTTGAAAAAAAAATCCCGGCAAGGTGGGTGCTGCCACGTTTGCTCTCAGTTGAGAATAAACGCAATCGTACCATCGATTCGGAGGCTAGTTTGGAGCTTTTTCGTTACAATCTTGACAAGATTCTGCGTCGATACATAACTGTGGACGAGACATGGATACACTACTACACTCCAGAAACAGAGAAACAGTTGAAACAGTGGGTTTCTAAAGGCGATTCAGCTCCGAAGAAGGCGAAAACGATGAGATCGGCCGACAAGGTAATGGCCACAGTTTTTTGGGGATGCACGCAGAATCATCTACATTGATTACTTGAAAAAATGACAAATGATAAATATGGAGAGTATTGTTCGTCGTTATTGAACTGACTGAGAGAAAAAATTAAAAACCCTCGTTTGGCAAAGAAAAAAGCATTCTCTATCAAGACAAGTTTCTATGGTGAAAATTATGGAATTAAAATTTGAATTATTACAACATCCACCAGTATTCGCCAGATTTGGCCCCAGTGACTTTTTGTTACCAAACTTGAAAAAATTGCTAGGAGAAGAATGATTAACGTTGAACCAGATCATCATTTAAGCAGATGACTATTTTGAGGACCTTCCACCTTGGCGACTTTAAAAAGTTAGAGAAGCACTGCGAAAAATGTGTCAAGCAAAAAAGAGATTATGTTGAAAAATTAAAAAAAATCTACCAAAAATGATTTATTATTTTTTCTAAGGACTTATTGAACGACCGTCGTATAAATAAAGATAATATAAATATGTTGCATTGCATTCTTTCACTGGAGTAGATAAGTATAGCCTTTCTGTGGTAGAACTATGCATGGTTTCCTCTTTTAGTACTAACAACATCGTACTCACTATTTACTAGAATAACTACATGGTAGCGGATACAGCAGAAATATGTAAAAAAAAAAAAAAAAAAACTTTTCTTGACCAAAATTAGAAAACGTGAAGAACTGCTGATCTCTGAGGGTCGAATTTCTATCCACGCTATTTAAAGGGCACTTTTCGAATGGTATTTTGTTTGGTTTTCGTAACAGCTTTGCAATAATTAATTCTAAATAGTTACACAAAGTTGAAACATAATATTCTTGTTTCGTTGCTAGTAGCATATTGATTTGAATTAACCAAATTCGAGCAACTTGCCAATGTGAGCTTTTTAACAGAATTTCACTACGTCACAGTTGTATATAGATATGCGTAAATTTAGGGAATTTTTGTACAATTTGGTATGGAATGTACACAAAGTTGACATGAATAAAAATTATACAGAACACCAATAAAACCAATAATCATGTATAAAGTAGAAACAAAAAAGAAAACGAAAAAAACTGTGATGAAACACATTAAAAGGTCAATGAAAAAATGAAATCTTTGAAAAAATGAAATGAAATTTTTGAGTTTTACGTCCCACGGTTATGCCGGTTAGGCTAAAGGAGACGGTGATGATGAGTAATGAATGAAATGGTGGAATGAAGAAAGTGGGGGGAAACGGGAGAACCCCGAGAAAACCCACGCACACGATGTATGTCCACCACAAAGTTCACTTGGCGGGAGCAGGGTTTGAACCCGAGACCCCTAGCACCAGAGGTGAACGCTCTACCACTGAGCCACCGCGGCCCCTGTAATCTTTGAGTTTTACGTCCCACGGATATGCAGGTTAGGCTAAAGGAGACGGTGATGATGAGAGATGAGTGAAATGGTGGAATGAAGAAAGTGGAAGGAAACGGGAGAACCCCGAGAAAACCCACGAGCACGATGTTTGTCCACCACAAAGTTCACTTGGCGGGATCTGGGATCGAACCCGGGACCCCAAGCACCAGAGGTGAACGCTCTACCACTGAGCCACCGCACCCCCCCCCCACAAAAGATCAATGAAGTTACCATAAAAAAGCTTATGTAACTATGGAAGTAACACGAACAGAAAGGAGAAAAATTTGACATTTTCTTTTATACTCTAGGCAAAATACGAGTCTTTAACTCATTGAGCAATAGTATCATTTGACAATACTGTTATATCCTAGTATGCCTCATATTAGTAAACAAAGACATTGATTCTACTACTACTACAAGCAAGCAGATAATGAATAATATCATTTTGAATGGAACACGTGATCGAACAGGAACACCAGCGCCGCCACCAGCCACGAAGAGGGTATAAGAACTCTGCGGGACCTCCAGCAGTATCTGTTTCGACAGGTCACTTCTCTCTCCTAGCTTGTCTTGAGCTATAAGAGACTACCTAACCCAAAACTCAGCTTGCCTGGAGCTCTGAGGTTCCTCTCTCATGTAGCTTGCCTGGAGCTCTGAGGTTCCTCTCCCATGTAGCTTGCCTGGAGCTCTGTGGTTCCTGTCCCATGTAGCTTGCCTGGAGCTCCGTGGGATTTAACCAACAATCACTGAGAATTTCGTCATTAACCACACCCCTTAGCTCGCTTGGGGCTCTGGAATATCATTTTCCTTGACTGCGTGGTCTTGGAAACCATCCATTCACTAAGAAAACCTATGGAGAACATTGTTTTGATCTCTGGACTATATTTATAGTGATTTATGCTGTACCTGTATATGACTAGATTTTGATAAAAGATTGTGGGAGAAAGTCCAAAAATCCCGTGTGTTACGTGCTCTAATTACTACCTTAGCACGGTAGAAGCGTCGGAGTCAATACGAATCGTTTGAATTGGATACTCCCCTACAGGACACTCTTTTAATTAACCAAAAAATGGACTTATAACTTATTAGGTACGTGCTATATAGATTACGTTCTGTTCTTTTTCTCTTAAACGTATAAATTAAATTGTTTGGCAGAACTTTATGCCGCAGAGTAGATCCGCCAAAAACACTTATACAGATAACATTGAAAATATGACCGAACATGGTTTTAGACTACCATTTAATATCCCATATTTAACGAACTATTACGGATGAATAACTGAGGATTCAGATCTTGTTTACGTTATTTGATCATGTGGCACTACTTCGGTCGTGGACTGCGGATAAAAAGAATTAATTCTTCCAATTTACTTTCAGAATGTTTTATTGCACTTAGTTCTTCAATTTAAAAAATCGAAATGAATTGGATTACATGTGAACCGTTAAAGAGCAAATTAATAACACTAAGTCGTCCCAAGTTGCCAACCTACATGGCAGAATTCGAAATGTATCAAATACAGTAGAGTTAAAATTAACCCATAGAGGCATAAGTTTTCAGGAAATTATGCGCAATAAGACAGGTAATGCCGAAGGCTACGGAGGATAAAAAAATCTATTATCTGTACTTAGGTTCAAAAAATAACCTTTTACAAAAGCTCCGATTGGAGATTTTCCAGTCGGTGCAGTAACTACAGGACTACCTCCACTCATTCCAAGCCATAAAGGATCTCATGAAAAAGAGAGACTATGTTAATTTATCTCTAGTGATTTATTCCATTTACGGTCAAATCTTTAATACGCTACCTATACCTATAAGTTAATGAAATCAATCTGTTGTTGCTAACTCTTCTTTCATGGTCAGCAAGCAAAACTTACCATCTATCATAACCCTCCAGCTTGGCAGGATTCCCAAAATCTACCAAATTAGCAATTCTAAGAATACACAAATTCTCCTTTCCACATGCTAATCCACAAAAGCAAACACCGACTTGCTCCACCAACAAACACAATAGTCACAATTCCCTCCCAATCACTACCAACACTAGTCAATTACCGGCAAATAATTTAACTGATATCAACAAGACTGCCAACCGATTTGCAGAGCTCTTGTGTTTTTAGTAATCGTACACGCTAGTCATCCTAGTGACTACTCATATCATAGTTTACGGTGGTGATAGTCAGTATTACCAATGATACCCATCTATGAATAGTAGTAATTTCATGTTGTCTAGACGAGTAGAATTTTAACATTATTTTCTGTTGGACTAGGCAGATAAGAAGGACCGTGTTACTATAGAGGAAGGTCTACATTCATGAAAACTTTAATTGGAACATCCACTAGGGGTGATGATATCGCACGGTGAGAAAGTGAAGCAGAACACTCATAAGGAAGATGTATGGAGAAGACGCTAGCAGACAGTCAAGTGTTCCGTGCGTAAAATATCTCCAAAAGTCACCCCATTCTGGAAGGGTTATGAATACAGTTACAAAGAAATTGCGAAACAGTGTTGGACGAAGAGTTTCGCTATTTCCAAGTAGAGGATTATCAGTGTGATCAAATGCAACAAACATACAATCCCAGAGGAGGTAGGTGTGAGCACAGTGGCAAGAAAACGTCACCCCTTCCGAAAGGAGCAATGGATATGATTCGACAAGTGCAGCAAATGGTAACACAGGAGAATTCACCGACACAAAAAGCCATTGGTTGGACAGCTTGGAACTCGAAAACAACTGTCCAGAGGATAATTTCTTAGCATTTAGGGCTCGAACAACTGTGTTGTACATGGCCCACCAAACATGTGCCGCTGGTATCCATGCTATATCATATTCCGTTATCCCTGTCAAGTACCTCGATGATAGCAAGTATTGAAACTCAAGATTCAAAAATTCTAATATTCTCTCTTGCTTGAGGTGACTGCATCAGTACTTGTAGGTTCGAATCTTTTAGTTTTTGTACCCCATTAGAAAGCTGATGAACATACAGAGAACACAATGAAACTCTTCAGTAAAATCCATCTGAAAGAGAAAACACGTATATGACACAGTTAACTTTCATGGAAACGATTTTGAAACCCCACCGTAAGGCCTAACGCCATGTTTTCACAAGCAGTTCTATTCTATATATCTACCCTGGATATAAGCAATAAACCGACAGTAGAGTTTCCATTGGAGGATACTTCTACTGAGAGATATCTGATTTAGTTATCTCTCATTATTGCAGACATTAGTCTGATTTACTCATTATTGCAAACTTTCCACAATTCTTGCACTTTACGCGGATACCGGCAGGAACGGCTCGCTTCAATAACCAAACATCCATCGATGCAGCATCGAGGGACTTGACAAAGATAACGGAATATGGGATAATACGGAAAAAAGCGTCTCGCGTCTTGTAGGCCATGTATACCACAGTTGTTCAAGTTCTATGGCTGGACGCTTTGTCTTGACGAGTGAAGACCTTTGACACCTCAGCAGCATATAAAAAAGGAATATCCTTCCGGTATTATGGCTCCATAACATACTGTTGATAGTATGCTGAATTAATTATCACATTACGTGCAACTTGATTCGGTGGACGTTTCCTTTTGTTACGTAAACCGGCAACCATTATAAATTCCCGGGAAAACTTTTACGGTAAGTGCAAATCCAATTTGCCCAGTTCATGGCAGCTTTTGGATGATAATACAGAGCTCGAACCCTAGTGGAAATTGATAAATAGATCCAGGCCTTATCTATGGTTACCACATATTTCCACTTGTCATTTGCTAGATATCGTTTATAAATCCGTCTACAATGTACACTCCGTTCACGAATGTCTTTGGCTGTGAGTGTGTGAACATGTGACTTTACTTTAATCCATAAATGCTAAGCAATTATCCTCTGCACAGCTGTTTCGAGCTCCCCAATAACCTATTAATGTCTCTTTGTGTCGGCGGACTTTCTTGTGACCATTTGTTACACTTGGCGAACCACATCGATTGTCCGTTTGGGATGAGGGTGATGTTTTGTTTGTCGCTGTGCTCACACCTACCTCCTCTGGGATTGCATGTTTGTTGCATTTGATCACATTAGTAATTCTCTTCTTGGAAATGGTAAAACCCTTCGCCGAACACTGTTTAGCAATTTCTTTGTAGCTGTGTCCATAACCCTCCCAAAAGGGGGGTGACTTTTGGAGATATTTTAGGCTCGAAACACTTGACTGTCTGCTAGCGTCTTCTCCATACACCTTCCTTCTAGGTGTTCGGGTTCGATTTCTTACCGTGCGATATCATCTCCCCTAGTGGACGTTCCAATTAGTTATCATAAATGTTGACCTTCTTCTATAGTAGCACAGCCCTTCTCATCTACCTAGTCCAACAGAAAATACTGTTAAAATTCTACCGGTCGAGACAACAGGATATTACTACAATTCTTAGATGGGTATCATCAGGGGGTGCTCTTAACGTATGTCCCGAACCTCTACTTTCACGCTCTCTTCACAGTGACGTCACCAGCGAGGAACTTAGAGCTTGTCGTCTGCTTGGCGTGCGAAGATTTGCTAGTAAGACCACAAACAATTCTTTATTTATTTTGGGTTTTTGCTATGTTGAATTGTGTTGCTTTCTTTTCTAGTGGTGTACGTGGACGAATATTATTTAATAGAGAAAAGGTCTATCTCGGCAGATTTCTTTACGTGGGCTTGGCTGTACAGGCATGCAATATTGCAAGATAGTGTGAAGTTGAGTACGTGTGTACATGTGTATTTTTACGTGTATTTGTCTTTCATCTCCAAGTGTTCCACATCATAGAATTAGGGATGTACCGATATATCGGTATCGGTAATATCAGCCACTTTTGGGAGTATCGGTATCGGCATTGGCAAATAAACATCAATATTTACTGATACATTTTTCAAACTATTTTCAGTTTGTTTAATATTAACAGTGACATTTATATTTCATCGGTTTCTTTTAGAGTTAAAAGTTGTTCTAAATTATTATCAATTGTACAATCAATCGATTTCTTTATGCATGTATACGCTTTTGATTTGCACTATTCATACTTAACTGATAGTTTTAGTCCCTCCATGTCAAAATAGTGAAGAAAAGACAAAGGTCCTCAGTCAGGATCATAGGCACCCGAAGAAAATTTTCTAGGGGGAGCCGATTTCCCGATTTCAAAGTAAAATAAAGTAAGTTTATTTTCCTTATTCATTTTCATAAATTTCTATGTATGCATGAAGTTCATAATTTAAAATTATTTTTCGATATTTTTTTCTGCTTATTGGTCCTCTAGATGTTTATTTGAGTTAGAAATCAGAGTAAAACTCCGGGACGTCGTGTGGGTAGAACAGGTGGGGCTGTTGCCCCACGCCTTGCACCACAGAATGGAAGAGTTTGACCGTTGAGGAAAATTGGCAGTTTAACTATTTCTAATTCATTGTTGCGATTAGTGTTGTCCACGAGACGAGACCGAGGCGACAAATGTCTCGTCTCGTCTGCAATTCGAGACAAAAAGAATCTTTTAAATTCGTTTAAATTTAAAAATATGGGAGTTCTCGTCTCATTTTCGAGGCAAGATGAGAAACTTCATGAGTCTCATTGGCAATACGAGTTTACCCAAGTATTAAACCTTAAACACTGGTTTAGTGTTGCATGGTTTATCGTTTAAAAAAAAAAAACTATAAATTGATAAAGTGATTGATTGTAAGAACACAATGAAGAGCATTCAAAGATACATAAGTCATTACACAATATACTCCAATAATAAATGTGGTTTAACTGTTGTTATATCTCATCCTTCGTGGATCTCTCGTGACTTTAGGAAGTCAGGACAAATTTTGTACACAAATTTATACAAGAGGCTAGAGAAACTTCGAGGCGAGACGAAAAGAGCTTTTTTCGAAAACCGATTCTACAAGACGAGAAAACCTAATTTCTCGTCTCGTCTCGATTCGTAACACTAGTTAGCATACAAATATTTAGATATAAACCAAATACATTTTTCCGGACTGTGTACTATTAATGTCACGAAGTGCAATCATAGCGTCAACAATGGTTACATTAAATATATGTGATGGATAGTCGATATGACGTTTAACACGGATGGGTTCCGTTTTAATAATCATGTGGAGAAGATATGAATTGGCAATTTTAAACTTTAAGCCTGAGTGCCGTATATTGAACAAAATAAATTGCTAGGCATCAAAGGGCTTCCGCAACTGAATGCATCGACGATCTATTATTATTATTATTATTATTATTATTATTATTATTATTATTATTATTATTATTATTATTATTATTATTATTATTATTATTATTATTATTATTATTATCCATTGTTTTTAAGTATTTATTGAGATATTCCTATCAGTAGTTACAAAGTAATCTATTTATGGCGGGTGTGGAACTCATCTTAACATTGGTTCCGCAATTACTTTAACTCCCTGACTCGGAAATTTCCGAGATTTCCCTGGTAAAACACTTATTTATTTGCAAATTTGCTTAAATACATTCACAGTAACATTTCAGATATAAATACATTTAAAATGTAATTATAATTCAACAATTATCTATCTCATCAAAAAATAAATAAATGATCATGCAACACAGGTACATCGTCAATTTTCCATAATATAAATTGCGTCAAGAAGATGTTCTATTTATTGCTGGCTTATTTATTATTTATTTATTTGTAGTTTATGTGTAGGAGAATGTTGTGACAGTGAAAATGTTAAGCATAAAGAAAGAAAAAGACATTCTGGCTGCTTCGTATACCTCTATACCTACTTGCTGCTCCTCGCTGGTGACGTCACGCAAAACGAGGAGCGAAGCGTCTGTGCGTATAGCCGAACCTTTCCTTCTAGTAACCTTGGGGTATCATTGGTAATACTGACTATCATCACCGTAAACGATCATATGAATAGTCCATTTGATTAACTTAGATTAACCATTTGATTAACATAGTTCGAAAAATATATACATAGATTATAAGCGTTAAATATACTGTCAATGTTTGTGTTTTTCAAGGTGTGTTTTATTTTGTTCTACCTAGACGCAGGAAAAAGTTCTTTTGAGACACGTCCACGCACTTCAAAGGTTTTATAGCACGGCCAACAAGAGATGGTCTCTGACGTTTCTTACCACATGCGGTAGGACATTGCAGCCAATACTTTGGTACCAGTGTTACCAACCACGATCACTCTGTCTTATACCATTAATTAAATTGCCACTACAGTTGCACCGAAAAAAACCTTGACATGCGAGTAGTAGCAATGTCACTGCGAGCTGTCAGAGACGTTCTCTTACTGGACGCACTATAGACTGCAGTTACGCACTAATCTGTTAGTTCATGTCTCAATTAATACTAATAATTCTGAGTCTAGGATGCAGAAATAACTATAGTTCCTTTGTTGTACTTCACTGATGACCATGACCACGCACAGAGAAACAGTCACACTGGCCATAAAAGGGTTTTGTATAGAACATTAGTAGCTGTAAAGTTAAGCTATTTCCCTAAGAATTTATTTAATGCCTTTCAGCTGCAAGTTTTGTTGAAGAATCTATGTAACCAGTTTTATACGCTTCCTTTCCAGTCGTCGTAACTTCTTGGAATTATTCATAAATCAAATTTACGTTAAAACAAGACACGGAAGATGTTGTTAGCATCTGCTGAAAAGAAAGATCAAATACCTACATTTTTAGATTCAATGGAAAATGTATCTGTTTTCGTGTCAATCCGATTTCTAAATGATTGAAGAGCAATCAATCATCTCTCTTTTTACCCACAGAGAAGAAAACAAGGAATGGAAGAGGCGTTACCCTTGTCTGTTTCTATACGCTGAGATGTGATCAAAATACAATAATACTTTCTTGTATCAATTTCAGGATAAAGAAAAGTCAAAACAAGAATACATTTACTGTATGAGTATTCACAACCCTAAGAAAGTACATCTGTTTACCAAGTTTTAGATAAACAGCACGATCAACAGTACTTTCACATTAACCTTAGAAGTATGAAGCTCATATCTGTAATGTGTATTAAGAAGTGGAAAGGGGGTCGAATTTACTCGTGCTGTTTTCAAGTGGACATTACACTATATCTATTGAATTTAAGTTAACATTTTGAACTATACTAATGGCAGAAACTTTTGAAGTAGTTAGGCTTTATATTTGTCGCAAATGAGTATAAAAGGTGTTGCATGAAGAACGTAAGTTTCGAAATGCCCGCCATTTCTTTTCTAGTAAGTTGGCACCACTGAACGTTACAGGACGTTCATCTGTTACCTTCAGGGTTGCCAACCATACGATAATTTATCGTGATATACGATAATTTAAGCCTTAGTACGATATACGATAATACCCTTGCGATAATAGGTGAACATACGATAATTTAAGCCTTAATCCTATATACGATAATGCCCTTGTGATAACAGATGAATATACGATAATTTAAACCTTAATCCTATATACGATAATGCCCTTGTGATAACAGATGAATATACGATAATTTAAACCTTAATCCTATATACGATAATGCCCTTGTGATAACAGATGAATATACGATAATTTAAACCTTAATCCTATATACGATAATGCCCTTGTGATAACAGATGAATATACGATAATTTAAACCTTAATCCTATATACGATAATGCCCTTGTGATAACAGATGAATATACGATAATTTAAACCTTAATCCTATATACGATAATGCCCTTGTGATAACAGATGAATATACGATAATTTAAACCTTAATGCTATATACGATAATGCCCTTGTGATAACAGATGAATATACGATAATTTAAACCTTAATCCTATATACGATAATGCCCTTGTGATAACAGATGAATATACGATAATTTAAACCTTAATCCTATATACGATAATGCCCTTGTGATAACAGATGAATATACGATAATTTAAACCTTAATCCTATATACGATAATGCCCTTGTGATAACAGATGAATATACGATAATTTAAACCTTAATCCTATATACGATAATGCCCTTGTGATAACAGATGAATATACGATAATTTAAACCTTAATCCTATATACGATAATGCCCTTGTGATAACAGATGAATATACGATAATTTAAACCTTAATCCTATATACGATAATGCCCTTGTGATAACAGATGAATATACGATAATTTAAACCTTAATCCTATATACGATAATGCCCTTGTGATAACAGATGAATATACGATAATTTAAGCCTTAATGCTATATACGATAATGCCCTTGTGATAACAGATGAATATACGATAATTTAAACCTTAATGCTATATACGATAATGCCCTTGTGATAACAGATGAATATACGATAATTTAAGCCTTAATCCTATATACGATAATGCCCTTGTGATAACAGATGAATATACGATAATTTAAACCTTAATGCTATATACGATAATGCCCTTGTGATAACAGATGAATATACGATAATTTAAACCTTAATCCTATATACGATAATGCCCTTGTGATAACAGATGAATATACGATAATTTAAACCTTAATCCTATATACGATAATGCCCTTGTGATAACAGATGAATATACGATAATTTAAACCTTAATCCTATATACGATAATGCCCTTGTGATAACAGATGAATATACGATAATTTAAACCTTAATCCTATATACGATAATGCCCTTGTGATAACAGATGAATATACGATAATTTAAACCTTAATGCTATATACGATAATGCCCTTGTGATAACAGATGAATATACGATAATTTTAAGACTTAATGCTATATACGATAATACCCTTGCGATAATAGATGAATATACGATAATTTTAAGACTTAATGTTATATACGATAATGACCTTGTGATAACAGATGAATATACGATAATTTAAACCTTAATCCTATATACGATAATGCCCTTGTGATAACAGATGAATATACGATAATTTAAACCTTAATCCTATACACGATAATGCCCTTGTGATAACAGATGAATATACGATAATTTAAACCTTAATGCTATATACGATAATGCCCTTGTGATAACAGATGAATATACGATAATTTAAACCTTAATGCTATATACGATAATGCCCTTGTGATAACAGATGAATATACGATAATTTAAACCTTAATGCTATATACGATAATGCCCTTGTGATAACAGATGAATATACGATAATTTAAACCTTAATGCTATATACGATAATGCCCTTGTGATAACAGATGAATATACGATATTTTAAACCTTAATCCTATATACGATAATGCCCTTGTGATAACAGATGAATATACGATAATTTAAACCTTAATCCTATATACGATAATGCCCTTGTGATAACAGATGAATATACGATAATTTAAACCTTAATCCTATATACGATAATGCCCTTGTGATAACAGATGAATATACGATATTTTAAACCTTAATGCTATATACGATAATGCCCTTGTGATAACAGATGAATATACGATAATTTAAACCTTAATGCTATATACGATAATGCCCTTGTGATAACAGATGAATATACGATAATTTAAACCTTAATCCTATATACGATAATGCCCTTGTGATAACAGATGAATATACGATAATTTAAACCTTAATCCTATATACGATAATGCCCTTGTGATAACAGATGAATATACGATAATTTAAACCTTAATCCTATATACGATAATGCCCTTGTGATAACAGATGAATATACGATAATTTAAACCTTAATGCTATATACGATAATGCCCATGTGATAACAGATGAATATACGATAATTTAAACCTTAATCCTATGTACGATAATGCCCATGTGATAACAGATGAATATACGATAATTTAAACCTTAATGCTATATACGATAATGCCCTTGTGATAACAGATGAATATACGATAATTTAAACCTTAATCCTATATACGATAATGCCCTTGTGATAACAGATGAATATACGATAATTTAAACCTTAATCCTATATACGATAATGCCCTTGTGATAACAGATGAATATACGATAATTTAAACCTTAATGCTATATACGATAATGCCCTTGTGATAACAGATGAATATACGATAATTTTAAGACTTAATCCTATATACGATAATGCCCTTGTGATAACAGATGAATATACGATAATTTTAAGACTTAATCCTATATACGATAATGCCCTTGTGATAACAGATGAATATACGATAATTTAAACCTTAATCCTATATACGATAATACCCTTGCGATAATAGATGAATATACGATAATTTTAAGACTTAATGTTATATACGATAATGCCCTTGTGATAACAGATGAATATACGATAATTTAAACCTTAATCCTATATACGATAATGCCCTTGTGATAACAGATGAATATACGATAATTTAAACCTTAATCCTATATACGATAATGCCCTTGTGATAACAGATGAATATACGATAATTTAAGCCTTAATGCTATATACGATAATGCCCTTGTGATAACAGATGAATATACGATAATTTAAGCCTTAATGCTATATACGATAATGCCCTTGTGATAACAGATGAATATACGATAATTTAAACCTTAATGCTATATACGATAATGCCCTTGTGATAACAGATGAATATACGATAATTTAAACCTTAATGCTATATACGATAATGCCCTTGTGATAACAGATGAATATACGATAATTTAAACCTTAATCCTATATACGATAATGCCCTTGTGATAACAGATGAATATACGATAATTTAAACCTTAATCCTATATACGATAATGCCCTTGTGATAACAGATGAATATACGATAATTTAAACCTTAATCCTATATACGATAATGCCCTTGTGATAACAGATGAATATACGATAATTTAAACCTTAATCCTATATACGATAATGCCCTTGTGATAACAGATGAATATACGATAATTTAAACCTTAATCCTATATACGATAATGCCCTTGTGATAACAGATGAATATACGATAATTTAAACCTTAATCCTATATACGATAATGCCCTTGTGATAACAGATGAATATACGATAATTTAAACCTTAATCCTATATACGATAATGCCCTTGTGATAACAGATGAATATACGATAATTTAAACCTTAATGCTATATACGATAATGCCCTTGTGATAACAGATGAATATACGATAATTTAAACCTTAATCCTATATACGATAATGCCCTTGTGATAACAGATGAATATACGATAATTTAAACCTTAATGCTATATACGATAATGCCCTTGTGATAACAGATGAATATACGATAATTTAAACCTTAATCCTATATACGATAATGCCCTTGTGATAACAGATGAATATACGATAATTTAAACCTTAATCCTATATACGATAATGCCCTTGTGATAACAGATGAATATACGATAATTTAAACTTTAATCCTATATACGATAATGCCCTTGTGATAACAGATGAATATACGATAATTTAAACCTTAATCCTATATACGATAATGCCCTTGTGATAACAGATGAATATACGATAATTTAAACCTTAATCCTATATACGATAATGCCCTTGTGATAACAGATGAATATACGATAATTTAAACCTTAATCCTATATACGATAATGCCCTTGTGATAACAGATGAATATACGATAATTTAAACCTTAATCCTATATACGATAATGCCCTTGTGATAACAGATGAATATACGATAATTTAAACCTTAATCCTATATACGATAATGCCCTTGTGATAACAGATGAATATACGATAATTTAAACCTTAATCCTATATACGATAATGCCCTTGTGATAACAGATGAATATACGATAATTTAAACCTTAATGCTATATACGATAATGCCCTTGTGATAACAGATGAATATACGATAATTTAAACCTTAATGCTATATACGATAATGCCCTTGTGATAACAGATGAATATACGATAATTTAAACCTTAATGCTATATACGATAATGCCCTTGTGATAACAGATGAATATACGATAATTTAAACCTTAATCCTATATACGATAATGCCCTTGTGATAACAGATGAATATACGATAATTTAAGCCTTAATGCTATATACGATAATGCCCTTGTGATAACAGATGAATATACGATAATTTAAGCCTTAATCCTATATACGATAATGCCCTTGTGATAACAGATGAATATACGATAATTTAAGCCTTAATCCTATATACGATAATGCCCTTGTGATAACAGATGAATATACGATAATTTAAGCCTTAATCCTATATACGATAATGCCCTTGTGATAACAGATGAATATACGATAATTTAAGCCTTAATCCTATATACGATAATGCCCTTGTGATAACAGATGAATATACGATAATTTAAGCCTTAATCCTATATACGATAATGCCCTTGTGATAACAGATGAATATACGATATTTTAAACCTTAATCCTATATACGATAATGCCCTTGTGATAACAGATGAATATACGATAATTTAAGCCTTAATCCTATATACGATAATGCCCTTGTGATAACAGATGAATATACGATAATTTAAGCCTTAATCCTATATACGATAATGCCCTTGTGATAACAGATGAATATACAATAATTTAAACCTTAATCCTATATACGATAATGCCCTTGTGATAACAGATGAATATACGATAATTTAAACCTTAATCCTATATACGATAATGCCCTTGTGATAACAGATGAATATACGATAATTTAAACCTTAATCCTATATACGATAATGCCCTTGTGATAACAGATGAATATACAATAATTTAAACCTTAATCCTATATACGATAATGCCCTTGTGATAACAGATGAATATACGATAATTTAAACCTTAATCCTATATACGATAATGCCCTTGTGATAACAGATGAATATACGATAATTTAAACCTTAATCCTATATACGATAATGCCCTTGTGATAACAGATGAATATACGATAATTTAAACCTTAATCCTATATACGATAATGCCCTTGTGATAACAGATGAATATACGATAATTTAAACCTTAATCCTATATACGATAATGCCCTTGTGATAACAGATGAATATACGATAATTTAAACCTTAATCCTATATACGATAATGCCCTTGTGATAACAGATGAATATACGATAATTTAAACCTTAATCCTATATACGATAATGCCCTTGTGATAACAGATGAATATACGATAATTTAAACCTTAATCCTATATACGATAATGCCCTTGTGATAACAGATGAATATACGATAATTTAAACCTTAATGCTATATACGATAATGCCCTTGTGATAACAGATGAATATACGATAATTTAAACCTTAATGCTATATACGATAATGCCCTTGTGATAACAGATGAATATACGATAATTTAAACCTTAATCCTATATACGATAATGCCCTTGTGATAACAGATGAATATACGATAATTTAAACCTTAATCCTATATACGATAATGCCCTTGTGATAACAGATGAATATACGATAATTTAAACCTTAATCCTATATACGATAATGCCCTTGTGATAACAGATGAATATACGATAATTTAAGCCTTAATGCTATATACGATAATGCCCTTGTGATAACAGATGAATATACGATAATTTAAGCCTTAATCCTATATACGATAATGCCCTTGTGATAACAGATGAATATACGATAATTTAAACCTTAATCCTATATACGATAATGCCCTTGTGATAACAGATGAATATACGATAATTTAAACCTTAATCCTATATACGATAATGCCCTTGTGATAACAGATGAATATACGATAATTTAAACCTTAATCCTATATACGATAATGCCCTTGTGATAACAGATGAATATACGATAATTTAAACCTTAATCCTATATACGATAATGCCCTTGTGATAACAGATGAATATACGATAATTTAAACCTTAATCCTATATACGATAATGCCCTTGTGATAACAGATGAATATACGATAATTTAAACCTTAATGCTATATACGATAATGCCCTTGTGATAACAGATGAATATACGATAATTTAAACCTTAATGCTATATACGATAATGCCCTTGTGATAACAGATGAATATACGATAATTTAAACCTTAATCCTATATACGATAATACCCTTGTGATAACAGATGAATATACGATAATTTAAACCTTAATCCTATATACGATAATGCCCTTGTGATAACAGATGAATATACGATAATTTAAACCTTAATCCTATATACGATAATGCCCTTGTGATAACAGATGAATATACGATAATTTAAACCTTAATGCTATATACGATAATGCCCTTGTGATAACAGATGAATATACGATAATTTAAACCTTAATGCTATATACGATAATGCCCTTGTGATAACAGATGAATATACGATAATTTTAAGACTTAATGCTATATACGATAATACCCTTGCGATAACAGATGAATATACGATAATTTAAACCTTAATGCTATATACGATAATGCCCTTGTGATAACAGATGAATATACGATAATTTAAACCTTAATCCTATATACGATAATGCCCTTGTGATAACAGATGAATATACGATAATTTAAACCTTAATGCTATATACGATAATGCCCTTGTGATAACAGATGAATATACGATAATTTTAAGACTTAATGCTATATACGATAATACCCTTGCGATAATAGATGAATATACGATAATTTTAAGACTTAATGTTATATACGATAATGACCTTGTGATAACAGATGAATATACGATAATTTAAACCTTAATCCTATATACGATAATGCCCTTGTGATAACAGATGAATATACGATAATTTAAACCTTAATCCTATATACGATAATGCCCTTGTGATAACAGATGAATATACGATAATTTAAACCTTAATCCTATATACGATAATGCCCTTGTGATAACAGATGAATATACGATAATTTAAACCTTAATCCTATATACGATAATGCCCTTGTGATAACAGATGAATATACGATAATTTAAACCTTAATCCTATATACGATAATGCCCTTGTGATAACAGATGAATATACGATAATTTAAACCTTAATCCTATATACGATAATGCCCTTGTGATAACAGATGAATATACGATAATTTAAACCTTAATCCTATATACGATAATGCCCTTGTGATAACAGATGAATATACGATAATTTAAACCTTAATGCTATATACGATAATGCCCTTGTGATAACAGATGAATATACGATAATTTAAACCTTAATCCTATATACGATAATGCCCTTGTGATAACAGATGAATATACGATAATTTAAACCTTAATCCTATATACGATAATGCCCTTGTGATAACAGATGAATATACGATAATTTAAACCTTAATCCTATATACGATAATGCCCTTGTGATAACAGATGAATATACGATAATTTAAACCTTAATCCTATATACGATAATGCCCTTGTGATAACAGATGAATATACGATAATTTAAACCTTAATCCTATATACGATAATGCCCTTGTGATAACAGATGAATATACGATAATTTAAACCTTAATCCTATATACGATAATGCCCTTGTGATAACAGATGAATATACGATAATTTAAACCTTAATCCTATATACGATAATGCCCTTGTGATAACAGATGAATATACGATAATTTAAACCTTAATGCTATATACGATAATGCCCTTGTGATAACAGATGAATATACGATAATTTAAACCTTAATCCTATATACGATAATGCCCTTGTGATAACAGATGAATATACGATAATTTAAACCTTAATCCTATATACGATAATGCCCTTGTGATAACAGATGAATATATGATAATTTAAACTTTAATCCTATATACGATAATGCCCTTGTGATAACAGATGAATATACGATAATTTAAACCTTAATCCTATATACGATAATGCCCTTGTGATAACAGATGAATATACGATAATTTAAACCTTAATCCTATATACGATAATGCCCTTGTGATAACAGATGAATATACGATAATTTAAACCTTAATCCTATATACGATAATGCCCTTGTGATAACAGATGAATATACGATAATTTAAACCTTAATCCTATATACGATAATGCCCTTGTGATAACAGATGAATATACGATAATTTAAACCTTAATCCTATATACGATAATGCCCTTGTGATAACAGATGAATATACGATAATTTAAACCTTAATCCTATATACGATAATGCCCTTGTGCTAACAGATGAATATACGATAATTTAAACCTTAATCCTATATACGATAATGCCCTTGTGCTAACAGATGAATATACGATAATTTAAACCTTAATCCTATATACGATAATGCCCTTGTGATAACAGATGAATATACGATAATTTAAACCTTAATCCTATATACGATAATGCCCTTGTGATAACAGATGAATATACGATAATTTAAACCTTAATCCTATATACGATAATGCCCTTGTGATAACAGATGAATATACGATAATTTAAACCTTAATCCTATATACGATAATGCCCTTGTGATAACAGATGAATATACGATAATTTAAACCTTAATCCTATATACGATAATGCCCTTGTGATAACAGATGAATATACGATAATTTAAACCTTAATCCTATATACGATAATGCCCTTGTGATAACAGATGAATATACGATAATTTAAACCTTAATGCTATATACGATAATGCCCTTGTGATAACAGATGAATATACGATAATTTAAACCTTAATGCTATATACGATAATGCCCTTGTGATAACAGATGAATATACGATAATTTAAACCTTAATGCTATATACGATAATGCCCTTGTGATAACAGATGAATATACGATAATTTAAACCTTAATCCTATATACGATAATGCCCTTGTGATAACAGATGAATATACGATAATTTAAGCCTTAATGCTATATACGATAATGCCCTTGTGATAACAGATGAATATACGATAATTTAAGCCTTAATCCTATATACGATAATGCCCTTGTGATAACAGATGAATATACGATAATTTAAGCCTTAGTCCTATATACGATAATGCCCTTGTGATAACAGATGAATATACGATAATTTAAGCCTTAATCCTATATACGATAATGCCCTTGTGATAACAGATGAATATACGATAATTTAAGCCTTAATCCTATATACGATAATGCCCTTGTGATAACAGATGAATATACGATAATTTAAGCCTTAATCCTATATACGATAATGCCCTTGTGATAACAGATGAATATACGATAATTTAAGCCTTAATCCTATATACGATAATGCCCTTGTGATAACAGATGAATATACGATAATTTAAGTCTTAATCCTATATACGATAATGCCCTTGTGATAACAGATGAATATACGATAATTTAAGCCTTAATCCTATATACGATAATGCCCTTGTGATAACAGATGAATATACAATAATTTAAACCTTAATCCTATATACGATAATGCCCTTGTGATAACAGATGAATATACGATAATTTAAACCTTAATCCTATATACGATAATGCCCTTGTGATAACAGATGAATATACGATAATTTAAACCTTAATCCTATATACGATAATGCCCTTGTGATAACAGATGAATATACAATAATTTAAACCTTAATCCTATATACGATAATGCCCTTGTGATAACAGATGAATATACGATAATTTAAACCTTAATCCTATATACGATAATGCCCTTGTGATAACAGATGAATATACGATAATTTAAACCTTAATCCTATATACGATAATGCCCTTGTGATAACAGATGAATATACGATAATTTAAACCTTAATCCTATATACGATAATGCCCTTGTGATAACAGATGAATATACGATAATTTAAACCTTAATCCTATATACGATAATGCCCTTGTGATAACAGATGAATATACGATAATTTAAACCTTAATCCTATATACGATAATGCCCTTGTGATAACAGATGAATATACGATAATTTAAACCTTAATCCTATATACGATAATGCCCTTGTGATAACAGATGAATATACGATAATTTAAACCTTAATCCTATATACGATAATGCCCTTGTGATAACAGATGAATATACGATAATTTAAACCTTAATCCTATATACGATAATGCCCTTGTGATAACAGATGAATATACGATAATTTAAACCTTAATCCTATATACGATAATGCCCTTGTGATAACAGATGAATATACGATAATTTAAACCTTAATCCTATATACGATAATGCCCTTGTGATAACAGATGAATATACGATAATTTAAACCTTGATCCTATATACGATAATGCCCTTGTGATAACAGATGAATATACGATAATTTAAACCTTAATCCTATATACGATAATGCCCTTGTGATAACAGATGAATATACGATAATTTAAACCTTAATCCTATATACGATAATGCCCTTGTGATAACAGATGAATATACGATAATTTAAACCTTAATCCTATATACGATAATGCCCTTGTGATAACAGATGAATATACGATAATTTAAACCTTAATGCTATATACGATAATGCCCTTGTGATAACAGATGAATATACGATAATTTAAACCTTAATCCTATATACGATAATGCCCTTGTGATAACAGATGAATATACGATAATTTAAACCTTAATCCTATATACGATAATGCCCTTGTGATAACAGATGAATATACGATAATTTAAACCTTAATCCTATATACGATAATGCCCTTGTGATAACAGATGAATATACGATAATTTAAACCTTAATCCTATATACGATAATGCCCTTGTGATAACAGATGAATATACGATAATTTAAGCCTTAATGCTATATACGATAATGCCCTTGTGATAACAGATGAATATACGATAATTTAAACCTTAATGCTATATACGATAATGCCCTTGTGATAACAGATGAATATACGATAATTTAAGCCTTAATCCTATATACGATAATGCCCTTGTGATAACAGATGAATATACGATAATTTAAACCTTAATCCTATATACGATAATGCCCTTGTGATAACAGATGAATATACGATAATTTAAACCTTAATCCTATATACGATAATGCCCTTGTGATAACAGATGAATATACGATAATTTAAACCTTAATCCTATATACGATAATGCCCTTGTGATAACAGATGAATATACGATAATTTAAACCTTAATCCTATATACGATAATGCCCTTGTGATAACAGATGAATATACGATAATTTAAACCTTAATCCTATATACGATAATGCCCTTGTGATAACAGATGAATATACGATAATTTAAACCTTAATGCTATATACGATAATGCCCTTGTGATAACAGATGAATATACGATAATTTAAACCTTAATGCTATATACGATAATGCCCTTGTGATAACAGATGAATATACGATAATTTAAACCTTAATGCTATATACGATAATGCCCTTGTGATAACAGATGAATATACGATAATTTAAACCTTAATCCTATATACGATAATGCCCTTGTGATAACAGATGAATATACGATAATTTAAACCTTAATCCTATATACGATAATGCCCTTGTGATAACAGATGAATATACGATAATTTAAACCTTAATCCTATATACGATAATGCCCTTGTGATAACAGATGAATATACGATAATTTAAACCTTAATCCTATATACGATAATGCCCTTGTGATAACAGATGAATATACGATAATTTAAACCTTAATCCTATATACGATAATGCCCTTGTGATAACAGATGAATATACGATAATTTAAACCTTAATCCTATATACGATAATGCCCTTGTGATAACAGATGAATATACGATAATTTAAACCTTAATCCTATATACGATAATGCCCTTGTGATAACAGATGAATATACGATAATTTAAACCTTAATCCTATATACGATAATGCCCTTGTGATAACAGATGAATATACGATAATTTAAACCTTAATCCTATATACGATAATGCCCTTGTGATAACAGATGAATATACGATAATTTAAACCTTAATCCTATATACGATAATGCCCTTGTGATAACAGATGAATATACGATAATTTAAACCTTAATCCTATATACGATAATGCCCTTGTGATAACAGATGAATATACGATAATTTAAACCTTAATCCTATATACGATAATGCCCTTGTGATAACAGATGAATATACGATAATTTAAACCTTAATGCTATATACGATAATGCCCTTGTGATAACAGATGAATATACGATAATTTAAACCTTAATCCTATATACGATAATGCCCTTGTGATAACAGATGAATATACGATAATTTAAACCTTAATCCTATATACGATAATGCCCTTGTGATAACAGATGAATATACGATAATTTAAACTTTAATCCTATATACGATAATGCCCTTGTGATAACAGATGAATATACGATAATTTAAACCTTAATCCTATATACGATAATGCCCTTGTGATAACAGATGAATATACGATAATTTAAACCTTAATCCTATATACGATAATGCCCTTGTGATAACAGATGAATATACGATAATTTAAACCTTAATCCTATATACGATAATGCCCTTGTGATAACAGATGAATATACGATAATTTAAACCTTAATCCTATATACGATAATGCCCTTGTGATAACAGATGAATATACGATAATTTAAACCTTAATCCTATATACGATAATGCCCTTGTGATAACAGATGAATATACGATAATTTAAACCTTAATCCTATATACGATAATGCCCTTGTGATAACAGATGAATATACGATAATTTAAACCTTAATGCTATATACGATAATGCCCTTGTGATAACAGATGAATATACGATAATTTAAACCTTAATGCTATATACGATAATGCCCTTGTGATAACAGATGAATATACGATAATTTAAACCTTAATGCTATATACGATAATGCCCTTGTGATAACAGATGAATATACGATAATTTAAACCTTAATGCTATATACGATAATGCCCTTGTGATAACAGATGAATATACGATAATTTAAACCTTAATGCTATATACGATAATGCCCTTGTGATAACAGATGAATATACGATAATTTAAACCTTAATGCTATATACGATAATGCCCTTGTGATAACAGATGAATATACGATAATTTAAACCTTAATGCTATATACGATAATGCCCTTGTGATAACAGATGAATATACGATAATTTAAGCCTTAATGCTATATACGATAATGCCCTTGTGATAACAGATGAATATACGATAATTTAAGCCTTAATGCTATATACGATAATGCCCTTGTGATAACAGATGAATATACGATAATTTAAGCCTTAATGCTATATACGATAATGCCCTTGTGATAACAGATGAATATACGATAATTTAAGCCTTAATCCTATATACGATAATGCCCTTGTGATAACAGATGAATATACGATAATTTAAGCCTTAATCCTATATACGATAATGCCCTTGTGATAACAGATGAATATACGATAATTTAAGCCTTAATCCTATATACGATAATGCCCTTGTGATAACAGATGAATATACGATAATTTAAGCCTTAATCCTATATACGATAATGCCCTTGTGATAACAGATGAATATACGATAATTTAAGCCTTAATCCTATATACGATAATGCCCTTGTGATAACAGATGAATATACAATAATTTAAGCCTTAATCCTATATACGATAATGCCCTTGTGATAACAGATGAATATACGATAATTTAAACCTTAATCCTATATACGATAATGCCCTTGTGATAACAGATGAATATACGATAATTTAAACCTTAATCCTATATACGATAATGCCCTTGTGATAACAGATGAATATACAATAATTTAAACCTTAATCCTATATACGATAATGCCCTTGTGATAACAGATGAATATACGATAATTTAAACCTTAATCCTATATACGATAATGCCCTTGTGATAACAGATGAATATACGATAATTTAAACCTTAATCCTATATACGATAATGCCCTTGTGATAACAGATGAATATACGATAATTTAAACCTTAATCCTATATACGATAATGCCCTTGTGATAACAGATGAATATACGATAATTTAAACCTTAATCCTATATACGATAATGCCCTTGTGATAACAGATGAATATACGATAATTTAAACCTTAATCCTATATACGATAATGCCCTTGTGATAACAGATGGATATACGATAATTTAAACCTTAATGCTATATACGATAATGCCCTTGTGATAATAGATGTATATACGATAATTTAAACCTTAATCCTATATACGATAATGCCCTTGTGATAACAGATGAATATACGATAATTTAAACCTTAATCCTATATACGATAATGCCCTTGTGATAACAGATGAATATACGATAATTTAAACCTTAATCCTATATACGATAATGCCCTTGCGATAATAGGTGAATATACGATCATTTTAGAAGGTAAACTTTTTAGTAGTTTTTGAATGTGCAAATAAATTGGAGGTGTGCATTAAAGAATTATAAAACACACATTTTAACAGTCATTCTCGCGAAAATAAATCAATAACGATTTGAGAATTGGTAACCCTGCATTCCTGCATCCATCACATTTACGTGGAGGTGGCAATATTGTTTGCTCATGATAGATGGCTCTATTATTCGCTCACGTGAATGTTAGGGCCTTTGTTTGGATGTGAAAAACAAAGAAGTTAGAATCGTTCTGTGGCAAGTGAAATTAAGTATCGTGTAATTACTTTGCGTAACTAAGTATGATAAGGATAGTGACACCGATATGGAGTTTGAAACTGAAGATTACTATATAAGTTGATATTATTAGTAGTATTATACTTGTTTTTACAATTATCACGCCTATGACGAATATACAATTTTCTTATAATATACGATAATTTTAAGGACGAAAATCGATAATTTTATTCTCCGAGGTTGGCAACGCTGGTTGCCTTTTTGATTAGTAGTTACGGAGCCCCCAATAGCGCACGATCATCATTTGTTTCATTTATGGGTAGGAATAGAGGTCTTCATGACGGAACATGTAGTTATAATGAAAACTTGTTACAAATGTGGTGAATATTGTGCAGGTACTGTTCGCAAACTCCGTAGAATATTAGATCAACGTCATCACAGCCGGCTTATTCGATACATTTACATTGACCAAACATTTTACGGAGTTTGGGAACAGTCTCTTGAACAACATTCACAAACTTTGTAACAAGTTTTCACTATGACAACGTGACGTGAAGCGCTTCATTCCTACACGTAAAGAAAACAGATGACGATCGTGCGCTATTCGGCGCTCTGTGACTACTAATCACAAAAGGCAACAGATGAAAATCGTGTAACGTTCAGTGCTGCCAACTTACTGGAAGAGAAATGGCGGGCATTTTGAAAGTTACGTTATGTTGTGGGTTACCCTTTACAGGTACGCCATCACTCATATAGAAAAGCTGTATTTAGGAATCGATTCGATATTTCAAATAAAGATGTCATCTTCATTTATATCTCTCTATAAAATCATAATGGTAGAAAGTTACTACTACATTCTGTTTCAATATTTAATTCGCAGTTCGGAAGTCTACCATAGTTCTACATTATGAAACAAGACTCACTTTTTTCCTATGAAAACTGCCCTTATTATTAGTGTATTGTTCGTTATCTTCGTGGACTTTCTTTTACAATCCTATTATGGCAGTATGTTTGTTAGAGATTCATTGTAATCCAAATGAAAGGAATTACAGCGTATTGTCATAAAAAATAAGGATACATGAAACCTGTAGTTTAGAAGTTTTCGTTAAAATCAAACTAGGAGGGCTATTTGTTAAAGAGAGGTAGGATTGTCAGTAGAAACAGCACTAGTAAAGATTGCGCGATACATGTTTGGTTATTTCTAGTGAGGAGCAAATGCAAGATCAAGACCAACTCTCGGGTGGTCTTAGTCGTGGTCTTGGTGTTGCACATCCAGTCTCGGTCTTGGTCTTGCATACCCGGTCTTGGTCTTGCATAACCGGTCTTGGTCTTGCATAACAGGTCTTGGTCTTGCATAACCAGTCTTGGTCTTGCATAACCGGTCTTGGTCTTGCATACTCGGTTTTGGTCTTGCATAACCGGTCTTGGTCTTGCATAACCGGTCTTGGTCTTGCATAACCGGCCGTGGTCTTGCATAACCGGTCTTGGTCTTGCATAACCGGCCGTGGTCTTGCATAACCGGTCTTGGTCTTGCATAC
Organism: Thermobia domestica; assembly: GCF_964235325.1. Classification (NCBI taxonomy): domain Eukaryota; kingdom Metazoa; phylum Arthropoda; class Insecta; order Zygentoma; family Lepismatidae; genus Thermobia; species Thermobia domestica. The sequence continues at coordinate 271,225,798 of NC_137462.1, forward strand.
CCGGTCTTGGTCTTGCATACCCGTTCTTGGTCTTGCATAACCGGTCTTGGTCTTGCATAACCGGTCTTGGTATTGCATACCCGGTCTTGGTCTTGCATAACCGGTCTTGGTCTTGCAAAACAGGTCTTGGTCTTGCATACCCGGTCTTGGTCTTGCATAACCGGTCTTGGTCTTGCATACCCGGTCTTGGTCTTGCATAACCGGTCTTGGTCTTGCATAACCGGCCTTGGTCTTGCATAACCGGTCTTGGTCTTGCATAACAGGTCTTGGTCTTGCATACCCGGTCTTGGTCTTGCATAACCGGTCTTGGTCTTGCATAACCGGTCTTGGTCTTGCATACCCGGTCTTGGTCTTGCATAACCGGCCTTGGTCTTGCATAACCGGCCTTGGTCTTGCATAACCGGTCTTGGTCTTGCATACCCGGTCTTGGTCTTGCATAACCGGTCTTGGTCTTGCAAAACAGGTCTTGGTCTTGCATACCCGGTCTTGGTCTTGCATAACCGGTCTTGGTCTTGCATACTCGGTTTTGGTCTTGCTTGCAAGAGTCTTGCAAGTCTTGCTTTTAACAAATCTAATGCTTTTCATAGGCAAATTTTACTCTGGATATAAGGGATAATAAATTCTACAATGCGCCAATAGTAACGGAAATACTATGTTTCCATATGTTTCTAAATGTAATATAGTTCACCTTCCTGTAAGTATGATGATAGTATACAACATAGGCGATGACCTTTATTTTTTTTCAATGGGTGCCCACGTTTCACTACTTGTAAGATAAATCACAACGTTTCGTAATCTTTTCTTTACTTTTAACAGATCCAATACTCCACTGGTTCCCAGACTGGTGAGGCTACTCCTGCGATGCAAGAAAGAAAATGGCACAGATTACTGAAATACCATGGATTGCAAAATTATTTTTAAATTCTAAAGGCGTCAATTTTTTAAAACTACGATTAGCTCATCTACGATTGAACAAATTTCCAATTAAATATCGAGACCTTGTTTTACTGATTTCAATATGTACTCTATGGGGCAGAAGTGGACAAACATCGTGCTCGTAGGTTTTCTCGGGGTTCTACCGTTTCCTCCCACTTTCTTCATTCCACCATTTCATTCATTTCTCATCTTCACCGTCTCATTTAGTCTAACCGGCATAATCGTGGGACGTAAAACTTAAAGATTTCATTTCATTTTTCATTCTATTGGGCAGAAACATAGTGGATAGTTTCAAATATCTAGGAACAATATTAACAGACGAAAATCATATTCATGAAGAAATTAAATGTCGCCTAAAATCAGGGAATTCGTGTTATTATTCAGTTCAAAATCTCTTGTCGTCGCGAATTCTGTCAAGGAATTTGAAGCTTAAAAAATATAAAACTATAATCATGCCTGTTGTTCTGTATGGTTGCGAAACATGGTCGCTTTCTCTGAGGAAAGAACATAGACTGAAAGTATTTGAGAATAATATCCTGAAACGAATATCCGGACCCGAGAGGAACGGGAATGGAGAATGGCGGAAACTTCATAACGTGGAACTACAGAACTTATACGGTTTACCAAACATTGTTAGGGTCATCAAGTCTAGGAGGCTTAGGTGGGCAGGTCATATAGCTAGGATGGAAGAAAGTAGAAACACTTTCAAAGTCTTGACTGGAAGACCAATCGGAAAACGACCACTAGGAAGACCTAGGCGCAGATGGGAGGACAAAATTAAGATGGGTCTCGCAGAGATAGGTATACAAAGTAGAAACTGGATCCAATTAGCTAAGGATAGAAGTCAGTGGAGACTAGTGGAGTCAGTGGAGTCAGTGAAGTCAGTGGTTTTGTGAACGCAGCATTGAACCTCCGAGTTCCACAGGCCATAGAGTTAGTTTTTATCGGACAGAAACTTGAACATTACGCAAAAGTAGTGAAAAAAACGAATGAGAAGGTTTTAGAAATAGTACCAGTAGGAAAAAAAAAGAATTTTAGATGTAATTAAGAGGAGGAAGAGGAACTGGTTGGGACAGTGACTGAGGAGGAACTGTATTATGAGGGATATGTTAGAGGGTATGGTGGAAGGGAAGAGAGAGAGGGGAGAATGAGACTGTCGTTGAAGGAAGGTATTTAAACAGAAAATTGCTACGTGAAGATGAAGAGACTAGCTGGGGGCCACCTGCATCGAAACTTCTTAGTTGCAGGAAGTGACCTGTCAACAATGGAAGAATAACTATGATGATGATGATATGTTTAGCAACATTCGCCAAAAAGAGAGAAATAATATTGAATACAATCAAGCCAGATTTGAAGAAATCTGCAATATTTCGAGTTTGCTGGTGCTTTAATGGAAATAAGTCCTGCACTTCGTTCTTATGCAGTGATAAAAGAGGTTTTTTCATTCCTGAAGTGTATCCATTTTTCATTTTTGTTGCCACTTTCTTCTTTGATTTTTTGCATAGTTTGCATAACTCATAGGGATTCTTCCCACTTCCCGCAACAACTTCGAAGTACGCATGAAAGTTACTTTTTGCGCTCGCCATTTGCTTTTCTTATTTTCCAAATTTCTTCTTACTGGACGTTTGTGGCGTTTCGTCAGCAGACTGTCTGAGGCAAAGGAACTGAAGGGTGAAAGACAAACTTTTCTTTTACTATATTTATCCTAGGACCCCAAATTTTACCAGGTTGAAGGTCAAAGGATTAACACCTGTAGACTAGTGCAGGCCCGTAGCCAGCCCAAAAATGTAGGGGGGGGAGGGCTGAAGTTAGGGGGGCCCGATCCAACCATATGATAGTTCATCACCATATTATAGTTCATTTGCAAGAATACCGTGAAAATTTTAGGGGGCAGCAAAAATTTAGGAGGGTCAGCCCTCCTAGACCCTCGATGGATACGGGCCTAGACTAGCGTATGATTTCCCGATAAGTAATCCTCGTTGTTTAAAAACGCAGGAGAGCATCGTAATCCAGCACCAATGATACATTTCTTTGTGTGTAACAAGCTTTGATTAGAATGACACCTGTATGGATTGTAAACGAGTAATAGCTACAGAAAATGCGAACAACCGATTCAGAAAACGACACACTGTAGCTATATGTTACAGGGGCAGATCGACTCACACGGATTGCATAAACTCCTGGATGCACATTTAGAAATTCAAGTGAAAGATGTAATGATTTTTCACTTTTTTACATTCTATAAAACAAATTCAAGTTGTACCGGTAGTTGTGCAAGACTATTACGCAAGAGTCTTGGTCTTGCAGGTATGGTTTTAGTCTTGGTCTTGATCTTGCATGCAAGACGCTTGCATAAACTGTAAGACCAAGACTCTTGCACTCATTACTAGTTATTTCCTCTGTACACATTAAATTATTTTTCTACATAGTTACAATGGTTGTTTAAATATTTATCGTAGCGTTCGACAAGCTTCTGTATGACCACAGCGTAGAGATCACCCACCTGTAATCGAAGTCACTCTTTAACTGCGGCAATTGGCTATGCTTATTGTTTCTGTCGAAATGCGCAAGCGCGATATGTTCCAGCATGCCTTGGACATGAGGCGATACCAGTTGCAGTCATAGCGCCATTGTGTAGGGTTCAATGTGGGCAGTTAAAATGTTTCGTCAAATTGAGCATGCTGCCAAGTGTGAAATAAGGTCTGTGATTCCAATTTGACTGCAAAGAACGTGTCAGCAGTGTAACTTCATCGCCAGATATGAAGTTTTCAGTCTAAATACAATGAGTGATGTAGCATTCCATAGTATGCTACATGGAGTTTGGAGCTGCCGACTTTTCAAAGGGTTACTTTGGATCACCCTGTATATGCTGGTTTCAGGACGTTGAAAAGAAAAATGGACTAACAATAAAACAATAAAAGAAAAGAAGAACGAAAAATGTATAAACATCTATTATGTAAAAATCTAAATGATACTGTTAATTGCTTGATTGAGAAATTCTATTTTGTTTGCCTTATAAAAAAAAAGTAAAATCTTTTTGTAGCGAAAGAAAGAGCGAATACTTGCGAAGCAGGTTTGTACGGTAACAATTTCAAGGTTGTGTCGTATGACGTTGTGTCTGTTTGTTTGCGTAAATGTATGCGATCATTCAAGGACGGGTGGGGTAATGTTCATGATAAACCGTCATCGGGCAGACTTTCTATAATCACAGACGAATTGGTGCGTGCAGTTGACCACGCGTGCAGTTGCACTAAAATCAAAAGTTAATATGATTTCTTTTGTTAGAAGCTACTAGACCACCCACCATACAGATCGGACCTTGAAGACGAACATTTATCATTTGTTACCTATCTGAAGCAGTTTGTCGCTGGTCAGAGATTTGACACCCAAGAAGAAGTGAAAATAACGGTTCAAGATTGGCTTCGGTTACAAACGGCTATTTCTATGACGTGGACATACAAAAACTTGTCGAATGCTATGATCTATATATTAAAATGCTAGGTTTATATGTTTGTCCCCAATCCTTTAGCCAATGAGATCTCGAAAACCACAAGTGTTAGAAATGTGCCATTTTCGCTGGTTGATTCCAAATTTTGGGTAGATTGTCCAGTTCTAATTGAATATATAAACATGGCCGTTATCTCTTTATTACATTTTTAGGGATACACTAGAAGTGTTGAAATTTTAAAAAGTAAAGCATCATATCCTACGAGTTAAGTTGAATTGATTTTGAGTTTAACGTCCAGTTCAGCAGCGAGGCTATATGGGACGTGGACCTACTGATTAACGTGCAATCCGAACCACATGAGCTCACACCGGGAATCGAACCCGGGCCTTCCACGCCAAAGGCGCGTACACTAACCGCTTAGCCACGGAAGAGCTCTCATATCCTATGAGTTATACATTCCAACACCATATATTTGTATATAGGATTTGTATATCTCTCAGGCGTTTGTTTCACGGCCAAATAATAATGAAAGACGAAGAATAACCATTTCTCCAGTCTAAGATAAAGCTTTATTGTTTCAAGTGTTTGCCCAATGAGCACCATATATGACTGACGTTATAATTAATTGTGTATAATTTATTTGCTTATTACATACTGCATACAAGAAGAAAGAAAACTCTGATCATACATGTATTAGAAACTCCAACCGGGGGTAGACTCAAATCCTGCAAACGGTATGAGACAATTGAAAAAACCTCCCCTTAACGATACTTCTTCCCGATTTTTTTTTTTAATCAAGACGTCTTTCACTTGTGTCTGTAAAGGGACATTTACAGATGTTGTGAGGTATGACAAGGAAATTCATGCACATATGTGAATGATGCGCTGTGTTGAGAGCGCAGGTTCAGCTAGTAAATCAGTAAACAAACATGATAAATACATAGAAAAAAAAGCTGAATACGTATAGAGGAAATAACCAAATATGCATTACTCTATCATTACTAGGTTTGTATCATTGAGAATCGGATCTTACTTAAAAAATATTTCTCGTAAATAATATTTAAATGCCCACAACACCTTGTGTAGGCTACTTTGTATTTGTTGTGTTTCTTAATCGGAGAAAAAGAAGTTTTAAAACAGTTGAACAGTGTCGTGAACATCTCCGATCTTCTAGGAAAGTCGTTTCTACTTTGAAACATTATCTGAAATTGGATAGTTGAAACTAAAGCTCTTCGGCTGCTCTAAATTGCCTCTTTTATCACTTTTACGACACCTTCGACAGGTAAGAGATAATCATTTGGAAATGGGAGTTACTGTCAATGACTTTTCCCGAAGGCAAGAGTGATTGCTGAAAAGCGGAAAGAAGAGAACATTTTAAACAGACATTTAAGAGTATTTTTGTTGCAATTTGTATCTTAATTTATTAAGGTTTTGAGCCAGAGACGCTTGCAGGGTGTTCTCCAAGGGGGGATGACCAATTCCAAGGAGGGAGCAAAAGATCGTCACATAAGCACAGTCGAAAACGCACGAACACTTTGGTTCACACATGCATATATTCCATAATATAAAACCAGAATTACGAGGGGGGCTGAAAAGAAAATAAATAAAAGTGTTGGTGTATGAAAGCCTCATATCTTAATATGTAACTGTATTAAAATCAACTCAATTGTAGTTCTACAACATCTGTCATTGCAGGTAGAAAATAAGACGGAGGAGGCACGAGTAAAGTTTCACGTCGTCGGAGCTGAAGACTGTTATGAAGTTCTTATGGCTCCAGGAAAAGTCTGCAAAGGAAATTCGTATAGAGATGTGCAAAATAATGGGAGAGAAATGTTCTTCATGCAGTTGTAAAACCTGGATATTACGTTTTAAGACTGGCTATTTCACGGTGAAAGACGATCCGCGCAAGAGACGGCTGCCAAATTTGTCACCCTAGGATTTCGATTTTTCCTCCACCCACCTTACTCACCAGATTTGGCCCTTTCTGACTATTCTGTATTTCTAAATTTGGAAAACCACCGATTTAAGGACATTTCTGACGTCAGACAGGCTCCTGCGAGCTGGTTTGAGGAACAACTTTTTTTTTTTTTTTTTTTTTTTTTCAGAAAAGCTAGAAAAGCTTCAACAACGCTGTCGAAAGTGCAGTGATATCAATGGGGAATACGTAGAATAATCATGTAATCTCGGATCTTTGACACTTGTTTTCTTGGCAAATCCAAGAACTTTTCAGCACTCCCTGGTATTTACGCACATATTCTTAATATTTAGTCAATAAACTTTAGTATGTAATATAATGTCGTTCGTAAACTAGTATATAAAATACTATTGTAGTACCTGGTATATTAAGTATTACATTATGTGAGAGAAAATTAGTATGTTTTGACATATATTTCTACGAACTGAACTCCCTTGACTGAAAATCCAGAAGGCAACTGGTCCCTTGACCCCCTCCACGCTGTAGGTGGCCATTTTTACCACCAAAATTTCTTCCTGTCCGTGTGTCCGGGACACAAGAAATCCCAAGGGGAGAATCGAGTTCGTTGATGGAGGTGCTATTCAAACCGGAAGTGCTAAATATAACCATTTCCGGTTTTAACGTTGAACACTACAGTTTAAAAACAGTAATAGATAGAAAGAAGCTGTTTTCAGCAATCAGTTAAGCATTCCGAGACTATATATAATCTCTCAACTGAAACCGGAAGTAGTAAAAATTTCTCAAATTTTCAATGCTAACTGAAAAAAATATGTCTTGTCATATGAACCAAATTCCTTCAGGTGTGTACACGAGACACTGCTGCTTGTTTCTTGCAACTTTTGTATCACGGAGTCCAGAAGGTACAGAGGGTCGATCAGATGGTTGAGCAGATATTGAGGATGTAAATGACAAAAGTTTGAGAAACACCAGAAAGTGTTCTTTGTGGAATGCATGGAGCTCAAAATCTTTCTTTATTAGATGTCATATTCAGTGTTTCTTTCTGGTACGTTTTTTTTTCTGGTGGGCATTGCCCCCGGAGCTCTGAGATTGCTCCACGGAGGAGACCAAAATAATGCGTTTATGATATAATAATTAATAGAATAGTACAGCAGTGCCCCCCGGAATACTCAATGTGCCCCCTTGGAACATTGTTCCTGAAAGATAAACTGGTCATATTACTTAGAAATATTGTATTTGCTGGTAGCAAAACTAGTTGACTCCGTTAGTGATCGTATTTAGATCCAGATTAAGACCTTTAACAAGTTAAGTGCTGCTTGAGACCGAGTTGGCAGTGTTCGTAGGTTTCTCTAAAAAAAAATTCTCTCAATTTACTCAAAATTTTCCAGATTCTTATCAAATTTTCCCTAGTTGATCCTACGACAGAAGTACGCGATAACATTATTTTAACTATATTAAAGGAAGTGCCATTGTTTTATTCATAGGCCTTTGCTACAGTTATACACTTATACCAGCTTTTAACTAACTCCTGGAATGGTCCACGCGGTGAATGTTCTCAGGAATGACTACCGTGGGCTGTAATCCACCACGACCGGGATCGTCAGTAATAGAGATACGGCCATCTTTGAAGCTCTTACACCTTTCAAATGTCTCACTGCGACTGAGTGTCTTATCACCATACGGAGCCTGAAGTCTTCTGTAAATTTCAGCAGGTTTTTATGCCCTCGTTCACTAAAAACTTCATCTCAACACGCTGTTCCACGTAGACGTTCACACTGTTGTCCGCCATCTTGAATAACGATCTATCCAGAAGTGCGGGAAATGAGCACCGTCTACCAGTAACAGGACACAGGTACCAGTTTCTACTACATACAAAACCTCCAGCCTAGGCGCCCATTTAAACCTGGAAAGAAAAAGTCCCGGATTGAGTTGAACGACCCTCATAAATAGCTAGATCAATTTTTAACCGATAACGGTGGCTGCCAATATCCCATATATGTAAGTTATGGGAGATCCTCTTTACTGTCTTTATTAGAGCTTAACACATTAATATAAGCTTTAACTCTCTATTCTTAACATTGCAAGACGAGGGTTATTTACAATCGATTTAAATTGAATTTGTTCATCACGATCATTTAAGATAGTAAAAACTTTTAAAATTACAAAATAAAATTGTAATAATTTTTGTAGGTAGGGACAATGATAGTCCGGGATTCTAGTCCTTCACCAATTTCTTTTACAAAAATACAAAAATAGTCTGTGTCTAGAAAGTTGATTTATCTTCCTTAGGACCAGAGGTGAAGGAAGTAATGTTCCATATGGGAACCCCTTCGCTCATGGCAACAAGCGGGGTGTTATGTAGCGACTACAGATTATGATCCTATTTAGAAAGTCTCCTCGGCTCATGACAGCCTTGTGCACTGAGAAAAAAATGTAAGTGCCGTAGTTAAAAAGATAGGTTACATGCGTAATTCCTGTAGTTTTTGGACTTAACGTACAGCAGACGTATAACTGAAAACGCATGTTTTATAATACTTTCTGTATAAGTGTTCCATCTATACGTACTTTTCGTATGAAACAATGTAGGCGGTCAGGATCTCACATACAAATGGACGTATATAACATATAGCTGACGAAAGTAACATAAATATATGCATGTGATATACGAAAACTGCTAGATGTCAGACATGCTGCAACGGCATGATGTAACATCTAAGGGCAGTGCCTATGTAGCATACGGATAATGTATGCTCCGTACTGATTTCTATAGTAAACAAGAGGATATCGTATATTTGTACAATATACCGCTATCTGGAGAACGGATTTTTCTCTGTGTGAGGTATGGTTTGAGGAATCCCCTTCGCTTTAGAGCAGCCTCCAGGGATGTTAGGATAGGTAGAGCCCCTTAGTCCAATGTGTCCTCAAGAGCTGTTGTTGATTGGCGATCAATGGTCTACTGATGACTCCTTTCTCTGTAATTCTTCTTTTATAGGCCCTGTTCAGGTGGCTCGTCCTCTTTCGGTTCCATTCGTGTCTTCCTGTTCATTGTACCGTCTGCTTGTTTATAAACGTTAGCACGTGTCGTCTATAAACATGTGCTCATGTTGTGATGTGGGAATCCTTACATTACATAAGACAATGATATAAGAATAGATGCTGCCTCGTCTCCAAAAAGTGTCCAGAAAGAGTTACTTCATCTCGTAAAGTTTATCTGTTTCAATTGGAATTACCGTATATTATCTCGTCTTGTGGTACTATCCAAGTATTTGATAGTAAGTGAAGTTCCAGGGAAATGAATACATAGATTATTTTTTTTTTTTGTATGATTCAGTATGTATTTATAAACAAAAGACGATTAAAAAGCTAACGAAATTTCAGAATGAATCAACTGAAATAGGGAAAAAATAAAATAAACAAGATGAAATTTCATGAATTGAGTATTTCGTCAATAAATGTTGCTGTTCAATAAAAGGTAATTTAACCTCGCTTTTTTAAAAACTGAATACGGAATAAATGAATACCTATAGAACAAAACCTTATGTCTATATGCTTACGGAATTGTATTTCAGAGATTTTATTTCTGAGGTGAATAAAATACGGAGGAAACAAGCGAAATGATTGCATTAATTATGTACGTTAAGCAAATAAGTTCCAGGAATGAAAGAAAATAATAAAATAATAATACATCTAAAGCGTCAAAGGAAAGAGTTAATTGAGAAAAAAAATGACAGGCGAACAAAAGAGCGAATAAATCCGTGTTTTAGTTAACTGTATTTAACCAACACCGGTTTAGGTATAAGGGTGTTCCATAATTCATTGTAAAAAGTGAAGATTATGTTTCAGCGTGTATTTTCATTTCTAAAAATGCTCTTCGAACAACAGCACTAAAAATGATATAAAAACGAATCTTAGAAAACACTTTAAACAACAAGAAATAAAGTATGTTCTTGTTTGGGGAATGAGAAAAGGCAAGAGGAGTAGTTTGAAAGTGAAGGTGGGGCTAAAAGTTGTGATCACATTTTAAAACAAATATAGTGGCATGTGTGTCATGTGGGGGACACGGTGACTCAGTGATAGAGCGCTTATCTCTGGAGTGTGGGTGGCACGGTGACTCATTGGTAGACCGCTTATCTCTGGAGTGTGGGTGGCACGGTGACTCAGTGATAGACCGCTTATTTCTGGAGTTTGGGGGCATGGTGACTCAGTGGTAGACCGCTTATCTCTGGAGTGCGGAGGGCATGATGACTCAGTGGTAGACCGCTTATCTCTGGAGTGTGGGGGGCATGGTGACTCATTGGTAGACCGCTTATCTCTGAAGTGTGGGGGACACGATGACTCAGTGGTAGACCGCTTATCTCTGAAGTGTGGGGGCACGGTGACTCAGTGGTAGACCGCTTATCTCTGGAGTTTGGGGGGCATGGTGACTCAGTGGTAATCCGCTTATCTCTGAAGTGTGGGGGACACGGTGACTCAGTGGTAGACCGCTTATCTCTGGAGTGTGGGGGACACTGTGACTCAGTGGTAGACCGCTTATCTCTAGAGTTTGGAGGGCACGGTGACTCAGTGGTAGAGCGCTTATCTCTGGAGTGTGGGGGACACGGTGACTCAGTGATAGAGCGCTTATCTCTGGAGTGTGGGGGGCATGGTGACTCATTGGTAGACCGCTTATCTCTGGAGTGTGGGGGACACGATGACTCAGTGGTAGACCGCTTATCTCTGAAGTGTGGGGGCACGGTGACTCAGTGGTAGACCGCTTATCTCTGGAGTTTGGGGGGCATGGTGACTCAGTGGTAATCCGCTTATCTCTGAAGTGTGGGGGACACGGTGACTCAGTGGTAGACCGCTTAATCTCTGGTGTGTGGGGGACACTGTGACTCAGTGGTAGACCGCTTATCTCTGGAGTGTGGGGACACTGTGACTCAGTGGTAGACCGCTTATCTCTAGAGTTTGGAGGGCACGGTGACTCAGTGGTAGAGCGCTTATCTCTGGAGTGTGGGGGACACGGTGACTCATTGGTAGACCGCTTATCTCTGGAGTGTAAAGGGCACGGTGACTCAGTGGTAGACCGCTTATCTCTGGCGTGTGGGAGGCACGGTGACTTAGTGATAGACCGCTTATCTCTGGAGTGTGGGGGACACGGTGACTCAGTGGTAGACCGCTTATCTCTGTAGTGTTGGGGATACGGTGACTCAGTGGTATACCACTTATCTCTGGAGTGTGGGGTCCCTTGGTTCGATTCCTGGCCAAGTAAATTTGTACTGGAGACCATCGTGTTCGTGCGTTTTCTCGGGTACCCCCTTTACTTCCCACTTTACCACACCACTGATTCTTCCATCATTATTTACTTGCTTTAATCATCATCCCCTTTAACCTAACAGACATAATCGTAGGACGTTAGATTAAAAGTTTCATGAGTGTCATGATATAGGAGACAATTTAAAAAGGTGGTCTTAGTAACTTTTATTGTGATGGCCATATTGTTGCTGCGAAATACATCGAGATATTGCGAGATGATTACTACTTTTCTTTGAATTATGCAAATAGTTGCAGACATCATACAATTTATGGACGACGGGACATTATGTTATTGGGAAAAGTTGACCACTCACTGGAAGACGCAAAATAGGATTCAAAGGCGGCCGTGACTCAGACAATGCTCAGAAATAAACTCTATAGAAAATGTTTGGCATCTCCCACAAGTGAAATTTATTTATTTATAAGGATAGTAACATATAAGCATGTTGGCTATTTTACACTGAAATGTCTGAGGACAATAATAAAAAAAAGTAAAATAAGGAAAACGAGGCAACAATTAAAAGAAATATACGTATACGAGGTGTGTTCAAAAATGTCGAACTTTTGGTTGGCAAAAATACATTTATTGATTTGGAAATCCGAAACACTAAATCTCTTCAAAATAGTCTCCTTGGTAATACACACACTTCTCCAGCGCTCCACCCATCGTTGGAAAGACTTCTGGAACGTATTTTTTGGAAAGATGAGCAATCGTACCGCATGATATCTTGTCTTGATTCAAATCGGGTCTCTTTTAGTGGCATTTTCAACTTCGGAAATAACCAAAAGTTATACAGAGCCATGTTGAGTGAGTAGGGAGCCTGACGATACACTGGAATGTTGTGTTTGGTAATGAAAGCCTGAATCAAATTTCGTGAACACTCTCCTCATGCCCAAATTCTCGTTCGAAATTGAATGTACCGATCCGAAAGAATGGTTTCTGCTTGGGTATTGCCAAGCTTTTGGTAAAATATGATGCACTATCGCTGCTGAAGTTTTTCTGTCATTTTACAAACTTGATTTGGTTCCAGTTGGTCACGGTTGAAGGATGACGTCCCTCGGCGAGCACACTATCAGGGAGAAAGGAAAGAAAGAAAGGATTGGGGAAGGAAGAAAGCAGCCTGGGAGCTATAAGTTAGGTACTACCCGGCATTTGTCTGCTGTGAATGAGGAAAACCCAGGAAAACCTCATTCAGGGTGGCTGGCCTGAGAAAGCGTTTTACACTTTTTCGACCGAGTAGCCCCATCGGGAATCGAACCCGAAACCGCTCGCACCGTAGGCGAGAGCGGCCCGAAGCTAGAAGTGTGTTATGGGGGAGGTACAGTTCAGTTTGTTCCCTGACACACACACACACACACACGCACACACACACAAACCAAGCTCAGCTGACACATGGATTGAAATGAAATCTTAGCCGAGAGCGATCAGCAGTGTCTGGCTGTTTTTGGTCCTGGCACTGCAACAACTTAAAATGTGACACCGAGGTTTTCATATTCGGAAACTAGTGTGTCTTTCCATTCTCACCATACCCACAATGCCCGAGGAGCCCGTTGGTCACCGGAGGCACGCACCCCTACAAGTAAACAATCTGCGCTTCTCAGCTGGTTCTTGTCGCTTCCTGTGAGGATCCTGCTGGATCTCTGTGATTTCATGGATAATGTGCGGCATAGAATTATGCAGCAGAATTAGGAGATGAGGATAGACCCAACGATCTCTACCGGGAGCCTCTCCAGTGGAGCATGATGACCCCAGAAGTGACTGCAACACTGTCGGGACCGTCGACCGGCTTTTCGACTGCTGTTCGAACGCATCTCACTTTGCGACATCGAAACTAACGTGTCCGTGACCTGTAAAACCTACCGGTTCTCTACATACCCATATTGACCCTGGTACTTACCGGTCAAGAAAGTAGGGAGTCACTGGAGATACTCTTTAAAGAAGTCTTAGAGAACAATTTCACCCCGACTAGCAATTACGTATACTATGCTGCAAAACGTGCTGACAACTTCATCTTCGTTGACGACATATTGTAACATATGCTAGCTGCATTATTTGTAACAAGAAGAAAGACAACTTAGTAAGTCTACCCATTTAATGATATAATTGGCTTGCTTTTGTAAGCTGCTATTTGTGGTTACACTGACAAAAATTCGTTATCAGGACAGCGGTATATTGTACAAATATACGGAATCCTTATGTTTAGTGCAGAAATCAGTACGAAGCATACGTTATCCATATCTACATACTTTTCCCGCTTTGATGTTGCATCATACCGTTGCAGGATGTATGCCATCTAACAGTCTTCCGTATATTACATACATACATGTATGTTACATACATCAGTTATATGTTACATACATCTATCTGTATGTGAGATCCTGACGCCTGTATACAGTTCTTTCGTTCTTACGGAAAGTACGTTTATTCGTAACACTTATACGAAAAGTACGTATAAAATATATACATAAAGCTGTACGTTAAGTCCAAAACCTACAGGATTTACTCACGTAACTTACGTTTTTACATACATACGTTTTTTCTCAGTGCATGGTGTGTTTTAAAAGATACAAGTACTTATCTTCTGTACTTAGCAATTAATTTTGACAGGAGTACAAATTAGTGTGAAATCCAAGAAAAAGTGCAAGAAAAAGTCTGGTAAATTTATTTCTAAATGACCTTTCTAAAACACACATTGACACAAGAGTTAAGAGAGCAGACTTAGGAAAGCTATTGTAAAGACATGGCTATGTTGGAGACGGTCGCCAAAACCGCCTTATATCTTTTGATGACATTTCTCTCTTCATCCAATGGCACACACTAGGCCTCTTCCATGTCCTCGCACTACTTTTCCACCAGCGGAAGCAATTTTGTGTCAAGAGAGAAAAAAAAGAATATTTCAGTTTAACAACAAGAATTTGTCATCGAAATCGACTGTGTGTGTGTGAGTGAATGTGTGGAAGTTAGTGGAAACGTTTTGTGTGGAAAAAAAGATGGGGAAGAACCCATTTTTGGAAGCTTGCATCTATCACGTTGGTGGCGCCCGCCAACAGACTCTATTCATTCTACTAAGCTACGCTCCGTCCATGTGCTTTTAAAGAAGTACTCAGAGATGAGAAGGTGAAAAGAAGATAAGAAATTTCAACGTTTATTTTATAGTCTTTTGTAGCATCTTTCACAGAAAGCTTCCTTCCCTCTATTTTTACGCTATTTTATCTAGCTTTCTTCCACTGGAAGATCTAGCCTGAAGCCGGGGAGTCCTATCCCCTTCCAGTTCTTTAAATAAAAAAAATAATTGAATCTATTATATGTATTTGAAAGTTTATGGTATTCTTTATTGGAAAATTTTGGAAACATTATACATAGTTTCAGTTACAGTTTTTCTGTTATGCAATGCGTAAAATAGTTCTTGAGGTCTACAATGTGTACATCGAATCTAGCCATAATATTCATGGGGTAAGAGTTAAGTTGGAAACTTCTATAGGACCTTTGAAAAATCGTAAACTCACGATATATCTATCAAAATCTGGATTCTCGCTGCCAACCTCCAGAGTTCTTATCTTCTAAACATTGTTCGGCGTAAGCTCTAAACTGCGATAAACAAAGCCACGTGAAACTAAATCTCGATGATTTGCTGTTGTCCTAAGGACGCTTGTACTCCTTCGCAAAATAGTTCATGTGATTAGATTATTATTTTTACTATGACGTTCTATATAAAACTGCTACATTATTATAAATGACAAAAATCTAATACGGATTATCTAATTATACTGCAATCGAGTGTGGCTAATGGAACAATAGAAATAAACACTAAGCATGCGCAGTAATTATGGCGCCAACTCAACTGTGGACGGGTGTTCTGCTTTTAAAGTCTGAAAGATGGCTGGCATGAATCCCGGTTCCGCGAGTGTTGTGGTGAAACACAAACAAGGCAAACCTTTACTCACTAAGCAACAATTGTTTACCAGCGAAATTCAAATACTTTTCTTAATCTTTCGAGTTTTTTTCTTTTTTTTCCGCTGCTGCTGTAAGTATCTGGATAACACGAGACAGTATTGTCAAAATGCACGTGTATAAGTTGCTCCTCCCCGTGGGGAGAGGGAGTGATACATCACTAGCCAATCGTATTTGTGACAAGCAGAAGGATAAAAATATTTTGTTTATCGGAGTTTAGAGCTTACGCTGAACAATGTATAGATCCACCACTGTTTTCCTCTTGTGTCTGACTCTGCTGTGGTATTAATTTTTCACCGAATCCTATTGTTTCTATTAAAAGATATGCACATTTTACATATTCACTGATCAGCTAAATATTATGGTTACATACCTAATATCCTGTAGGTCTATCTTAGACATGCAGAACAACAGCAATGCGTCATGAAATGGAAATCCTGAGGTTTTGGTAGCTGACTGAGGACAGGGCACACCATATTTTCACACACAGGTCACTCAATTTCTGTAAATTTTAAGGAAGCGGGCGGTGAGCTCGGATCTGTAGTTCAATGCCATTTCCAATATCTTCGATATGGTAAAGACCGATGGGGATTAGAATATCGACTAGTATTTGTCATTGTTCTACTGGAACTACTTTAGTACACATTTAGCCTTGTGATAAGGGCAGTTGTCTTGTTTAATGACGCCATGGCTAATTGGAAAGGTCAATATGTTCGCTGTAAATGAACCTCAATGATCACCATGTTGCCATCCGCAACACCTTTCGAGCCCATGAAAGACCATGCAAATGCTCCCCATATATCATACTAGCAGATTATCCGTTCTTCAAACGGATAGAATACGTTTCATTTTGAACATAAAGGGGTGAATTTGGACTTAAACGGCATCGGAAGTATCACTGTTCGTCTCCGCGATCCCGAAAACTATGGATTTAACACTAATATCGGTAATTTTCGACCGTTTTTAAACATTTTCCCCTTCCCTAAATTGTACCGTCAAATGAAATGATAAAAAACATTCTAGGCAGAACCTCATCTATGTTAAAAATTTGATCGAGATCGATCGGGTGGTTCAAGAATTATTAAATAACAAACACAGTGACTTTCATTTATATACAGACTATAGTGTAGTCTGATGAATCATGATATCTCTTGCATGACGTCGACGGCCGAGTCAGATTCTGAAGACAAATTCTGACTCTACCGTCGACGTCATACAAGAGATATCATGGTTAATCAGACCACACTATAGTTGTCATTGACCCACGGTCCAATGTCGATGATCAAATTCCTGTACAATCCGTCGTTCTTTTACTATTCTTTGTCCATTTTGGAAGAAATTCATGACAGCAATTCTCGAGCCCCTGACAAGTCGTGCTGTTTCTCAGATGCTTATTCCAAGCAGCTTGGCCTTCACAATCTGGTTTTAGTCAAATTCCAACAATTTCCGGTCTTCTCCATTAAACATATATAGCACATTTCCGTGATCCCGGTCGCCTACTGCACGTTTGATCAGCTGTTCTTGCCACATCCGCTGATGTCAGAGAAATTCATTTCCAACGTTTAGGAATGAGTATAATATTGTGGCTCATCAGTGTATGTCATAAGAAATTAATTATATTAAAAGTGAATGTTATAATCGAACTAAATCGCAAACTCAAAACGTATTTCCGAATGAGTTTAGACCATGCAATGATACTTATTTATTGCTTTCTTTTAAATTTTCTAAATCACGTGTTACAACTCAAATAAAGTGCTCAATTGCTTCAGATAATTATTTATTTAGTAAGAGATGGAGAACATTCTTCCAAATCATTTTACTGTATGGTATTCCGATAGTCTTCATCAATCATAAAATGTTCTTGGAACTTCTACTTTGCCCAGCCTTACCCGATTGTCTAGAGGCTAACACATGCAACTTTGGTGGGCAGGGTCCCGAGTTCCGTTCCCGGTGACAGAGTTATAAAACTTGAATATGTTCCGATCGTTTGGATGACATCTTCTGCTGCATGTTCAGATCTCATATTGTCTGAGTGCTAAAAGGAACACTAAATTCTGACTCTATCAATCAACCAACCGAATCTGCTTGGTCAGATAATTCTTATCTGCAACAGAAGATGGCACCACTCATGTGACTGTCAAACTAGTCTTTCTATTTTCAAAGGCAATTTAGTACGGAAACTTACATATAAAAGTTTAAGAGTCTTCATCCCGGCGAAATTAAAATACCGCTAATTTTACAGTAATTATGTGAAATCTTCAAATAGATAAAAGATAATCGAAATGTGGAACAAGAGCGCCCTAGACAATATTATTTTACATGAGAAACCGTTATCACTACTCCCTTATCTGCTTTCGATTTCGAGCCATTTTGAAAATCGGAATTTATTTTCGCGTTTCTAAACAACTGAAAACGGAAAGCCGCTAGGTGACTTGTGATAACGGTACCTCACGCAAAATAATATTGTCTAGGGCGCTCTTGTTCCATATTTCAATTATCTTTTATCTATTTCAAGATATCACATAATTACTGTAAAATTAGCGCTATTTTAATTTCGCCGGGATGAAGACTTTTAAGATAAATATAAGTAATATTAATGAAAGGGGAAATTAAACTCGTAATAAAGCAACATACTACAATAGTTCTAGCATACAATTTTGACACATGATGTGACAGATTTAATTCCATTCTAATTTAATGTGTGAGTACCAAGGAAGTAATCTGCTATAGATGCTGCAAATTTTATAAGAAAAGTAGCAAAAAATAAGTATACGAACGTTCGGCATCGATGATCAAGAAGGTAATGTAACCACAGACCATCAAATAATCCTTAGAATTAAGGAGGAATACATAAAAGATCTGTATGATCAGAGGAACTGCCCCAAAGATATTGCGATCGAAACAGATGGATGATGATGAAAAAGGACCCAGTATATTGAAAAGTGAAGTAGTACAAGCAATCAAAGACATGCGAAGGAGAAAGGCTACTGGAGACGACGACATACCAGTAGATTTGCTCAAGGGGTTAGGAGACAACGCAATGAAAGTACTGACTTCACTTATTAACAAGTTCTACTTGAGTGGAGAATGACCAAAGGATTTTCTCGATGTTACAATGATTGCATTGCCCAAGAAAAAACAAAGAAGTGCAGCGATCACAGAATTATTAACCTGATTCCCCACACTGGAAAGATCATTTCACCAAGGATGTTATAAAATAGAGGATCTGCCCATACAACAAAATCGTGAAGCCATACGTCACAGTTTCGCCACGCCTACTCTGCCCACTCCGCGCCACTAAGATCGCAATGGTTCGAGCCAACAATTATGGCGGAAACGAGAGTAGCCAATCAGACGTGCCGGTTCAGACGATGTTAGGTTGTTTCTTGGCTTCACTGAGTTCATAGGATGAAGATACGTATGGGCAGATCCTCTATTTTATAACATCCTTGCATTTCACGCATGCTGAACAGGCGGATGGAAAGTAAGATAGATGAGAAGTTGGAAGAAGATCAATTTGGATTCCGGAAAGGAAAAGGCACCCGAGGTGCTATTGGATTGATGAGAATTATATCAGAAAGAATTCTTGATGTAAAGGAAGAGTAGTGTTTGTGCTTCATCGACTGGCGAAAAACTTTCGACCGAGTCAATTGGACGAAACTTCTGAAAATACTTAAAAGAAATCGGAGTCAACTGGAGAGATCGACGACTAATTCGAAACCTGTACATAGGACAACGAGTGAAGTTGCGCTTGAATGAAGGAGAAACCAAAATAGTGTGAGGATATGGAAGAGGAGTCATACAAGGATGTAGTTTGTCGCCCCAATTATTCAACATTTACAGTGAATGTTTAATGAAGGAAGCATTAATTGGAATTGGAGATTTCAAGATTGGAGGGCAAATCAGTAAACAGGACCATCCAGATATAGCCCACGAACACGATGTTATCCACCGGAAACTTACTTATTTTGAGATTGAACCTGGAATTCCACTTACCTGAAGGAAACGCTTTAGCACTATATGCCACAGTGCCCCTAGGCAAGAGTGGAAATTGAATTCTAGTACAGTGAAACCTGTCAGCTTGGCCACCTCTCTAAGTTGGCCACCTGCTTATCTTGGCCTAGTTCGTCTTGAACCTGCATTTTCCCATAAGACATTTGTTACTTACTACTCTATAAGTTGGCCCCTGTTTATCTTGGAAGTTGGCCACACTGAAGCAATGTTTACCCTATGATGATAATGATAAATTTACCTGCGTATCTTGGCCACAATTTTGTTATTTTTCTTAACTCTTTCGTATTCCCATATGAGAGGCAGATGTTCTGTATTTGTGGCTGGACACAAAGAAGCATAGATTCGCACGATTTGTTCTTGCAGGTCAATGGCCAGAACATTACCCTCATAAAAGGGTGGCGAAGGAAGATGTGAATAATAAAAAGCACGTACAGGAATTCAGGAAATGGTTGTACGTATTTGTTTACCCTGTCTGTTTTGGTAAAACCATTAGCTATATCGGCTCCTTTCATCAGTGAGAAGTTTTAGTAATTCCGGCAGATTCTCAAGGTTAAAGCTCAATTGTCATTTATTGGCACCTGACTGCATGTCAAAAGGTAGCGGAGGTTTTGAGATATGAATTCCCTCAAGATTTTCTCAAAACATCTTTTGCTCCGAGTGAAACACTTCTAGCTCATTAACAAGAGGTAGTAAACTACAATGTTAGAATGTGCATATCTGCGAAAAAGAATAAAGCAAATATGTCTAGAATGAACCACCATTCAGTAACAACTGAAAAGAAGTCATATAAATTGCATATGAATTTCTCAATGTATAACTTAGCTTTTCTTGTTTTCAATCTGAATCACTCAGTGTGCTATAATATCAATTTCAATAAACTGCGTACATACACTTCTATTTCATGGTTGTTTGTGTTATTGTGTTTTCAATCCGAATAATCCAATGTACCAGACTATTTTTCAGGAAGAGAAAGGTATGCATAGGTTATTAAACATACTATCAAGAGCGCTAATCCTGGGGGGACCTAGGGGGCCCGGACCCCCAAAGCTCATGTGGCCCCTATTTTATTTATGAGTATACAATATTTGGTATAATTTGAGTGCAATTTGTCTTAAAATCTTTATATATATACATTCTGCATCTGAATGCCCCCCCCCCCAAATTTACAGAGAAATCGGCGCTCTTGCATACTATAGTAATATTTTAAAGTACTGTATATTTTTATGATTACTCTATAGGCATTATTTATAAGTAGCTGTCGTGCCACTGCTTATTAAAATTTTACAATCAAGTAATAATAGAAATCCTATTCTAAAAATATACAAATCACACTTATTTTCTGTAAGTTGGCCACTTTTCGATGGAACCGATGGTGGCCAACATAGACAGGTTTCACTGTACTAAGGGGTTGGTCACTAATCAGATATAGTCTAATCGCCATATGTCACCAAAACACATGCTCGGAGGGGGGGGGGAGGCACAAGCAAATTTGAGTGGGTGTTCAACTACATTGAGAAAAAAATTGTATGTAGTGTACGTAAAATCGTAGGTTACATTTGTAAATCCTGTAATTTTTGTACTTAACGCACAGCAAACGTATAACCGAAAACACATGTTTTATATTGTCTGTATAAGTGTTCCATCTGTACGTACTTTCCGTATGAAACAATGTAGGTGGTCAGGGTCTCACATACAAATGGACGTATATAGCATATAGCTGACGAAGGTAACATACATATAAGTATGTAATATAAGAAAGACTTAGATATCAGACATCTAACAACGGCATTGCGTAACATGTAAGGGCAGTGTCTTTGAGGCATACAGATAACGTATTCTCCATACTGATTTGTGTAGTAAGCAAGATGATGCCTTATATCTGTACAATGTACCGCTGTCCGGAGAACGGATTTTTCTCAGTGTAAAAGCATAACGTATGATGCAGAATAGATAACCAGGAACAAAGCCAAGGTTACCATTTAAGTTTCCCACTTAAACGAACGAACAAACAAACAAACAAACACTGATATTCTTTCTTCTTTCGAGGAAACACTCCAGCTCCTAGGGGGATACCGTTCTCTTGTATCCTCTCGTACTTCTACTCCTCCCTTTACGCATACTGCTTCTAAGGGGGCGCGGTGGCTCAGTGGTAGAGCGTTAACCTCCGGTGCTTGGGGTCCCTGGTTCGATCCCAGGGACTTTGTGGTGGACAAACACCGTGCTCGTAGGTTTTCTCGTGGTTCTCCCGTTTCCTCCCACTTTCTTCATTCCAGCATTTCATTCATTTCTCATCATTACCGTCTCCTTTAGCCTAACTGGCATAACCGTGGGACGCAAAACTAAAGATTTCATTTCAAGATTTTGCATACCGCTTCTAATGCCCTCAACAAAATAAGTTGACAGGAAAACTTTCGGAAGAATGAAAAAATGAAATGAAAGCTTCGAGTTTTACGTTCCACGTTTATGCCGGCGAGGCTAAAGGAAACGGTGATGAATGAATGAAATGGTGGAATGAAGAAAGTGGAAGGAAAAAAAATAACTGACTCACCGAACATGTCTCAATAACTTACTAGAACTACTTATTACATAAATTTACTTTACTCGTTAGCTTGCTTTTCCAATCACCTAGAACGACAGGGACACGAACACAGAAACATCGAGGACAGTTAAAATTCACAATGGCTCTCCCACCGGGAATCAAACCCGGGACCCCGTACACTCAAAGTGCACGTGCTAGCCACTAGACCAGCGGGGAGGGCACCACTGAGCCACCGCGGCCCTCCGGGAAAACTTTCGGGTTCGAAGCGGTAATCTATCTATATAGCTATATTTAAATTGAAAGTGAATATATTTCTAACTTAATAGCTCTTGAACCACCCGACCGATCTCGATCCAATTTTCAACATACATGAGGTTCAGGCCAGGGTTGTTTTCTTAGCATTTCACTTTTAAGGTGCAACTTGGGGGATATATATTATCGAAAGTGACATATATTACTGTCAAAACATAGCTTTTGGGATCCCTAAATTGATTGGTGACAGTTTTGCTGCTCTTTATGTACAAAATGAAGCATATTCTTATCGTGCGAAGGATGGGGATTCCGCTAGTTATAACTAAACAAAAAAAAAAAAAAAAAAGACTTTTAGTAAACAATAACTATAGATAAATATTTTATAACTAATGTTTTAAATCGAAAAACATTCACTGATCAACTCTGACATCAGTGTTAATGGACAATGGTAATGAACTAGTATTATGGATTTCTGAGGCAAGCTTTTCTCCGCATTATTTCGTAAAGAGCGGTTGTGTATGTGTCGTTTTGTGGAAGAGAGAGAGAGAGAGAGAGAGACAGAAGGCAGAGGAAAAGGGCGAGAAAGAAGAAGAGAATTGGAAGAAGATTGTGTACACAAAGTTGATATTTTTTCTTCTTTTTAAAGAGTTGAGGTAGAAATTGTGGGCCAGCGTAGGTCACCTAATGGCTATAATAAATTCTAGGACGTAGCTTCAAAGGAGGGGAATCGCGAGGGCGATTACAGCTGACCCAGCCGGATTAGTGGTGCCCTCAACCCAACATTATGGCCAGCCTTTCAAGACATTACCGTGGAAGACGTTACTATATACATGAAGCGTTTCGTACGTACTACTGCACCTTCCAGCATGAACTTCAGTTACTACCAACACCAGCACCACCTAACGAGAACTCCAAGTACCACTGCTACAACCACCAACTTCAAACCAGCCTCAAACGCCACATAACGCCAAAAATTTCTTTCCCCACCTAAACTGTAAGCTCCATTCTACTCTAAACTTTGCCTTTTTGCGTCCAAAATAACCACGTCGAGTGGAAATAAGAGGAACCAAAATGCAGGAAAGAGATGAAATAAAAACATCGTAAGTATGGAAATGACAAAATTCCGCGAACATTCATTCGGTCATTTACGTAGCTACAAAATTTCCGAATGTGGAATTTTATGAAGCTCAGGGAGATTGTAGCCAAAGAAAACAGAATGCTTAAAAAGCAAGGGAAAATATGCTCTCTACTGTTACAGAACAACAACATAAGGAAATTGTTATCTACAAAGAGACAACACATGTTGTAAACAGGTATTTTTTTTTAAAAGTGTATCGTATCAAGTAATCTCTTACATATAAAAACACACACAGTAAACAGTACAATGTTTGGAAGTTCTTTTTCTTTCTTTCTTTTTTTTTTCGGAATAACGTCGAAATATGAGATAAATACGAGGTGTGTTCAAAAACTATCGAACCTTCGGTTGGCAAAAGTACATTTATTGATCTGGAAATCCGAAACACTAATACCCTTCAAAGTTGTCTTCTCGGTAATGCAAACACTTCTTCTAGCGCTCCCGCTATTGTTGGAAACATTTCTGGAACGCAGTTTTTTGGAATATTAAGCAACCGGTCCGTCTCATTCCGCACGATGTCTTTTCTTGACTCGAATCGAGTCCCTTTTAGTGGTATTTTCAGCTTGGGAAATAAACCAAAAGTCACATGGAGCCATGTCGGGTGAATAGGGAGGTTGACGACACACAGGAATGTTTTTTTTTGGGGGTATGAAAGCCTGAATTAAATTTCGTGGACATTTTCCTTCCGCCCAAATTCTCGTTCAAAATTGAATGTGTCGATTCGATTCAATGGTTTCCGCTTGGGTATCGTCAAGGTTTTTTTTTCTTTTTTCTATTTTTGCAAAATTTGATGAAATATCGTTGCTCAAGTTTTTCTGTCATTAAAAAAAGATCCGACGATCACTCACTACACGTCTTCACTCGTTGACAAACTGCCAACGACTGATGCTTTCTGCTGTCGGGAAAAATAATCAAGACTGCACATGATTGTCCCTCTACATCTACATTGATGAAAGTTTCCCGCGTTTCATGGTTTACGCTTAAAAAATTTCAATAATTTTTCACCACATCTCGTATATATATATATATGTGTGTGTGTGTGTGGTTGTGGTGTTTGTGCAAAAGATGTTAAGTCACAAAATGTTACTTTTGAGAAAACTCAATTTGAAAGTTTGAAAATTCGACAAAAATCAGAAACTACAATATTATGATTTTTTGTATATTTTATTTCAATTAATATTCCTTCGTGCACATTTATACTCAGTTTTTAGTGCTTAACACCTTATAATAAAAAAGTTCTAGATTTGTTTTTAGGACTATGTTTCAGAACTTGTGGACTTATCTGACTTTGCACTTAATACAACTTACAACACTTGTGGACTTACCTGTTTTTGGACTGAATGTATATACTTATGTTATACTGTGCATAATGCTATAACATTATTTTAATGGAAAAATATTATCAAATTGTAATTAATAATTAAAGGAAGTAAATAAAAAGAAATAATATAAGATATTATGATGGCGGTTATGATTAATGTCACAAAGTCATCTTGGTAAGTTTAGCAAATATAGATTAAATCTTACCAAAACACACAGAGATTAATTTTGGTAAAAATATATTACATTTCTGTTACAGTTTCGACAGATTAGCTCTGTCGTCTATAGACAAACATTACACACCCCTGTAAGCATGTAAAGTTTGACTGTAGAAGACAGAGCTAATCTGTCGAAACTGTAACAGAAATGTAATATATTTTTACCAAAATTAATCTCTGTGTTTTGCTCAGATTAATTCTATAATATGGTTAATATCAGTTTACTAATCGTCTTCATTTGGACTGCTTTCTGTTTAATCAGAAAATATCATTTCGAACAGAGGACGCAGTTTTTAATGACCTGTAAAACTCATGAAATACAGGGGATACAAACGGAAGCTGGTCCAAAAGATCCTTCTTCTTTTCATTGCTGATTGCCATCGGTCCATTGTAGAGACGTTTTGGCATCAAAACACTTGGCTTTCCCCTTCTTGAAACATCCATAGTTTTGAAATTTTCACAACTATTGTGTGTTGTCTTGTAAAATAATACACCTGGCTTTTGTTTCTCATAGCGTAACCACTTAATATGTCTCCACAGAAAACATTTACCAGCACTGTAAGTCTTGCAAAATTGAATGGATTCTGTTAACACAGAGGAAAAATCGTAGAAATTTCACGTACTACAAATTGGTTTTTCTTCCCTGCTTGATGAATTAATTGAGCCCAGTCGTGGGGATGCTCGATGTTAGCATTAAACTTTTTCTTCTTTTTCTCTATAAGACTATGATCTGTATCACATTCCATATGTGTATTGCCTGGTATTAGAAAATTTTGGTCAATAGTTTCAAGGTTTGTAGACTTCTGTAAAACTGTGAAGCATATGGCTGCAAAGTGGGAATTGCGATTCTGTCAAGCACATGAATCGGAGTACATAACTACTTGTTTCACTTCTGGATTCATATTTTCTAATAGAAAATGATAAACACATGAGGCGATATCATTTGCTCCTCTTCCACCGATTCCCTCATGCCACACAAAACAAAAAACAGTTTGATTGTCACAATCTTGAACTGCAAGATTAAATGTCCATAACTGTCTTTTGTAAAATGATACTGAGTTCTGTAAAAAGGGAGTTGGAAGACATTGTTGTAAGTCAAATGTGATGGTCTTCCGTGTAATATCATTCCTAGACAGTTCTTTGTCGGAAGCTTTAGAGTTATATGCCACTTCAGCCTCTTCATGATGTTTATCCAACTGTGTTTTTATGGAAGGATCTCCGGACACTTTAAGTTGAAGAAATAACTTATCACAGACTTGACACATATCTACGTGCGGTTTCTTTATTTTCTAGTTCATTTTGTGGAATTCAGGCTCATACAGACGTCTACTTACGGGAATCCCATTGCATATTCTCTTATACTCCTCATATAGTCCCGAAAGTGTCACGTATGGCGGTAAATACTTTTTACTGGAATCTCGTCGGGAATAGAAAAAAAATAATGACTTTCATATGAGGGAACTGATTGAATGTGTTTGCGAACCTCTTCCAGTTCATTTTCGGACTTGTTGGAAGGTTTGTGGGTTCCTCGGCTAGTAATGTCTATAACACTAGAGAGAGAAGCACACTTCTTTTGAATTACAGACTCTATGAAACTTTTGCTTTTACCAAAAATACACAAGAAGCAACTTTTACACACTTCATGTCTTTTACCCGACACTTCGATGTGATACAAAACTGTCACTTGGCGATAGTGCTGCTTTTCAAAATCTTTCTGTCTGATTCTGGTTCTCTGCTTATTAGCAATATTCAGCAAACTAGAGATATACATAACTCTTCGATTATAATCACCAAGAGCCCAGTAATTGTCAAATATATTTCTAAACACTTCTGAACACATTTTACATTTTTTTCTACACTCTCCGGGAAGCTGAAATGTACGAGCTAGAACGCATTTCCCTTTCGAAGTAACCTATGATTGACCTGTATTTCTGAGACGTTTTATAGTTTCACGAATTTTTCGTGTATCACCTTTCAAACCTCGTGATTCCTTCCGTCCTCTATTTTCACGGGACCTATCTTCCACAGGTACCTCGCGTTCGATGTCAGACGTTCCTGGTTTCTCTGATAAATTGTACAGATCTGTACATTAGCCTAGCACAGTAATAGATTTTCCCCCCTCTCTCTCACTACTATCTTCTTTCATCACTTTTCTCTTACCAGTCTGTTTCTTGCATCTCGTCCTATGACTTTTAAGCTTCTCTTCTGGTTCGGATTCTGTTGATTCGGATGCAGAATCATTTCCATCAAAATCCGGGTCTATTTCTATTGTTGCGCATTTGTGTTGTTCATAAAAATATTCAAATAAAGATAGAAAACAGAAACAGAGTAAAATGATTGTATTTGTTTCAAACAAATACTACTTAACCTCTAAAAATATGAAAAGCCAATATAATTCGAATAGTGATTAAGCAAATAATTTACAAGCTCGTTTCTCCTTAACATATTTCACATACCGTATTTACTCGCGTAATTTTCGCACTTTTTTAGACGAAAAAAGTTGTTTTGAAACAAGGGTGCGTAA
Organism: Thermobia domestica; assembly: GCF_964235325.1. Lineage (NCBI taxonomy): Eukaryota > Metazoa > Arthropoda > Insecta > Zygentoma > Lepismatidae > Thermobia > Thermobia domestica. Next base: position 271,253,364 of record NC_137462.1, read on the forward strand.
ATTATGCGGGGAAAAAATCAGTCAAAATAACACGAAAACGCCGGTACACATTTTCTTTGTAGCAAGAATTGACAACAAACAACTAATTCTAAATTTGTAGAAAAATAACATTAAAAAATTGATTAAGAAGTCGTGTGGTTTCTTACCTTACAACAATGGCTTTGCTGCGTTGCCAATTGTTCATTAGCTACCGTAATTGATTCCTGGAAAAATGCTGTTTCACAAAAGGTTTCTGCGTGCGCAAATTACGCGAGGAAAATAAAATATACAGAAAATGCCCTTCAAAATTGGGATGCGTATTGTCCGTTCACTGTAGCTTGGCGCTGTGTTTTGACACAAAACCTGGCCAGCGAATCTTAGCAGTCCTTCCCCTACTTTCCCCTTATAGCAGTTGTAACAGTGGCACTAACTCATCAATTTTAGTACTAATAGGGTTTGGTATTTGCAAGTTGCGTAAATTTCGAAAGAGTTTACTTCTTCTCTAATCAGGACCGTAACTTGTGTGGGACAGGGGAGGGGCAACTTCCCCCAGGAAGGTTCCCCGCCGTTCGAAGGGGCCCATTTGGAGACGAAATTTTCTTAATCCATATACAATACGAACATGAAATTATAAATGAAGCATTAAACAGTTTCACTACATTACATAAAGCAGCGCACAAAAGGTAAATAAAACAAAAGTGAGCCTTGTGCCCACTTCAGTAAGAAACGTCTATTATTAGGGGCCCTAGAAATAACATTTATTCGTATGGCTTTGAGATTTGTCAATGTTGTCCCCTTAATTAATTTGTCATGTATGGAATGGGCCCAAGGGCGTAAGTAACGGCCCCGCAGACCTTGCCGTGAGGGAGGGCCGACAGGCTCCGGGGGGCATAAATAGTAAGAAAAAGTTAGAAAGAGAGGGGGGGCAAGAATGAGAAAAACAACTTTTTCTAGGAGGCCCAAATATACATATTAATGCTTGCCCCCCAGAAAAAAAATATAAGTTACGGCGCTGTCTCTAATGTGAATTTATTGGTACACTTCTGCTAATAGTTAACTATATCAGGTTGGTCTCTTTAAACCTTGGGCCGTGGAGAGAAACAATATTACAGGAGGATAGTATTCATATTTTAAGGTGGGGAAAGGAGAGCAAGGATGAGAAAGATGAGAAGAAAGAAAGAAAGAGAATGAAAGAAACACTTCTACATTTACTTCATAATGAATTTAAACACACATAAACGAAAAAGGGATGTCGGAACCCACCACCATAATATTTGTGGAAGTGTTGACAACATAATATTCTGAAGGAATTATTTCCCGCCAATTCTGGGGCCTCGGTGTTTGGCCCAATTCTGGCCTTGCAGCAGTGGCGGATCCAGGGGGCGATCATGGCGATTGCCCCCAAGAAAGGAACCTTTCTCATTTTATATATTTAAATAAAACCCAATCCCAGAGTTTGGAGCTCTTAAAAATAGCTCTAAGTAACAATATTAAAACCCACCGCCCTCAAGAAGTCCGTCCTGGATCCGCCCCTGCCTTACAGAAGCTACTATCTAGTCATTCACCTCGTGGGACTGAGGAAAACCTTAATAAGGAATACCGGCCAGAGCCGCGTTCATGCCCACGCTCGATCTACCTATTTTAATGCCTTTTTTCGTGTTGCACAGTGTCTGGTAAGGGCACCCAAACAGGGCAAATGTGTACAGCTTTAAAATGTTTAAATGTTAAAATTCGCTTTATACTGTACTTTGAACACTTAATTCAATGTGTATTATATTCTTCTTACAGCAGCATGGTTTATTTCCTAATACTTTAAGTCTATGGTTGTTAGTATTTATAATTATTGCATCATACTAATTCTTCTCAAAGCTCGTTCAATTAGTATGAAATTCTACACTTAGCAGTTTGCAACATTGCAAACCTTCACCAACAGGCAATATGTGGGGAGAATATTTCCACCTATACTCGCATCGAAATTCCCAGCCCTTGTTTACAATCAGTACAATATGTTTCTGTCGCCTTATCATGAAAACAACGCTGTCCAGCGAACCTAACGGTCTTCGCTACCTCTGTTTATTGTTTACAACACAAACTACCATCTTCCAATATTGCCAGGCGTACAAGGTTTTCGCACACTTTCGAACAAGAACACTTGTACAAAATTGAGTGTGCATTATATGTAAGATTGTATTACATAATAACTAACTCAATTTTTCATAACGTTAATATCTCAGTCATCTCAAAAGCAGCAATTTATGTAGTAATAGCACTTGGTCCATGACTGTGCAGAAGTAGGTACATTCGGTTCGGAGATTCATGTGCCTGGCAACCATGAATTAACCATGTAGGGGTGAGAAGCAAGGTTTTGACGCTCGCACTACAATTGTTGTTTGTAAACAATCTTCCATCCTAGAGTGAACAGACAAAGGGCGAAAATTACGCGCGTATTTACGGTAACTTTATTGCTTGCATTTGTTTCATTCACACGATGGAAATGTTTTCAACAATGGTTTCAAGTGCAGTGCAAAACATGTTAAGTCACATTTTTGGAGGACTTGCCTTTCTTTTCACACTTATATATAAATGAACAAAGTTGGGAAAAACATGTTAAGTCCACTTACTATGGACTTAACTTGTTTTGCACGAAATAGAATCAGTATGTCAAACATGACTGAAAAGGCTCGGGTTGGTAACATCATCGCAAAACCTGATAGGACTTAGCCGAGTTGTAGAGAAAAATTTTCTTATTCAGGTAGCGTGAAAAGCTCATTTTTGACCATTTTGGACCTAGCATATTTTGCACACCAACCCGATATATATATATACTAATCGATAAAGCTCATGGAGTTAAACTTCGTCAGCCTGAAATTTCTTTGAAAACCTTAAACCAGTGTTCGAAGTGGAAAAAGAGCAGAGGCGGCATGTTTTATCAAGATTTTGACACAACATACTGGCTATTTACACACTGTCATTGAAAAACCAGATACGGTATGTACTCATTACTGAAAAATCAGAGGCGGTATGGCATACCATCGCATACCGCCTCACTTCGATCACTGCCTTAAACTTGATGCTATACGAAAGCAATGCCACTTTCAGAGGTGCGAGTATCTTTACGGAACTCTTCATTATAACACGAGCATGACAACAAAACATAGAAAGGCTACTGAGATACAGTATAACCTAAAAGTATCACTAACTCTTTAAGTTTCAAGTTTCGTTTACCTATAATTGTCAATTGGGACAATTGAAGAAGCTACCACTAGGCGGCAGCACGGAGGGCCACTGTGGTCTTCTTGCAATCCAGCAAGGCCTCGTATTCTTGTGGCAGCAGTTCTATGATACAGGCAAATCTACAGCAACCGGCGTCAGGCAGAGGACTCAAGACAGACGGGAACCACGAAGATGGCTTATAACAAGGAATTTTTGGACACAAGTATTACATAATCTTTACTTTTATTATCTTTTAACATGTAGTCGGAACCTTCGGCTCCCAATATTTTCTAACCTTAACAACAAGAGATTTTGTTCATATAAACTTTCTCTTATCCAAATATTTGTTTCTTTTGCCACGTCTGTGAAGTTGTCCCTCCCACCTAACGAATTTTTCTTTTTCTTATCTACATCGTTAGTTTATCGTTAGTTTACGTTACTTTTGCTAAAATTGTCGTTAGTTTCGAAAAAATAACATTTTTATTAAAAAATAAATGGGCAGGCCAACTTCACGGTTCCCCCACCCACAAACGAATTTCAAAAGTTTTCATATAACATTGTTAGTTTATCGTTAGTTTAGGTTAGTTTTACTAAAACTATCGTTAATTTCGCAAAAATAACGATTTTATTTAGAAATAGTTTCCCGCCAACTATGAATTAGCCCGCCCATATTGAATTCTCATAAAATTCGAACTCATATTGTTAGTTTATTGTTAGTTTAAGTTAGTTTTGCTAAAGTTATCTTAGTTTTGCAAAAATAACTATTTAATTCGACAAACAATGTTTTCGACAGCGGCGTAACAGAATTTTGTTTCGGGGATCCGGGTCCTTTCCCGGAAAATTTTTTGCAATTTGTAAACTGGGACCGCAAGTTTAGGCTATATTTTAAGGACCCTTACAAATTTGGTTGACCCAGGGATCCTATCGCGGAAAATTTTTGGCAATATATAGACTGGAAAGGATATTTTAGGTTTTATTTTTACAACGTTTAAAAATTTCTGGGGGTCCAGACCCCCCCCCGGCCCCTTCCCTTGGCTGTGGTGGGCAAACACCGTGCTCGTGTTTTTCGGGGTTCTCCCGTTTCCTCCCACTTCCTTCATTCCACGATTTCATTCATTTGTCATCATCACCGTCTACTTTAGCCTAACCGGCATAAAAGTAGGACGTAAAACTTAAAGATTTCATTTCCTCCCATTGGCTACGCCGCTGTTTCCCGAAACTAACATAAACTAAAAATATACTAACAATATGAGGTGGAAGTTTATGAAGATTCTTTAGGGGCGGGCTAATTTTATATTTGGCGGGAACCTTTATTTCTCGAATAAAATCGTTAGTTTTGCGAAACTAACGATAGTTTTAGCAAAAATAACGTAAAGTAACGATAAACTAACAAGGTGATAGAAAAACGTTTTGAAATTCATTTGCGGGTGGGAATTCGCGAAGTTGGCCTGCCCATTTATTTCTCGAATAAATCGTTATTTTTGCGTAATTAACGATAGTTTTAGTAAAACTAAAGTGAACTAACGATGTAAGAGGGAAAATTATGATCATTCTTTATCGGCGGGCTAACTTTACATTTGGTGGGAACCTTTATTTCTCGAATAAATTTGTTATCTTTGCAAAACAAACGTTAATTTTTAACAAAACTAACGTAAACTAACGATAAACTAACGATATGAGCTGGAATTTTATGAGATTTCAATATGGGTGGGCTAATTCACAGTTGGCGGGAAACTTTATTTCTACAATAAAATCGTTATTTTTTCGAAAATAACGATAGTTTTAGCAAAACTAAGGTAAACTAACGATATACTAACAATGTGGTTTGAAAAACTTTTGAAATTCGTTTGTGGGTGAGGGAACCGTGAAGTTGGCCTGCCCATTTATTTTTTGAATAAATATTTTATTTTTTCGAAACTAACGATAATTTAAGCAAAATTAACGTAAACTAACGATAAACTAACGATGACTCAATTACTTATGTTCACTACTGAGTCATGTGCACCCTCGTGTTCATTAGAATACGTCGTTCATTCACATATCTTTAGAATAATCAAGGAAATCATGACTCTAAGTAAAATATCTCTATCGTCAAAATTTTGTTTCTTAATTGAGTATGTTAAGATATTGTCTAACAAGGTACATTCGCGAAGTATTCACTCAGGATTTGTGTAAAATTGATTCAAATGGAAAATTCTCCTCGGCCGTATCTGTATTGTAATAATTTTAGTTGTACCAATAATTTGAATATTTATGGATCTTCATATATCCAGGGCCGCGGTGGCTGAGTGGTAGAGCGTCGTTCGCATCAAGCCGCCGTCGAGTCAACACGGGTGCTCTGGTGCTTCCACAGTGTACTATAGCCTATAGTATCGTAGACCATATATACGTTAAGTGTATTTCATAGCTCTGATTACTATATCAAAGCAAAACTACTGAAGTAGGAGTTATACTCCGTACTCTCAATTATTGCCGTTTCGGCGTAGTGTCGGTGTATCAGTGCAAACGTGAATATGGAATATAAAAAAGATCTTCAACTTAAACTAGAATTTGACAAGAAGTTCCGTGCAGTTCGATCAGTCCCCTTGGAAATCTACCATTGGATGAACTCCACTTTCCCAGGTATTTTTGATCACATCAGTGCCATGCAGTTAAATAGTGAAAATTTTTGTATCTTTCTAAAATTCAAAACGCAACAGGAATACGATGACTTTGCAGCTCATGCCCCTAGTGAGGTCCCATTCACTCATTCAAATAAGGAAGTGAGTTTTGTTCGAATTATTTCCGCAGCAGATCCGACTACCCTCCTTCGTGTGTTTGAGTTCCCTATCGAGGCACCGAACAACTTATTGAGTGAGGCTCTTAGTGCATATGGTTCAGTGATTAAAATAGAAGATCAGGAATGGGCCCCTCCTTATCCCCCTGGTATTAAAACTGGAACTCGCCATGTACATATTAAACTGACATCTCATGTGCCATCCCGACTTCTAGTCCATGGTTATAAAGTAGGAGTATCATACAGTGGACAACCGATTACATGTTTCCGATGCCAAAGCTCTATGCACACCGTAGCGAACTGTGTACTGAAACGGGGGGCTCAACCCCGAGGGGCAACGAGTGTAATCCCGACCACTTCTCCGTCCCTTCCTCGCATGACAGAACTCGGAAAAGTGACTCCTAAGACATCCTACAAATTAACCCCACCTGTCATTTCTACGAAATCTGGTAACCAAGAAGATGATCTTGAGCATCGACCTTCGGTTCCGGACCCAAAGGAGTTCCCTGCACTTACAATAACGTCTCTTGAGAAAGCAAAGGACGATACCCAACTTCCCAGTAAACGAGTGCCTTTATCGCCTCCATCGGAGGCCTCCGGCATACGAGTAGAGCAGCATATCACCTCACACAACATGGAGGTTGAACCACATCCCTCACCAGTTGAGGATAGCGAGATCCCGAAAGAGACACAGGAAGAGCATCTTGAACCCTTTGAAAGCGAGTTTCTCCAGCATGAGACACAAGGAATTAAATTTAGCGATGTTATTTCTAAACAAAAAAGACGCAAATTATCCCGGAAGGAAGAACTGAATTCTCACTTGGAAGGCAGCCAAGTCTCTCTGTCTTGCGATCGAGACCCACAGACTCGCCCACAGCAGGTGTTTGAAACAGATACATAAGGTATTGGTCTTCAAGGTCAATGGATACGAATTCACCCCAAGTAGTGTGGTGTGTGCCTCCGTTGGTTTGTTCTTTCTCTACGTCACGTGTGTACAACACAAGTGCCCTCCGATTCTAATAGTGCAAGAGTGCAGAGTGGAACAGCGGTATTTATCACGTATACAAACAGGAAATCCTTGAGTGTTAGTTGTGTTTAAATCTACCGTCGCCGTATGGTTTTATTTTTACCTGCAGCACTTATATTCATAAACATCTATCATGGATTTTGTAAGTTATTTTTGGCAAATTTTTACTTTGACTCCACCTGTGACTTCAACCGATTCATGTGATCCTGTTCCCGGAGCAGTTTAGGAATAATTCCTAAACTGCTCCCGGAACCGGATCACATGAATCGATTACAATTACTAACACAGTGAAAGTAATGTACGATGTTAAGAATTATACTATAAGTACAAGGGCCACAATGTTACTATACGATGTTAAGAATTATACTATAAGTACAAGGGCCACAATTTTACTATACGAAGTTAAGAATTATACTATAAGTACAAGGGCCACAATGTTACTAAACATCAATTCAGGTGAAGCGGTGACTATGAATTTTGAGATCTAAATGGGGGGCTACCGCCCCCCAACCCCCCCGCTCAAGTACCATAAAAACATCCAAAATAATAATAAATAATCACACCACTACTATAAAGCTAAGATAAGAAGGGAAAAATTAAAAAAAAAACACTCGTCTCTAATCATAAATCAGTGCATGACAAAGAAAAAAAAATTACATCTCAACAAGACAATAGGACAAGCAGCAACAAACCAAATACTTTGCCTAATACTCAAATGCAAAACAAATCAAGAATAAAAATAATATGAATTAAAAAAAGAAAACACTCACCATTTCGCCATAGGAGAAATCTCATGAATAATGAACTCATAACTGCTGATTCCACACACGAAAAAATAAGATACCAAGAACACATGCACAATACTCAACATTACTGAAAAATGTTCCTTTCCGCACACACGTCGTTTTATTAAACCGAGCACACTTGCTATTATTACAAACAAGAAACCAATAAACGTCCACTTTTAGAATACGTCGAAAATATCTTCAGTTTAGACCACAACTATGATAGGTTTTCTCTAACTCAATTCAACCAATTCAATTACGCGCTCCCGCATGCCACAAACAGCAGCACACACATACATGCACACAGAACATGTGACTACTAACCAACTACCATATGACTACACAGACACCTAGTGGGAAAAATATGAACTAAGCCGTCACACCAAAGGCACGAACAGTTCTAACAAGTGACTCACGCACAAACAGTTCCAGGAAGTAACTGAACCTATAAGAACCGATTAAAGTCACAGTTGGAGTCAAAGTAAAGACTTACCTTATTTTTTGCTTCACTTCTTAGTTTTAAGACTCATATTAACTTTGAATAGCGCAAACTTACGTAAATATCGACATTGCACAGAAGTGTTATACTACGAAATTTTCCTCTATATGACTGTGATAAACTCTTTATCCTTTCTCACGATAAATTTAAATCGCGCAAGTAGTGACGATAAAAAAGCATATTTAAACCAATTTCTCGTATGTCATAAACCGGATGTAGTTTGTGTGCAAGAACTTATACATGATTCATTTCACAATATGATGGACTATGATGTGTTTGCTAATTTAGGACCCACCACTGGAGTAGGGATGTTTATCAGAAAAGGATTAGGGCATACCAATCTTACTCTCTCCCCTGACGGACGTATTATTCATTGTGTCATACAGGGGCACCTGGTCGTCGGACTATATGCTCCTTCTGGCTATACAGCTAAGAAGGAACGGGCTGAATTTTATGGCCAAAGTTTGCCACAATTCCTGCCTCCTAATATTTCTCGTATGGTAATCATGGCTGATTGGAATACCACTGAAACCAGTGCAGATTCAATTCCGCCCACCCCCCTTGTCCCGCATTTTTGGAATTTTTGCGGGCTTATCACTTAAGGGATGTAGTCATTGTTTCCAATTCACCGAGGACCTATACCCATTGTACTTCACATTCGAAAAGTAGGATTGACAAAATATACGTCACTCCTGACTTATTTCACACTATTATTGACGTACAGACTATTATACCATCTTTCAGCGATCATGCAGCGATCAAGCTCCACATAAAAACAGATCAACCCTTGCCAGCCCTTAGCAGGCGAGGATACTGGAAGTTAAATACATCCTTACTTCACCACGACGGTTATCGGGAGGAACTGGAACAACAATATTCCTATTGGGAAAGGATGCAACAATATTTTCCAGATCTCGCCTCTTGGTGGACGACATTTCTTAAACCTAAGATCGCTCGGTTCTTCCAAGGTAAAAGACACGAAACACGACACGATCGGCAGTTGATGTTTGAATTCCTCTATGAGGCATTGCGTCAGGCATGGTGTGCGGCCCCCTCACTACAGAATAAACGCACAGTGCAACAGCTCAAACTACGACTCCAAAATCTCCAGGCTCCCACACTCATGCCTTCTTTTATTAATGAGACCACATATTATAGGCTTGCCCAGGAAACTGTCACTATTTACGACGTTGCACGTCTATTGCACCGGCGGAAACAAGCTACAATAGTAGCTTTCCGACTCCCGAATGGTGATATGACTAGTGATTCGATTCAGATCTTAAATGTTTTCCGTGAGCATTACCATAAATTAGTACAACCCCGACCTTCTGACACCAATGTTACAACTCAGTTTTTGTCGATTATTCCCAAACTGATTACGGAGGAAGAGGGTCGTGATCTTATGCGCCCCATAACTTGTCAGGAAATATGGATGGCCCTCCAGGCAACAAAAGGAAAGGGCGCGCTAGGATATGAAGGTCTGCCGTACGCGTTCTATAAACAATACTGGACTTTTCTTTCCGATACCCTAGTCAAGTTATTTAATACATATTTACAGGGAGGCCCCATCCGCGGTAACGTCGGAATCACAATCTTTATCCCGAAATCCGCCACTTCCCAGACTGTACAGGAGTACCGACCCATCACTTTACTGCCTACCGATTTGAAACTTTTTACCAAAATTCTGACGGCACGTTTAAAACCCATATTGCAAAAGTATATTAGTCCATATCAGGCAGCCACCCACCCCAAATATAACATCCATTATGTGTTACGTTCGTTACGGGATTTTATAGCGTACGTGCAAACTCGGCGCGTGATAGCATCTCGACGAGCCTCTTTGTGATAGTTCTAGATACCTATCTCCGGGCTCTGGCTAACATTACCTCTCCCGGTATACCGGAATACCATCAATTACACGTCTTCGGATTTGCGGATGACGTAACCTTAATAGGAACTACGCCCAAAGATATGCTCACCGCCATCCGCATAACTGACGAGTTCACCCAGTGCTCCGGCTTGGCATACAATAAACACAAGACCAAACTCCTGTCATTTCACGGATTCTCCCTACCCTCTTTACCTGATTCACGCTCTCACATTCCCACGGTTGATGTTTTAACAGTACTCGGCATAACTTTTCATAGCGATGTACGCAAACAAATGGATGCTGTCTGGCGTCCTATAGTTCATCAGATTAAGCAGATGCTATACTTACAACGGTTCCGAGGTCTGCATATCATACATAAGGTCCAATATCTTAACCAGTATGTTGCTGCTAAACTTTGGTACTACGCGCGCACCTTTCCCCTCCCTTCTGTTTACGATCGCCAAATTGAATCTGTATTTATGTGGTTTCTTTGGCGGGGCTACTACTTCCGCCTCCGCCACAACACTATTTATCTTCCTCGCAGCGAAGGGGGCCTTGGACTCGTAAACATTCGTCTTAAAAGTCAAGTTTTATACATGCTAGATGCGTATCAAGACGTTGAGCCCCACATGGACTATACACGGGTGTGGATCGAATGTTTCTGGCCCGAATACTCCCAATCAAGGAATCCGCCTTTCTGCAGATTTGGCAAATTATGTCCTCCCTATGTCACCAATCTCGTTCAAGCATGGACATATTCTGGTGAGCTTGCTTCCCCTACTACATATACTCACCAAACCTTATACCAGCAATTGTGGAGAGCGTCACTTGTAGATGTGAGAGTCCGGGTACAGGATATGTTCCCCAATAAACAATGGCGCCATATTTGGCAAAATCTAAGAACCAATGTCCTCCCTTTGCACACACAAGCGGTATGGACGACCATAGTTCATCAACTGCCTGCCACACAAGAACGACTTCTGCGCATTGGACGTACCACAACCCTCACCTGCAAATATTGTGGCCACTCCGACACACTACCTCATCGCTACATGTCATGTTCAGGTGCCGATATTATTTGGAACCTCCTCCTTCGTATGTTGAGCTTGATCTGCCGTACACCTGTTCCTTTATTTACAGTCGATCTCCTATTCTTTCCTGCATTTCAGTATTACCCAAAAACCAAACATAATAGGTCCTCTGGTTAGTTGGTACCATATTGTTATATGTTCATCATTCCATGCCGTGGAATGATGAATGCTTATATTTCGACTTTCTACAACGGGAACGCCGCAAATATTTTTCAGTCGATCTTGAAAGACAATCTTTCAGTGGTTTTTTGCAAGCAGCTCTGTCCCACATGTCGGGAAAGACCGGGAGGCCATGAATTGTGCTTGTGAACATTTTCCTTGTTATGCATAACCATTATCATCGTACAGCGGAGTAGGTTTGCTCAGATCCACATCTTGGACTCTCTTCCCAGTGGTCGGTCCTAGATTACGCCTATATTGTCTCCATGTAATTTTGCTATGTAATATTAGTGACAGAGTACAATAAATATTCAGTGGTAGAGCGTTCACCTCTGGTGCTTGCGGTCCCGGGTTCGATCCCAGCCTCCGCCAAGTGAACTTTGTGGTGGACAAACACAGTGGGGGTGGGTTTTCTAGGGGTTCTCCTTTTTCCTCCCACTTTCATCATTCCACCATTTCATTTATTACTCATCATCACCGTCTCCTTTAGCTTAACCGGCATAACCGTGGGACTTAAAACTCAAAGATTTCATTTCATTTTTTTCATATATCCAAAATTCAATCATACACTGCTACACCGCTAGAACACAACATAGCTTTCAGTTTTTTTAGATGTAACTGAAAATAAATCTGAGCATATGCAAAACAGATTGGATCAAGTACTGCTTCTCTGACACGTGTTATCTACACCGGCCGCCATCTTGGATCCACCATATTGCACCGTTTTATAAATGGGAATAGGTGCAAGTGATACATCAAATTTATGTACAATTTTCTCGGAAATTCACTGGTGTGAAATTTACCGTAGCTTGTACCGTTTTGAAGGTATTGCATATTAAATCCCTTCAAGCGCTTCGCGAATAGATATTGCAGAGTAATGTCAGTTATGATCACGTTTTTGATGTTGACAAATCAAAACAATTTTTAACTGCAAAAATACTGTAGGTGTAAACAAACTCTTTACAATATTGGTTCCATGATTCTTATTACATTTCTTGAGTGATTGTTATTACTTCCATGTAATATTATAACAAAGAAGTATTGCACTACGACCAAATGCCTAATGTAAATCCGATACGACCAGATATGGGTGAAGACCTACTATTTCCGTATTGACATCTATATGTCTATATGTATGTACGTTCAGGGACTATTTCGTCAAAGATAAATCACGTACAAAATTACATATACACACGGGGCCTTGCACAACTTTATATTTGGTTCAGTATTCGTGAAGTGCCTGATATTTAACATCCAATAACTTCTAAACTATACACGCTATGATAAAACTCACTACATCAATGCATTCTGATAAAATTGTGCATGAATTTGATGTATCACTTGAATCTATTCCCATTTCAAAAACTGTAAGTTGAATTCAATATGGCGAATCCACGATGGCTTCCGGAGTGGATAACATGTGTCAGAGAAGCAGTACTTGATCCAATTTGTTTTGTTTATGCTCATATTTATGTCCAGTTACATCTAAGGAAACTAAAAAGCAATGTTGTGTCCTAGCATTATAGTAGTGCATGATTGAATTCCGGATATATGAACATTGAGAAAAATTCGTTCTCCGGACAGCGGTATATTGTACAAATATACGAAATCCTCTTGGTTACTACAGAAATCAGTACGGAGCATACGTTATCCGTATCCTACATAGGCACTGCCCTTAGATGTTACATCATGCCGTTACAGGATGTCTGACATCTAACAGTTTTCCGTATATCACATACATATACTTATGTTACATTTCTCAACTATATGTTATTTACGCCCATTTGTATTAGAGATCCTGTCCGCTTATATTGTTTTATATGGAAAGTACGTATAGATGAAACACTTATACGGAAAGTATTATAAAACTTCCGTTTTCAGTTATACGTTATACGCTGCTGTACGTTAAGTCGAAAAACTACAGGAATTACGCGTGTAACCTACATTTTTAAGTACGCCACCTACAATTTTTTCTCAGTAAGAGAAAAACTACAGGAATTACGCGTGTAACCTACATTTTTAAGTACGCCACCTACATTTTTTTCTCAGTAAGAGAAAAACTACAGGAATTACGCGTGTAACCTACATTTTTAAGTACGCCACCTACATTTTTCTCAGTAAGAGAAAAACTACAGGAATAACGCGTGTAACCTACATTCTTAAGTACTCCACCTACAATACCCATTGGGCCACGGAGAACTTTGAATCTAATGATAGCTTAATAGGCCACAACACTAGTGTTGGATATTAAAATTAACCTGATGACTCTAGTTTTATATAATGAATCAAGATATGATATATTGCCTGCAATTATCTGAATTTAATGGTTAAATTCATTAAGAGCATATACTCAATTAGCTTCCGTAAAGATATTACTCCGTTTCACCTCCGACTTTTACATCGCTTTTATTCTTTATTTCCAAAAACCGTTTCACCTCCGACTTCGTTTTCATTCTCTATTTCCAAGAATTATTTACACATCTAACATATACACTGAGAAAAAAAGGACTAGAATTTCAGTGTGGATACATCGTATTTACGTGGGGGCGCTCCTTAAGTAATGCAATTTCATGTATAAAAGTACAGCAAGGGGGAACACCATGGCAAGTCTGGAGATCGGGGTCGAACTAGTCTCGCTGTGATTGGATAATTTTATTCACATGATTGATTTCGTGTTAAAAACTATTACTCTCGTAAGGTAGGGAGTCACAGATTTAGAAAGAACCAAGAGGGGACAGTCGTAGGAAGGTGGTAACAATATTATATACCTAAGTTACCACCGTCGGAATGGGTATGGCGTTAATTCTAGATTTGAAATGGTAGTCCCACAATACAAAATTTTCGCTGGATGGTGGTGTAGATCGTACTACGGATGAAACAACATTACTTAATGTGTTGACGCGCGTAACCTGGTAAAAGTAGCATATACATGCCGACTGGATTATGCATTTTTCTCCGTGTACATACGCTACATACACCCACACATTACATTATATACCACAATATATTATAAACATTACTATAATGTGTTATATGAAAGTTAATGCTGAATGTTTCAACTAATGAATCAGTCATTTCTTTCATTATTTCCTTAACTGATCAATTATAATGTTTACCTTTCGTTAAACAAACCATTTCAATTAGAATTACACACAATAAACCAATATTTAAAATCAAACATGTTACCTATTATATACATTACGGTTTATTTTGCAACGCATAAATTTATAAGTATTTACAATATTTCAAATCATCAAAATTAATTACATGTAAAACATATGTCCTATACACATAAATTATTTTGTATAATACATTTATTATTATTTTTTGATATTCTCTTGCTTTTTAAACAATATATCCATATAGGTTTCAAGCTATTTTATAATATTTATATTTATTTATCCAACGAATTAAATATTTGTGACACTTGAATAACTTTAATTAAACATAAAATATAGTCATAAATTATTAAAATACCAATATTTCTCCACAAGTAAATAAAATACAAATACTTCTAAGAGTATATACATATTAGGCATCAAAACATTGATACTACCTTGCTTAAGAAAGATGACAGCTTAACATCTCAATTGTAGACTTCAGAGTTAAGAAAGCTATCTTCTAAAGGATTTCGAGGTATGGTCATCCTATTGTAACAATTGTAACCCAACCTTCTTCCTTCTGGCCTCTTTTCTTCCCTTCTAGGGGAAGTATAAAACAATGGCGAAACACGTGTATAATTCTTTTAAATCGAAATACAATGTGTCAAATTTCATATTTATACCTTTCAAAGATTCGAAGATATCTACATTATATCATACAAATTCTCACACCATTTTATTCCTCTCCCGTCGAATTTCCAAAAATCCTTCCTTAGCGGTACCTCATGCCACAAATTCTATTCTTTGTCCAAACTTTAAATTTCTAGCTTAAGCGGTTTCGCCTGCGTGTTGACCATTTAATCAGGCATTAATTAGAACCTTTTCTTTTATGGTACTGGTAATTCCATGAGGCATTAATAAATATGTTAGGGTTTCCAAAGAGTATAATCTACGGTAAAATTCTCTACTCTAGTGAATTTCCGAGAAAATTGTACATGCATTTGAGGTATCACTTGTACTTATTCCCATTTGAAAAACCGAAAGTTGAATCCATAATCCAAGATGGCGTCCTGGGTAGGTAACATGTGTCAGAGAAGCAGTACTTGATCCAATTTGTTTTTGCATATGCCCACATCTGTGTCCAGTTATATAAAGAAACTAAAAGCAATTTTGTGTCCGAGCCTTGTAGTAGTAAATTATTAAATTTCGGTATGAAGGCCCATAAATATGCAAATTGTTGAGTTGAGTTGATTTTAGTTTAGCGTCCCGTTCAGCAGCGAGGCTATATGAGACGTGGACCTACTGATTAACGTGGAATCCGAACCACATGAGCTTCCGCCGGGAATCGAACCCGGGTCTCCCACGCCAAAGGCGCGTACGTTAACCGCTTAGCCACGAGGGAGCTCAAATATGCAAATTACCGGTATGAGCCGCTAAAATTAGTACAATACACAATGGGCACCGAAGAGCTTTATTTTTCAATAAATTTTACACGAATCCCAAAGTGACGCTTCGGAAATGTACCTTGTTAGAATAAGAAATGAAATAATCAATTTCTTTTGTATATTTGGGACTTCACAGCACAAGCTATTAGGACTCGAAATGATCTTAATTTTAAAAATGTACTAAGTTGTAATGGCACGGAAATTTAATCATTATGACTACCGAATATCGTAAATAGATGTAATACTCATTGGCTAATTCAGCTTTGATGATCTCCAGTCAGTACCTTTTCACTATGCGATCGTAATTCCAACTCCCGAGAGAACTCTCGGTACTCAACCAGCACAACCCTTTTCCGGAATTCGGACGCTTTCTGGTTGTAGCGTACAGCTTAGCTCAGGTATCCTTATGAAATGTCTTACTTTGTTATTTCCTTATGGTAAAACATTGTAACTGTGGTGTTATGCATACGTTACCTGTTTTTATTTTCTTAAACAAATAGTTTGATTATGGCTTCGTTGTTTTACAATAAACAAAATACATGACCAAAATACATGTTAGAAATTTGGGCACTTTACAATATTCTATACGTAAAACACTCTCTGGGGATAGCTTATTTATTAGTGAAAACTACATCGAAATATGACCAACATTTCTTGATATAATCGTCAACATACATACATACATACATAAAATCAAGCTGAAAAATTATACCTTTTTTTTAAAAGTTGATTATAAAGGACGAAATTTACGCATAACACTGGTACACTGTCAACATATATGAACAAACGGTTTCTCTTTGTCCCTAACTGATTTTGCTCTGATATCTGTAGATAGATCGACGGACGAATGAAAATATTTGTTCTAAGAGACGTGTTATACGAATATCTCGTATTTTTATTCGTTTCTATTCGGATTTTATTGTTATTTGTCATTCGGTTCTTCTATATTTGGAAGTCAAAAGTTATAATAGAGCAAAATTCTAGTCCATAGTATAACTGAGAAAGAAACCTTTGTAGATAGGATTCACTAACGTAAAAAATATTCAATAATCATAGAGCAGATGATGTGAACTTATATATTCCAATCTGGAATCGTTTAGGCCAGTTCCTGCAGCACGATCTGATATTATTTCCTATCTTCCACTTCGCGAACTTCTCCTGTCGCTTACGTGACTGAGGGTTTAAACCTCATAATTGAAGAATGCCACGATAATTTATAAGATTTCAATATATGTATCTGACATTTGCAAACTTCGAACACAGAAACACATCAGAAACACATAAAAATATGTGCTTTAACACGATATATTACTGACGTTAGTTTATATATTGTACGGCGCAAATGAACCACCTGATATATATACAGGGTGTCCCAGGAGGAAAGGGCAATACCTCGGAAAATGGGAATATGGGTGATTCTAATAAAAATGTTCATATGAACATGAGTTCTAATCTCAACGGTTTGAGAGCTACAGGTTGTGAACCACTTTTGACTATGTTGCGTATTGCTTACTCTGTTGTCATTCTATGCAGGTGAGACATAGAGGATTTGAAAGGTGATGGAATGATCTTTCCAACGGTATCCAACATGCAGCAGTGATGTCTTTGGAATGGAAACTATTGAGGGAAATTCGGCAAAGTTGAGGTTATTTAATGAAATTGGGTGGCAACACTGATTCCAAAATATCCCTCAATAAATTCTCTGAGAACACCGTCGCAGTCCTATGATATAGACTGTCTGCTTCCAACTGTAAAGCATGGGGGTGGTTCTGTTACAGTATGGGCAGTGATATCGTAGTTTTCTGCAGGTCCCATCATAGCCCTGCATGGAATGATGAATGCTAAGGCGTATGAGGTCATTTTGGGGGACTGGATTCTCCCATGGCCCAAATATTGTTCCCTGATGGTGATGGCATCTACCAAGATGATTTCTCATCCTGTCATGCTGCAAAACGGTGAAATCATTGTTTGAGGAGCATAAACAGGAGCTATCACACCTCCCCTGGGTCCCACAATCACCAGATGTGAACATCATTGAGCCATTGTGGTCTGAGTTAGAAGGGCGTGTTGGGTCTCATTACCCTCCACCAGCATCCCTTGAGGAACTGGAGCGTGTTTTGGAGGAATAATGGTACAAACTTCCACACACCACGATTCAGGAGCTGTATACGTCCATTCCACCTCTGATCCAAGCTGTTTTGGACGCAAAAGGAGGCCCCACACCATACTAGTATGATTTTCACACTTTTGCAAATGTTTTAGATTTTTTGTCTTTCCCCTATATATATATATATATATATATATATATATATATATATATATATATATATATATATATATATATATATATATATATAGAAACCGTTTCTGAAATATATATCTATATATTTGAACCGTCTCTGAAATAAACGGTTCAAATATTCCCTTCTCATTAAAAAGGTGACGGTACGAACCGTTTATTTCAGAAACCCGTCAACTGACATTTTTTCACAAAATGACTTTTGTACAGAAAAAGTTACACATACTCTAGACACACACATTTTAGTGCAGAAACCAGTCGCCTGCCATTGCGTCAAATGAGTTATTATTAAAACCGACTCATTATTTAGTGCAGAAACCCGTCAAGTGATATCACATAACGTGTTTCGGCAGTAAATCTAATGTTTACCTCTCTTGGCAACAATGCACTGTTAGCGACATTCCTTGCGTTTTTGTTTCAGTACACTTCCTCTGTTCACATTTTTCAACAGTCATTGAGGAGTGTTGTGTACTGGTTAGAGTAGTGCTGTAGTGCTGTTATAATATCCAAGGATGTTATAAAATAGAGGATCTGCCCTTACAACAAAATCTTGAAGCCATACCTTACAGTTTCGCCTCCCCTACTCTGCCCACTCCGGCCAATAAGATATCAATGTTTTGAGCCAACAATCATGGTAGAAACGAAAGAAACCAATCAGAAGATGGCGGAAACGAAAGTAGCCAATCAGACGTGCCCATGTTCGGTTGTTGTTTTGGCTTCATTGTTTTAATAGGATGAAGATACATATGGGCAGATCCTCTATTTTATAACATCCTTGATAATGTCCGTAGTACAGATTTTTTCCCGTTCTTTGGTTGCAAAGTCTAGTAAGAGTTATGACGACAAACCTCCAGCAACAAGAGAACGTGGTGTCACCAATAAGACAAATACCAACTAAGTTATACGAAAAGCAAGAATCAAGGCGGAAGAATACAAGAACCATAAAGGTAATATTGTGCCAAGAAGTTCTATTCGAGGTGAAATTTTGTACCATTGTCCAGGTAAATGCAGTTTATCCATTGATGATGAAACAAAACATAAGATTTGGAATTATTTCTATGGATTAGATACAAAAAAAGCATGTAAGTTACACATTTGCAAACATTGACAGAAGTAAAATAAGTAAAATGTAGGGTGAAAACGAACAAAGATGATGCTGGTGCCAGTGAATCGTCACGCTCATTTAAAAGAAACAAAGCTTTTAAGTAGAAGATATGAATCAATGGAGTTCTTACTCCAGTTTCCAAAAATGTGTTTGTACAAATCCATGGAGTTTCTCGGGATTGAGTTGTAAGGCTGACTAACCTAGTTCAGAATAAGCTTACCTTTCTGGAAAGGTACCTATCAATACGAAAAAAATATGACGATCTGGTTAAGCCGAGTGACTACACTATAGGTTATGATTATTTCTGCGACATCCTTCAGTGACCAACTACAGATGCATGTGTAACGTAGTCAGGGAATATGAAGATGAGTAGTTCAAGATATATATACATAGTGGTTTAGAAGGGAATCGAAAGACATACATAGTGTTGTCTTTTGTAGAACACTGACAACGTGATTAACGTTGTTACTATGGGTACATTCCTATTCTAATCATGTTCCGATTTTTCATTTGATACCCAAATGCCTACACACAGAACCACAGACGCCTTAGTTGACACAAAAAAATGCATAACTTTTGTGACTCCAGCAAAACGTCTAGATGCATAATTTTTAAGGATGCAACTAAATGCATAATGAAAACTGTGTTAATTGATGCACTTGTGTGCATAAAATTTATTATGCAGATAAACGTTTTGCTGAAATCACAAAATGTTATGCATTTTTTTGTCTCCTACTGAAGCATTTACATGCATTAATTGAAACAATGGTTGGTATCGCTGGTTGCATATTCCCTAAATATATAGGATTTCCAAGGGTGTGGAAACGATTAAATAAATTTAGAACACTACTAAAAATATGTAATCGAGGCTTTTGGGGTAATGCAGGACAGAGTACAGATATTCCATATTACATGAGAGCCTCTACGGCCATTTTGGAAGTAGTCATACTGGATTTGAGTTAGTTAAGTGAAATATAGACTTTACGATACACTATTTTTGAAATAAAGTGTGATTTTTAAAGACATTAACAAGATTGTTTTCTATATTCTTTGTTAACGAAATTTGGATCACATAGGTCTAGATACAAAAACTTGTCATTGTAAATTTATGATCATAATTTTGTTCATGATGCAAACAAGCAGAGAGGAAACTACCATAATATCGTTACGAAATCACACCTTATTTCAACAATAGTATCGGATCGTAAAGTTTCCATTTCACTGAATTAATTAAAATCCAGTATGATACCTTCCAAAATGGTCGCAGAGGCTCTCATGTAAAGTGGAATATTTTCACTCTGTCATGCATCACACTAATAAACCTCGATTTCATAGTTTTGGTAGTGTTGTAAATTTATTCCATCGTTTTCACACCCTTGACAACCCTGTATATCAGATGTGCAATATACAATTTAGGCCACTCAATTTATGAGATACATCTAAACTATGTCACAACCATTATGAGAAAATAGTTACAAAAATAAGGCCTTCAAATAGTATATCTTACAAGTCAAAAAAGGAAAAGAACTCAATTTATTATACCTAGGTACATAGCTTTTTTCTACAGGTTGCTCTACAAGAGCAGTTTTGCCATTTTCACTAAAGCTAAAATCCCAAATTATCTTTGGTGAAATAAAAGAACATGGGTCAATGTTAGAAAAATCGTACCGATAGCAAATCTAGCGATGGGAAACACAAAACTTTACAGAGTAAAAAAAAAAAAAAAAAAAAGGGAACCAGCAACTCAGATTATAAATCAAACTTTGTATGTCTATGTTCTCTGAATCTTTCTATCGCTTTTTATAATATATTTTAGTATACTAATTTATGCCCGTTTCGCCTTTTTCCGTTTCGCCTTATGCCCTCAAAACATTTTGCCATACAACCGATAAGGATGTTATCTTAAGGCGGAAGGGGAATTGCCGTTTGGCCTTTTCCTGCTTGACCTTATAACATACAAGGGAATTTTCACTCTGTTTCTGTAACAAAGAGCGATTTATCTTATTCTGAACTGCAACGTCTCTTCTATTTCAGACAAATTAAACTCAAATATCTTAGAACATAAATTTTATTATCACACCCGAAATAACATATCAAGTTTCTATGTGGATATAATATGAAACAGCATCAGTATATGAAATTACATCAATTTCACTGTTCTTAAGTCTATCTTTTAGGCGGTGAATCCTGTCGTCAAACCGTCTCTACCTTAGCTTTCTAAGTGTGTTTTCTGATAACCACTTGAAGAAGTACTTGCAAATTTTTCATTTTCACGTTGCCTGTCTTTCATTAATTCAATGAAAGAATGTATGTCTAAGTGATCCCTTGATGCCTTTCTTCGTAATTTGACGTGCCACTGTCTTGCATTGTTAGTCATTTGTTCTTGATCGTTTTCAAAGTGATTCCACAAGTCACTGCAAATAGGTAAAAAATACATCATTAGCACATTAAAAATTCAAAGGATTGCAGGAGAATCTACGTTGGAAAGTCGATGACAAAATTTTGGGTGAACCTAATTTATTTCTTTTGCAAAGCAAAAGAATGTGTTCTTTTGATAATTTACAAATCAGTGAATGTAGAATCTTCAATACATGCACGTCGCAAGAAAATCTATATTACACTTTACATTAGGTGTTAATGGAAAAAATGCTATACTGTAGAGTGCTCGGGATAGCTTAATTAATGATTTAATAATAAAAAAAACAATCATTAATTTTTTGCACTAAACGCCATCTATTTATGTAGGAAAGAAAACATACTTACAGAGAAAATAACGAGTCACCATCATCCAGCCAAGTGTCTATAAGATAATCATGGAACTCCTCCTTCATAGAACGTCAGGCGCATCTTCTTGCAAACGTACAAACACTACATCTAAATGGGAAGTTGGTACCAGAGGCTGTGCTGCTGCATGTCGAATCCATCTTTTTACTTCAGTGTTCTCTTTGTACAATTGAGAAAGTTCTAACTGCTGAACCTTCCTCCAAACAGACTGAGAGAAGTGGAAGGAACATCATGTGATTTTAACCAGGAAATACTTTATTTATAGCATTGATTGCTACTTTCTTAAGATCAATAGAAACTTCTTTCAATTTGAAACGCAGTCCAAATTTCTCAGCTTCTTCCATGATTATCTCCAGTAATCTTACATGTGTCTCTTGCTTTTTACTGGGCAGTATGCAGAAGAGGAGAACAAATACCTGGCCGAAATATTTTCCGTGCAGGATGTACATCTGGGAGAAAAGGAGAGGTACAGTCTTAAGTGTCCCTCCATTACAATCCTGTCGCACTGACACATAATTTTCAAAGTTCCAATAGTGCCGAAAACCTGTTGAAGATAGAAAGACTAGAATAAACAACACAGACATTCTAAAGAAAATGCTTTAATATTAATATTCTTACTCCTATTACTATTGTCATAACAGATTTTCACGATTTTAAAAAAAAAAAAAAAGAAAGAAACAAGAAGAACGTAAGAAATGATAAACTATTTTCTTGATTACTAAAATATAACTTACAAGAATTCTACTGGTGTCATCGCCCCCAATAAAAGTTTTTGCCGTACTGCGTTTCGCTCCACGATCCTTCCACCTTCAATTTATTCAATCTTTGCGATAGTGGTGCCCGGTTCATGCTCGTACGTTATATAGAGAGTGTTTAACGGCACCAAAAATAGGGACAACAGATGCAGTTTCACCACAGTAATTTCCCTTAGCAATCTTCTTCCTGGAGAGAAGAAAATAAATTCATTTTAAACATCAACAGCAAAAAAAAAAAAAAAAAAAGTCGTACTTTCCCTCTAAAAAGTAAAGACAGACGGAATATTGCTTAACTACGACCGGTTAATTGTGTTACACTATAAATAAAAAAAATGGACTATGTATTTGTGTGCTAGCTAGGATGCCATTTAAGAAAAGTTCCACATCTAAAGTTCTAAAATAACTTTTGGAAAAGTTGCACGAATAAATATTAGAAACATGCAGAGAAGCTTCAGTGTCAAAATTACTTATACCTTATTACAACTATTATATATACTTACCTATACTTACCTATAAGTCTTAGTAATTGTTGATGTTCGTTCTTCCGCCGCTCTCTTCTTCATATGTGAGGTACAAATACAAGGCTACATGAGCAATTTTTTAAACAATGACGCAGATAACACAAAATTCTGAATACTTGCTTTGATTATACGCTATTCTGTTCGTTCAAACGTAAATACTACTAGCATTACAAATGTTTTCCAAAATGACACTAAATTTCCCTATCATAACTTGAAAATCCCCTTCGCTGGTGTAAGGCGAAATGGAAAGGGCAAAGGGGAATTCCTGTTTCGCCTTACAATCAAATCAGCATATACTATCTTAGCATCATAGCCTGAAGTAATTAAAACAGGCACAAGGCGAAACGGGAAAAGGCCAAACGGGAAGACATCCAAAGTTTCATTTTAAAATCATCTGAAAGAATTGTTCACTTACATTTCCCTGTTTTTAATTATTAAAGATATATTTTGCAAACGGACAAATACGTGGACGTTTCGAATTAGGTACAAAAATATGAAAACTGTTCTTGTGATGTATAATTACAATATTCTAAAAAAGTTATATTTCTGGGATAAAAGTCTGTAGGTCTATAGTAATTTACCATGTTAAATTCAAATCTGAAATCAGAATTTTGCTATCAGGTTTACTTTCTCAGTAATATAGGATGTTACGTAAGTACACGACGCATGTTCTAAAAAAAAAAAGAAAAAAAAACAACCTGAAAATAGAACAGTAACTAAGACGTTACTGGTTTAGCCTGTAGCATGTTTTCTAGTACGTGTGTCTCTTGTCTCTACTATCACATCATCAGTAGCCTTCTGACATGCTGAGTTATGTTTCTTTCATTTCCCATTCATGAAACTACGAATTTTAATTAAAAATGAAGTAACAGTCAGTTTAAATCTCATAATCAAATTGAATTCATTGGAAGAACATAACACTAGTGGAAAATCCTGTTAACCTCTGAAAAGTTAACCTGATAATGATACCAGAAATTACATTTGAAATTTCCTTTCCTTATTATACGCTGTGTTAAAACGGCACCATTCACATTTCCCTATCATGTCCCTGAAACGGAAAGTTTGAGGGGAAAAATAAGCTTTTGGTAGAAAAAAATCCCTTTTTTTCTATTTTGGGTCCCTCCAGAACACCCTGTGTTAACACACAGATCTCAAAATAAACTGAAAAATACTAAATGGTGTACGAAACGTGTGTACAAAATTTCAAGCTTCTATCTTGAATAGTAAGGATGGGAGAAACAAATTACCAATCAGCTAAGAACATCCCCACAGTGGCCCAGATGACTCAAAAAGATTCGGATGTAATATAAAAATTTTCTGAGACATCCTAGGGTCATGTTTTACACTTCATTCTCATTAGAATAGAACAGTCTTTCAAACGGTACCATTCATATGTTTCCGTCATGTATCTGAGGCGGAAAAAATTGCAAAAAATGGGATTTTTGTTAAAATATCCCTTTTTTTAGCATTTCTGGACCCCTCCCCCCTGTGTTAACACACAGATCTCAAAATCAACTGAAAAATGTTAAGGGCATAGTGAATATCTCTACAAAATTTCAAGCTTCTATTTAGAACAGTAAGGTAAATATATATATATTAACACATGTACTAAGAATATCCCCACAATACCCCAAATTCCCGCAAAAACGGGAAATTTTCTAAGACATCCCTATTTACCCTAGGATCATGGTTCGTACCTCATTTTCTTCACAATGGAAAGTACTTTCTAACGTTACCAATCACATGTCTTCATCATGTATCTGAGGCGAGAAAATCTCGATAAAGAGATTTATTAAAATATCCCTTTTTAAAACCTTTTTACCCGTTTGAACACAACTTGAGGCACCGCAGAGATCTGAAATATATCTGTAGAATACTAAGGAGTACACTGAATGTATGTGCAAAATATCGATCTTCTAGGTGCAAAAGTAAGCCCGCCAAAAAATAATATGCCCACAGTACCATAAATTCCCGTTTAAAACAAGATCTCAGGTAAAAATTTCCTGAGACATCCTTATTTACATTAGCATTATGGTTCGTACCTCATTCTCTTCAGAATAGAACAGCCTTTGAAACGTTTTCCATTCGCATGTCTCCGTCGAGTATCTGAGCGGGAAAATCGAGAAAAAGGGAATTTTTGTTATAGGTGCAAAAGTAAGTAACTCAAAAAATAGCAAAAATAGGCCTAACAAAAAATTCTTTAGTTTTAAGTTATGACGTATCACACCCTATATTTCGACCCAGAAAGGCGTAAAACCATACGTAACGTGTTCTAGAACGCTTCCACTCTAGAAAAAAAGCTTTATTAGTACTTTTTAAATCGAATAATGAAAATACAACCCTAACGTATAAACATATACGATATATGTAAGGGTTAATGCCGTGCTACTGTTTTTAACCTTCAATTTATTTCCTGCTCAATAGTAGGCATACCCGTGTTTTGTCAATATTTACTTCAATATCACGAAATCGGGGCTTTTGGCCCGATACTCTAACCAAAACATCACAATTACGTGACCATGTGTGACTTTTAGTAGATACTCAACTATTGGTATGTGCAGGACAAGGGCGCCGTTTTCTGTGTAACTTTGGAGGGCCCTATGAAAGATATGCATTAGTAGAAAGGAAAAATGAACGACCATGTACTGTAGAAATAGGAGAACCTGCTTCAACTTAGCAATTTGGCCCCCCTCGTTAGAGGACCATTTCAACTTTGGGGGTCCCAGACCACTAAACCTCCCCCCAGGATCGGCGCCCTTGGTGCAGGAGTAACAACTTATGCGAGTTAAATGAAGTTTTTCTAAATAATCAACCTTCACCTAATAAGAATATTAAGTATTATTATTATTATTATTATTATTATTATTATTATTATTATTATTATTATTATTATTATTATTATTATTATTATTAATAATAATAATAATAATAATAATAATAATAACAGCGGTTCGGAGTTCACGCATGCATCGGATATATTTAATGAGAATCAAGCAGCCACTAGCATGAGTCACTTCAACATACAGTATGTACTGTAGTTAACCTAAATATTTCTTCACTCCTTTGTGGATTTTTGTAGGAAACGAGTTCCTTGCGAGAATCCCTTATGGCTTTGTCTCTATTCTTGTTTTGCTAACGGTACTTTTTTTAATAACTACATACTTGCACTACCTAACACAATAATATCGTATTTTAATATATACTTACCTCCGTTTTTCTAAGCAGACTCCAGCACTAGACAAAAGAACACACACAATAACAAGTCAGAATTCGCTCCACAACAACACGAAAACCAGTCGAGCATGCGCAGTAAGTGCTGGAGACTAGCTTCAAACAAAACACGACAGGTGACGCTCACATCAAGAAGAAATGCATCAGCACCGATGCAAAGATCTGCATCAATTGAGTAATCTTAAACCACAATGCATTTATATGTCTCAAATGACCCATTTTTTATTTTCGATCGTTCTCTCGGGTTGAAAATGCTGCGCATCAGTGACAAAAACGAAATTTATACATATTAACGCGCCATTTGATGCACGTAAATGTTTCAAATTTCCTATGATGCACTTGTGGTTCTGTGTGTGCGCATCAGTGACAAAAACGAAATTTATACATATTAACGCGCCATTTGATGCACGTAAATGTTTCAAATTTCCTATGATGCACTTGTAGTTCTGTGTGAGGAATAGTTAATAACTTTGTGTTTTTCTTTTCCAAATAGAATACAGCAAATGTTGTTATTTCGCTTGCAAACTTTACGTTTTCTTCCGACACAACTAGTTTTATTGCAGAAACCCGTTAACTGAAATTTTTATATAAATTTTCATTAATTACGTAATTACTATTATAATCTAGTTACAGGCAACATCCAATTCATCAACAAATTAACTAATACTTTAAATTTTGTAATACCCTCAAATTTGTTATTACCAGAGTTAAACGTTTTTTCGTTTCCCCTAAAGTTTCAGAAAGTGTATTTAGCGGGTTTCTGATATAAGTGAATCATTTTCTCTTCTATCTTAAAGGGGATTGAGAAGAAACTTCGAAAATACCAAGTAGTAAATATACAGTTTTATTGAAAATCAGAATTTGTATTGTTCGCCTTCCCCTTTTTTCTTTCTACATAAAAGGTTACGAATCTTTGTTCCTTCTTAAAATCAGTTAATTCTTTTCAAGGACTAGAATATTAGGGCCCTCCTATCTATCGCTTGCTGGCACATCTTCGCGCCTTCCCTTTTCCATTCCTTTTTTCACATGGTAATATAAACCATAAAGGCTCTAAACCAACCAGATTTTTTTCTGAAAAGACTGACCTGCCACAATAAAATAATCCCAATAAATTTGTCTGTCACTCAATTTAGACTAAACTAAAAGCCCGTACAAAAATTCTGTTGGGACTCCACCTCTGTACTTTCTCCACTAGGAGCCTCCTAGGTTGCTCAATTCCTATTTCAATGTATCCAATTAATTGTTTTTATTCATTATTAGGAAGAGGATTAAGTGAAAACACCCCCTAGATTTTTTTCGCAGAGTTTATCCATTAATTTAGCAGAGTTTTGTAAAACATTTTGGTAGTATGACTAGTACCCCGAAAAACATTATGTGGACAATGTACTGCGTTTCTGTGCTCTTATTGAAATTCAGTTTTTGCGGAACTCGTGATGCCTAATGCAAATAAACAATAGCAGCTTAATTTCGCCAATTTGCAGAAAGAGAAAAAAGCAAGAAACAAATCACTAAGAAGTATTGATTATCAATGCTTTTATTGTATTATAAAATTAAGATGTAAGAATCAGACATTTTAAAAGCATCTTTATACATACATACATACATACATACACACACACACACACACACACATATATATATATATATATATATATATATATATATATATATATATATGTATAGACACATATCGGGCAATATTTAGGAAAGTGCAAATGTGCACGTGCACACCCCTCTCGTTGTAAATACCGTAGGCCCTATACACTATCTAAAATGAGAGGCTACCAGTGAAAATATAGCAACACTTTCCGAACCTTTCTACCATCATGTTTCGTGTGGGGTTTAAAAGAAAACAGAGCTTTGCAAAAAGCAATAGTTTAAGTCGATTTTCTAAAGGTTGAAGAGAAAGGAGCAAAATAATATAACATTTGTCAAGTAGGGAAGAAAACAAGCCAGGAGGAGAGAACATTTTTTCTTGCATAACCCTCTTTAAAATACTTTCCTCCGTTCTATCCATCAGCGTTGTCAGGGGTAAAGAGAATTGTCACATGTCTTATGTCAGTTTGAAGAGTTTCAGTATGATTGGTTATTTTGGTAGTTATTGGCGCATCCCTTCAGACAATCCTGGATCCGGCCCTGTATATTATATATATCATAAATACTGTCACAAAGTTTGGAGTGGCGCTGTAGGCATCCGGAGTGGCACAGTGCTGCCATCTATGTATAAAGCGGAAGATGCGTGTAGTGTGTGTTTGACTGTTCATGACATACGTTGATATTGTACTGAGTTCTGATGGAGTGGGGCGATTACGAAAATGGTGTAGCAGTAATTCCACTACAAAGGGTCGGGAAGACAGCAGGTGAGATTTTCAATCTCCTGAAACTCCTATAAAATCAGCAAGAGATTCGTGTATCGCGCCATACAGCGATACACCGAGACTGGAACGGCAGCTGACCGCGCAAGAAGTGGCAGACCACGAACGGTACGAACCCCGCAGGTCCAGAAAGCAGTCGCAGCAAGAATTCGAAGAAATCCTGTTCGAACACAAAGTGTGATGGCTGCTGAGATGAACATCAGCAGAAATTCCATGTCTCGTCTGTTCATGAGTGACCTACATCTACGGGGGGTTAGATCCCCGCATGGCACGTTGTTTTCTATATTCTTTACCAACAATTCACTTTCTTTTCTCACATAAATCACTTCAACTTATCTTTCCGTTTTGTATAAATCCTCTACTGCCCTAAAAGAAAATGTGTTCGATAGTTTCTTGATTACTTGAACATCAGTATCAACTCATTTCTTCCGTAAATCATCCTACTTTTTGCTAGTTTTGGCCCCCCAATACTAAACAATTACATTACTCTAGTGCAAATGGAAATGGAACTTAAAAAATCATATTATTAGTTATATAAAGTACTGTCAAATAATTTTAAATTTTTTAACCTCCAAACTCTTTAAAACCTGGAAGTAAATCATAATGTATTAAAATAAAGTAATTAGTCATATGGTTCTTATAATTTGGAAGATAAAGTAAAGAAATGGAAATAAATTCCTTCCCGGAAATTTATAGGCCAGGGAAAAAAACCGGGAATATTCCCATTTTTAAATTCCTTCCACCGGGAATATTCCCACTGCCCATCACTATCGCAGAGGTCCTTAAATCAAAGAGTCTGTTGCTGCGTTACGCCAACAATCTGCACAGAAAGATTCTGTTCACTGACGAAAAGTTGTTCAAAATTGAGCAGGCCTACAACGTCCAAAATCACCGTTGTATTCCACGTCATCTACTGCGGCTGCTGAGGTAGTTCCAAGGGTTCAGAGGGCACATCATCTTGCCTCAGTGATGGATTGGTGGGGAGTATGAATATAAGAGGCTTTAGTTACAAGACTGCAGTGATATGCTACTGGACATTAATAATAATAGTAATAATAATAATAATAGTAATAATAATAATAATAATAATAATAATAATAATAATAATAATAATAATAATAATAAAATAATAATAATATCCTGAAAGGTATGCAACTTTTAAATCATTATGAAATTTAGCTCCAGCGTACCGGCACCTTTATATTTAGAAATAAATAAAATGGCTCACATGAAATACAGTGCACTATTATACAAGTCAAAATAAAGGGAGAAATTTATATAATTATATATCTTTCGGCACCTCATCTGGAGACGCGAATTGAACACTGTGTTAACGGGAGCAAATGAAAAACCATAGAGTACATATACCATTCCTTCAAATAGTTAAATCGATTCTTTCCGGATGGCAATTTAAGTTAACAGACGTTGACACTATTACTACCTATTTGCATAACAATTGAGATAAGTGCTTGATGCATTCGCAGAACAACGCTAATAGTTCCAAGGTAATTTGCGACGTTGCCACATAGTTATAGTTTGATTCCCAAAACAGCGGCGCAAATCTGTCTTCAACATTGGGGGGGAGGGGGTGACGGGTAAGACCTTTCCCATATTCTTTTTTTTTTTTAAAGCGATGTTCAAAATATTATGAAGTTGAGAAATTGCTATGAAGGATCAGGGGAGCAGAGTTGTGTTCAACATTCGGAGGTAGCCAGATTTGAGGCTTATTCTGGGAAAACATCAATTTCATCTCACTTTCCTTTGTGGTAACCGGACACAAATCATCACATTCTTCCCCCCAAAAAAACGCATTTCAAATCGGATTATTAAAGGGGGAGAGTCCCCCCAGTTCCAGGATTGAAGGGGACATGTCCCCCATCCCCCGGGATTTGCGCCAGTGCCCAACAGCAGTTGAAAGAGACTGCGGAGCGTATTCCTTTATACAGCATTTTCGCTTTGACTTGTAGAATAGCGCTCCAAGGTAACGCTCCAAAGTAGCGCTCCAAGGTGTGTATATATATATATATATATATATATATATATATATATATATATATATATATATATATATATACGAGTGAGTTCAATAATTATTGTCCCCGGCATATTTAAAATACTTGAGCTGGGATGGCTAATGGGGGATATTATAGCCTAATGTCTTAGATACCTATATGATAAATTTCAGAACCATAGCTGCTATATTAATGTTCTTTTTTGTGGTTTCTGGTGTGAGAAGTGGCACCTATCTTGAAAAGTGGAGTAAACCGAACAACGAGGTGTCATCAAGAGTACCTCCAGAAAAAGAGGTTAAGCCCAAAGGAGATTCATGAGGATATGATTAGTGTCTTGGGTGATGAGGCTCCTTCCTACGAGGTGGTAAAGAACTGGTGCTGCTGTAACGGTATCATTTTACCCCCGGGACAGGTTTACCCCCGGTAAAACTGTACTAGGGGGTAAAGATATCCCGGCTATAACGCGGGACAAGATTACCCCCGGGATCAGATTACCCCCCAAATAAAACACAAGAAAATGAAATAATACTCGAAATATTGTACCATATTTAAGTTAAACACCTTACAACACTAATTAGTTGCCCCACCACTTTAGTCCTTTCTCTAATTATACCCCTCCCACAAGAAAAGCCTCAAAATAGCACTCACAAAGGAAAAATCGACGCTATTAATGCTGGTTTCACTTAAAGCACATCTAAGACATTAGTACATATACCTCAATACTAACAATTGTCAGAACACGAAATTCATCAATTAACATAAGAAACAATGCAGAGGGGTAATCGTGTCCCGGGATCAGATTACCCCCCCTAAAAAACAAGCAAATCAAGTGATATTCGAAATGTTGTTCCATATTTAAGTTAAACACCTTACAACACTAATTAGTTGCCCCACCACTTTAGTCCTTTCTCTAATTATACCCCTCCCACAAGAAAAGCGGCAAAATAGCACTCACAAAGGAAAAATCGACGCTATTAATGCTGGTTTCACTTAAAGCGTATCTAAGACATTGAAACATATACCTCAATACTAACAATTGTCAGAACACGAAATTCATCAATTAACATAGCAAATAATGGAGGGGGTAATCGTGTCCCGGGATCAGATTACCCCCCCTAAAAAACAAACAAATCAAGTGATATTCGAAATGTTGTTCCATATTTAAGTTAAACACCTTACAACACTAATTAGTTGCCCCAACACTTTAGTCCTTTCTCTAATTATACCCCTCCCACAAGAAAAGCGGCAAAATAGCACTCACAAAGGAAAAATCGACGCTATTAATGCTGGTTTCACTTAAAGCACATCTAAGACATTAGTACATATACCTCAATACTAACAATTGTCAGAACACGAAATTCAGCAATTAACATAGAAAATAATGGAGGGGGGTAATCGTGTCCCGGGATCAGATTACCCCCCCTAAAAAAACAAACAAATCAAGTGATATTCGAAATGTTGTTCCATATTTAAGTTAAACTCCTTACAACACTAATTAGTTGCCCCACCACTTTAGTCCTTTCTCTAATTATACCCCTCCCACAAGAAAAGCGGCAAAATAGCACTCACAAAGGAAAAATCGACGCTATTAATGCTGGTTTCACTTAAAGCACATCTAAGACATTAAAGCATATACCTCAATACTAACAATTGTCAGAACGCGAAATTCATCGATTAACATAGGAAATAATGCAGGGGGGTAATCGTGTTTCGGGATCAGATTACCCCCACATACACCACAACCAAATGATGTGATATTCGAAATGTTGTCCTATATTAAGTTAAACATCTTACAACACTAACTAGTTGCCCCTCCACTTTAGTCCTTTCTCTAATTATATCCCTCTCACAAGAAAAATTGGCAAAATAGCACTCACAAAGGAAAAATCGACGCTATTAATGCTGGTTTCACTTAAAGCACATCTAAGACATTAAAACATATACCTCAATACTAACAATTGTCAGAACGCGAAATTCATCGATTAACATAGGAAATAATGCAGGGGGGTAATCGTGTTCCGGGATCAGATTACCCCCATATACACCACAACCAAATGATGTGATATTCGAAATGTTGTCCTATATTAAGTTAAACATCTTACATCACTAACTAGTTGCCCCTCCACTTTAGTCCTTTCTCTAATTATACCCCTCCCACAAGAAAAAGCGGCAAAATAGCACTCACAAAGCAAAAATCGACGCTATTAATGCTGGTTTCACTTAAAGCGTATCTATGGCATTAGTACATATACCTCTATACTAACAATTATCAGAAGACGAAATTCAGCAATTAACATAGGAAATAATGGAGGGGGGTAATCGTGTCCCGGGATCAGATTACTCCATATAAAAATACAAGCAAATCAAGTGATATTCGAAATGTTGTTCTATATTAAGTTAAACATCTTACAACACTAACTAGTTGCCCCTCCACTTTAGTCCTTTCCCTAATTATACCCCCCCCCTACAAGAAAAAGCGGCAAAATAGCACTCACAAAGGAAAATTCAACGCTATTAATGCTGGTTTCACTTAAATCATGTCTCCGGCATTGGTACTCATATCTGTATATTAACAACTGTCTTAATACCGTGGTTGAAAAGAAACAAGTTTTTTTTTGAAAAAAAAGAACGTTTTTTATGTTTGCTTGTACTTTGTTTTAAACAAAAATCATGCTTAAAATGTTTATTTTGTTTAAAACAATAATCTAAATAGGCATATATATATTACATCTTTACACGCTGACAGGTAGGGATGGGCACGAGCGAGTTCAAGCGAGTTTTCTTTGAAACTCGACAAGACTCGTAACAGATATCTTTTAACTCGACTCGAGAACTCGGCTGGAAAAAATTTGTGTGTAGTTTCAAGTACTGTTTTCAATTATCCTACATAGAAAATATAATTACCAAGTTACTACTAATACTACAAATTATTATTATTATTGTTATCATAAGAACACCGTGCATAAACATGAAAAATAGGCGGTTTGTATCTGAATACTAAAAACAAATTGAATGCCGACCTCTGTAACAGTGTTTCTTTCGACAATTTATCCCTCTACAAGCGACGTTTTCTTCATCGCTTCCCGTGCTCAAGTCGGAAGAGCACGTGGCTAGTTATCGAAAGGTTGGTGGATCGCGCACTTTCCCCGCCACTGCAGTTCTTTTTTACTTGTTTAAATGTTTTTTAGACTCATCATAATGTAAACACATTACGCATATAGGCGATTTAACATATTTTGAGGGAGTAATTTTGTGGTTCATTAACGCTTACGGCACGGCTCAACACCGGTTATGTGTTAAAGACGTAACACATCCCATGTGTTAAACGCCAACACCGCGGGGTATGTGTTGAACTAACACCGCATAGTGATAGTCACGCTGGAACCACTGCCATGTGTTAAAATTGAGTTGAATTAACACAACCAATTTTTACTGTGTAATTATTATAATTAGACTTTAATATCTTGGGGATGGGGATTAGAATTATTGTAATGAAATCTCGATATGTCGGAGTTTGTGAAGTTTAGAAACACGTAATTTGATATTTCGATTCCTGATTTAAAATTATTTGATACGTATTTCACCGTTTTTGATATGTGTCCTAGAAAGGAAGAAAAGGAGGGGGAAAGGATAAGGACTATAATTATTGTAATAAGATGTTTATATCTTGGGATCCCGTAAGGTAAAGGACATGAAGATTCTTATTTGAACTGCTTAGAAGTTTATGAAGTGCGAGGCCGTAGGCCGAACAAACGTAGAATTTGAGGTTAAATTGGGGGTGCCGGTCCCTGGTACACTCATGTCCAAAATTATTGTCGCATGTCTCTATAAATATGTTGTTGTGGGAATATTATTTGATAAGGAATTCGTCCATTATTTCTTGTAATGTTGGTAGGTGAATAATCGGAAAATACATGTATGTGGTAAATTGCATGTCAAAAGAATAGTAAATAAGAACAATAAAACGAAAATAAAACTTTCTTGTCCATTTACCAATATTTTGTATTACTCATTCTAATTTTCGTATTTATAATTCTTTTCCTATGAACTTTACCAAAAATATACATTTCCCGATTATAAACATAGTAATAGTATCAAAAGTACCCTGCTAAATCATTATCAAATTGTATTCTTACAAGAAGACAGTTATAGATATGCGACAATCAGTTTGGACATGAATGTACATGAGTTAAAATTTGGTATATTATAGAATTCCGAAAGGTTAGAGACATGAAAGTTGGTATTTCAATGAGGGGCGAAGCGGTAGGTCGAGCAAAATTATAGGCGTCTGGAGGCAAACCCCCTAACCAAATGAAGGGTTTTGTATATATATGACTATTTTTGTCAGCTATAAACAATAATCATTATGAAGACTATCATGTAGTGATTGTAAAAATATTTTTCCATCCATACTTGAAATCCAATATAGCTGCTATATTGCAATCCTCTGCATTGTTGAAATATAAGTGAACGCCACTAGCGCCAACAAGATTTAATTCTGTTACCTGTTCATAGCAGCTTGCTCATTAGAAATAGGTCCATCAGATAGGTATCCAGTACTTTTACAGTACTGTTTTCATCCTCCGGAATTGTAAGTCTTTCCCCGGAGTAAATCTGAAACCACCTTTTATTGAAACTGGAGGTTGTAGTGAATTTGAACCACTTTTTGTTTTAGTAGAAAGTTGCGGGTGAAATTGAAATATATTCTTGAGGCGCTTAATTGGTTGGAGAAAACTACTTCTCTCTCTCTATTACCGTTTTTGTTGTATAGCGATCAATGTTAAAACCGGAGATGGTTTGTTTGAACCACTTCCGGCTTGAATACATGGTTCTGATAACAAACGAGTTTTAACATTTGATCCTTTATATTTAGGATGAAATTGGTGATGATCCATCAAGTAGCTCTCGAGATGTGTTCTTGCTATATGTTACAATTTCTATTGTTTTGAGATAAGTATTGAAACCAGAATTGGGGTTAATTTCTACCACTTCCAGTTTTAGTTCAAGATTAACGAATTAGATGAAAGCTATTCCTTGAGACGCTTAATGGACTGGAGAAAAACGCTTCTTTCTTTTACCGTTTCTGCTCTATGTAATTCCATTTTTATTGAAACCGGAAATTATAGGGAATTTGAACCACTTTCGGTTTTAGTAGAAAAATGTGGATGGACCTGAAGTATGTTCTTGAGGCGCTTAATCGATTGCAGAAAACCACATCTCATTATCTATTTTCCGTTTTTGTTATAGGGTGATCAACAGTAAAACTGAAAATGGTATATTTGAAGCACTTCCGATTTGAGTAGATAGTTGAGAAAATAACAAACTAGTCTCATAACTTTTGATCCTTTATATTTTGGCCAAAATTGTTTCTGATCCATGAGTTCTTGAGATTTTTGTCTCCCAGACGGACACACATACATACATACACACACGAACATAGTAAATATATAAATGAGTTACATTTGTAAACCAAACTCATTAGAAATAAATTGCATTTCAATGGTGAACTTACTTTCAGTTACCCTAGTAATATTTCATAACTAACTCTAATATACAATATGGAAAAAGTTTTGGGCCGGAAAATTTCCTCAAATGAAGTTCTGCACAAATATATTCTTTTATTCTATTTTCCAAATAAATGTTAAACATCTCCACAATATCACCACTTATTTTAAGAAATTGGAGCGAGGACGTTTAGTGTGGTGGTCCGTATACTTTATTAAAAATTTACCTCTTTCACAAAGAAAAGAAACGAACTATCAGATAACTGCACGAATTATTCTTATTGGAGATTCAATTGGTTACGAGCAAAGTTTTAATATTGATCTGTTGAACCTGTTTGACTTATTTTTAATAATGTATCTTTCTACAAAAATATACTCTAATACTTGGGAAAATTTCCAGTCATCTCTTGGGGAATCTACTTTAAACTCCCGTTAAAAGAACGTACCTATACATTATTACAAATATCAGTATCTGAAAGAAGTGAGCAGCAATGCAGAATAACACATTATGGTGGATAGTAATCGCCTCAGGGTTCCTTTACTGGCTTTCCTTCAAAGGAATATAACGAGACAAAGGAATAAAGCGTGGGGTAAACTGATTACTGTCTCGAGGTGTTTAACTTAGCAGAGAACAACATTTCGAATATCACTTTATTTGATTACGTTTTGTGTGGCATAATTCGATCCCGGGACCAGGAAACCCAACTTCATTATTTCCTATGTTGATTACCGAATTTACTCTTCCGCATTGTTAGTATACATTTATGAGCACTAATGTTGGAGATATGCGTTAAAAGAACCCTTCACTAATCACGTTGATTTTTCCCTTGTGAGTGCTATTATGCCCCTTCTTGTTTGGGGGAGGGTTATAGTAAGAGAAAGGACTAAACCGGTGGACGAACTAATTACTGTTCTGAGGTATTTAACTTTATACGGAACAACGTTTCGAATATCACTTGATTTGCTTGTTTTTTTATATGGGGGTAATCTGATCCAGGGACACGATTACCCCCTTCATTACTTCTTATGTTTATTACTGAATTTAGTATTCCGACAGTTGTTAATATACAGTACCAATGCTGGAGATATTATTTTTCAAATGTATCTATTTTTGAACATATATTATTCCACGATTCATTATTACTTAGTGATCTAAGCTTCTTTTTTCATTCCATCAATCACTGAATAAACTATTCTATAATCAACTGTTGTGCCTTGAAGACAAACCATCACAGGATTAAGAACTTTAAATATCTTAGTAGAGATATGCACTGCACCAACAACATCATAATAAGTTGTTTGAGCAAACCTTTACATGTAGCTTTAGTATAGCCATATGGATCTATGTCTATACTCGGATTGTAAAGAATTTGTATCACATCAAAACAGGACAACACAGTTCTTAAAGCATCGTTTTTATTTGCCTATCTAGTAGTATCCACTCTTTTTAATCTCTTTTTTCTGTTAATCTTTTCTTCAGAAATCTTCAAGTTGTCTGTAAGTTTGGATTGTCGGAGATGACCAGAAAAGGAAACATATTCTTCATTTCTGCACAAATATCTACGGATTTTCTTAAGAACTAATGCAAAACATGTTGGGGTAACATCAGACATAAAAACTCATGTACCACCTCATATAATAATAAAATTTATGAGAACTGTATTATTATATTGCGAGAGAACATGCAATTTTCTCTATGTCAAGAGAGATAGCTACACTTATAAACAAAAATAATTATAGATAAAAATATATTTTTTTCTCGTCGTTATATAAAAAACCCTATATTTTCCCGAAATGGGGGAAAACCGGCTTTAAACTCAGGGAAAAACCTAAAGATATTTTTCCGGTTTTTCGCCCATCACTAGCTCGAATATAGCAAGGTGGAAATAACACTTTCTGATTTTGATGCTTAGGACAGTGATTTGAACAATTTATTTGATAATGCAAATTGAACAAATGGAATCAGTGGTACGTTTCTTGCAATGTAACCCTTGTAATATTCATGATGTAGTGTGTTAGTTTACAAACCTGACAGAGAAGTCGTAGCTTGTTTGCTTACGTTTTACATATTCATTCCATAGGTGCAAAACCCTGACGTTGTGCTACTAGAAAAACTGTAACAATTATTGTGTTGGCAACACTGCTTTACTGGTGAGATTCCCTATAGTGTCCAATAAACGTCCCTCACAATGTCTATCTTTTCGCGGAAACAAAATTTGAAAAAAAATCGCCATTCCAAGGATAATCGGGATGGAATTATAAAAGATTAATCCTGAATTCATTGGAATACTGAAGTATTCCCCACTCTTCCCCCTTCTTCCCACTTTTCTCCACCACCATCAAATTGCTTTTAGAAGCCGCCTTTGTACAAACACTACACTGTACTAAGTTGCTATTGATCTGTGATCCTTTTCTACAAAAACAAGTAAAGTAAGTAGGTCATACTTACCGACATAAATAAAAATTGGTAACTAAAACAATTCCAAATATACAGTTTGCAACACTGTACTTAGAAACCTCGTAATAATAGAGAATAAAAATATATGAAGTCTTACACATCTCAAATTCGCATCAGTCAAAATAAATTACTTTTCGTGACAAATAATGACTTCTATGCTGTAGGAATCAGAGACTCCCACTTTCCGTTGCTTATCCACGTAACCCAAAAGTACCTTGGTGTTCCTAGGGTTAATATACCAGCTGCTTTAAGTGAAACCAGCATTAATAGCCTTGATTTTTCCTTTGTGAGTGCTGTTTTGCCGCTTTTTCTTGTGGGAGGGGTACAATAAGAGAAAGGACTAAAGTGGTGGGGCAACTAATTAGTGTTGTAAGGAGTTTAACTAAATATAGAACAACATTTCGAATATCACTTGATTTGCTTGTTTTTTTTAGGGGGGTAATCTGATCCCGGGACACGATTACCCCCCTCCATTATTTCCTATGTTAATTGCTGAATTTCGTGTTCTGACAATTGTTAGTATTGAGGTATAAGTATTAATGTCTTAGATACGCTTTAAGTGAAACCAGCATTAATAGCGTCGATTTTTCCTTTGTGAGTGCTATTTTGCCGCTTTTCTTGTGGGAGGGGTATAATTAGAGAAAGGACTAAAGTGGTGGGGCAACTAATTAGTGTTGTAAGGTGTTTAACTTAAATATGGAACAACATTTCGAATATCACTTGATTTGCTTGTTTTTTAGGGGGGGGGGGTAATCTGATCCCGGGACACGATCACCCCCCTCCATTATTTCCTATGTTAATTGCTGAATTTCGTGTTCTGACAATTGTTAGTATTGAGGTATAAGTATTAATGTCTTAGATACGCTTTAAGTGAAACCAGCATTAATAGCGTCGATTTTTCCTTTGTGAGTGCTATTTTGCCGCTTTTCTTGTGGGAGGGGTATAATTAGAGAAAGGACTAAAGTGGTGGGGCAACTAATTAGTGTTGTAAGGTGTTTAACTCAAATATGGAACAACATTTCGAATATCACTTAATTTGCTTGTTTTTTAGGGGGGGTTATCTGATCCCGGGACACGATTACCCCCCCTCCATTATTTCCTATGTTAATTGCTGAATTTCGTGTTCTGACAATTGTTAGTATAGAGGTATATGTATTAATGTCTTAGATACGCTTTAAGTGAAACCAGCATTAATAGCGTCGATTTTTCCTTTGTGAGTGCTATTTTGCCGCTTTTCTTGTGGGAGGGGTATAATTAGAGAAAGGACTAAAGTGGTGGGGCAACTAATTAGTGTTGTAAGGTGTTTAACTTAAATATGGAACAACATTTCGAATATCACTTGATTTGCTTGTTTTTAGGGGGGGTAATCTCATCCCGGGACACGATTACCCCCCTCCATTATTTCCTATGTTAATTGCTGAATTTCGTGTTTTGACAATTGTTAGTATAGAGGTATATGTATTAATGTCTTAGATACGCTTTAAGTGAAACCAGCATTAATAGCGTCGATTTTTCCTTTGTGAGTGCTATTTTGCCGCTTTTCTTGTGGGAGGGGTATAATTAGAGAAAGGACTAAAGTGGTGGGGCAACTAATTAGTGTTGTAAGGAGTTTAACTTAAATGTGGTACAATATTTCGAATATTACTTCATTTTCTTGTGTTTTATTTGGGGGGTAATCTGATCCCGGGGGTAATCTGGTCCCGCGTTATAGCCGGGATATCTTTACCCCCTAGTACAGTTTTACCGGGGGTAAACCTGTCCCGGGGGTAAAATGATACCGTTACACCGCGACTTCCGTTGCGGCAGAGAAAGCTGTCAACAGGCCCCTGGTGCTGGTCCTCCAACAACAGCATGCACCCCAGAAAACATTGATGCTGCGCATGGTACGATTATAGCAGACAGACGAATCACGGTGCAACAGTTGGCAGACATCATGCACATCTCTGTAGACTCAGTGGAAACCATTATGCATGAACACTTGGGATTCAGAAAGGTGTCAGCGCGATGGGTATCCAAAATGTTATCTCGTGAAAATCACAAAGACAGAGTTCTGTAACTATATGGTTTAGCTTATCGAATACTAATGAAGAAAATTTTAACTTTTTAAGTGAACCTTGTATAAAAGGACTCCTAAGAATTTTTCTCTCAGCAAACAAACGAATATTCATATGTGTGTGTGTGCGTCGCGTCTCCGACGAAAGTCTTGGTGAACCCTCTCGTCTCTCCAAATAAGGTGCTAAACTTCAGCACAGGGAGCAAAAACTTCGTCTCTAAAAATTCCTGCCTATAGGTTGTCATAGTTATTTTTAACTCTGACATTAATAGTTTGCATCGCAAGCCTCTCTGTTGCGTAGAAACGAGAGGAGACGGAGAGAAAAACTAAGTCAGTCTGGCTGGTGCAACTAATGTGACAACGTGTAACCAATGTCAAAAAATAATTTTTATTTTAACTAGTGCAAAGTATTATACTAAATAAGAAAATGTAAAGTTGAATACGAATAGGCCAACTAGTAATAAACCAATTTACATTAGAATAATGAAAATTTTGCCGAGAGAAGAAAAATCAGAGTTTCAAACGTTTATGCGTCATTACTGATCGTCTATGTGTCATTATTGACGGCAAAAAGCTATCTGCGCAATGGAAAAAAATTCAAGACCACTCAAAAGAAGATAAAATGATAACAAGGAACTTTGTCCCTCCAGCTTCAAGTGCATCTTCCTGGAACCCCCAGAAATTATCTTTTTCCGCATCCAAGTGAGTGAAAAGTGACAGTGCGAAATTACGGAAACTAACGATGTAGTCAAGTTCAACCGATAACCCGCGACTTCCGCGTCTTCCTCGCTCACAGTGAAAATTATTGGGCCAAGTGTTAAATTATTCAAATTAAAGTGCCAAAGTGTAATTCATTTTGTATTAGTGAAGTTTCAGGATTATTAATTAAATTCAAGAAAATACAATTACATGTATCCTTTCATCATAATTTATCAAAATTATCACCATGATTTAGATTCATATGTTAGAGCTTAAGATAATCTAATTTATTTTTCTTTCCAGTATCAATCGTTTAATGCCTATGCAATGTAACCATATTGGTATGATTAAATTGTATCGGCATTGAGAATACGATTAGAATCAGTCTTTATTTCAATTACCCATAATGTTCTGACTCGAAGTCTGAACCGTGTTGTCCAGTGGATATATGCTCGGCTTTGGTAAAAGTCCGAACTGCTATTGAAGTCTAAAGGAGACGTCCCAAACATAGAGGATTGAATCCTGAACTGTCATGAATGCCTAAGCCCTCCTAGGGAACTGCAGGACACGAACCCCAGACACTCATAGTTCGATGTTCAAGTTCTGGTTTTTTAGGTCTCTTCAAGGGGCAGACCTGAAACAGTTCTGTGATAGATTTGTGACAGTGGATGAGACGTGGCTCCACCACTATGATCCCGAGTCCAAACAACAGAGCATGGAGTGGCGGCACAGCAGTTCGCATCCCTCACGCAAGTACAAGTTGCAAGCATCAGCACGCAAGGTTATTGTTGGCACGAAGTTGGTACAAAGTGCTTTGGAAATGAACACATACTATTATGAACGTTGAAAAGAGCATTAACCTGTGCAAATATAGATAGGATGTGTGACTACAAGATTCGATTGATTATGATGTACAATTCTGTTAGTGTATTTGTTGATTGGGTTCAGGTGAATAATAAATAAGGTATTATATAATTTAAATACGTATTTTTTTAGAATGCAATAGTTATGGCCACAATTTTTGGGAGTGCGAAGGGTGTGTTCCTTATTGACAACCTGAAGGTTGGACACACTATTACGGGAGCCTATTATGCAGCCCTAATCCCTAAGTTACGGGAAGCAATCAAGGAAAAACGGAACGGGATGTTGCAGCGAACAGTGCTGTTCCACCAAGATAATGCTCCGGCCCACAAAAGCCATCTTACTGCTGCCACAATCCATACTGCTGGTTTAGATGTTTTTGAACATCATCTCTACTCACCCGACCTGGCCCCCAGTGACTTTCATTTGTTCCCAAAGATGAAGGAACACCTCAAGGGGAAGAAGTTTCACTCAAATGCAGCTGTTATTGAAGCTGTGGAGGAATGGCTCACGGCTCAGCCAGAGACTTTCTTTGAAGCTTGGCATACTGGCTTTACAGTATAGGTGGAAGAAGTGCATTACTATGAAAGGAGACTTTTTGGAAAAATAATACTGCTTATAGGTCAGGGACAATAATTATTGAACCACCCTCTTAAACAGCTTAGAACATAATAAAAAGTAGGGTCAATAGAAAGTGGGTAATAGCAACCGAAAGTGAGTTGGCTTAACATGAGATATAATTCGATAATTGAGCTTCTTCGTGGCTAAGCGGTTAGCGTACGCGTCTTTGGCGTGGGAGACCCGGGTTTGATTCCCGACGGGAGCTCATGTGGTTCGGATTCCACGTTAATCAGTAGGTCCACGTTTCATATAGCCTCGCTGCTGAACGGGACGTTAAACTCAAAATCAACTCAACTCAACTCAGAATTCGATAATTATAATCAACCTCTGAGGCGAAGAATCTTCATGTTTCTTATAAAAAAAACCTTGAGGGTACTTTATTGATACTTTCGGAATCTTTATGGAATATTTAGTGTATAGGGTATCTCAAAGATTGCTACTTAAGTAATGCATTCGCTTACACAGTATATTGCATTACAACTTGATATTGCAACTTCCTTTGGAAAAATTACCTAAACAGGAATTCCTTAATGCTAATTGTCAATCTCCCATGAAAGTGATAGACACTGGTATTTGGTATTGTGCCATTTGGAGCAGCGATAGAACCACTTCCATGCTACATCCATGTGTTGGAGGTTGCATATGATTGTATGTTGTGGCATGTTGACATGACCAGGGAATAGTCTGACTGCGATCAGGCGTGTTAATTCTCTGAGTGTAACGCAATTTCGATGAAATGTATATTTACTCTACAGACAGCGGAAGGAGGACACATCAATGGCAAACACACTTTGCAAACATTTCGATCGGTGTTTTTTTGCAATTACTGTCTGTGCAAAATGTTAGAATTATAACAACTGTTTTAGTCGCCTGTCTGTGAACGTTGCAATTGCTTTTATAACACACGGTCAATATAATGAGTCAAAATGTTGTGTATTTAGCCAATGAGCTCTGAACTTTAATATCGCACTAAACAGCTTGAAAAACAGAATCTCTTGAAGAAATTTAAGACCAAAGCAGTTTTTTTATTATTGACTGAAGTATTTTTAAATTAATAGAGTTA
Source organism: Thermobia domestica (assembly GCF_964235325.1). NCBI lineage: Eukaryota > Metazoa > Arthropoda > Insecta > Zygentoma > Lepismatidae > Thermobia > Thermobia domestica. Next base: position 271,297,650 of record NC_137462.1, read on the forward strand.
AAACACAAAATATCACAATAGTGATATACAGGGTGAACAACGCATAACAAATCTATGTCAACTGTATCACGTTTATATAGATTGATCAATATTGATCATTCCAGCAAACACGCATTAGCCAAATTTAAGCCTAAAAGCGATGTTTCTTCTTCTTTGTTTTTTTTTTTTTGGCAAAACAACATAAACTTAACGTATATACGTAAACATAATTCATTAAAACAGAAAACACATAAAATAAGTTACATATTCGCAAAGAAACACTGGAGTTCATTTCGTGCCAAGCTTCGGAAAATTCCACGTACAAAAACGCAACGAAAAAGGTGAAAGGTAATTATATCTGCTCTTACGCAAACCGCTATAAAATGTGCACAACTGTCTGCTTCTCCATACTTTTTCTCTTTGGAAGGGGCCGCGGTGGCTCAGTGGTAGAGCGTTCACCTCTGGTGCTTGGGGTCCCGGGTTCGATCCCAGCCTCCGCCACGCGAACTTTGTGGTGGACAAACACCGTGGTCGTGGGTTTTCTCGGAGTTCTCCCGTTTCTTCCCACTATCTTCATTCCACCATTTCATTCATTACTCATCATCACCGTCTCCTTTAGCCTAACCGGCGTAACCACGGGACGTAAAACTCAAAGATTTCATTTTTTCTTCTCTTTGAAGTTTACCCAAGTTAATTTAAAAACAAAGCACTTTAAACGGAGATAATATACACTCAAGTGGCACACTTTACTCACTTGAAAGAAAAATGAAGTTTCTTCGAAAGAGTTGTATCAGAAATAGAATGATACATGAAAATTTAACTTCACTTCAAGGAATCATTGCAGTCCAGTACGAATCATTTTTTTTTAAATCTGGTAATTGAGTTTAGTATTGCAAGAATTGTCAAATGTGCCTTTCTTATTTTTTTTTTTAAATATTGGTTCTCTTAAGATTATTTCTTTTGCTGTCCTCTAAGAAAGTTCATTCACACTGTAAAAAAAATTCATAAGTAAGTTTACAAAATAACGTTGGCAATCTGTTTGCCAATCCTCTATGTAAATTAATATACACCTATAAAATAAAGTTACTAATATGAAATGGTGTAAAATTACAATTTTGTCAACAAAACTATCATATTTTCTTGTAAATTTACTGTAAATTTGTAAAAAAATACAGGAAATTTTGTAATTTAATATAAGGAAATGTATATCAACTTACAAAAGAAAGGGTAAATGATTTTACATTGATGTTTGGCAATTTAATTACAATGTTTTTTTTTAGTACATCACTGTCCTATTAGAAAACGAACGTGCAGTAATCACCTGCAATCAATTTTCTCTTCGCTCTGTCTCAAATTATCAAGTGTCAATTGACGTGACGCAACATTATAATTTCCCAGAATTTGTGTTGTCAGTTGTAACAAGCGACAAGAAAAGTCTCGAATTAGTCTCACATGGTGTTCAGGTGGCTACGTCATGGACTACACAGGTTGTTCCCAAATTATGCCCAATTGGCACTCACATAATGATTCGCGTTCATTTTATTCATCAATCTTTTGTCTATTGCTCAGTAAGTAAGATCGACATTTTTTAAAAACCAAAGTATTTGTAGAGTTCATCGTGTTTTTTTTCGCCAAGATATTTTAAAATTTGCTTAAAAATTCCGTTAGTCGCTTCTCTAAAAATTTTGTCGCTATCTGCCTCTCGAAATCCACTAGATTTAGTAACTTGTCACTAAGATTGGAAACACTGGTTTTATATGTAATTTTCTGCTTACATTACACAATTATTCTTATTACAGTCGTCAGTTAGGATTGAGTTTCAAGTTGGGAAGATACGTTTTACAATATATGAGGTTATAGGAGCACATTTGTCGTGTAGTCTGCATCTGCAATTCGCATCAGAAGAATGGTATTCTTTGTTTAACAACAAATAGTGCTTGTAGAAAGTTAAGGACGAAACTCATCGATTAAAAGAAGCACAAGGGATTCTTGCTGTTAGGAACAAAATCATCAACTAAATTATGTGATCAGAGTGTTGTTTTGTGATAATCGGAGACGGAATACGAAATTCTGTTCTCTTTCAGAAAATAGCTTTTGATGCGTTTTGTTGATGCGATGCGCTATGTTAGGGACATTCATAGTGGTTTTATCCATGCGAACTGTGAATATCAAAGTGCGTCTATACCTAGCTCAATTGTTTTACAGTCATCTAACAGTATGGAAAATCGACAAAATTTGGGAGCTTACTATACCACATCTCATAGGTTAATCAAATACCTCGACAACAAGAAAATTGAATGAAATCTTTGAGTTTTACATCCCATGGTTATGCCGGTTAGGTTAAACGAAACGGTGATTATGAGAAATGAATGAAGTGGTGGAATAAAGAAACGGGAGAACCTCTAGAAAACCCACGCACACGGTGTCTGTCCACCACAAAGTTCACTTGGCGGGAACTGAGATTGAACCGAAGACCCCAAGCACCAGAGGTGAACGCTCTAGCACTGAGACACGGCGGATCTTTTCGACAACAACAATTCTCATCAAGAAGTTATGATCATCCTTGTCTCCTAACTTACATTCTGCAAAATTTACTTTCGGAAAATTTGAGGAGAAAGGTATGTTCTGCCAATAATTCCCTAAATAAATATAAAGAAAACATCACGAACCTTACCAGTAGCATGAGCATGGAAGAACTGTAGACAGTTTCAATCTACACGCTGCGATATTCTGAGTATAGAGATGGACAACAAATATGCAAAGAATTGACACGAACACTTTCAATATTGGAGATGTCGATTCAAGTAATACTGAAAGCAGATGTAAGGCACGCTGTTGATTAATTACTCATACAATTTTGGTGCTCGGAAGCAGGAGTAAAAGTGGATCTGAAAAGGTCGGGGGAAGGTAGGTAGCGGCATGACGTCATGCCGTTCCACTGCCTATCTTTGCTCATTCTAATTTTTTAGGAACTGAGGGAACGCCGTACATATTTTTTGGAGGTTAGGGGACGGCGTTCCCCCGCATTCTCCTGCACTTTTACCCCTGCTCAGAAGAGCAAAAACGACGGACTATGAAATAATACAGATTGGCTGCAAATAGAATTGAATTTCTTTCTTTTCTACATTATGCTTAATTACCAGTGCATTACATACAGTTTACAAAGTTAGATCAAACTGGAATCAAAATATAATCGACAAGAATAAGAAGAACGATAGAAAGAAATGCAGAGGTGTTATCAAACGCTTCCGAGGACATTGGTTTAGAAGGAAATGCAGAGAAAACTAAGTACATGGAAGTTCGTTCAGATCGTAATACTGCAAATTGTTGATACAATGAAATATCAAATAATACTTTCGATAAAGTGTATACTTTCAAATACTTAGGTTCAATAGTAACAGAACAAATCATATTCAGGAAGGAATTAAATATGTCGTCTAAAAACTGAGAATTCGTGTTATTATTCAGTTCAAAATAATAATAACGCTCGCAATAATCGACAGGGTCGCTTCGAATTCTGTCGATAAATTTACAACGATATTGTATATCTGTGAATTACTTTCATTTTTATCTTGTAGTTATTTTGGACAACGGTGCTTAAAGCTGCACAATCTAGGGATTTAGGATTTAGATTTCTGGGCTTTCGGCATCTAAGGCCATTTAGCCCGTCACGATTTGAGGGATGACGTCCCTCGGCGAGCACACAATCCGGGGAAAGGGAAGGAAGAAAGGATTGGGGAGGGAAGGAGGCGGCCTGGGACCTATAAGTTACGTACCACCCCGGCATTTGCCTGGTGTGAATGAGGAAAACCCAGGAAAACCTCATTCAGGGTGGCTGGCCTGAAAAAGCGTGTTACACTTTTTCGACCGAGTGACCCCACCGGGAATCGAACCCGGGACCGCTCGCACCGAAGGCGAGAGCGTTAGCGACTACGCTACGCGGGGCCACCTGCACAATCTGTTGTGGAGAAGAAGAAAAATATATAATTTATATTTCGATATCAGATAGGTATTTATGTATTGGTAGTTCCAGTAACAAGATATAGTTGTTTGTTTAAAAGTTGCTATCACAACAAAAAAGGATTATTATTAATGGAGAATTGAGAATAAAAGGTATTTGTGATATATATTGCTAGTTATTGTGGTGCATGATAGTGATGACTTATCTTATTATCCGAACTGTGGGCAATAAATGTAACAGAAAGAAAAAAGAAATTAATGCAAAATTAAAAATATTGAACGTTACAAATTGAAACTTAAATATATAAAACGATGATAATGCCTGTTGTTCTGTATGGTTGCGAAACATGGCCCCTTTCTCTGAAGGAAGAACGTAGACTGAGAGTACTTGAGAACAAGATCTTGAAGCGAATATTCGGACCCAAGAGGAACGGAAGTGAGGAATGACAGAAACTGCATAACGAGGAACTGGATAATTCATACCGTTTACCAAACATTATTAGGGCCAGGTGGGCAGGTCATGTAGCCAGAATGAAAGAAGATAGGGACGGTTTCAAAGATTTTACTGGAGAAATGTCCACTAGGAAGACCTAGTCACAGATGGGAGGAGAATATTAAGATGGATCTCGCTGAAATAGGAATAAAAAGTAGAAACTGGATCCATTTGGCTAAGGTCAGAAGTCAAGGCCATAGAATTAGTTAATTATAAGGACAAGGGACGTAATTCAAAATTTATAATTCAAAGTATGATTCCAGCGTTCCTTTAGTCGAACTAAAGACAAATCCTGGAGAAACTGTAACTAAAACGACAGGCTAACAGGTTCAAATCATGTTAAATAACAAGAATGTAATTCTTGTTTCAAGAAACACAAGAATGGTAAATAATAAGCTACGTCACGTGACTTCAACGCCTACCACTTCTCCAGCTGGGAACTTAGTTTTTCATGGGGCGGAGTGAGTGATTTCAACTTGCTGGAAACTACCAGCAACACAATAAATTATTATATCAGAGAAAACATTTTAAAATCATATATACACTTATTATCGTCTCAATTCTAGTCCCTGCTTCAAGTGACCTGCGAATAATGGCAGAATACCTATGATGAGGAAACTAATGGTATTGTTTCTGAATACATTGTTGGTTGGGTAACGTATCTCTTAGAATTTGGAGAGAGGAGATCTGCGAAGAATCCTAAACCTCACTAACTTTATCGTGTCGTTAACTTTAAGGTCTATGTCGTGTTGTGTGAAAATCCAGGGAAACTAATGTAATAGATAATATGAATCCTGATATGTTAAAGGAAATTAATGAAATATTACAAAACGTTTCACAACGTATTTAACCTATTTTAAGAATGGTGAGAAAAAAACATATATATATATATATATATATATATAATGTACGTAAAAACGTAAGTTACATGCGTATATCCTGTAGTTTTTGATTGAGTTGACTTGATTGAGAGTGTAACGTCCCTTTAAACAGCGAGGCTATATAAGACATGACCTACTAATTAACGTGGAATCAGAACCACATGAGCTCCCGCCGAGAATCGAACCTGGGTCTTCCACGCCAAAGGGTCGTACGCTAACCGCTTAGCCACGAAGGAGCTCCCTGTAATGTTGGGATTTAACGTATATCCTGCAGCAAAACGTATAACTGAAAACGTATGTTTTATAATATTTTCGATATAAGTGTTCCATCTATACGTACTATCCGTATGAAACAAAGAACTGTATATAGGTGGTCAGGATGTCACATACAGATGGACGTATATAACATATATGTGACGTATGTAATATACGGAAGACTGTTCGACATCCTACAACGGTATGACGTAACATCTAAACGGGAAAAGAGCAGTACGTATGTAGCATAAAATGGGTAACATATTCTCGGTACAGATTTCAGTAGTAAACTTATGGATTCCGTATATATGTAAAATACACCGCAGTCCGGATGTCAGATTTTTCTCAGTGTGTTGTAAATGTGGAAGATTTAAAAAATAAACTATTGTTCACTTTGTTAGTTCTCTCATTGCTTCAAGGTGTTCATCCTTAATAAAATAAATGATTGTAACTTCATTTGTCAGCTAAATTTTGAAAAATAACAGGACATCAGTTTATTTACTACCATTAGATTTTACGTGTAGATGAAGTTGCATGAAAAGTCAAGCAAAAAAAAAAAAAAAAACCTTTATAACTTTCCAAAGTCTTCAAAACGAAAAGAATCTCTTTTGTTTTTACAATATAAGACTGAAAATCCGTGCTGCTGAAAGTTTCTGGTAAAATGTATGTCAGATTTTGGGCTTGATGTTATTGTGGTTGTCTTCACTATGGTAGTGGGTAATGCATTTTCAGAAATCCTTAGCGGAAATCTGGAAATGACTTTGACGAGTGCACAAACGGAAGATGTTGCCGCAAAGTCTGTATAAATCTTAAAAGCATCAGGAAAAGCACTAAAGTTTTGTTGCTTGTGTATTAATGGGGGCAAAAGAAATAGAACACTCGTTGCTTTATACTGTACTTGAGGTTCTTAGAAAGAAACAGGAAATGTTTTTGAAAATGTGAAAAGAAATAAATAATTTTATTTTAGAAGTGCTATTTCTTGGAATTTGTGTCATGATAAAGTACCATATCTTTCACTTCGTGTATGAAATACAAGAAGGCAGTGTTTCGTTCTTGATCACTTAAATCTTTATCCGTGTGAGTTGGATACGAGGGTAAGTCAAAAACTATTCGCAATTAATATAAATTCTTGGATTGCTCATACTGATGTCTGTCCTCGTTTATTTTATTGTTATGCCGTTGTGGTCATGCTATGAAAGTCTGATCCTAATTCCTACATTAGTCTTCCTTTTGTTGTTATGCTGTTGTGGTCATGCTATGAAAGTTTGATCCTAATTCCTACATTTGTCTTCCTTTTGTTGTTATGCTGTTGTGGTCATGCTATGAAAGTTTGATCCTAATTCCTACATTAGTCTTCCTTTTGTTGTTATGCTGTTGTGGTCATGCTATGAAAGTTTGATCCTAATTCCTACATTTGTCTTCCTTTTGTTGTTATGCTGTTGTGGTCATGCTATGAAAGTCTGATCCTAATTCCTACATTAGTCTTCCTTTTGTTGTTATGCTGTTGTGGTCATGCTATGAAAGTTTGATCCTAATTTCTCCATTTGTCTTCCTTTTGTTGTTATGCTGTTGTGGTCATGCTATGAAAGTTTGATCCTAATTCCTACATTTGTCTTCCTTTTGTTGTTATGCTGTTGTGGTCATGCTATGAAAGTTTGATCCTAATTCCTACATTTGTCTTCCTTTTATTGTTATGCTGTTGTGGTGATGCTATGAAAGTTTGATCCTAATTCCTACATTTGTCTTCCTTTTGTTGTTATGCTGTTGTGGTCATGCTATGAAAGTTTGATCCTAATTCCTACATTTGTCTTCCTTTTGTTGTTATGCTGTTGTGGTCATGCTATGAAAGTTTGATCCGATTTCCTCCTTTTATCTTCCTTTTGTTGCAGATAGATCATAGCTGCTGCATTAAAAGTTCGCACCAAAAAGGAACAACGAGCGGTGATCCGGTTTTTGTGGTCGGAAGGTGTATCAGGGGCCGGAATCTATTAAATGCTTTCGGCACAATACGGGAAAAGTGTCTACGAATATATTGAAAAGTTCAAAAATGGTTGCATAAGTATTACGCACTTGGAAGGAGACGGATGTGTGTCTACGGCCACAAATGACAACATGGAGCGTGCACGTGACATTATTCTGTTAGGAAGACGAATGAGTATTGATGAAGTGGCACATCTTCTGGATTTTGATTTTTGATTTCAACTTAGCGTTCCTTTCTGCAGCGAGGCTATATGAGACGTGGACCTACTGATTAATCCGAACCACATGAGCTCCAATCGGGAATCTAACCCGTGTCTCCCACGTCAAAGGCGCGTACGTTAACCTCTTAGCCACGAGGGAGATCACACACACATATACATCGTCTGGAAATTAGTCATGGACCAAGAAGTGAAGGACGAGGTGCATGCGTGGCTCTCTGTTCAGCGGAAATCCTTTTCTGAGGCCATCAGGAAACTTGGGCAACGATGTACCAAGTGCGTTGCAAATCAAACAGCACTACGTTGAAAAATGATGTTATGGTGAGTTTCCTATTTCTATTACAAAAAAGTTAGATTTACATTGTGGGTAATTTTTGACTTACCATCGTATTTGATTCCTTATTTATTTAGAGCTCAATGCCTCTTTGCAACATCGAGATATTAGTTTTCAATCGAGAGGGTACTGCGGAGTTCCACGCAACCACAAACTCCCCAAGGGAATTGAATCCGAGCCTCTCGCAACGTTTGTTTCTGTTTCCCAAACCACAAGTGCTCATATCTCACAAAATTTCTTGACACACTTCTCCAAATTCTGTACTTGATTTGAAATTGAAGTGTTCTGACTTCCGATATCTCTCTCCAGGTATCCACTATATTCATTTCAAAGTATTGTATTGGTATTAATTATGTAATTTTTAAACAAAATGTTGGTTGATAAGGCACCTATATACGTATTTTTTGCAACCCTTTATTTTGTGGAACATTATTTTCTGTTTGATGGCTAAAATTTGCAAATAAATAAATACTTTCTTCTCTAGTTTATACTCCAATTTGTTACATCAAAATAAATTTCAACACTTTTTCGTAATGATACTGGGTGTTTCACCCCAAAAGCCGTAATTTCAAGCCGCTACAAAATTTATTTAAATAATAGTATAGTAATATATATGTAAATTCAGAGCAAACAAAGTATAAATTTTGTTTTACAATGTTTTTCTCATTTTGCATAGCCCAGTATAATAATGGAGGACCATAGACTTATGTTGCAGCAGAAAATCCCATTCGTGAATTGGTTCATTGAATCACGCTCCCTTGTTGGCGTCCAACGACGATTCCGACTGGAGAATCATTGTGCATGGGCACCATCCACCAAGTCCATATGACGTTATGTTGATCAGTTCAATAAGACTGGTAATGTTACAGGACTTCAAAGAGGGGGATCCAGACCAACTGTGTGTACAGAACAGCGTATTGCAGTAGTGATTCTGCAGCGGCATCTGTTGTGAATAGCCCGACTAAAAAATCGTTGCGACTTTTGTAGGCAGAAACGCAATATCCGTAACATCATGTTGCCGTATTCTGCGGAAAGACCTGTAAATGTTCACCTACAAAATTCAGATGCTTCAAAAATTACGAGACATTGCAAAAAGAAGGCGTCTGCATTTTGCAAATCATTCAGTGCTTTAATTACTGATGACCCAGACATTATTGAAAAGTTGTGGTGTACAGACGAAGCTTACTTTTACCTGTCAGGTGAAGGAAACAAACTAAATGTAAGATTTTGGGCAACAGAAAATCCACATTAAATGGTACACTCATCTCTGCATCCGAAAAAGGTTTTGATTTGGTGTGCTGTATCAAAACGTGGCATAATTGGACCTTTCTTCTTTGATGGCTATTCCACATCAGAAAATTATTTGGAAATGCTTGAGCATTACTTCTATCCTGGCCATCGTCATAAAATTTGTCCACTTCGTCGGCAAAGGTTCCAGTAGGATCGAAACAAGCCGCATACAACAGAACCTGTCCTTAATTTCTTTCACAGAAAATTCCGCAATCGTGTGATCTCTAATCGCTATCCATTGTTATTTTTTGAACAGGTTTAGAGTGGCCGCCATGCTGCCCAGACATTAATACTTGTGAGCTTCTATGGGGTTACCTCAAGTAGGAGGTATTCAAGCATAAACCCGATCTTTTGAGGAGTAAAAAGCAAACATTGAGCAGTGTACGGCAGCAGTTAGCCACGTCACCCTTGGTAAGATTTTTGATAACATGTGAATCAGGGTCAGGGAAGTATCCAATCGTCAGGGTAGACACTTCGATCATGTGTTACGTTAAACTTTACTGTTACATTAAACTTTAGGCTTTCTATTCCCATACGATGTAAATTTCTCTTACTATAGTCATCAATAAAATACGTTGTTGCACTTCAAAATCACGGCTTTTTCACTGAAACACCCTGTATTTTAAAAATTACCCGATTCATTACCGCAACCTACAACGAATTTAATTTTAATAGTATAGAACCAAGGAAGCTATTAAATTTAAAATATTTTTCAATTTTGTAGTGCACTGTAAGAGATAATCGTGTTACTTCAAAATAACACTAAGAGAGATAGACAGAAATCTTCTAGAGAAAGGGATCTATCTATCGCCAAATAGGCATAAAATAACACTGATTGTGTGGTAGCTGTAATGTATAATTTTCTATGACAACCATCTTATTCTTGTAGGAGATAGTAAAATTCTTATGTCAACGCTTCAGTAGGAGCCACAGAAATAAGATAAAAAATAAAAGATGGAGAAGAGAGAAGCTTCCGTGTAAAATCAGATAGCAAAGGCTCGTCCGTCGTCCCCCTCCTCCAACCACCAAAAAAAAACTGATGACCCTTTTCCAGCAACTGGTGGAGGGAACACTTACTTTAGCAAAACCCTGGAAAAGTGGGAATAGAGTCTCTTGGTGGAATAACGAGTGGCGGTTGGCGGCTTGCCAAAAGATAGGATCAGTCGGTGTGAAACATGAGAGAGAGAGAGAGAGAGAGAAAGAGAGAGAGAGAAAGAGAGAGAGAGAGAGAGAGAGAGGGAGGGAAAGAGAGAGAGAGACATAGAGAGTAGTCTTAAGCAGTTAGAGGTCACATGGAAAGGAACTCTGCAGGTTTTCTTTCAGACTTTTTTTTTTTCAAAAATGAAAAACTCACTTCTCTTCTAAGAAAGAAATTTATCTCAGTCGCACACAAATATAAATATTTCTTTTTTTCCCTTTTTTACGTCGTAAACTAAAAGAACTATAAGACATATCAGCAAGTGTTTCAGTTTTTAGAACACGAAATAAAATACTGCAGCATCCTCTTTCTTTCTCTGTCTCTCGGTATATAGGTTCGCAACCTGGATGTTACAAAAACTGCTAAGTCAACGCCACTAAAAGAGAAACCCTTCACAGCATACTATTTATTTACGTCATGAAAAATAAAATACTATCAGACAGCTGTCATTAAATGAGCCTCTAAGATCAATTTTTGGATCAAAATGTAAGGTTAGTCACCTTAAATAGCTATAACACTTTCGATATAGTAATTAATCATTACCTGGTTCCATTTATATATAGATAAAGACAAATTATTATTTCTGATACTAGTTTTCAATGCTTTAAACACATATAATCTTGACTTATTATTCAGCACATATGTTACCTCGTAACCATAGCAATTATATATAAAAAAATGACAATCGAAATCTTAAATATCATAAACATAAAATTACTCACAAAATTCGCCTCTGATTCCCTTTCCTGCAAACAGGCACAGGTAAATTTTACAATATACAACGTTATCGTTGTAAATGGGGCCCGAATGCGGACTTCCGTAGTAGTTTGACTACAAAGGAAAGAACCCTGGAAAACTTTAAGACACTTACTTTTTGAACAGCCCCTGTATAAGTACCATCGTTCTAATATAAACATAGTTTAAATATAAATATAATACATTTTTAAAATGATTTCTTGATATGAAATACAAATTAACAAATCTTCAGTGAATAATTTGGAAAGAAACTTTGCAACAAATCCACAGAGAACAAATTCAAACGAAATCATTGTTAAAACAAATGCTCATCCCCTAATGAGCAATTTTTTTTTTTTTTTTTTTTTTATAATTATGGAAGAATTTTTATAAAAGATATGGTACATTAACATTAAATAAGACACATAATTCTAAGATATATCAAATTGAAAACACAATAACAAAAGGACACAACGTAAAATACAATGAATTAAATTATATATTTATATATCCACAAAACACTTCATTTTTCTCCTTTTAAAGAAAGAATTCCTTTGTTAATTGGTCTCAATATTTGCATGCGTCATGACCTCAGAAGGAATTAAAGTTCGAACTAAGTCCAACCACCGTTTTCTATTCTTCTCAGTAGGTTTCCACAACTTAATTTCATTGATGTTACGTAATCCTAAAGTTTTGCCTGTCTTTATATCCATAAGTTCAAATACTTTAGGACTAAATTGTTTAGTACATAAATAAAGTCCGGCATACAACTCACAGAACTTGTATATCCTCGTTAATGCGGCGTCGCTTTGAGGATGTAACCGTACAAATTAACAATTCCTCAAAGTTATAAAAGGAAATTGTAACAAAACTATAAGGCATAAATTCAATAATATTTGCAGTTAACTACCATAAATTAACTTCGTCAATATTCCGTAAATAATGAGTTTTACTCATAATCAAAATATTTCATAATTACATATGTTTTTCGACAGAAGATCATATTAACCATAAACGTAAGCAAAGGTCAACTAAATACAAATCCATCGGACGCCCTTTTGGATAGTTCAAGTTATACGCTCGAAAGGCTCACTTAAACAACATTGTATTCCACAATCTATAGTATTTCCATAACGATTAGGCTCAGTTACAGTATTTGGATTTCTATTTACAAAACTCCTCCCATCTGCAAATCGATTTTGCAAAAATCTGCAATAATTGTTATTTCTGTTGAAATTTCTGTTACCATTTCTAAAGTTTCTAGTTCTATTTCTGTAACTAGATTGTGTTTGATTACCGGTACCATTATAGTTATTCCCTCTATTATTAAAACCATTTACATTAGAATGATTATCAGGTTGCACATTAATATTACTAACAGAAGCATACTGGATTGGATTACGTCTAGAATTAACCTGACCTCTATCCTGAATTCTATTTTTATTATTATTATTGTGAATTATTGACTGACTTTCATAGCTTTGAACAAGCATGATCAAATAATTGAAGCTAATACACTGTACAGTCATTAACAATTGTTGTAACCTGTATGGCAGCAAAATTCGGATGGATGCAATAATACGGGATTCAGGATAAGTGGGATTCAGAGATCTTAGCTCATTGTATGTTGATACCACAAACTCGGTAATACTTCCATGGAGTTTTGGACTGTAAGATTTGGTTCTTAAAATGGCGTCTCTATTTGCAATCATGAAATCGTTCTCATAATTTGACAGTAAAGCATTTTTAAAGTCAGAATATGAGTACAAACTGCTCCTAATAGCTTTATACCAAGTTAGACAAGGCGGTAGCAGCACATGTGGCAACAATTTTAGATATTGGGACTCGTCTATACCTATCAGCCCACATTCATCTTCAAACTTTTCTAGAAACGATCTAGCAGTGATATCCTCTGGTACTCCACTAAATCTAGTAAGAGACTTAACCTCACTAAATCTTATGCGTTTACCTGTATTAATTTTCATACGTCTGTTAAAATTACGTCGGGATGACTGTCTCCCTCTTCTTTCTGTATCTATACTTTCCTCTTCACCGCTTGATGACGTGTTGATTTTCACTACTCTGCGATGGGGACGATTACGTCGGGATGACTGTCTCCCTCTTCTTTCTGTATCTATACTTTCCTCTTCACCGCTTGATGACGTATTGATTTTCACTACTCTGCTATGGGGACGATTACGTCGAGATGAAAAGGCAGAGCGTACTTCGTTCCCATGTCCATCCTCTTGTGATATATCCTCAGGGATAACTTTCTCTTTCAGCAAATTGACCTCTTCCTGTAACCGCTTAATATGGTTCTCATGCACGCATACTGAGGATTCTAAATCATTCACTGACCCTTGAAATTCATTAACCTTTTGTTCTATTTCTTCTAATTTTCCATCGTATCGCTCAAATCTGGTGATAATGCATTGATTCATGTGAGCAAGTTCACTTTGAACGGCTTTCCATTTGTTTTCATGAGATATTCCTATTTGTTCAAATTTCGCCTCGAAATCTTGGGTTTGTTGGTTGATCTTTTTCTCAAGATCTTCCTGAAGCTCCTTAATTTGTTGACTTTGTTCTTCCTGTAGTTCCCTAATTTGGTGAGTGTGCTGGGTCTGACCTTCCTTCATTTGTTGGCTTAATTGTTTCAACATATCCATAACTTGATTGATAGTTACAGATTGCAACATGGTTTCTTCTGTGCTAGTCATAGATTTATCAGTATTCTGTACGTTGGCCATATTTACCTTTCGTTCTATCTTTCTTCCACTACGTAAACACGTATATTGTATATTCATAAGTCCCTTTAAATAAACTTAAAACCCCGTCTTTACTGATCTTCAAGACTGTACAGGGTCCCGGGTTACGTTGCACCATAAAAATGTAAGGTTAGTCACCTTAAATAGCTATAACACTTTCGATATAGTAATTAATCATTACCTGGTTCCATTTATATATAGATAAAGACAAATTATTATTTCTGATACTAGTTTTCAATGCTTTAAACACATATAATCTTGACTTATTATTCAGCACATATGTTACCTCGTAACCATAGCAATTATATATAAAAAAATGACAATCGAAATCTTAAATATCATAAACATAAAATTACTCACAAAATTCGCCTCTGATTCCCTTTCCTGCAAACAGGCACAGGTAAATTTTACAATATACAACGTTATCGTTGTAAAAAGATCCAAAATATTTCAATCAAAAATTTTCTTGTACGATTTATATCTGGAGAACTACATCACTTAACTCAGTATGATGTGCTTATTCCGCAGAAAATACGAAAGCTCCATTTAGGAGCCGTTCAAAAATTTGTGATCCCTAATCCAAGATCCAATATACCGTGTTTACTCGCGTAATAGTCGCCCTCACATAATAGTCGCATCTTAAGTTTGAAGTAAGAACATTCGCCAAAGAAATTACCTTGCATTAAAATCACAGTCTATGGGATTTTTGTTTCCCGACTATGTAAATCTATCGTTCTTTTGTGTAGGGATGGCCAAATGGATCCGGATTTCGGATATCCGGATCCTATAAGATCCAGAATCGGATTCTATAAGATCCAGATCTTGGATCCGGATATCTGGTTCCTGGATCCAGATCTGAAAATTCGAAGTTCAGATTCGGACTCCTGTTTTTAATATTTTAGGCCTTAGATTCAGACCCAGACTTAAATATCCATATGTATATAATATATATAAAATTTACCAGATGAATTTTATCTAACTCAGTGGGAAGACAATTAAATTTAAAATGATAAGAGATTACATCAAAATCTCATTTTCACATTTTTCGGGGTTAGACTACTGTTGTGCACAACCCATCATTTAGTCTTTATTATATCTTTAAACGCACTACAAGTATGCCACTTTCATCTCAAGTCAGTAGTTGTATAGATCTAGGCCGATCAAATGAAATATCAGAGGAGGAGGAGTGGAAGGAGTGGAAGTCTGATGAAGATACAGTTATTGTGCTGAAACTGTTACGTGATAGTGTTTTTTTACATATTATCACATAGCCTTGCTCAGTGTGTTATTGTGTATTATTCTTCTATTTTTATATTGCTTTACTTAGGACCTTTTCCTGTACATTTTTAAAAAGAATTGGTTTAGAAAAAAGTTATTTATGTCTGTCCGTGTGTCCGTCCGGCAGGGAGTCACAAAATATCAAGAACTACTTGATGAATCAACACTAATCTTCGTTTAGGTGTGGAGGGTCAAAAATTAGGAATAACATTTGTTAATTGGGGGCTATAATCAAACCGAAAGTCGCCAAAATAAAGCCTTTCTGCTTTTTACATTTGATTACAATAAAACAAAAACGGTAATACATAGCGAGAAGCAGCTTTCTGCGATCGGTTAAGAGTCCAAATAATCTACCACGGTCGCATTCACGGAGGTATCCACCTGATAACTAACCCCCCCAAAAAGGTTTCTAACTCAACATAAAACTATACTTGTTTAACAGGGAAATGATCGATGTAACATGAAAATTTGATATTTCATCTGTACTCTTTCTTTTATAAAAACAATCTAGTTCTATCATTTTTTTCTGAAAATCTAAGTGGAAGTATTTTACAATTACTTATCGTCTTTTCGATTATAGAATAATACCCGTTCAATACTGCATAGACGTAGTGGTTTTTAGTATTGGGTACCCCAAAAGCTTGGCCTCTCCCAACAAAAATTTCTGTGTGCGCCCCTCAAATCTACTAAAACCGGAAGAGGCAGAAACCAAAGACTCCCTGTTTTAACGTTCATGGGTATAGAGCGAAAACGGCACTAGACAACGAGAATCGGTTTTCTTCAATCAATTAAGCCTCAAAAGAATATATTGCGTCTGTACTAAATCCGTAAGTGGTAGAGATCTTCTACAGCTTCCGGTTTTATTATTAACTAAGAAAATGTCACCAAACTCTTTCACGAGCTGTACACGTGACGCTGTTACTTGTTATACATATCGGTCCCATTTTAGACATCTTGCTTAATTATTTACTTCACATTTTGCGTGGAGTAAATATTATAGAGGTTTGTATTATATGATTGTTCTTCACATTTTCCTCTATTCACGGTTTTTGGTGATAATTGTTCTATCCTCAGATATTTTATTACTAATTTTCCATTTTGGAAAACGTCATGATTGGGAACGAATGTTTTAGGACTCCCATCAGCTTCCGAAATATTTATTTCTTAACTGGAACTAATTTTACCTGTCTATTTCACTAAATCGGTTAATTAATTAATTAATCGGTAAATCCTTTTAATTAATTTTACTGCTTTGCTGCAAACTACGATGTTGACCCGACGTCGGCTTCCAGACAAAGACGAAGTAAATCTCGCCAGAATACTGAGGTAGAATATAGTTCCCAATCACAGCAAGGGGATTTTCGCGTCGGAAAATATAAAGCGAATGAAAAATGGTAAAAACTGGACCAAACCGGATTTTAGCAGGATATGGACATCTCAGAGGGACGAAGGGGTTCTAAAATATTCTGCCAAATATTAAATTGGTGGAAAAACTCAGAAAATTCTAAAAATTGCTGACCAATGGTTTACATTGAAATAAAAATATATAATTTTAATAATCATCCAATTCAGGTACCCATATACAGAAATTTACGATAAAATAATATATAAATGAAGAAATTATTCTCCGAAATATATTTTTTTTTTCTAATTATTCTGAAGCTTCTGAGTTAATTTTGATTTGGACAAGGAACAAACGGAACCGAAAATACTTAAACCGAAAATTATACGGTAAAATCTAATAATACACAATATGGTCAAAACTTACTCGGACTCCCAAAAATTTATGCTACCTCAACTGTAATTGAATATTACAATTCTTTGAAGTAACATAGCATGAATAAGGGCACACCCACGAGCGATTCACTGGGTTCGATGTGCCGCAAAACTTCCTAACTCAACATACGTTTGTACATTTTCTCAATAAAACTACATTTGTTTAGCAGGAAAAATGATTGATGTAGCATGAACATTTTATTTTACCTTCATCTGTACTCTTTTTCTTATTAAAAGAATGTAGTCCTATCATTTTTCTGAAATATTGGTGGAAGTATTTTACAATTACTTATCATATTTTGGGATGCAGAATAATATTCGTTCAATGCTACATAGACGTAGTAGTATGTAGTGCTGGACCTGCTCCCAAAACTTAGACCCCTCCCAATAAAATATTTCTGGATGCGCCCCTCGTCATCATGAACACCTGATGCAAATTAAGAACATTCTACACAGTGTAGTCCTCAATACGAAAGTCATTCTGATTTTGCAGTTACCAGAGTCTATACTGTGTATCAACATTTCTTCGTTGGTGCTAGCAGTCCCGGGTTCGATCAAAAAGGTATAACACCTTTCTTGGATCAGCCATCCTGAGTGGGCTATTTCCAGGATTTATCTCATTCACAGCAGCCAAATGTCGGGATGGTATCTAACATACAGGTTCCCGGCTGTTTCCTTCTTCCCCCTTGTACGGATAGTGTGTTCGCCGAGACAGATTATTTCATACATGACGGTTTAAGGCCACAGACGGCAATGTCCTGAAATATGTATAAATAAATAATATTAATTCTTTTTGTTTTCATCCATTACATTTTTTATCACGTCTCTTAATACACTTTCTTCCCAACGAATATCCTAATTTGTTACATTTCCTCTTTCTGATTATTTTCAACATTGTTCTTTCCTTCTCTAGTACACTTTTTTATACATTTGCCGTTTTGTAAAGTTATATTTTTCCTACTCTTCTCCACAATCAAATTTTTGCCAATTTTTCCTACAACTTTTACAACTTTTTTTTTTATCTGTCTGAAATGTAGTTTACTTTAAAGAGTTTTCTTGTAATTCTTTACTTAAAGATTCAAGTTAATCAAGAATTTCATGTTAACTCTGATACACTTCCTTTTTTATTTCGACACGGCATAGAAAGTAATCAGAAACACTGTCTGTGAGGACCAGTGGCGTATTTACGATTTTGTTTCGGGAGGGGCTTTGCTAACTTTCGGGGGGGGGGCTTTGCTTGAAAATGTGAAAATTCTGCAAGATATTTCATATACTTTACTATAGTAAGATTTCGGGGGGGGGGGGGGGTTGGCATAAGCCCGGAAGCCCCCCTAAATACGCCACTGGTGAGGACTAATTTCAAGCGGGACATTGTGTAAGCTCTCATCGGTCTGTACCTCTTCCTCTAAAATGCACGTTGAGAAAATTACTAACAGGGTTGATGAAATGTGGAAATGTATATACAACTTGCTTAAATATAGTTATGTATACCACAAGTAAATTTGTGGCAGACAACATCGTGTCCGGGGGTTTTCTCAGAAGCTGTCGTTTCCTTCCACATTTTCATTCTACCAGATTCTTCCATTATCACCCACTTTCCTTAATCTTCCATTTTCCATAATCTAAAGGGCATACTCATAGGACGTATCCCACAAGATGTGTTGCTACCGCTTCAATCGGTAGTCAAATTACATAGGTTGTCAGAAAATCACGTAATCATTACCTTCGGGATAATTAAATTCTTGGCCAGAGCGTCCTGCCTATGTCAAGGGACATACTCGTAGGAAAGGAGATGCTTGTGCCATTCCCAAATGGGCTGCTGTACGAGCTATTGGGCCCTGCAGTTTGCATGTAACTGAGTTTTTATCTGAGGTAAGGATTGTAGACCACTGCTTTCCAGGAAATCCTAGAAATATGTCGGATGGATTCTGACAGGATGGGATCATTACCCTGGGATTTGGTAACTCGTGGTTGTCAGAATGCTTTCTGACATCGAAGCAGGAATGTGTGCTAGCTTTCACCTCTCCAGTGCCAATACTAAAGATGTCGGTTCATTCAGGGAAGTAAGTATTACAAATGATGTAACAGAGAGCCGTTACATTAAATACAGTACAAACACAAAATAATTATTAAGCAATAACTGTGGTTCAATTAATAGCAAACTAATACTACATTATTATAATGGTATGGAAAACGTTTTGCAGGAAATATATTATTATTATTATTATTATTATTATTATTATTATTATTATTATTATTATTATTATTATTATTATTGAAAGAAAACTTCTGTCCGTTGCCATAGAAACCGTCGTTTCTAGGGCAACAGATCCTGTCATGGTTAGTCAAAATTGAAAGAAGACGTAAAAATTTAACGAAGATAAAAGAGCTAATGTAGAGTTGGAGAGGAGTCGCTGAAATTAATTTTCTTTAACGAGGACGATTACGAAAGATCACTTACTGATTGAAATCCAGATTATTTTCCAATAGAGTAACTTCCAATAAACCTTTTGTTATTGTTAATTATTCCATATCGGACTCCCGAAGAAAACTCATCGAAACAACTTATTGACCGTGCCAATAGCGACTACTCTCAATCATGACTCCGTTTTCTTTCATTTAGAAATAGGAAAGAAAGAGAAGAAAGTAGAAGGGTAAAAGAAGGAGGTAGGTAAAGAAGAAAGAAAAGAAATAGGGTATTTTAATGAGAAACAGATTACTGGATAATTCCGGAAATATAGTAAAAGGTCGGGAAAGTCATTGAAAGATGAATCATTCTAAATGTTATTAACAACTAATCAATTTTGGAATGCTTCGGAATAGACACATGTTCCCTCATACCACCCAGACCTAGCTCCAGGCACCACGATCATGGGGTTGCCCAGACCTAGACCTGGAAATGGGAAAAGTGAAATTTAATTCTTTGTAAAGTTATTCCGACCGGTGACTGATAACTATCCAGCATCTGAACTCTGTCCTCTAGGATCGACCACACATATGAATTAGCCGAGGAAAAAAAAAAATCACACTTATCAACTCAATATAAATTTATGTATCGCATCAATAAAAGTCTCAACTTCCTGGAAGAAAGATGTCGTATTTAGGCTTATCCTGCTATTTTTGCTTCACTCCTCGAGCCGATTTAAACCATTAGTGACGGTCCTTCATGACCTAGGTTATTTACCTTAACACATATATTAAAACATGACACATATATTACAGATGTTAATATGACAAATGATATCACTAAAATTACTTATATTAAATCTATCATGCATTCACACGCTCACTCACTCAGGACAGTGTATATATGTTTAAAGGAAACCAACTAACTACAAAGGTACAAATAGTTTATTACATTCATAGTGAAAAAAAAGGACAAAACAAATAATTATGAAGAAAATATTAAACGCACAAGTTCTTGGTTATATATTAATAGAGTACATAGTGTTATATTTTAGTAATTTTTTATATATTCAATCATATTGACAAATGAAAAAGAAAGGGAAACAAAAAGAAAATAATTACACGTATCATATCTTAGGCATGCTAAAGCAAAATGATGATTTGCGACATACGCAAAAGAAAAAAAACTTATTTCACTTAAAAAAAAATTGGACAAAGAGGGAAGAAAAAAAACTTTTTGGTGTATTAGAACTTATATGAGTCTCTACCTCACGTCGAGATATTAAAATATTAATAATTTCGAGCGTCCAAATCACAACTCACGCACTAGTCGTAGTGTCCAAAACGTTTCGCTCCATTTAACTTAGTTTGTGGTCATTTATATATATCTCTATATGTATATATATATATCTATTGGTTTACAAAACCATTCGTCGTCTATATTTGGTTTGTAACTGGTAACAGTTTATATCTGCAATCGCACACTGCTACGTCTATACCCATCTAGGGAATTCGAGAAAATAACTTTCACTAGAGGAAGTTTCTCCTCTTAGACGGTCTATTTCCAAATTTATTAATCGAATAATTTCAAGTTATTTATCCAACACTGGGACACTTCACGAGACCTTTCATTAGGATCACTTTCGTATATGTTTATACATGGTTCGGATTAAAAAAAAAATGATCTTCCACAGGTGTACGGAGTATGATGGTTCAAATTGAGGATAAAAAAAAACTGGTCAAGTCATAGGATACACATGTAGGTGAGAAGGATTCAAGGTGCACTTTCCACAATGGTTTTAGGTTAATTGTTCAGGGATAATATTTGTTATGATGTGGGTTACGTTTAGACCTGCCGATATTTTTTCAATGCATGCCATTATATAATTACAGAGGTTATCACTTACATTGATTCAGAAGAAAAGGAAAATTACTTAAGTGCACGGCGGTATTCTTAACAAAATCTACATTCTTAAATTCGTCGGAAGACTTCTGGTAAACTATAGCAACCAATACACGTCTAGGGGGACAGACACGAGCGCTCTTACATATATTCATAATGCATTTAATATCATACTTTTACTTTAACATCATATTCACATACTAATTACACATACATTTCGAAGTATTTATTTCTCTCTCTCTATATATATATTTATAATAAATGCGCACACATTTAAATTAATCATCCCCAACAATAAAATTTTACAAGGTTGCAAACATTGTCCCAAAACAAATGACTTCCGACATTACATATGAAAAAAGAAAATCGCTTTTCTACCTGATACCGCGCATCTATAAATTTTCACTTTTATATAATCAGTTCGTGCTTAAATCATGGGGAAAAAAAAACTTTGTGAGGCAGGCACGTAACACAGAGCATTTCTAAGATATAACTAGGTAAATCAAAATACAATTTCTGGGCCCAGGTTAACTACAAGGTAATTGAAAACCAAAACAGAAAGGAAAGTGACCAACGGATTAAAAAAAAACTTAAGAGGAACGACGGTGAAAGAACGTAATCGAAGTGTCGTCAAATACTAAGTCTTTGTTCATTTCAGCGATAGGTCAAAATGTGATGGAGGACCCAATCATTATCTACTCCATTCATGAATCGTGTCTTGCAACGTCTCAGCTGGTAATTTCAGATCCGAGTTGTACGTTAAATAAATCGTAAGTAACAAGTTCAAAATCTCGGGGGGGGGGAAGGTTGAAAAAATTAAAAAAAACTTGAAGAAATGAAGACAGAGAGAGAGATAGAGAAGAAGGAAGACGAAGAATAGGGGCGCCAAAGACTTAAGTGAGAAATAACTAACGCTACAAAGTTAGAAGTCGAATTTCGCTCTCAACAAAATCCATAGCCAAAATATTCTTAACATGCCAAAAGGGTGGTCTACTCAAATAAGTAGACTCAAGGGGCGTCCTGCTGCCAAGGATGCAAGTTCTGTGTCCATCAGATCCCAATCCCACAAGAGTTGGCTTGTAAGATTGAAATCCGATCCCCGTATCCGGCCCAGACCAGCAGGATAAAAGGAGAGGGGGAAAGGGACCAGGTAACTGCGTCCCCAATTTTGAAATCTCTAAGAAAAAAAATATTCGACCCCTTAGAAAACTAAGAAGGTTCGAGGACAGTAATGAAACTAGAATAGAAGTATTATCTAAGATATCCCTAACTAATGATTTGCCGAAATAAAAAAAAAAGTTAAATAAACTGAATTTTGGATCGGTGATTTCTATTGCCAAACTTCACCGATAGCTACCCTGCGCAGACACGCCACAGTCTGGGATGTCGTTAATTTCCCTCGTCTAATTAAACTAAGAAAAGAAATGAAAATACTTAAAGGGACATGGGGTCGACATCCGGGTACGCGAAAATAAATTTCAATAACTAATTGTTTTGATTCTGTACCCAGTCAGAGCTGTCGCCTCCATGAACATTGTAAGCTAGCCTGAGTAGGTAACGTGAAGAAAAAAAAATCTCACGGAGTGGTACATTCTATTTTTAAAACCGACCAGAAGATATGATTCACTACAGCCCTGTTGTCTAACTACTATTGTCTTTTCATAATTTATTATTCAATATGTCTAGTCAGCGATTATATGATGCTACCCATTCTATCAGATGGTATTACTATGGTTGATTACTATTATGACACATAAACTACAAAGTATTACCGTAGTCCGACTATATATCGCCCTCCGGTCCGCGTGATATTATGGTGCAGGGGTCAGAACCTGAGATGTTTGTAGTTACACGTATCTATTCAATATCTATATATCAACACGCGGCGAAGTATTCACTGGGCTACTATATATTTAACTATATGGGTGTCCTATATTCTATATTCATTTACTACAATATTCATATACTTATTAATATTCATATTCACATTAATATTCATTTGCCACGACGCTATATTCTACAAACACCCTGTTTCCTCTATCTACGCCCAGCCTATTTACACATTTCATCATAATACTTTAAAATCTATAATCACTACAAACATTTTCCCATTCCGATCACCGCACGACAACCTCACTCGAACCCAAGACTCTTTTACCACACACACAATACTATGTAATACTTGGTAGCTTTATTAAGAACGAAAGAAAAAAAAATCCTATGTATGTTCACTGAAAATAGAATTACCCTATCTGCGATAATGTCTAATGTTTATAAAATTCTGCATCAACAATGAAATTCTACAGCCACGAAGAAAAATGGACATTTAATATATTTTCAAAGCGAAGAACTAGCATCATATCGCCCGACTTCTGTTAAAAATTTACGTATTGTTTATTTACTTAAATATCTCGATTTCTAGACTATGCAGAATGTTGAAACTTTCAGAATATATTAATTTTGGGTCACTTGACCTAACTGTACATTCATATGGGCTGTGAATTATACCTTCTAGGTTTTATTTCGGAAAGAAAGGTCAATTTCATGAAAACTAAATCACTAAGCACCTCGACGGAAGAATGGCGGTTAGTACTGACTTTTGACACTAGGGCTAGCGACGATATAATGAACCCTTGAACAACTGAATGTGACCTTGTACACGGAATTATTATACTATATTACGTTCACTTAATGACGGAGTAATAAAAATTTATCGCATAGTAAATACTACACTGTCCAACACACTCTTTCATCACTTAATTATCACTATCACTGATACTACATTACAAATATACACATACTACTCGAACTACAAGACACATCATGCCACATTCATACTACACACTACATTAATACATGTTATACTAATAAATATACACAGAAATCATTCAGATTTTACCATGTTAAATCGGCTCTATGAAAGGTAACGAAAGGAAAGAAATGAACAGGGCCAACTGGCCCTTATATTTACTAAATCATATTCTTTACTCGACCTATTTAATCGATGCCCTGAGGGGACATATCGGAGTATTAGCTAGCAATAGGACCCCTGCCCTGAAGGGGCAGGAACCCGGAACAAACTGAATGTTCAACTCATCCCGCTGGAAGCCGTACTCCCAATTTGGGAGTCAGATAGGAGCCCTTACTGAAATTTACACGTGCATTGTGATTACTGGACTGACTACCACAAAATTAAATACCGCCATGTATGTAATTAAAAAAAAATCACTCACTAACTACATAAACAAATCTATAATGGACAGGTCTTGTAACCCTCAATTAGTAGGAAAATTGGGAGGTAGAAATATGATGGGAAACACTGATCTTCTGAACCGGTTTTGGGAAAAGAAAGACGGAAATCACACTACTGTTGAATCCTGTCCATAGCGATCCGCAGATGAAAACATGGCGTCACTGTTGCACTTACTATTTCAGCTTTTTTTAGTCCAGTTTTGACTATGAAATTTAATAGTTTTTTGGCTCCTAGAGACTTCCAACGATTTTAGGTTAAAAAACTCCCAAATATTACCTTGTTTGCAGTTTTCTCACTCCGTTGCGACCTTTTAAGCTGCACAATCGAAATCTGGCTGTTGTCAGCAAGATTTTCCGGCTTGGAAATGGAATAATTGCGCCCTAATATCATAGCGTGGGTTTATCAGCCAATCAAAACTAAGCATTTTGGCGGTGGGGCTTTGAAACGAATAAAATTTGGTAGAATCTGGATTAAACTAGTTTTTTAGAAGGACCTAGGTATCTAAAAGAGAGGTGAAGGGTGGTCCTGAAAATTCTGTCGAATTTTAGATTGGTTATTTGATCTGGAAAGTTCCGTCCAATAGTGGATCTATATTTTCGGATAGCACTGACACCGTAAGAATTGTAATAATCCATTTACATATACATATGCAAGACTTATAACTAATTTAAAATATAAATAAAGATATTGATTCCCAAAACTATCATTCCCAATGAATTTTTTTTACAGTTTTTCCATGTTAATTTGAAATAGAATAACAAATAAAATTACGAATTATATGAACAGCCAGAAATTTTTTGTTAAACGTCAAGTACAGTCGGTGCAAAAAAAATTTCGGGCACCCTCCTATTAAAAACATAATTTCATTAGACTGTAATGGCACATTACAGTTCCCCGGCGTCGTTAAAAAAAAATTTTGTTTGAATAACAAAATTTTGTTGAATAGAATTAACATGTATTAATACTAATAAACTAACTACTCACTCATACACTCATACACTCATACACTCAAATGAGACAGTGTAACATTCACTTTGGGTATTGAGATAGAAGTTCCCGTTTTTTGTCCTCAGTACAGTTGAAAAGCTTAAGATTTTGGAAATTGTGAGTTCACCTTTTAGGTAGCAGGAAAACACGAGGTAACCAGTTCGCAATGTTCTCATCAAACGTGGGAAAACGTTCAATATCCCGGAGGGAAACTTTAGAGCTCATACTAACATAAGCAGGGGAATAGTTACTGGGAATTAACATATTACCCTGCACAATCGGAGTCGTCACCGGATTTACCACCGACGACGTAGTAGCGGTGTTATAACTACCCATGTAAGTGAAAGGGATTCTGTTGGTCGTATTGAGTATGTTGGGCTCCATCCCCGGACCAATCGCACCCATGAACAACGACTCAGAATGGCACCCATCTCCTTTTCCCGGCAACACGCTATGTGATTGTATACCTCCATGTAAGGAGGGAGCACTCACGCTAGTGACCGTAGTCGTCACAACACTCGACTGATTCGGCACACTATTAGAATTGAACCACGACTTTGGTTCTGACCGATACATGGGGTAGTGAGTCGCAATATCCCGTGCATCAACTGACGTTAAATTTTCTTTTCCTGCGCCACATGTAGTTGTTGTCGCAGGTAATATTTCTGAGAAATCGCTACCGGGGAAAGGATAGGTTACCTCTGATTTTTCGCGACTAGATTTTGTCATTTCTTTTCGAATATTTACTATGTCGTTCTGAATTTTCGAAATTTTCTGGTCAGTCATTTCCAGTTCGGTTTTCAATGATAAGTCTGACAAGGTTGACTTTAAACTATCAATTTCGGCCTGCTGTGTTTCCAGTTTATTGTCGATTTTATGTAATTTGGTATCCATTTCTTCAATTTCAGAATTTACATGCTCTAATTTACCCTCAGTCTCCTGCTGAAATTGCTTTATGGACTGTTGAGCCTCGCATCTGACCAAATCGATGTCAGTAGACGTTTGCTCTCTCAATTTGTTTATTGAGGAAGCAAAGTCCAAACATATGTTGTCTATTTTGTGAGTTAATACTTCGAATCGAGATTCGGTTTCTCGGTTCGAGGCATCTATTTTTTCATTCATTTCCCGGCTATTCTTATTCATTTCGCGTCTCATCTCTCGGCTATTATTATCTATTTTTTCATTTATTTCGCGGCTATTTTCATTCATTTCGCGGCTCATCTCTCGGCTATTATTATCTATATTTTCATTTATTTCGCGTCTCATTTCCTGTAGCATTTGTTGCAATGAAAGGAGGAGAGCGTCATTATTAGATGACCCAGTCTTCCTTTTCTTTTCTTTGGGTTTATCACCAACTGGATCCCCATCTCTTTCATCATCATCGAGGTCAGATATCTCCACTGGAGATATTTGGCCTCGGTTCTTCGGGGTACTATACCCTCGCTCACCGTCCGAATCGGGATGCTCATTTTCTTTTTCAGAGGATAAACTCATGGGTTCACGCGACTGGTGGAGCTTCTCCTCACATTCTTTACAATATTTGACTATCTCACCAGCCCGGACCTTTTCTGCATTTTCCGCAGTATCCTCTAAATTGATACAACTGAAATGTATCCATTTCAGCCCACATTCGTGACACCTCACTAGCCTACGAGAGACGCGAGCTCTTTTCTCACTACTTTCTAAAGTACATTGTGTACATGAGACTTCCGCGTTCTCGTGTGATACTACTTCCCTATTGGTTGCCATAGTTTCCATATAAAAAGACACAATATAAACACATGCAATTATATCCTTATAAACTAACAATACTTATTAATCAGGTACTATTCATAAATTAAGGGACTCCTATCTAATTCCCTCCTTGGGTCAACTTCCAGCATTTTCAAATTTTAGAAGTCACTTTGACAAATTCCTTAATTTCCCCTTTTCTACAGAGAGAGACAAAGATAGCAGAACAGCCAATGACTATAATTATTTAATCTCACTGTAACTTTTAATTATGCACCTTTTGTGGCCAAGTCAATATGTGCTCGATCCTAAACAGTGTTTAATAAATAATTTCAGATCCGTTACCAGGGAAAACAATTGTTTCCATGGTAACTGTCCTATGTCAACGGTCGCCAACATTGAAAGAAAAACTTCTGTCCGTTGCCATAGAAACCGTCGTTTCTAGGGCAACAGATCCTGTCATGGTTAGTCAAAATTGAAAGAAGACGTAAAAATTTAACGAAGATAAAAGAGCTAATGTAGAGTTGGAGAGGAGTCGCTGAAATTAATTTTCTTTAACGAGGACGATTACGAAAGATCACTTACTGATTGAAATCCAGATTATTTTCCAATAGAGTAACTTCCAATAAACCTTTTGTTATTGTTAATTATTCCATATCGGACTCCCGAAGAAAACTCATCGAAACAACTTATTGACCGTGCCAATAGCGACTACTCTCAATCATGACTCCGTTTTCTTTCATTTAGAAATAGGAAAGAAAGAGAAGAAAGTAGAAGGGTAAAAGAAGGAGGTAGGTAAAGAAGAAAGAAAAGAAATAGGGTATTTTAATGAGAAACAGATTACTGGATAATTCCGGAAATATAGTAAAAGGTCGGGAAAGTCGTTGAAAGATGAATCATTCTAAATGTTATTAACAACTAATCAATTTTGGAATGCTTCGGAATAGACACATGTTCCCTCATACCACCCAGACCTAGCTCCAGGCACCACGATCATGGGGTTGCCCAGACCTAGACCTGGAAATGGGAAAAGTGAAATTTAATTCTTTGTAAAGTTATTCCGACCGGTGACTGATAACTATCCAGCATCTGAACTCTGTCCTCTAGGATCGACCACACATATGAATTAGCCGAGGAAAAAAAAAAATCACACTTATCAACTCAATATAAATTTATGTATCGCATCAATAAAAGTCTCAACTTCCTGGAAGAAAGATGTCGTATTTAGGCTTATCCTGCTATTTTTGCTTCACTCCTCGAGCCGATTTAAACCATTAGTGACGGTCCTTCATGACCTAGGTTATTTACCTTAACACATATATTAAAACATGACACATATATTACAGATGTTAATATGACAAATGATATCACTAAAATTACTTATATTAAATCTATCATGCATTCACACGCTCACTCACTCAGGACAGTGTATATATGTTTAAAGGAAACCAACTAACTACAAAGGTACAAATAGTTTATTACATTCATAGTGAAAAAAAAGGACAAAACAAATAATTATGAAGAAAATATTAAACGCACAAGTTCTTGGTTATATATTAATAGAGTACATAGTGTTATATTTTAGTAATTTTTTATATATTCAATCATATTGACAAATGAAAAAGAAAGGGAAACAAAAAGAAAATAATTACACGTATCATATCTTAGGCATGCTAAAGCAAAATGATGATTTGCGACATACGCAAAAGAAAAAAAACTTATTTCACTTAAAAAAAAATTGGACAAAGAGGGAAGAAAAAAAACTTTTTGGTGTATTAGAACTTATATGAGTCTCTACCTCACGTCGAGATATTAAAATATTAATAATTTCGAGCGTCCAAATCACAACTCACGCACTAGTCGTAGTGTCCAAAACGTTTCGCTCCATTTAACTTAGTTTGTGGTCATTTATATATATCTCTATATGTATATATATATATCTATTGGTTTACAAAACCATTCGTCGTCTATATTTGGTTTGTAACTGGTAACAGTTTATATCTGCAATCGCACACTGCTACGTCTATACCCATCTAGGGAATTCGAGAAAATAACTTTCACTAGAGGAAGTTTCTCCTCTTAGACGGTCTATTTCCAAATTTATTAATCGAATAATTTCAAGTTATTTATCCAACACTGGGACACTTCACGAGACCTTTCATTAGGATCACTTTCGTATATGTTTATACATGGTTCGGATTAAAAAAAAAAATGATCTTCCACAGGTGTACGGAGTATGATGGTTCAAATTGAGGGTAAAAAAAAAAACTGGTCAAGTCATAGGATACACATGTAGGTGAGAAGGATTCAAGGTGCACTTTCCACAATGGTTTTAGGTTAATTGTTCAGGGATAATATTTGTTATGATGTGGGTTACGTTTAGACCTGCCGATATTTTTTCAATGCATGCCATTATATAATTACAGAGGTTATCACTTACATTGATTCAGAAGAAAAGGAAAATTACTTAAGTGCACGGCGGTATTCTTAACAAAATCTACATTCTTAAATTCGTCGGAAGACTTCTGGTAAACTATAGCAACCAATACACGTCTAGGGGGACAGACACGAGCGCTCTTACATATATTCATAATGCATTTAATATCATACTTTTACTTTAACATCATATTCACATACTAATTACACATACATTTCGAAGTATTTATTTCTCTCTCTATATATATATATTTATAATAAATGCGCACACATTTAAATTAATCATCCCCAACAATAAAATTTTACAAGGTTGCAAACATTGTCCCAAAACAAACGACTTCCGACATTACATATGAAAAAAGAAAATCGCTTTTCTACCTGATACCGCGCATCTATAAATTTTCACTTTTATATAATCAGTTCGTGCTTAAATCATGGGAAAAAAAACTTTGTGAGGCAGGCACGTAACACAGAGCATTTCTAAGATATAACTAGGTAAATCAAAATACAATTTCTGGGCCCAGGTTAACTACAAGGTAATTGAAAACCAAAACAGAAAGGAAAGTGACCAACGGATTAAAAAAAACTTAAGAGGAACGACGGTGAAAGAACGTAATCGAAGTGTCGTCAAATACTAAGTCTTTGTTCATTTCAGCGATAGGTCAAAATGTGATGGAGGACCCAATCATTATCTACTCCATTCATGAATCGTGTCTTGCAACGTCTCAGCTGGTAATTTCAGATCCGAGTTGTACGTTAAATAAATCGTAAGTAACAAGTTCAAAATCTCGGGGGGGGGGGGGGGAAGGTTGAAAAAATTAAAAAAAACTTGAAGAAATGAAGACAGAGAGAGAGATAGAGAAGAAGGAAGACGAAGAATAGGGGCGCCAAAGACTTAAGTGAGAAATAACTAACGCTACAAAGTTAGAAGTCGAATTTCGCTCTCAACAAAATCCATAGCCAAAATATTCTTAACATGCCAAAAGGGTTGTCTACTCAAATACGTAGACTCAAGGGGCGTCCTGCTGCCAAGGATGCAAGTTCTGTGTCCATCAGATCCCAATCCCACAAGAGTTGGCTTGTAAGATTGAAATCCGATCCCCGTATCCGGCCCAGACCAGCAGGATAAAAGGAGAGGGGGAAAGGGACCAGGTAACTGCGTCCCCAATTTTGAAATCTCTAAGAAAAAAAAATATTCGACCCCTTAGAAAACTAAGAAGGTTCGAGGACAGTAATGAAACTAGAATAGAAGTATTATCTAAGATATCCCTAACTAATGATTTGCCGAAATAAAAAAAAAAGTTAAATAAACTGAATTTTGGATCGGTGATTTCTATTGCCAAACTTCACCGATAGCTACCCTGCGCAGACACGCCACAGTCTGGGATGTCGTTAATTTCCCTCGTCTAATTAAACTAAGAAAAGAAATGAAAATACTTAAAGGGACATGGGGTCGACATCCGGGTACGCGAAAATAAATTTCAATAACTAATTGTTTTGATTCTGTACCCAGTCAGAGCTGTCGCCTCCATGAACATTGTAAGCTAGCCTGAGTAGGTAACGTGAAGAAAAAAAAAATCTCACGGAGTGGTACATTCTATTTTTAAAACCGACCAGAAGATATGATTCACTACAGCCCTGTTGTCTAACTACTATTGTCTTTTCATAATTTATTATTCAATATGTCTAGTCAGCGATTATATGATGCTACCCATTCTATCAGATGGTATTACTATGGTTGATTACTATTATGACACATAAACTACAAAGTATTACCGTAGTCCGACTATATATCGCCCTCCGGTCCGCGTGATATTATGGTGCAGGGGTCAGAACCTGAGATGTTTGTAGTTACACGTATCTATTCAATATCTATATATCAACACGCGGCGAAGTATTCACTGGGCTACTATATATTTAACTATATGGGTGTCCTATATTCTATATTCATTTACTACAATATTCATATACTTATTAATATTCATATTCACATTAATATTCATTTGCCACGACGCTATATTCTACAAACACCCTGTTTCCTCTATCTACGCCCAGCCTATTTACACATTTCATCATAATACTTTAAAATCTATAATCACTACAAACATTTTCCCATTCCGATCACCGCATGACAACCTCACTCGAACCCAAGACTCTTTTACCACACACACAATACTATGTAATACTTGGTAGCTTTATTAAGAACGAAAGAAAAAAAAATCCTATGTATGTTCACTGAAAATAGAATTATCTGCGATAATGTCTAATGTTTATAAAATTCTGCATCAACAATGAAATTCTACAGCCACGAAGAAAAATGGACATTTAATATATTTTCAAAGCGAAGAACTAGCATCATATCGCCCGACTTCTGTTAAAAATTTACGTATTGTTTATTTACTTAAATATCTCGATTTCTAGACTATGCAGAATGTTGAAACTTTCAGAATATATTAATTTTGGGTCACTTGACCTAACTGTACATTCATATGGGCTGTGAATTATACCTTCTAGGTTTTATTTCGGAAAGAAAGGTCAATTTCATGAAAACTAAATCACTAAGCACCTCGACGGAAGAATGGCGGTTAGTACTGACTTTTGACACTAGGGCTAGCGACGATATAATGAACCCTTGAACAACTGAATGTGACCTTGTACACGGAATTATTATACTATATTACGTTCACTTAATGACGGAGTAATAAAAATTTATCGCATAGTAAATACTACACTGTCCAACACACTCTTTCATCACTTAATTATCACTATCACTGATACTACATTACAAATATACACATACTACTCGAACTACAAGACACATCATGCCACATTCATACTACACACTACATTAATACATGTTATACTAATAAATATACACAGAAATCATTCAGATTTTACCATGTTAAATCGGCTCTATGAAAGGTAACGAAAGGAAAGAAATGAACAGGGCCAACTGGCCCTTATATTTACTAAATCATATTCTTTACTCGACCTATTTAATCGATGCCCTGAGGGGACATATCGGAGTATTAGCTAGCAATAGGACCCCTGCCCTGAAGGGGCAGGAACCCGGAACAAACTGAATGTTCAACTCATCCCGCTGGAAGCCGTACTCCCAATTTGGGAGTCAGATAGGAGCCCTTACTGAAATTTACACGTGCATTGTGATTACTGGACTGACTACCACAAAATTAAATACCGCCATGCATGTAATTAAAAAAAAATCACTCACTAACTACATAAACAAATCTATAATGGACAGGTCTTGTAACCCTCAATTAGTAGGAAAATTGGGAGGTAGAAATATGATGGGAAACACTGATCTTCTGAACCGGTTTTGGGAAAAGAAAGACGGAAATCACACTACTGTTGAATCCTGTCCATAGCGATCCGCAGATGAAAACATGGCGTCACTGTTGCACTTACTATTTCAGCTTTTTTTAGTCCAGTTTTGACTATGAAATTTAATAGTTTTTTGGCTCCTAGAGACTTCCAACGATTTTAGGTTAAAAAACTCCCAAATATTACCTTGTTTGCAGTTTTCTCACTCCGTTGCGACCTTTTAAGCTGCACAATCGAAATCTGGCTGTTGTCAGCAAGATTTTCCGGCTTGGAAATGGAATAATTGCGCCCTAATATCATAGCGTGGGTTTATCAGCCAATCAAAACTAAGCATTTTGGCGGTGGGGCTTTGAAACGAATAAAATTTGGTAGAATCTGGATTAAACTAGTTTTTTAGAAGGACCTAGGTATCTAAAAGAGAAGTGAAGGGTGGTCCTGAAAATTCTGTCGAATTTTAGATTGGTTATTTGATCTGGAAAGTTCCGTCCAATAGTGGATCTATATTTTCGGATAGCACTGACACCGTAAGAATTGTAATAATCCATTTACATATACATATGCAAGACTTATAACTAATTTAAAATATAAATAAAGATATTGATTCCCAAAACTATCATTCCCAATGAATTTTTTTTACAGTTTTTCCATGTTAATTTGAAATAGAATAACAAATAAAATTACGAATTATATGAACAGCCAGAAATTTTTTGTTAAACGTCAAGTACAGTCGGTGCAAAAAAAATTTCGGGCACCCTCCTATTAAAAACATAATTTCATTAGACTGTAATGGCACATTACATTATTATTATTATTATTATTATTATTGAAGAATTCGAGTATTAACTTCTGCATCTGAAACTGGAAAAGGGATCCTGCCAACAAGTGGCAGGAAGGGTAACGTGAAGTATGCAGAGTTTACGAAGGGGGCAAGCACTAAGAAATGAAGGTTAGGAACGACTGCATTAGTCCATTCAGTGACTTTATTTCACATCTACTATTACGGTGCTACGTATCAAGATTTAACCTTGCAAAGACAAATTACAAAACAGCGGCGCCCGGTTCATATTCAAGGGTCTGCGTTGGTTAGTACTAGGGCGCTCACATCTAGTGTGCGTGGGGTCCCTGATTCGATATCAGTTCGGACCACGTGGACTTTGTGGTGGGTAAACACACTGTGTATGTATTTCTTTGAGGCTTTCCCGTTTCCTCCTCCTTTCATCATTCCTCCATCTCGTTCGTTACTTTTTTCCATTTGCCTCGGCGTGGGACATTAAATTAATAAAGAAATTTATGCGTATCCTACTTACAAACTACATGATCTCGTGACTCCATCCGTGAAACAATTACAGTGGCTTAATCTGGCACCATATCATTCTTCCTAGAATTTAATTGTGTTATACTAAGTTCTGAAGGTGGATCAATCGGAATACTTGTTTCATCGATTTCAATTCTTGGGAATCTGACACTCAATACAGACAAATTTTGGTGTCTTTAAATTCAAAAATTTCCACCAGTCACGAGAAAATTTTATTCGAATTCATTTAGAGTAAGTACTTTACACTATGAAA
This sequence comes from Thermobia domestica, assembly GCF_964235325.1. Taxonomy (NCBI): domain Eukaryota; kingdom Metazoa; phylum Arthropoda; class Insecta; order Zygentoma; family Lepismatidae; genus Thermobia; species Thermobia domestica. The sequence continues at coordinate 271,332,418 of NC_137462.1, forward strand.
TTTGATTTTTGATAGAATTGAAAATATTCCAACAAGTACTCTATATAAAAGAAAATTGAAACATTTCCTCGATGTAGATTACTGGTAATCAGAACTACTTACCTCATCAGGAAGTCGCGGTCGGAAAGAGGGATTACCGCCGTCGAAGGTGGCAGGCCACAGAAGGCAGCCGGCACCCGTCTGCGAAGGCACAACGATCTACTTGTTCAAAGTTGCCTATCTTTTGCAGAGGCGGCAAGTGGTCGAAACTTGTAAAATAAAATGCCCTTTGCCGACTGTTGCCGACCGTCAGAGTCGGCAAAACAGTCGGAAAGGCTTCTTTTCCGACCCTCTGCAAACTTCTTATGTCGGCCTCTTTTCAACGGCGACGCATTTAATGCTCATTTCCGGCTGTTTGCCGACTGCTCGGCAAGGCAACTATTCGTCGCGGTCGAAATTCGTGCGGAAAGACGCCGGTGTCCGGCGCCAACAATCCGACCGCGGCATCTGGTCGGCAGGATTGTCCGACTGTAGGTGGCAGGATCCTGATGGGTCTACCTTTTGTCTCTTTTTCGTTTCAGTTATAAGTATTTTATGTATTTTCTATATTTTACTTGTAATTGCTAACATGCGGCCTTACGGATCAGAGTAGAACAAACAGTACTTGAAGAGGTCGACCATTTCAAATATCTGGGAAGTATTTTGACGAAAGACGCTTACTGCACCAGAGAGATCAGCTCGAGAAAAGTGATAACCAAAGAATCATTCAACAAGAAAAGGTCTTTTTAATTAGCAGCTTTAAAATTAGACTAAGGAAAAAGTTGGCCAAGTGGAATATTGGACTTTATGACTCAGAGACTTGGACATTACTGAAGTAAGAGGAGAAATATTTATAGCCTCTTCAGTCCATGCACTAAGCAGTCCACATTTTCTTTTTGTAACTATTACTTGAAATATGAGGATTGCTGATGCCACCTAATGAACAAGATTAGTAATAAACACAGGTGGGAAGTACACAAACGTTACAAAGCAGTTTCTACTACGCGATGCAAGCCTCAGAATAGAAGAAAAACAAGAGGTACACATATGTGTACCTATAGACTGAAGAGGATAGAGATTCGAAATGTTTTGTCGGAGGAAGATGGAGAACATAAAATGGACAGAAAGAATAATAAACTAAGATGTTTTAAAACGGATAGGAGAGAAGAGGACGCTTCTAACCACCATCCTTTGTAGATATGCCAATTGGATTGGACATATCTTGCGAAGAAATTGTCTTCTTCATACCACCATAGAAGAAAAGATGGAAGGAAAGCGAGGAATAGGAAGAAGAAGAACGCAAGTGATCGATGATTTGAAAAATAAAAGGTATAATACTTAATAATAATAATAATAATAATAATAATAATAATAATAATAATAATAATAATAATAATAATAATAATAATAATAATAATAATAATAATAGCAATTCTCACACGAGCGTACTAAATAGTTTAGCGTAAGACAAGGCAAAGTGCGTTAACTTTGCTGTTTAAAATTAGAATTTAACTCACTTGTGACTATATGGTTCAGCGTGGGATAACCGGGTTCGATTTTCGTTGAAGGCTAATGTTGTTTGGGGTCTAACTTTAAGCAATAGGTCTTCGTTTTACACAATCTCGGTGCCAAACAGGACACTAAGTTGCGAATCAACCAACTAATTGGCTAAAATAAGAGTTAATAAATAAATAAATTACCATCCACTTTCCTGAACTATATTTGCTAATTGTTGCATCCTAATTAATTTAGTAATATTAATGACTGTTGTTGCTCTCTCTCGTTGAATCAAGAATTCATAGTACACAGAATGATTAGCAGTCAATATTGGATGAAGCTTCACATTATGAGTATGAAAAACAACTTCAAAGCTAGGAGTAACATTAGTCTGTACACAATGTCAGAAAGATATGCAACACAATTAACTTCCTTGCTAAACTGGTTGCCCGACTAACAGGCAATTTGCTGACAAAGGTAGTAGGTTACGGTATATGGAAAATGATTTCTATCTGAAAGGACGAATATTACACACAAAAGTTGCCTTATGTGTGACACATAATTAATCATCTCGAGGAGGCACGGTGGTTCATTGGTAGAGCGCTTACCTCTGGTGTGTGGGGTCCCTAGTTCTATCCCCGACAAAGTAAGTTTGTAGTGCGGAACATTGTGTCTGTGGATTTTTTCGAGGTACTCCAATTTCCTCCTGTTTTATCATTCCCTAATTTTGCGATTATTATTCACTTGCTTTAGTCATTGTCTCTCTTAGCCTAAATTGCATAATAATGAGTCGTTAACCTGAAAGATTTCATTTCATGGTTTCAGTAGCGCCGAATTCCGCAACCACCAACAATGTTATTTCCAAAATTATATTACTTGTAGACTCAAAAAATTTACATTAAAGATTGACCTATTTGAACATGAAGCCACTTAGTAATGGTGTGTCACAGAAGATATGCGCCCATAGATGAAAGGTAGCCGACTGATGATCTGATATTGGCTTAGTTAAACTCCTAAAATTGTTATTTTTTTAAATTAGCCAAAATTTTTGGTCGTTCTGCAGTTTACTCGAACTGTTCTTTGAGACATAACATGCATATCTTATCGTATTCTCCTTATCAGTTCTGGGTTCAAACTCAATAGCTCTGAATTTAATTTTTCTTGTTATTTTCTCCAGAGTTTTATCAACATGTAGCGCTTCCAGGACAGAAGGGAATTAAGCCAACGTTTGATCATTTTGATCGTATTTCGTATTGAATATCTTTATCTGAAGCTTCTTTCAGAACTTAAAAAATTCATGTCCACACATTATAAACCTCTCATAATGTAAAAAACTGAATAAACTTGTTTCCAAGTTATATGCCTTGTGACAAACAATAAAGCAATTATGTCAAATTTCGCACCATCCCTAATTTCGCAGTACCTCATAAAATGAAATTATGCAATCTTGTCAAAGGTTGCGAAAGTGATTTTCATCAATGAGAATTGAAGAGACATAATCCGTTATATGATATTCATCTAGAGCATTTTTGAGAAACTAGATGCAATACAAAAAACAGGTGTGATTTTTCTGGCGTGGTAGGAGCTGCAACACAGCTCTCCATTTCATCAGGTATTTAGAGCGTAGATTTTATCCCGCGCTAAGTGAATCTTGTGGTAAACAAACATTGTGTGCGTGGATTCTGTCGTTTCCTCCCATTTTCTTCGTTCCAGCATTATCTTCCATCTAATCGCCAACGTCTCCCTTAGCCTTTGGTGCATAATCGTGGGACGTTAAACTAACAAAAATATATTTTAGACTTTATTAAATTATTCGTATTTAAATGTAGAGGAGAAATTGGAAGCATTGTAACGGAATGCTCAAAATTTCCGTAGCCATAATTGATAATCAGTTATAGACTTAAGTTTTTAGCCTCGGTATAAGTAAAACAAAGATAAATAAAAAGCTCTTTCACAAATAATGTTCTCAAATATAACTTCATACTATTCTTAGATCTATTATTTTGTAAATATGAATTCTATAAACACTTCTAAACTTTTAGAATTATTATTAAGGCATTTTACTGTTCTGTTACATGAATAAGAATTGTAGTCTTGAAAGCCACGTGGAGATAATTGAATGCTTATTTCCTTACGGTCCAAACAATTTTATGTTTTACAGTGTAGACTTTACACGTAGGCTCATATGTAGTCTATTTACAGTTATAATTATGACATTTGGGATTTTTCTGAGCTGAAGGTGATAAGGGATTCTAGAGAAGATAGGCATCTGATCACTTGCAACTTGACTTGTTGTGCAGGCCAGGTATTGTTTTTCTTAGATCTGCATTGTTTATTTCATCAACGGTATACAATTATCTATCATATTCTATTGACCAATTTGTCATACTTATTATGTTATGTGTATTTCATGAGACTTCTTTTTTTTGAGTATATTTTCCTTGTATAGGTAAAGTTTATTTACATTAGCTAATGTGAATGACAAGATAATATTTATGTTCATTTCACGAGTAACACAAATTTATGATCCAGAAAATATCCGAATGTTCCACGCATATGTATTACATACATTATAAACTTAATTATATAATTACATAATCCACTTAATAATGCTTGTTTTACATAACGTATCATAACGAACCTCTGAGGCTATTATAACAAAACATATCTAAAACAAACAATTACATAAAAGCTTTGTTGTGAAATTAAGCAACCATATTGCTAAATAAGGAAAGGCAATTGTCAAATTGGGAACAATTGTTCTCTCAACTTCAAGGGTATATTACTAAATTTCTAAGAGCAAAAGATAACCATAAAGGTGACAAAGAAAGTTCTGTCGCTTCTTGTGGAGGTTTATGTTTGATTTGGCCTCACACCATGGGTTGAACGCGAATGAAGATATGGCGAAGGTCAGCTGTTGGTGTGGGTATATCCAACATGCTACCAGGCTGTGGCAGTTCAGTTACATCGTGAACTTGCGTAAAAACAGTGTGAGCATGGGGCCTAAACACAGAGTCATAAGGACGTGTATGGTCAACAAATTCAAACTGAAGTCAAACGCCGCTACAGCGGGGCGGACCATACGCCAGGCGTTTGGTGAGGGTGTTGTGACTACGCGGACAGTGCAGCGGTGGTTTAACAAGCTTAAGGGCGGTGCGAAATATTCGAAGACACATCACGTGCCGGAGCACCAACACACGTACAAAATGAAGCTCTTCAGGCAGCAATTGAGACAAACAGTGGCCAGACATTGGAGGAACTGGGACTACAATTCAGTGTGAGTGTAGACACCATTCCGAAGCACCTCCATCAACTTGGGAAGCAGGATTTGACATGATTTGACTCCGGGCCAGAAGGGAACGCGAGCAGACACCTATGTGTTTTGCTGTTTCGTCTGAGGAATGAGCCATTTCTGGACAGGATGTTGACTGCAGTGGAGAAGTGGTTCCTATACAGAGCTCCACGGTGCCGTTATCATTGGTTAGCATTCCATGAACCGGTTCCAAAACAGTCGAAACCAGCACTGCACCAGAGAAAAGTCCTCCTGTGTATTTGGTGGACTGCTCGTGGCATCGTGCATCGGGAACTGCTACCAGTTGGACAGAGCAGCAATGCAACTGTGTACTGTCAGCAGCTGAGCCTTGTTCAAGAAAAACTCAACACTCTGGAGAAAGCATTTATGAATTGTAAAGATGTCCTCTTTTTTAACGGACAACGCTGGGTCCAACGTAGTTATGATTACCCGGGACTCCATTCTACGCCTTGGATGGGAAACACTATTGCATCCACCTTATTCCCCATACATTGTACAGTATGATTATTACATATTCCATTCCTTGGATAATCACCTTAGAGAATTCCAGTTCAAATCCCTAGCAGAGGTGCAATATTCATTTGATATCTTCTTCGCTTCACGGTGCATCAAGTTCTACTGCGATGAAATCCATGGTCTTCCAGAACGTTGGCAGAAGATGGTTGGTGCTGATGGGCACTATTTTTGATCTTCCAGGTACGTCTTAGGTGACATGTCAATGTTCGAAGGTGGAGGGTGAAAAAGCGATAGAACTTTCTTGGTTACCTTTATATATATATATATTCATGTTAGAGTGAACCTATAAACTAGTATGGTTTATTATTATTTAATAAATTTCCAGTTATATTTGATAATATAGTTCGAAACTGGTCATGCTTGATCCAGGGGCGGATCCAGAATCGACTTCTGGGGGGGCGGTGGGTTGTCATACTGCTACTTTTAAGGGCTCCAAACTTTAGGATGGGTTTTATTTATATATATATATAAAATAAGAAAGTTTCCTCTTCTGGGGGGGCAATCGCCCCGATCGCCCCCCCCCCCGGATCCGCCCCTGGCTTGATCTTCTTATGTGAAATGTTACTAGAAGAGACATTCATGCATGAAGAAAATAATGTCACTTTATTTTATCACGGATACATCACTATAACTATCTTACTTGTAAATGTCTAGCATTCTCATCTTGGGAGCAGAAAGTCTGATTTGGTCCTTGTGCGTATTAAAGTTATATATATATCCACGTCTCTAAGGGCATAGTTGATTAACCCTAGAAAGTCAGCTCGCATCTGCTACGTGAAGGACCAAGGGAAGAGGGTCAAATTTGCCCGCGCTGGTTTTAGGTAGCTTTCAGAATATATTTGTTCAATTTGAGTTAATGTGTTGAACTAAATTTAAAAAAAACACTTTTCAAAGAATCGTACTTTTTATGTGTAAAAAAATGCTTAAATACAGTGCATAAAATTGCTTATTACCAAATTTCTTATATGAATAATGCAGATAATCAATACTATAACTAACACTGGATAAGGTCTGTGAAAGATTTAAGTGTTTATATAAAAGAGAAAAGTAACATTTTCAAAAAATAATACAAGTTTTAGATATAAAAAACAAATGAAAGTAATTTTGGGTTAATCAAAGATTGGTAGCACCTATGACCAAGTGGGAGTCAAATCGACCCACCCAACATGAATTTTTGTTTACAAAAAAGCAATGCAGTATATTCCAGTTGAAAAAAACGAAAACTAACATTTCATCAAAAGGAACAACAACAAGAAAGCAGAGAATCCTGAATTCATATTAATCCATATAAACTAAATAATAATAAAAAAACTTGCATGCAAAACTGATTCCTCCTTGGTCTTTCTAGGGTTAAAGAGCGATAAAGCATCTCAAACGTTTAATAAACAAATATACAGTAACTGCAACAGATGTTTCTTCAGTTCTACAGACCTAATAACTCATTCGAAAGTATTTTTAATAGCATAACAAAAAACGATATTTTGAAAAGTTGTTTTGTAGTATATACGGTGTATGTTGGTGCATAGCTGTAAGATTATGATAAGTAAGTTCTACTGCTAAAATAAGGTTCGACCTACTCCTCTTGTTTATACAACCTAATACTACATACCCATACCAACGTGAGAGTCTATGGTATTTGTAATTAATAATTTCTAAATATTTTAAGTTTACAGCCTTTGGAGCGACTCTGGTTCGACTCTTAGGCAGAGCTCATGAGGTCCGGGGTCCCTGGTTCGATCCCATGGGCGCTCGAAGAAAATTTTTGGGGGGGAGGGCTCAAATTCCAGGTAGCTATTTTTTATTTGTATTAAGAAAATCTTAAGAAATTTAATACATTTTCGTGAGCCAGGGGAGGCTCGGACCCTACCCTGCCCTCCCCCTTGGGCACCCATGTTCGATCCCACACCAAGTTGGCTTTGTGGTGGACAAACCCCACGTTCGTGGGTTTTTTCGGGGTTTTACTGTTTCTCTCTACTTTGCTCATTATACTATTGCATCATCACCGTCTCCTTTAGCCTAGCCGTCATAACTGTGGGACGTTAAACTTAAAGATTCAATTTCATTTCATATTTTAAAATCTGTATTAATAAGATTTTATATTCTTTTGAGGAATGTTCTTTGTGTTATTAGAAGCAACAATATTGTTTCAAGTTATGTATACTAAGTTTCGAAATTTCAGTATATTTTGTTTGAATCTTCTATCAAATTTCTTTTGCAGAATCTAGTATGTAACACCAAAACAAAGGGAAATTGTTTCATGTCCCTTCTATCAACCAAACTGCAACATCATCTCGTTGTATAAAAAGAGGGAAACGACGTTTTGAGAAGACCTCTTCAAGATTGACGAAACTAACGTGGGAGTAGAAGAGAATCCCCTTCTTATCACTTCTGCTCCACGCCATCAATATTCCAGTCGGAAATCAGGGCAGCCAGCCCCATGACCATTTATCACCCTGTCAACTTCCGGTAGGCGTTAAGACACGAGCACTCTCTATGGAGAATAGGAATACCAAACCAGCCAAGAATCTCTTCTTTGTTTACCATTCTTTTACATTGGGGGTTCAAAAACTTCATTTTTTATTACGGACTTTCAAGAAGGGGACCGATTTCTATCTAGGCAATTATGTAGTTAGGAGAATCTTCCAATCGTGCTGTTTATCCAATGTATATACAGTATTTACGACTAGTATATCTGGAAATTTTCGCAGTTTTCAGAACTTTATTCTGTTACTGTCTTTTGTCAAGTAGGGTTGGATGAAAGGTGCCATACGAAGAGAACTAATAACTATAATGTACAATTCATGTTCAAATATCATGTTATCTGCTCAAAAGAAGAAGAATCGTCAAACTTTGGTAGATTATATTGAATAAGGAATATCCACCTTCCTTTTTAAAGCTATCCAGACTACTAGGAGCCTGTGCATGGGGTCCTTGGTTCGATCCCCGCTCGCGTCTAGTGAATTTTTGGGGTGGACAAACACCGTGTGCGTGGATTTTTTCGGAGTTCTCCCGTTTGCTCCCACTTTCTTCATTCCATCATTACATTCATTTCTGATCATCACCGTCTCCTTTAGCCTAGCCGGTATAACTTAAAAATTTCATTTTATTTCACTATTAGGTGCCTTGAGACCAGGCTTGTGATCAGAATTCTTGCTTCTCCAATAGAGTGAATAATAGAGTGGCTGGCCATAATGATAATGTTTTTTCTCAGTTTCTTCTAGACGAATTTCAGGTTCTAGGCCACTTCCCTGACTTTATATCCTAATGTGGTTGAGTTTGACTGCTCATTATCCCAATGCAAATTGGACTTGCAGGTTGTATGTTCAAGTTTCTTCGGCGGCACTGAGGTTCAGTAGTAGAGTGTTGATCTTTGATGCGTGGAGTCCCTGATTTGATAATCGACCAATTAAGTTTGTGTTAGTGTCAGTGGGTTTTCTCGGAGTATCCCCGTTTCCTCCACATTCTCATTCCACCAAATCTTCTATAATAATTCTCTTGCCTTAGTTATTCGTCTCCGTTAGCCTAAAGGCCATAATCTTGGGGTTTTAGATTTCATTTCATTTTTTAAAAGTTTCTTAATGCATTGACCGCCACTTACTAAACATTACACTCAAAGCTGACGAGAGAAAAAATTATAAATGTCTTTGTATGCTCAGAACACTATTTCGCTGAAAAGAAAAGGTTGAAGTATTAAAATAACAACACATGTAATACATAATGAATTTATATTCATATTAATCTTGCAAATGCTCGAAAAGCCCCGGACGCCTGGTATCTATGGGGACTAGAAATACGAGTCTGGCGCCTAGATAATTTAAATCCAAAATGTTTGATAACAAATTCGCCCGGTATTTCTTACAATGTTAGTATGTGTATAATCAGTAACGACATGTATGTGCAAATTTCATGCCAAAAGAGCAGTAAATAAGAACAATAAAACGAAAATAAAACTTTCTTGTCCATTTAGCAACAATTTGTTTTACTCATTCTAAATTTCGTATTTATAATTGTTTTCCTATGAAATTTACCACAAATACACATTTCCCGATTATACACATAGTATCAGTATTAAAAGTATCCTGAAAAATCATAACATATTATATTCTTACAAGAAGACAGTTATAGGTATGAGACAGTCATTTTGGACATGAGTGTGTATATCAAATTGTATTTGTATTACCATGGTGCCTAGTTTTGAGAACTTGTGTATAGATCAGAACAAAACTTTTCTAGCACTACTCTTGCTTATAATACGCTTTCGGCAGCCTAGTCATCAGTACAACTAGTATGTCTCTGTTTGCTGTAGGTTTCTTCGGGTGGCAGTTTAGAAACCTTTAAATTTTGAATTTATGACAATTATTTTATCCAGAAGGGGAAACACACAGGGCCATCCAAATTTACAGAAAGATATATTCGAGTCTTAGAGAACATTTATTAAATTTGTTTCTTCTTTTTGACAATTCCCAAATATAAGAGGTAAGTCAGTGTACCTCTCGGGATACAGAAGAAGGATGTGTTGATGTACGTATATCTTATGAAAGAGAATGGGCCCCTGTTATCAATTATATAACTATTTAACGTGACAAACTGTCATCAAAGAGTATACGTTAGGTTAGAAACCTCCAAATTTTAAATATTTCGCACTTAATTTATTACAGAAAACTTTTTCTCGCTATTCTTGGGAAGCTTAATTGATTACAATAACCTCTTCTCACTATTCTTGCGACGTTTAATTGATTATAGAAAACTTCTTCTCGTTATCTGTTACCGGTTTTACTCTATATAGATCAAAGTTAAAAACAGAACTGATTGATCACGGCCACTTTTAGTTTAAACAAAGAGTCAAATGGGACGGTATAACGATGAAACTTAAAGTCCCACAGTTCTTATAAATTTATATAGCAACTACTAGGCTACTAATTCGTCAAAAACCATTTCGTACACTGTATCAATATATTACCTTTTATTACATCGTGTAATAAATTAAACATTTATGCACCTTAAAAACTGTGCATGTAGTTTACACAAGATGGTTCCGGAATTATATTATATTTATATTTCGTTGCTATGACAACGAATCTCTATTTTTAACATAAAACAGCAAAGTATATCAACCGCAAAACAATTACATATACATACATACATACATACATACATACATACATACATATACATATATATATATATATATATATATATATATATATATATATATATATATATATATATATATATATATATATATATATCCTTTTTCCTATATATTTCTTCTTCCTTTTCTTAGATAACTTGTGCATCAATTTGAAGTACATTCTGTCCAAAGATGTTGAAATACAAGTAAAAAAATACACATATCATTATAGTGGTATCTATTTTTAGAACGAGAATTAATTCCAATATACAGTTCCTCGATATCTCTTATCGTATTTCCTCTATAGCAATCAATATTAACACAATCAATATGTATCGATATGTATATATCATTATCTTCTACAGTCTATGACACCATAGTTTACAGTAGTCGCCAAACTTATAGAGCTCCTGATCTACCGTGCCGTTTCTAAATTCTACTGTCAGCTACCAACCAAAAGAACTACAAACATTTGTTTATTGCCTATAGACTTACATTTTAGTAAATGTGAAATCAAACTAGCCAAGTTATTAAATGCCTAACATACACACGAAAAATATAATGTACAAAACCCCACGCATATACATGGAGAAAGGTGGACAAAGGCAGTTGCGCGAGAGAAGTAAGCAGTTGTTGTTGTCAGCGTCCCCTGTCGTTAGTGTCAGGTCAGTGGTCAGGAATCAAGGTTAGCCAATCGGACCGTTAACGCGATCTACTGAAAATGTTCCCACGAGTTACTAGTTAGCTCGCGATCAATGGTTTGGCGATCACTGGCTTACACTGCGATTACGTTGCAAAACTGAGAACTAAAAAACTGTTGATCTACTAGTAATCGTTTTTAGAAACATTTATTGAAAGAACGAAGATCTAACGCTTCATCACATCACTTAAATTTATGTGTTAAGATATGTTCTCTTCATATAATATTCTCCAGAATTTACATAGTCAGTCCTCTTCAAGTGGATGCAAAACACTTTGTTTTTGTAAAGAGAAGCTGACCTAAACATATAAACAACACGAAAAAGGTGATAAAACAATATAGAGGTTGGTAATATGATAGTAAATTGACCTAATATACATGAATAATGTAACACCACTATGAGGGCACACTAATTTTAGATTATACAATATATATATAAAGTAACTCGTGAATGAATGTGTTTGTGTGTTGTTCATTTCAAACCGGAGGCCAACGATCCAATTTTATGACATATTTTACGACCGCTCTTCCTGAATGTGATGCTGCGTATCGTGGTGGATTCTGGGACGTGTGATTATGAAGTCAAGAGCAGATGCTGATCTTCAATATAAGACTCGGTAACAATTTCCAGTTTTGTATAAAATATACGGTATAAAAATGATGACTTAACAGCTTTTCTATTTCCAGCATCTTATTTGCCCCTTTATATATTTTTAACACTATAGTTCTTTTTTTTTATTTTGCATATTTTTTGTTTTGTGTACTGTATTTGTTAGCTTTTAAATTAATGTTCTTGGTAAAGCTACTAACGCTGATGGAGATGTCTAATAAATTTTATAAAGTAGAACCATTGATGTAGTTTACTTCTCATACGAACACGTGTAGTGTCAAATTCCATCCTTTTCTAATGTGTATGTTTTACTAAGGTTTTGTATGTGCTTCGAAGGAATTTCCCATATGTCGTGCCAGTGTAATATGTTATTATCCTATGTACTGTGTCAGGTGCCACGATGACTGCCAAACATTGTGGTAGTTGGTGCTTGTTTAAAGCATAACAATTAAGCATTAGTAACATCTGTATAATGAATCAAATATGAAGAGAGATCCTGCCAGGAATCGAAAGATTTGGCCTTTTCTCTGAAGTAGATGTCTTTCTCATGCCATTGTGTCCGATAATGTATGTCGTTCCTGTGCTACGAGGCGCATCCAGAAAGTAAGTTTCCCACGCATCCCACAGCTAGGAAACCGTATGGTGCGACTGCGTGTACGTGAGAGAGTAAGGTCCTAACATGGCGCATGCTCCAGCAGAACTTCCCTAATTCTCTCAGTAGCGTCGTGGCAGTGATTGAAGATTGGCGTTCCTATTCCAGCTTCCGCCGGGTATGAAGTGCGAGCAGTAATAAAGTTTTTGAATGCACAGGGCATAACACCGATTGAAATCCATCGTCATCTGCATCGTTGCAAAAATGTCAATGATGAGCCTATGCACTTTGCTTTGTGCTCTAGGGTCAGTTGCTTCAACACAAAACTTCTTGATCAACAGGCACTCCGTGACAGTGGTGTGCAATAAGGAGCGGAAAATCTGCAGGAACTGCTTGCTCATGCCGTTAGGTCCATGCACTTGGCACAGCTGACGATGGATTTCGATTGGCGCTATGCCCTGTGCATTCAAAAACTTTATCACTGCTTGCACTTCACACGCAGTGGGAGCTGGAATAGGAAAGTCGATCTTCAACCAGGGCCACGACGCTACTGAGAGCACTAGGGAAGTTCCGCTAGTGCATGTGCAATGCTAGGACCTTACTCCCTCACGTACACGTAGTCGCCTCGCGCAACATACGGTTTCCTAGCTATGGGACTAGTGGGAAACTTACTTTCTGGATGCGCCTCATAAAACATGAGGTAGGAAGCTATGGAATTTGAGACCTTTGTTTGTCTCTAGTAAGCTCCCGGATTGTGTTGGACTGTGTTGAGTTGTGGTTAAACTGAAGACACATCCTATTACTCTAAAAGAGAGTTGAACTTGGCTCACATCACTTGGGTGGAGACATCGCTTATCTCAGTAGACTTCTTCATTCAAGAGGAGCTTTCTCAACAAGTAGGTAAAACTAGCTCTGATATTAGCCCTATCATACAACGAAGTTATGATAATGATCTCCAAAAAAATTGTCCAATCAGAAATAATCTGATAAGAAGACAACATTTAAAAAAATGAGACGTATCTTCATTATCCATTGTCTTTAAAAAAATCTTTGAGTTTTACGTCCCACGGCTATGCCTGTTAGGATAAAGGAGACAGTGATGATGAGTTATGAATGAAATGGTAGAATGAAGATAGTGGGAGGAAACGGGAGAACCCCGAGAAAACCCACGCAAATGGTGTTTGTCCACCTCAAAGTTCACTTGGTGGGGGCTGGGATCGAACCCGGGACCCCTAGCTCCAGAGGTGAACGCTCTACCACTGAGCCACCGCTGCCCCCATTCAGTCTTTGAATGGCTGCCGAAAGGGACATAGGCTGATGCATATAAAATAATAATATATCCACAGAATTAAGACCTGGGAAGATGATCTGAACTTGTTAATCCAAAGTCATTAACACATGTGTCATACAACTAAATAGAACTTTATTTTCTTCATCGTTAATTATGACTCTTTAATTTAAGAATAAGTTTGACTGTATTCTGCGTGCCTTCTCATTATCATCAATTATAAATTATAAATTTTTGACATCAAATTGAAAAATAGTTTCCAAAAATAACAAGAGTTTTGTTTTACAGTGTGAAACTATTGTAGACTTCCAAATTACCGAATTCAATTCTCAAAATTCAAGTAATACATCTATAACTACTGGTTGCGATAGAGCAATAAGATTAAAATAGAACCTATTCCTCTGACGCTTGAATCCATATCCATTACTCGCTACCCCATATCTATCTATCTATAGGGGTGCGTATATATATATATATATATATATATATATATATATATATATATATATATATATATATATATATATTATATACAGTAGAGCGTCGATTATCCGAACGTCGGTCAACCGAACGACCGCTTAACCGAACTGTGTACTCGCTCGCACCTGTTACTCTCCCACCCTACCGTCCATCATACCCCTCACTCCCAAACCAAGTTTCCCACAGTAGTCGCCGCACTGAGCCACCGCTGGTGGAACATTGCTTCTAATGGGGCCTTCATAAGGCGCTGCTGACCGGCCAAGCCGCCGGTCGCTGTGTTTCAACAATCAGCACACTTCTGTCTGTTTGGCACTGGCTGTAGAAGTACAGTCCAGTACAGTACAGTACAGTACAGTTCGATTATCCGAACAAACCAGTTTTCCGAACACCCATGTCCCCCAATTACTTCGGATAATCGACGCTCTACTGTATATATTTTACTGTTTGCTCTGTAACGATAAAGGCTGAAATTGTTAATTTGAACCAATTCCGATTTGAATAGAGGTTTAAGAGAAGAGATGGAACCTATTCTTCGGAAGCTGAAGTCTTTAGTGATGTCAGATGATTCGTTCCGCATCGTGAACATTCGTGCACTCATCTTTGAAGACTCTAACCCACTTCCGTTAAATTTCATTGCTCATCTTGTTTTCTCCATACACTTCACTAATCTTGAAATGAATTGCAGCCATTTTCACGCCTTCGGCACTAAGAAAACCAATAAGCGCGCATTTTATAGTCGGCGGGATTCTCAATCAGCGGAGACGAGACGTTTTAACTACTTACAAGCAAATGTAAACAGGTCAAATGTTTCCGTAATTGCGTCTGTGTGGCTTGCCAATAGAGGTAAGTACAAGGCTCTTGCGCCCGATGCTGACCCCACCGTTACAGTGGCCGAATTTCGAAATTGCACTTACTTAAGAAACACGCCTCGCATGTATTAATAACTCTGGAATGTCTGGAACAACTTGCTACATGTACACCTTACAAGCTGAAAAAAATATTGTGGAAGTGAAAAGGTGGCGACATGTTAACATAATCGAAAACGATCGATATTAGTGATGACTCAATAGTTTTCGTGATTGCTGAGATGAATAGTGACATTAAGAATGCTCCCATCGGACTGAGAGTGATAAATTTCAAGAGGATAGCGTAGAAAAGGGTGAAGTGTGAAAATAATCAAAATTGACAGATATTAGTA
Organism: Thermobia domestica; assembly: GCF_964235325.1. NCBI lineage: Eukaryota > Metazoa > Arthropoda > Insecta > Zygentoma > Lepismatidae > Thermobia > Thermobia domestica. The sequence continues at coordinate 271,347,761 of NC_137462.1, forward strand.
TTGAATACATACTTTCTTGGGGTTACTAAGATGATTGGGGACAGTTGTGATGACATTTCAGTACAAGAGAACCCTGTACAACCTTATCAAAACTTTTAGGAAGTAATAAAATTCTGTACAACCTGCTAGAGGATTGTGTAAACGACAGACTCAATGTCTTAGAATGTTCTGGAAATCGCAAAAATAAGAAATAAAATTATATGAAGCCTAGGAGTTTGCGGAAATGAAGAGCGTGGAAATGAAAAGATAAGATTCAATAGCTATTCTTTCTAATACAAGACGGATAAATACATACTCTATTAACGCGGATTAATCAGTCAATATTCAGTGAAAATAATCTGCTTTTCTTAGATAACTCTGAAAAAGAATTTTAGGAATGATAAAAGAAAAGCATCAAAAGATTGCGATTTTGGCCAAAGTTTTTGGATCAGAAGCCACAAAATTCTTGAACGGCCTCTAAATCACATTTTCGTATTTCCTACGGAATAAGCGCATCGTACTGAGTTAAGTAATGATTTGAGTTTGGCTACACTATAGGTAGTTCTTCGGATATATGATACGTACAAGAATATTTTTGATTGAAATGTATTGAATTTTTTGGTCCAAAACTTCTTGAGTGGTGTTCTTTTTCTTTTAAACTCAGAAAAGTCTTAGGGGGGCGCGGTGGCTCAGTGGTAGAGCGTCCACCTCTGGTGCTTGGGGTCCCGGGTTCGATCCCAGCCTCCGCCAAGTGAACTTTGTGGTGGACAAACACCGTGCTCGTGGGTTCTCCCGTTTCCTCCCACTTTCTTCATTCCACCATTTCACTCATCTCTCATTATCACCGTCTCCTTTAGCCTAACCGGCATAACCGTGGGACGTAAAACTCACAGATGATGTCAGAAAAGTCTTAAGATTAAGATGACTTACTACGTTTGTGAATATTGAAGGATTCTGATTTTTTTTGAGCTCCTCCGTGACTAAGCGGTTAACGTACGCGCCTTTGGCGCGGGAGACCCGGGTTCGATTCCCGGCGGGAGCTCATGTGGTTAGGATTCCACGTTAATCAGTAGGTCCATGTCTCATATAGCATCGCTGCTGAACGGGACGTAAAACTCAATCAATCAATCAATCAATCTGATCTTTTCTTCATTACTTCAAGTTTGCTTCTCTTATAGTCAACTATGATTTCTTAAAATTAATAGTAGAATTGTGCTTTTTCAAATAGTCGTACTTAATAGAGATGAATAAAGATATTATCTTACATTTTTATGAAATTGCCAAGTTCAACGCATATTACTTCTCTATAATTATAATAACTTTAAAAAAAAACTTGAGGAAATATTGTTATTTATGATGTCTCTGATTGATATTTTATTTTAAATGCTCAAAGATTTACCTATAAAGTACAAAAATATTTTACACTTGAATCATAGATTTTATCAAGATGAAAGGGAAATGTGAGACTATTTTATCAAATACCTCTCTTATCGAAACGTTCGAAGATGATTGTGAAAAGAAGCAAAATGAAATTCTAAAAAGAGGAAGGAAAATATAATAATTGAAATAAAACTATTTTAATCTTTTTTTGAAGAAAATGGAAAGGAAGGTTATAAAAGTAAACATAAAGAAAAAGAGAGACAGATAGAAAGAATCCGAAAATCAGATATGAATAGGCGAGCAAAATGTTCTTTTGAAGAATAAATATTTAAAACATGAATCATTTCTGAATATCTTTATTACCTCTCCTTTTCCCCTCTCAGAACCTAATACGATGGATAGAGGCTAAGATGGAATAGACAAGAAATACGTAAAAGGAGCTACATTTTATTGGAATTTGCTTCGAAGGCAGAGTTTATCCTAATATAATTGGAAAGTAAGTAGTTTTCTTAGTGATCGCCCATTGTGATCTCTTAGCACTCAATGCAACCACTTATGGAAGTTAAATAATAGTGATTCTTCTTAGTTTTTGTTATAAAAAGGACGTAAATCCAAGGGATTCTATTTCAATTTGACACCAATAAAAGAACAGAGAAAAGATACCACATGCAACGTATCCTTCTGTTCATCCTGGAAGAAAGACAGACGATAGCTTCGTAATTGTGTTCAAAAAGTTTCAGACCTCATTTTCAAAGAAATCTTCGGGTTGAGCATATGACTCCATGATCAAAAATATGAAAATATCTTTTCCAACTGCAGGGATGAATAAGTGTTGCAACATTTCCACAATCCAAACAGGAGGCGTGTGTAATTTGCCGTGATTCACCGTAAGTACGAGGTCAAACTGGCCTAAGAGGTGCTGTGATAGGTGGACTTTCTAACACTTAGGCTACCGCTTCGTAGGTGATTGTCGAGGGAATGAAACAGATGTAATATGTTGGTGCAAGTTCCGGTTAATATGGTGCATGAGTGTATGTCTCCCAGTCAAGTTTTTGAAGGGTCATCTTTGCCACATGTGGCTTGACATTGTCGTGCAGGAATAAGAAACCGTTGAGATTTACCAAGGCCTGTTCCTTGAGCTGTAATCTGCGGTGCATCCTTTGCAATTGTTGAGAGTAGAGATCAACAGTGATAATCTCACCACGTGACAGAAGCTCATAATGCACTATTGCCAACAATTCCACCATACAGAGAGCAGAATCTTTCTTGGGTGCATAGGTGGTCTTGAGGTGTCATGAACAGGGTTATGGACGGAAACCAATGTCTGGTAAAGTTGGGAGTGTTATTGAGGACCTACTTTTCGTCACCAGTGAGCAAGCGATCAAAGATGGGTGTTCATGTGCTGAGTCAGCAAGGACAAACAGGCTTTGTTGGCTGCCGACAATATGTCTGGTACCCGCTTGCTTAACTTGTATGATTTCCCTATCCCATGCAGGTGCAGTGTGATTCTTTTAGCAGAAACACGGAACCTTTGTGCAAATTCGTCACTGTCCTCTTCGATTGCTGCTTTTTAGGCCTCGTCATCCAACACATGGGGTCGTCCACTGTGAGGTTCATCAGAAAGGCTCACATCTCTTGAACGAAATTTCTGGAACCAATGCCTGGGGTGAGAGCATTATTTCATGTTCTTCCCAAATGCCTGGCATATGCGGTGACTTGATGGTACTACTGATATGTCTACATTAAAGTCATATAACAAGCACAGAAGAATAAGCTGCTTAGATACCTCAATTTCTCTTTGACACTGGACGAACTATGACTGCTGTGTGTGCGCAACGTGCCGGTATTACTAAAGCTTGATGATCAGACTAACTTCCAATCGCGTGGCAGGCACGTGTGTCATTTTGTTTCCTACCTTTGAGTGCATGATTAATGGGACACGGACGACAAAAACGAAAAGAACTTTTTGGTTACTTTGCAAAATTAACTCTTAATAAAAATCATGTACACACAAAAATGTAAAAATGTGTTTGATCAAATTACATGATAAGGCCGATAACATTGCGAACTACGAAGAAAGAAGCTGTTTCATTTTACCAAATTATGTCTAAGATGTAAGAGGTCAAAAGATTTGAAATATATCAGAAGTAATCAGCGTGTTATATTTAGTAATTAGAGATCAATATATATTATAAATATCTTTATACTAGTCAACGTTTATGATAACGTAATCACAGAATTAGGTAGAAGTAAATTTGATGACAGAAGCATCTTATGCTTATTCAAAGAAATAAGGTAGAATTACGTTGGGCTTTCTCGTGGGTTAGCGTACGAGCCTTGGGAGTGGAAGATCCAGGTTCAATACATTAAGTTATATAGCCTTTCTGCTGAAAGGAAAATCTCAAATCAAATCAAAATCAAGTAGAGACACATTAAAATACAAGACTATTAATTGATTTTTTAAAAATATTTGTTCATGCTCTGTAATTGTTACCACTGCACAAAGGCTAATTTCATTGGTATTAGAATTGAGTGCTTATTTCAACTGCAGGTTTTATAAATTTTCTTTCATTGAAGGATAAGGTTCTTAGAGAATCGGGGCTTTCGTGTTATAAATGTACTTTTAATCTGAATAACAAGCTCGAGCCTTCTTACGGTGTTTGCAGAAATACAGGGCTGTATATTGTTCTGGTTGCGAAGAGTATTCTAGGAAGAAGGTGAAAGGACATTGTAAATATGTATCTTAGACAAGTGTGAAATAACAGCAACGGGATTTCGTATGACGGAGCGCAGATTTCTGATACAAGGGTTCCTAATTTGACCATAGCGCAGGCGATTAGTACTAGATAAAATTGCGTCTGTGTTTGTTTGAGAGGAGAGATAGTATTCAGTTTTCTCTCCCTTTCAGAGTTTCACAAATTTTTCCTTCTTACCTTGTTTGTGTTTGGGCCGTTCAGAGCACAAGGAATTCGAGTCCAATTGCCAAAAGTATCACAAAAAGACACATACCGTTTAAATACATTGGAAAATGAACACTGTCTTTTTTTTTTTACAACATAAGAACTATTACGAATATCCAGACATGAATCTTTTATACAGTTAATGGAACTTCAGGTAAAGATTTTAAATGAAATATGACCAAAACGGCCAAAAGTGGAATTGGACCCTTTGACCATTGAGCGCCCTATTTATCACCCTGACGGACAAGAGACATCTCCTTTAGCTACAGAGGATAAAACGTTACATTACGCTAAAGGTTTAATTTCATTTCTGACTGTCTTGCAAAAACACAGATTTTAATAATAAGTTATTTCCTTTGAAGATGATGAACCTTTGTTTTTGTTTTTCAGAACTTGAAGTTTAGTAGTATAGTCATTCCTCCACTAAAAGTTATTTTCTGTAATTCAATAAATTGAACAATCTAGAAACAAGAAAAATTTAAAAAGGACAAAATATTTTTCCTAAGATTGTTCCTTACTATTTATGATCACAACGTTTTCCTTGAGTTCAAAATTTAACAATAATTGCTATTTGTAGAATCTTCCTTTTCAACTATTTTAAAACTATTGAAATGTATATGATGTATGTATAAGTATCTACTGTTTTAAAGTATTAAATGGTATTGTGCGTAGGTCTCTGCAGGGCATGGAAATCTCCGAGTTTCTTCCGAATTTGGATTCTTCAGAAATGCGTGTAATATCATTCCAAATATCATTCTTTCATAAATACAATGATATACAAATAACGAGTGTAGCTTAATTAGTACACATACAGGAGTGTCCTAAATGAAACTCTAATTTCTTTTAAAATAAACTTGACTTTAAAAAGGATTAAGTGTAAACTCTAGATATAATTGAAGCGCTTGGAGGATAAAGGTGGTATGTAACAAATTGAATATGATGGGAAAATTGACTTTCACAACTTTGTCCGTTAGTATACCACCTTCATTGTTTCTCAATATCTGCACTAGGACGAGGACTCACCAAATAATGTGTTAGGTAGCATGAGTAGCATATAACACATGCATGAACAGCCAGAATGCAACATTTCGAAAAATGTAACATAACACCTTTATCCTCCAAGCGCTTCAATTGTGTCGTACCATCTTTACAGTATTAATAAGTAACTTTGGAAAATATAATACTAGCACGGGAGATATCAGTGTCGGAAATTATGATTCCACGATTAACCGAATAATGATAATTGATAATTTAGTTTTCATTTATGATTTTGGTTTACAAAGTGTTCGTAAACTACTGCACCAAATACCTGCATGGATAATACTTGTACTTCCTGTATTTGGAAAAGAAACATGAAAATTTACTCGTATAGCCTAGACAGGACATAATTATTCTTAAACCTACGATTGTTTTTACGTTTAAGATATCTTCATAAAAGTATATGAAGCGTTGGTACTTATTTGGTGTTTATCTATATATAATATTTATCTAACATTGCTTCTCTATTTTTGTCACGTCTTGTTTATTGCTTGCATCAGGAGAGAATATATAGAGACAAAGAAGAAATGGAACACGATGAAAATAAGGGAAACAGTGTGTTCTAACAGGTGTCTTGTATTGAGGCTGGAGACAAGCATCTCTTAATGAAATATTCAGCAGTCAACCATGTTGCGGAAGCGCACAAACCAGATGCTACCTACTCTACTAACATCCAGAGACGCTCACTTTTCGAACTCGTCGCTGTCCAACTTCCGATTTACGAGAAGGCAGTTGAAAAGAGCCAACAAGTTGCAGGACACACCTCATACACACACACACACACAAACTAGAGCTTCGTAGATAGTGAAAAGAAACTGATATTGACTGAAACCAAAACAGGAAACCTCGAGGGGAACTTAGCTGTGACTGTAGATAAATATATATTTTATGGAACATCTATTTTTGGAAGCAAAGACAAAAGTTTACACTGTGTAGGTGTTTAGTTGTTTCTGCACGATAAAGCCAATGTTAATAGCATTTTCTTTTCTTTTTATTTATGACATCATTGCAGCCTGTGTCTAACACCAACTGTTAACTATTATTATAGAAACCGTTACTGACGGCTGAATTTTCTTCTTCGCGAGGAAAACAAAACAAGTTCTTCCATTTCCACGCTCACTGTTTCAGAACCAACAAACTATTTGAAGCTCAGCAAACAATGAGGACAGTGAACACAATACTGCTATGTTTTCCGTACGATAACTTTGTCGTTGTCAACCTTTTGCGGAAACTAAACTGGTATCACCTGCAAGGACATCTCATCCGCTTGGTTTGTGGTGTTGTTTCGGAGGCATCACATCAAACAGCGCTCGTGCAGCAAATGATACCGTTGAGATGACAAGCAGCTGAAATTCTTCTTCATTTCCATTTTTCCACCTCAGCAAAATACCTAAGGCTATATGTGCAAAAGATATTTACTAAATGAAGCTCAATATGCTCACAAGAAACAAAATAACATAGAAAATCTGGTTAAATCCGATCTTAGGGGGACACCTTTTTTCTTTTTCTCCAAACCTGTCAAGCAAGATTTCTCCCAGGTCAAGTAGCCACTCCCGCTTTACCTAAGCACGCATCTCAGCTTTGATCTCGTCTTGCCCTAGGGCATAAGATTAAGACCCTTGGATCTCCAAAGGATACTATGATGAACATACAAAACTTTTTTCTTTTTTTAAAGTCGGTGTAGAGTTTAAGGTCTTTTGATTTTTGTTCTTCGAGTTTGATGTTATTAGGGTTGCCAACTGGTCGGTATTTTTTGTCAGACTCAACAATATGTTGCAAAATTTAAAATGCAATTATTCTTCATCTCTTTCTGGTTGGGTGGATGATGAGAAGGCGCCAGTAATTTTACTTTTCAGAGTTGGCAACACTAGTAATTAGTATATATATATATATATATATATATATATATATATATATATATATATCAAATTTCAAGTTGCGCATACTTAGAGGTCAAAGTTTTACCAAAGATAAAGGAAGTTTCACTTTTTATTTTCTGAGTTTGAATATGAATTTAGTGGCTTTGTTTTCACTTAGTTCACATATCAAATTTCAAATTTCAAACCAAAGGGTCAATAGTAAGAGAAGGATAACTTCATAGGCACCGATTTTTAAGTTTCTCAATGGGTTCTCAGGCGTCGAATATTCTTTTATCTTTTACTAGTAGATCCACTGGCGTATCCGTTGGGGCTTTGCTAACTTTCGGGGGGGGGGTGCCTCTAAATGTGAAAATTCTGCAAGATATTTCATATACTTTACTATAGTAACTAAGATTTCGGGGGGCTTAAGCCCGGAATCCCTCCCTAAATACGCCACTGAGTAGATCCAATAGACCAGTGGTTGCCAAATTCTTTCTGGGAGGCGAGAAAGACTATCAAGAGCTCCTGAAATAAAATGAACCGTGACATTATTCTTAAATTGCAAAGGCTTTTAAAAATATGCATGATTTCTTAAAACTTTATATTAAACAAAATTTCAATTTCAAACGTGTTTCGCCATATTGGCCAAAATAAGAAGATAGAAAATTATTAAAATAATAGTTATTACAGTCAAACCTTTAGAACATTTGAGAATAATTTAAGTGAAAATTAAAAAATATATATATATATTCAACTGTTTTGTAATTTACGTAAAGAATTTTACATTTTTAAAACATAAATGAACAACATCAAACAACAAGTCCTTTAAAGAAATAATTATACAAAATTACACCCACGGATTATTATCATCGTTGTAATTTTATATCACACGATCCTCGATATATCATAAACCTAAAGAGTCTAAACTAGGCATTGATAAATGATTATTCATCACATATGCATCACTATCAAAAATGTAGCCTGGGATGACATGCATAATAGCATTTTTTTTTATTATTCGACGCATGAAAGCATAATTTTGAAGTTAATTCGAACTCAAAAATTTAAAGGGTGTTCAGCCACCATTAAATACCTCCAATGGGTGTTTGAGCACCCGGAGCTCCCGCGTGGTTGGCGCTTATGGATAACTTTGTAAAAAAAAGGTTATAGGATCGTGTTCATCGTTGTCACATTAAAATGGGGGAACATTTTGCAACATGATTTAAAAACTAGTTTTTTTAAAAAGAAAAATACTGTCTTAGCCTGTCAAAACTACAACTTCTAACAATAATTTCGTGATTAATTAAGAAAAGAAATCAATCAGTAGGAATTAAATGGTTCAGAACTGTAGAGAAATAATATATAAAAATAAACAAATAACAGCAAAATAGAAGAGTAGATTAGTTAGATAATATTGATAGTTAAGTAGATAAGAATTAATAACAATAGAATATATTATTTAAGTATTTTATATCGTATTTCACACTATTATAGTTGTTGAATTAGGAATTGAAATACTAAGTAGTATAGTTCAGGATAGGTGCAGATACAGTTAAGCTGAGTAGCACTTTGCAAGAAAATTGTTGTTAATTATTTTTTTCATTGTTTATTCTTGTTTGTTTCTTTGTTTTTTGTTTGTTTTGTTCTTGTGCTGTGGTTCCTTTGTTCTTTCCTTTTCACCTTTTTTCTTTCAAACATGGATTTCCAATAAAGATGAGAAAACAAATAAATGGCAATGATGATAACCCGTTCCGGTTAAAAGTTTCAGATGCCGGATCTGAAAGATGGGCCTGAGCAAAAAAAAAAAAAAAAAAAAAAAAATAAATAAATAAATAAAAATAAAAATAAAAAATAAAATAAAAATAAAAATAAAAAAATAAAAATTAAAAAAAGATTTCGTGATGCAAATCACAAATACCTCATTATAACATCTTTTATATCTTAATTTTTAAAATATTTTGGGAGTTGTAATTTTCTAAAGATATTGATGTTTATTATACCATTATTATTTAATTAATACTTTTACGAATTCTTAGTGTTAAATATGGATTATGCGCAGGTTTTATTTCAAAATAGGCAACTTTAAGGAGTAGAATTTGAACAATTGAAAAAGTAATACCCATTTATATTAATTTGGCACGGAGTCAAAAGTTATGAAAAGCAGTATTTTGGAAAATGATATAATATTTAGCTTATAGGTTTACATAGGAAATTAGCTGACTATTTAAACAACATAGATTTAACACATTGAAACACATACAGAAGACGTCAGCCCTTATCTTGCCCTTACTGCAGTCAGTTTACAGACGTGAGTGTTTCAAGTTTTGCATTTTACCGGAAGAAATGTTTACATTTATTTTTGTACTCATATGTAGGAATACAGTGTTAACTGTCAGATTCTTGTTTGATTTTTTCCTAACGTGTCACAATACCTCTCCCGCACATACTACTTCTGAATATTTCAGCAATATCTGTAGCATGAGATGATTGAATTTCAGCAATGCAAGCGAGAAAATTTAGTACCGTGACCTGTACCTTTCATTTATATTTCTTCTACAATATTGCAGTGGCGACTTTAACCCGAGTCCAGGAAGGTCTAGGTGCTACACTTTTTTGGGTAAGCAAAATAATTTAACCTACTATTTTTATATTTTTGAAAGTTTATAGTAAACTCATGATCTTATCAGAACAATCAAAGAATTTACGAAACTCGACTATTTGAAACCGCTTTACTTTCTATACGTAAGATCCAAACTTGAATATACCTCACTTCTTTAGAACACTTCTGTGAAAACACGTGGTCAAAAAATTGAGCAGATACAAAGCAAACTCATACGTTTTCTCAAATACAAAAGGACAGGATTTTATTCAAAATATGAAGCATTTGATAATTTACTTTGAAACTTTATACTTCAGACACTTGAACAAAGACGGACATTGAACGATCTCATTTCCTCACACAGACTTTTGAACAACACCATCTCTCAAAACACCAAGGGTGGCCTGTTCTCCTGCAGGAAGGCACGTACAAATGCACTGCATATGTCATCTACACGGATAATTTATGCTACATACAATAAAGTGAGCAACGCTTATAAGAATGTAGATGTCTAATGTAAATTAAACAAAGACTTTGTTTGAATGTGTGTCTGTCTGTCTGTGTGCACCCTGACCAGGCGAGTGGACCGAAAGTTACCAAATTTGGGTCACGGGTACCTTGGTTCAGGCCCAGACCAAGGCGAAGGTTTTCTTTTTTAAAAAAATTCGAACCAGGGGTCTCAGGAGGGCGTTTACTTGGATATGTAAAAGTAGTAGAAAATGATCGATATTAGTGTCAAATCCATAGTTTTTGGGTGCGCTGGGACCAATGATGACACTTCCATTAGCGATGACTTTTAAATTCAGCCACCATTCTATGAGAGCCGGAGTTCCCATGCCGGGGAAGGTTACCCATTGTTGAGGAGTTAGAGTTAAATAAATTTATATTTTAAAAATCTATAAAAATTGGCTACAATTAAAGACAAAAAGATGTAACAAAATTAAAGGCAAGAAATTACAAAACGTAAAAGTAAGTAAAAGAAAATACATTTCAAAATTATGATGAGATTGTACTGTTGTCCAAGTTATTGTTTTTGTTTTATGTAAGACGTAAACACAGAAATGTAGATTTGTAATGTTATGATGACGAAGGACAACAAATAAGCAAGTTGCAGAGTAAGAACTATTGTAAGAGTCATTGTAAAATCTATTTGTTAACATCAACACAATTTTAGGATGTGACAAAACTGTCAGATTACGGAGATAGACGTCTGGAGATTTGGTCTATTTGATGATCATTGCAGAAATGAGAATTTCGGCAATGAGATAAGCAAACACGTGGAATGACGTGAATCAAGATGGCAGTTTGGAAATCGACGTGTTCCAGATAAATACTCTACCAAGATTGGAAGGAGATCATTATTTCGACGAGGATCATTCAATCGACGGAGATCATTCAAAGAGATTCATTCAGAGAGAGTTAGTGAACAACGAGAATATTAGTCAGCAAATAGTCACTAGTCATGGTGGACTATTATCTCTTACAGTTCTACAATTATTTAAAGTTCTAAAGTCTTGGTAGTTACATCATTTCCAAGTTGTTGGAGTTCGCTAAGCTTCACCTTACTTCCAGAAGACAACTGACTACATCAATTCAGAAGGTATGTGTTTGCTATCTGATCACCGTTGTCAAATAGAGAAAATAATCAGACTTCGCGAGTTGTGATCTGATAACATTTTGCATATTCTTTACACACAAAACACAGTACACATTAATGACAGAGTTCTTTACTGCAAATACAAATTTTAATAATGAAACTTGGCATGGTGTTTGTTTCCATGAGAATTAGTTTACTAACTTTTCCTGGACATTACAGAGAATGTTCAGAGGACAATCTTCCTCAGTTTTGAGCTACGCGATTGCTATATAAGGCACACGAAACGGGGTTGACACCATATATTAGTGTCAAATCCATAGTTTTGGCAGTCGGTGAGATGAATGGTGATACTTCCACAGACATTGACTTGCAAATACAGACCCATGTGAAGAATGGTTACTTCAGCTACTGTTTAATAATTGTGAAAAGGCGTTCAAAAGAGTAATACTGAGTATTTTATATATATAAAAAAATAAATTTTAAAGGAAAATGTATTATTTTAATTCTAATATTAATATCATTATAATTTAAAATTAAGTATTATAGATAGACACTGTAATTGGGTAGTGATGCCTGTTGTGTTGATAAATAAATACATTTACCTATCATATTCTGGATTCTGACTGCGTTCCCCCAGTTTTACTTTCTGGGTCTGCCACTGTAAAATTGTTCCAAAAACAGATTTTTTTTGTTGCTTTTGGTAATGTCGAAAATATCTAGAATAATAATGTAGAAATGAACCTAGAAAAGATTTCATTTAGAAATGCATTATTTTCATATGCTATGAGGGGATGGTTTTGGTTCGGGAAAGGTTTCAAAAATATCACGTGTTACTTTCGAGAAGACAAAGAGAGAGAGAGAGAGAGAGAGCGAGAGAGAGAGAGAGAGAGAGAGAAATACAAGTTCATTCTTAATTTAACATTTTGGCAATTCCCCAACATACATATTTTTTTCTTTCTTTCCTTTTGGAAGACTTCTGAGCTCAAAAGATTAAAATGGTTTTTGGGATCTGATTTAATACTATCCGATGGATGGATGAAGAGAGTGCACAAAATTTACAAGAACGTAATTGCGTAAAAATAACATTTGTAGATCATTCTTCACGACGTAACCAATAGAGAAATAGTTCTGCTTTAAAAAAAGAAAGATGAATGAAGGTAGAGAGAAAGACAGAAAGAAAGAAAGAATAGAAGAGAGGCTAAAAGAGCCTATTGAAATTGAGAGAACGGACGTAAAATGAGGTTTGGATATGCAAATGACGGTAAAGCTAGCTGTGATGAGTCTCCTTTCCAGCACACCTCTCTTCCCACTTTGCATAGTTTGTCAATCCTATCTTCTATTTTTTTTGTTTTTTCTTTCTTTCTAAATTCAGTTCTTTTAACGTATTCGACTCCGGTTCTTTTGTTCAGCACTACTTCTACGGGAGGTACTAAGATTTTTTTTTCGTTCCATCATGAAAGAAGTGACTTTCTTAGCTTCATCACGTCCAGCCAGTACTTGTCTCTGCCTTAGTCGTCGTTGCTTGCTCTTCTGAAAAACACCCCTTCGTCAGGAGTAGTAGTAGTGTAAGTTCTTCAAATCATCGTCCCAGTTTACAATCACCACAACCACAATCACAGAAGAGTTCCATGGAATCGCTGTCTGTCTGCTTCTGTAATGGCGGTCACCCACAGGAAAAGTTCTTCACCCCTCTTCTTTCATTTTTTCCTTCGCTTGTAGTAATCTTCCAGCAGCGCGCGTGATGTATGTTAGTGGAAAAGAAAGGGGGAAAAATGCTTGATTTTTCCCAAGAAGAGAAGAATTTCGCTTTAAAAAAAACAACAAAAAATGTTATGGAGGGGAGAGTGTACGTTGAAATGAACTAGCTTCCGCGATTTTCATAATTACAACCTGACCGACAGAATGATTTCCCTTGTGACACTTCACCAAAAACTGGTGGTAATTCTCCTCTTTTTCTTTACCTCTTCTTCCAGTGTTTCCAAATAGGGAATTTCAACCCATTCTCTCCCCATCCTTTCCCTCCTCTCTGAAGCATTTATAGAGGACCTTCCGCCACTGCGTTTATTTGCATTGTATGAAGTTTTAATGCAAGCCCCTCGCTATCCTTCCCATGAGTGCATTTTCCCGTCACGCCCCATTAATATGTGGATAGTTGTTCCTATTAAGTCAAAGACTAATGATATGACACAATGTCAAGCTGATTGAATGCGCTATTTCCAGAAGCATTTAAACTGATTTACAGTTTTTCCTAATTTTCTTCCTTTCTTTTTTGGGTGTTTTATTTTCACTTTAACATTTTTTTACGTGTATGCCAGTCAGATTAACTCCGACTCGTCTATAATGTGAAATACTATGTTGAAGCAAATTTGGTAGAGCAGTAATACCAGGATTTGGACTTTCTACCAGAACCTTTTTTTCATAAAACTTTTACTATGATATATTGTAGTTATAATTATAATGATGGTTTGAAGACAAATAGAGTTTTTTTTTTAAATTTTGTATTTGATGATTAGCTATGCTTTAGGGCCCAGTCGCAGCCGAGTGATCGACTTGGGAGAATATCAGGGCCCAATTGCTGCCAAGAGGTGAGTGTATGTTAGAGGTCTGCACGGGCCGGAAATTTTAGCCCGAACACGGCAAGCCCGTGAATTTACAATATAAGGCCCGACCCGAGTCAGAAATATGTTTACCATTTAGGCTCGAACCCAGCCGAGCTCGTGTGATAATCAAATGAGCCCGAAATAATCTCGAATTACAGAAACTTTAAATTTTAAAAAATGTACGAAGTAAAAAATGTTCTTGTCACTATAATTAGACATGCCATATGTCTAATTATAGTGACAAGAAGATTTTTACTTCGTACATTTTTAAAATTTTTTTTATGGTTTAAATCCTTTTTGAAGTATGCCTAGGCTGACGATGAGATGTCCTCCCATCTTGCCTAATCCAATCTCGCCTAACGATTTATCAGCCGCTGATATTTCCAAGATAAGAATCTCCGCCATTCTAGGCGAGATGGGAGTTCCCATCTTGCCTAAGATGTAAGAAGGGAATTTCTGCTCTAAAGAGGGAATTCCTGTACTTGTATTAACCACCAACACTAAGAAATTGTGAAATCATACGCACATTTCAGAAAAGAAATAATCTATGTATTAATCTTTCTACATAAGAAAATCAATAATCTAGTTTCAGTATGTTTTAATGAATATTTGCAATATCTGTTAACTACAATATGAATATATAATAAGCACTATACAACAAGAAAGCACATTAATGCTCATGTCACAATGATTTGCCCCATGAAATAGTATAAACACACAGAGAAAGAGAGAAGCTACCCTATGTGAACGTTATGGGATACTGCGTTAAGGTAAGTAAACAAATCAATATTTCCGCTCACTAGTCTTTTTTTAAAGTTTTTTAGCCTTTCATCAATTATTCTCCACTTCTTCTTTTGTTTTGTAGGGGTATTGCCCAGCTCCAACATTCTTATAGCTAATTTATTCGAAGCTTGCTCTTCTTGTAAGGCTTGGATACATGAAAATATGTTGGAATGGTGTCCTGGAAATTTTCTGTTCCATTTCGCATGCCATCCTTCCGCCGGATTGTTCGTCCTTCCACTATCAGTTTTGAAATGATTCCACATCTTGCTGGAATTAATAAAAAGATGATATAATCTTGAATACAGACAGACATAAGTATATACCTAAATAAAGGACACAACCTTTAGAGGAACTAGTCCCTGTGGTAGCATTATAAGAAATAAGTAAAATTGTACTAGCTACATACTACCATCTACGTAAACAACACTTTTGATATAAGCAGAAAAAAACTCAAATCACAGCATAAGATTAATTACAGTTAATAAAGGATTTTAGGTGCACAATACTAGTTTATACTACTAGATGCTCTGTCTACTTTGTCACGACTGATAGAATTTTTCTTGTCATATACAAACTTAACTATGAATATTAATATAACTCAAATAATATTCTTATAATTTAAGCAGTTCTTTATTGTAACTCTGTATGATCAATATGATCAGTAGCTTGCAATAACGAACATGATGTACATGTCATAATTAGATCAAATGAAAAACAAGCCTTGAATATTTACGGTGGAAATATACGGTGGAATAACAGTATAACGTTGAACGGAGTTTCCACTCAAAATATGGATCAATTGTTATCCCGAGATTTGTGATGGTTTCAAAAAATGTAATAATTGTTCCATGTATCTGTACTGCAGACATATTCGAACAGCGAATATTGATTGAAACATCTGGTTAAAATGATTCCTTCTTTAATGGAGAAATTCCCTCTACAGAAATTCCTTCTTTAGTGCAGAAATTCCCTTCTTACATCTTAGGCAAGATGGGAGTAGGCAAGATGGGAACTCCCATCTTGCCTAAAATGGCGGTCATTCTTATCTTGGAGATATCAGCGGCTGATAAATCGTTAGGCGAGATGGGATTAGGCAAGATGGGATGGAATCGACGATGAAGGCGATGTTCTTCGAAAGTACTTCCTAGAGATAAGGTTTGTTTCTTGTGTTGACTATTAGCCTTTTACTTACATTTTTCATGTATTTATTTATTTACTGTATATGTAAAGATACACTGTTAATTGGAAGATTATATCTATTGTTGTCTCTCTTCCAGAAACGGAAACACATATTTCTAACAGTCACACGTACTGGTAAGTGCCACATATATTTCTAACAGTTTCACACATATTTCTAACAGTGCCACACATATTCTAGCAACGCCATACATACTTCTGACACTGTCACACATACTCGAAATATCACACATATTTTTAATAGTGTCGCGGTGGCTCAGTGGTAGAGCGTTCACCTCTGGTGCTTGGGGTTCCGGGTTCAAACCCTGCTCCCGCCAAGTGAACTTTGTGGTGGACAAACACCGTGTGCGTGGGTTTTCTCGGGGTTCCGTTTCCTCCCACTTTCTTCATTCCACCATTTCATTCATCTCTCATCATCACCGTCTCCTTTAGCCTAATCGACATAACCGTGGGACGTAAAACTCAAAAATTTCATTTCATTTTTAATAGTGTCACAGGTGCTTTTGATAGTGTCACAGTTAATAGATGCTTTTAAGTATCACACATATTTCTAAGAGAGTCATAAATACTCCTAAAGTGTCACACATACTTCTAACAATGTCATACATACTCGTAAGTGTAACAGATACTTCTAACAGTGTAAATCATACTCTTAACCGTGTCACATATACTTTGAGGAGAGTCACACATACTCCTAGATTATTCTAATAGTGTCATAGATCCTTCTAATAGTGTCACACATAATTCTAACAAAGTTACAAATAGTCCTAACAGTGTCACACATACTCGTAAGTGTTATACATAATTCTAACAGTGTCACACATACTTCTAACAGTGTTATAAATACTTCTAATAGAGTTACAGATACTCGTAAAATCTTTGAGTTTTACGTCCCACGGATCTGCCGGTTAGGCTAAAGGAGACGGTGATTATGAGAAACGAATGAAATGGTGGAATGAAGAAAGTGGGAGGAAACGGGAGAACCCCGAGAAAACCAACGCACACGGTGTTTGTCCACCACAAAGTTCACTTGGCGGGAGTCCATGCACCAGAGGTGAACGCTCTACCACTGAGCCACCGCGGCCCCTACAGACACTCGTGTCACACATACTCGTAAATATCACACATACTCATAACAGTATTTACATATTACTTTTATAAGTTTAATAAATATAAACTACAGTGATGTAATAGTAGAACTTTTGGTAGTATACGCGAGACAGTTTTCAAATATACGGTGCATATTCCAATATACGTTCGTTTCTTTCGTAAATTTAACTCTTTATTATAATTTTCCTGCCATAGGAAAAAAAAAAACTACTTGTTTTAGATTCTGATGGTGTAATTTTTCTTTAAGTTTCACATAATACAGTCCTGAAGTGAGTGTCGAATCATCGACTAATAACGTTCCTCAAAAATGAATACTGACAACAGATGAATCATAGTTGAGAATTATTGCTGCAAGAACGGACAAGGAGAATTAGCAATTGAGCGAGGGTTCTATGGTTCGGTCCCAGACCATGTGAGCTTATGGTGTACAAAATAACATATGTGGGTTTCCTCTGAGTCTTTCATTTGTTCCCTTGTTTTTATTCTACCAGTGCTTTCATAGTTAATGACTTTCACCAATCTTATAGTTCTTTTAGCCTAAAAGCATAAGCATGGAACGATAACTTATACATTTTATTTTTTTCAATATTATTGCAGAAAAAGATTGATTTTTAACACGAAATTGATTAACAGTACTTTTTGTCGTTCTTCATTTGATTTTGACCAGTGGCGGATCTAGCCACTGACTAGGGGGCATTAGCCCTTAAGTTTTTTGAGCGACAAAAATTATTGAAGCTATTAATTACACTACGTATTGAAAGTTTATAGAAAGCGTTGCCTTTATTGTTTATTGGACACTTTTAGAATAATATTAATAGTGGTGAGTTGTATATTAAACATTTATTGTACTAAATATTTGTTGTATTAATAGTAAACATTTATCTTCTCCGACAATTTCTAACTTGAATCCTAATTTCAAATTTTTGCTTTATAAAGTGCACTGCGTTGTCACTAATCTACGTAATTATCATATCTGTAAATGTCTACAATTTATTAATTGCTAAATCGCACTTTATGTCTAACTGTAATTGGTGAAATGAGTAGTTCATTTTTATTGCTAGCTCCTGTTAACTAAGTGTGTAAGGGGATTTCAAATTAAAATGGTTTATGAAAATTTATTATATCATAATCTTATATCATATCTGGATAATTTATCTGGATATATATCATAATCTGGGTTCTCGCTGCCCACCAGTTTTTACCTACTAGATCCACACTGACTTTCCAGAGAAATCAAAGCCACTTTCATAGCAATTCAACCAATATTATCCAATCGGGATCAAACTTGGTATGGTTTTAACCTTAAACTGCAATATATGAGTGTGAAATATTGTTATGTACACTTTTGGTTCGCGAAATATGGATGATCAAATTTTGAGTTATATTTTCGAAAACAGGCAAATAACATACACCGAAGTAATCTAATCGAGATCAAATTTGACATGATAGTAGATTTTTATCTGTTATACCATAATGTTAAATGTTATGTTGTGTAAACTTTCTGTTTTTTTTTTAATTTTTACATACGAGTGCAATCATACAATAATTAAAAATATTACAATGCTGCCGAAATGTCTTGTACTGTGGCAAAAAATCGAATTAAAGCTCACACCCTCGACACACCCACGCGTTGAGCCAATAAGGGTTCTACTGTTGCTAACCGAGAGAGCCTTAGCGAAAGGGAGAGGAATTCATTCAGACGATAGCAGCGCTTGGAACGGAAGACCAGATGTCAAGTGAATGTGGTATATCTATAGAATATATTGTTCCTTAATAGGTTGATAAGTGTTGATAAATTTGAAAGTTTATTACAAGAGCAGAAAATTTCGTACTTCTCGATATGTGTTACTTCATAGATTACATCAGTCGGTTGTATTTTAGTTCATGTTAAACGAGTAAGGCTGAATTCAATAGTGTAAATCCTCAGGTTAGAATAACACATTACAACTTTAACACATTCCCTTCTTAACCTGCTTTTATTCCTGGAAAAGGAGGAAGAAAAATAATAAGAGAGAGATAAAGAGACAGAAAAAATAAAATTATGTATTTTTACATATCGAAATTCTCCCTCCCCCCCTGAAAAGATTTCAATAATGTTTTATTGTGTATTTGAAAAAGGAATATTAACATGTGATACAATCCTAGACTTAATTGAATTACGTTGAGATATCGTAACAGCGTGATGGAACTTGAACTATTATATTCGAATTGGTCTTTCAGATAGTAATGGAACAAGATTTAAACCATATGATGAAATGTGCTCACTAGAGTGTATCGAAAAAACGTTTTTTTTTTCGAAATCTTCTTACTCTTAGTGACCATTTTGGCCAAATGTGATTAATAAGACACATAAAACATTTCAGATCGATACCTCAATTTTTTCAGGTGCCCCCATCGTCTTGATTTTTTTTTGAAATGAAGAAATCGTAGATTTTTAAGACAATAAGTAAAACAGATCTAACTTTATACTATGTTTCTCTTACGTAGTAATAATTGTTCTTCAGACAGTCTCAATATAATGGAAAAAGATTTCAAGACTCTACTTTAATTTTTTGAGTTGCGCCATCCCTCTGAAATGTGCGGGAAAAAGTCATTGATCTTGTATATTTGTAAAAATTCCGCAAAAATTATTTAAACATATTAGTGATTTTTTCTGTCAGGTATAGGACACAACAGAGTCAAAAATCAATAAAGTGAAATTTATTTAAGTTTGTAAATGTACAACATTTTAAAAGTTGTAGAAAACTCGCTGAGATACAACATTATAGTTTCCGGAGCTCTTATCTTATTTCCAAGTAAATTTATTACTTGGAAATAACTCAGAACTCACCACGAGGTGATGCTGCAGTTCGAGTTCCGCCCTCCCTCCCACTTCAGGACTTATCTTTAATTTTGTATTTGCAGATTACTGGTTCTCAAATGTCTAATCAGTTACTCACTTTTTAATTTGTATTCTGATTTCTTTGTGGACTGTGGTATCCGCTCCCGAGATTTTAAAAGTTGCCAAAATAAGTCCTTAGGGAGCGTCTGCACCCCACACAGAACTAGCCTCGGAGTATGTTTAGTACAAGGGGTCCAGAAGCACGTAAAAAACACAAAATTTACAGGAGAAATGAATGATGCAACTACTTAGACGTAACAGAACGTAACCAAATCTAACCTAACCTAACATAAACTAACCTAAACTTACCTAATATTATAGAAATAAGCGAAATTCTATCATTTTTTGGAAAATTATGCGGGACCTCTACACTAATTTAACATAAACTAACCTAACCTAACCTAAACTAAACTAAACTAAACTAACCTAAGCTAGCCTAAACTAACATAACCTATTCTAAACTAACCGAATGTGAACCGAAATTACCAAAATTGTAACATTTATTAGAGAAAAGAGCTGGACCCCTTCTGCTAAATATAGGCCCTAGCCTCTACTGTCACTAATTTTATCATGCGTTCTACTGATTGTGTGGCAAGGAAAACTTGTTACTTATTCACTTGCAACTGTGGCAATTTTTGTGTTATGTTGCACCTCATCTTTGCTTAGGTGTTAGTAGTGGCTTCGTTAAGATACACTCAGACCAGTTTATCATATCAATGTAGGTTTTTGCGTCTAATTTGATCTCAAGTACTTTGAATTCTCTCACACTGACAGATAAGGATAATATTCTTGCTTTTCAAATTCTTCTCCAACCGAGCCTACTTGTGTTCGCATCTGTGTCCGACATTATTGCCAGAAGTCAATTCTCGGGATACCTAAAGTATGCATTTCGCATTATCACTGGATCTATGATTGATTTATGTTAGTTAACTAAAATCTACAAAGATACACTATTAAATTCTTCTGTATCTTTTAATCTGTGCCGTTATATAACACAGTTATCTATTACATTAATCTTCTTACACATCAACCTATATCACTATACTCTGACTTCCAATATAATCTGACTCCTACTTGCATTATATTATAACTTCCATCACAATCTAACTCTATTTCCACATACTATATCTCTTAACTACCGTAACAGATAGTATCTAATTTTTAAGCATTTAGTGCCCTCCTCCCATATCCTACAATTTATTATTTGAATCCATAGATCTAGAAAATGACATAAGTTCCCATAAATGTTTAGCTCCTTGTGTGCACGATGGTTTGCTTTTAATATAGAACCATACAAGAGCATAAACATTCATTATGTAGGAGATCATATTTTTGAGTTCTGTGGACGGATTTTACTGAGCTCTGTTGATCCTTCCGATATAAAGGCGAAAAATACAATCAGCAGTTTTCAGTCGCCTTCTGTTGCTTTCCAGGATTTTGACTAGCCAAATTTGCAAAACAATGGCCCAACGAAACAGCTTGACAAATATTCAGAAGATATTTTTGATCTGTGCCAAAAGCGCCAAATTTCTGAACGCAGTAAACAGCTACAGGTTCAAAATCAACACGCAGTTTTATAAAAGCCATTCCAATTTGTCCTTCGAGTGAATTTGGCCCCGTAGTCTTATCATCGAATTTGTGGATTAAATGTCTAAGTGGAAGTTCACTTGTATGCAACAGACAAAGTATTCTTTGAAATGACTTTCCTAAATAATTTTCAATATTGGCCATTTTCCACTTTTTCTTCCAGTATTAAGGGGATCTGATACCTCTTCGCTTAGGTTTCTAACTCTCCATTTGATAACATGTAAAATTTAATATGGTAATTTCTAACAAAGTATTGCAGGTAATGACTTGAAATTTTTAATACATAATTTAATTATGTTATCTATGATTTCAGTTGAAATAGTAGTTTGAAGAAGGAAGTGATATACTTCCGAAACTGTTACATTTCTCGTTAATTTATAATAAAGAATACAGACAGTCTTGTAAGAAAGTTATGTTTAATTTATGATAAAATCTATATAAATCTCGAACTCAGAGGGGCAAGTGCCTCTCCCTGCCCCCTAAATAACGCCCCTGGGTTCGGGCTGTGAATTTTTAAATATACAACCATATTTCTCGAACTTTTTCTGGCCTAACTTTGTAAATATTGTGTAAAACGATACAAAGTGCACCTTTCTTTCTGGAGGACTTTTAAAACACAACTGCAAAATCAAACCTCGAATTCCTGTAAATAAAAATACAATTTTGCATTAATAAATAAGTTTCTGTAATCCGGGCTTATTTCGGGCTCATTTGATTATCACAGAGCTCAGTCCGGGCTCGGGCCTAAATACTAAGACATATTTCGGACTGGGGTCGGGCCTCACATTGTAAATTCACGGGGCGGGCTGAAAATTCCGGCCCGTGCAGACCTCTGCTCTGCACCCGCACACATTCCTTCCTAGTCCAGAAAATCTCCTCCCCTCCGTATTGTCAATAATGGTAAATTTGTTCCTCGTTTATTGCTTATTATTGTGAGAAGTTCAAACCAGAACTCTAAAATTTGTTCGTTCTCTGGGAAAATGTGAGTAATGCAAATTAAGAAAGATATGCGTAATATACACATGTCAGAAAAACTTGATATCAATTTGAATAAACCTTGTACGTAACGTTTATTTTAGAAATAATAAACTTATGCAAATATATCGAGACATCTGAAATTTAATGTTAAATAGTGGCGAGTGAGCCAGAAGGGGCGTGCACTATTCAGTTAGTCAAAGAACTCGTAGCTTGAAAACTACCTCTTAAACCAATATTGAATTAGACAAATTTGTAAAAAGTAAGATGACCATAGTTGGAAATAGTGTGTGTATTTTTTTTAGGAGGAAACCCAGAAGTACATTCTCGATAAAGTAATAATAATAATAATAATAATAATAATAATAATAATAATAATAATAATAATAATAATAATAATAATAATAATAATAATAATAATAATCAATGGTGTATTTAGGGGGCTTCCGGGTTTAAGCCCCCCTGAAATCTTACTTACTATAGTAACGTATATGAAATATCTTGCAGAATTTTCACATTTTTTGGCAAATTCCCCCAAAATTTAGCAAAGCCCCCCGAAACAAAATCGTAAATACGCCACTGATAATAATAATAATAATAATAATAATAATAATAATAATAATAATAATAATAATAATAATAATAATAATAATAATAATAATAATAATAATGGTTAAATGTTTAAATGTTTATTAGGGACAAACAGCTACAGCCACAAAGTGCCCCCAAGAAGGATTATACAAATATAGGGCGCTTACATTTAAACATAACATAAAAATGAAACGTGCAAAAAAAAATATATATATATATATATATATATATATATATATATATATATACATGCAATGGGTATTGCAGATAAAAATACAATGAAAAACACAATGAGAAAACAAATAAGCAGAAATATCATCTTAAGTACATCTCAAAAAAGTACACCCAGTCATGAGACTAAAATAACATATTGATATGAGTATACAGTAGGAAAAAAAGTATATAACATATTAAAAGGAACATACATATAGTCAAAGTTACAAATGAAAATACATGAAAATCATAAAAGAATATAAGCGTAATTTTCAAATCAATTGACACCTTAATTAAAGTACACTCAAAGACTGAAATAAGATAAATTTACCAAAGAATACAAAATAAGCATATGGCATGTAAAACTCGTAACCAAGATAATAATAATAATAAAAAAGAAGTGTAGTATCCAAAAAAGGAAGCAAGGATAAAAGAAAAAAGATGATAGGAAAAAAAGACTGAAAGTTAAAAGAGAACAAGAAAACAACCTTTAAAAAATTTAAAATAATTCTCAAATGGCACCTTACAAGTTAAAGAAAAAAAATTATATATCCTTTAGAATTTTAATTAATTGTGAACGAATTTTAATAAAATTACTTTGAAAGATATCTATAGAATAGTAATACTTATTGGCTGTATCTATAGTTTTATAAATTGAACTTTTCAGGGTAGGAACATTCGAAACAAAAGGTACAAAATATATAATAATAATAATAATAATAATAATAATAATAATAATAATAATAATAATAATAATAATAATAATAATAATAATCAGTGGTGTATTTAGGGAGCTTCCGGGCTTCAGCCTCCCCTGAAATCTTACTATAGTAACGTATATGAAATATCTTGCAGAATTTTTACATTTTCAGGCAAATTCCCCCAAAATTTAGCAAAGCCCCCCGAAACAAAATCGTAAATACGCCACTGATAATAATAATAATAATAATAATAATAATAATAATAATAATAATAATAATAATAATAATAATAATAATAATAATAATAATAATCAGTGGTGTATTTAGGGGGCTTAAGCTCTCCTGAAATCTTACTTACTATAGTAACGTATATGAAATATCTTGCAGAATTTTCACATTTTCAGGCAAATTCCCCCAAAATTTAGCAAAGCCCCCCGAAACAAAATCGTAAATACGCCACTGATAATAATAATAATAATAATAATAATAATAATAATAATAATAATAATAATAATAATAATAATAATAATAATAATAATAATCTTCCTCACTTCAATCATAAGTTGATGGGCAAGAAGGAAATTTTAAAACTTTTCTCTCCCCTGGGAGAGCTGTTTTATAATTTGATAAGGTCTCTTCTTCGTTACTGCATTTATCCTTGGTCGGGCCGCGGTGGCTCAGTGGTAGAGCGTTCACCTCTAATGCATGGCGTTCTTATTTCGATCTCAGCTCGCACCAAGTGAACTTTGCGGAGGACAAACACCATGTGTGGGGGTTTTCTCGAGGTTCTCCCGTTTCTTTCCACTTTCTGCATTCCACCATTTCCTTCATTTCTCAACATCACTAGCTCCTTTAACCTACCAGGCATAACTGTGGGACGTAAAACCTAGATTTCTCTATCCTTGGTCTTCCACTTCCTGGTTTTTCTTCTGCCTTTTCCTCTATCAACACGGTGTCCGATCTGAGTGTCGAATAAGATAGGTAAGCATGCTCTTTCTTCTCTTTCCTATTATCTTCATGATCTGTCGTCCTTTACTAGCTTCCTTTAGTACGTCTTCATTCCTTCTATTATTATTATTATTATTATTATTATTATTATTATTATTATTATTATTATTATTATTATTATTATTATTATTATTATTAATCTTTCTACGAGTACATCTCGCTTTTGTGGCAAGATTCACCCATTCTAAGGTTTTAAACTTTGCTCTTGTTTATAAAAATTCATTATACATTATAAAAGTCTATACAAAGAAATGTATAGGTCTACATTTATAGATAGTATACACACATTCTACCATTATAAAAATAGTATACATCTTACAAAAATAAATTATCAAGGAAATACCTCACTACTGTCAAACAACATTTGTACTGTGTATATATTTATATTAATTATATAGACTGTCATGTCTTTTAATCACATGGCTACCCAGCTTGACGATGGGCAGACGCCAATAATTTGAGTATTCTAGC
The DNA here is from genome assembly GCF_964235325.1 of Thermobia domestica. Lineage (NCBI taxonomy): Eukaryota > Metazoa > Arthropoda > Insecta > Zygentoma > Lepismatidae > Thermobia > Thermobia domestica. Next base: position 271,373,290 of record NC_137462.1, read on the forward strand.
AGGAAATCGAACCTAGAACCAGGCGATCAGGAGTCGAACGCTCTAATCATTAGACTATGAAACCCCATTGAATGACTATAAGGTTAAAATTCAAATGATACTACAAAAAACAATTATCAACGAAATATTTCACTACATTTCTAACACTAACGACATTTATACTGTTGATACATTTATATTAATTACTTTATGAAAACGAAACTATATATCTGAAATTAAAACGATCCTACTAAAAGCATTTTTTCTCAACAAAATACCTTACTATTGTCAAACAACATTTATACTCTGTGTACACATTTATATTAATTACATTATAGAAAAGAATAGAATGATTATATGCTTGAAGTTAACTCATCCAAAAAACAATAAAATATCTTAATATTGTACACTGATTACATGTACTGTACACTTTGTATATTACCAATACACTAATGTCTGAAAATTGAATAAAAATATTGTATGTATGAAATTATTACATTGACCCCACAAAACCAATTTTTGCCAAGTCTAATACCATCTTTCAAAGACATTACTTTTAGTTTTATTACAAAGTAGAGCATTTATAGCATCTTATACGAGAACAATATAGAACTTCTTATTATGATAAAGTACATTTAACACAAATACGTTATTTAGATACAATATTTTTGTTCGTTCAAAATTTTTAATACAAACTACTGCTGCTGTTGTCTTTTTACATTTACTGTCTTCGAGTTTATTTTTGTTTGTCGAATCTAACACTGAGGTTCATGACGGAGAGGAAGTGACTATCCCAACCGAGAATCAACAATTCCAGGGAGTATGACTGCTATTTCTATAGACAGCCGACAAAAGGGCAAAGCTGTCCAAAACAAGTTTTTGAAAAAAAAGGAAAGAAAGAAAGGATCAGAGGCGACATTGGTTTTTAGCCTGAAGCGCTCATAAATCACTACCACGTGTCGCGAAGACTAGTAGGGCTAGAGGTTCAGAGGGCTCTCAATTCCTTCAAAAAGATCTATCCATATACTATATATAGCATAGTTGCCAAACTTACTGAAAAATATATTACAATTAATCTAACACATGTAACGTAAATTGGAGACCGTGGTTGGATTTATATGGGTCTTGTGTATTTGTATTAAAAATTTCAAGTCATTACCTGCAATACTTTGTTAGAAATTACCATATTAAATTTTACATGTTATCAAATGAAGAGTTAGAAACCTAAGCGAAGAGGTACCAGATCCCCTTAACTGACATTCCATCACGGCCTAGAACAACCCATTTTTGATATGTGAAGATTTTGTTCACTGAAAAATTGAGTAATGACCAACTTGATGCTGTCTCTCCTCCCTCACAATGGGCATACGTGGCCGATATAGATACTTAATTTGCGGCTCTTCAACTAAAAGAACGTGTTTTTCCTTCTTCACTATCCTATGTGGTATTCCATATATTTCATTCAACACTAGCGTTTGGTCTTGCCTTCCATCAAAATACAATCCTTTAATTTCGGAAGTCTTTAGATAAGAAGTGGATTCTTCATCGACAGTTTTCACGAATGCTTTTTCTCCCTTTCAATCTTGTTGGAATCAATGACTTTCTCCACAGGCTTGTATACAATAGGGATAAGCAAGGAAACAGTGTCACACGTCAACGCTACCAAACTAGAGCCTGTCTATTTCAGCTGTGCCCTCGGAAAGTATGTGAAACATACTTCCTCCCCGCCGCCTTCTTGCGGAAATCTTCCCTTTGCTTTTGGGGAAGAAGTGAATGATCTTGGATGTGTTTCCAATTTGTCATTCAGTCGTTTGGTCTTGGCGAGTGGACACCGTAAGCTACTTAGAATGGCTAACAACACAGTACACATCAAAGTCCGGAAAATAATTTGGAATGACAACCCTGTCCGCAACAAACTATTGAAGGATCACGGCCATACCAATTTGTCCCTCCTCTTTCGAGGGAGGTACGGGAAAACACACAGCGACAGCAGCGACAACAAGGGTACACTTGAAACAGGAAAGCTCTAGCGGAAGTACAACACTCAAATTTGGTAATTCGCCTCAAACTGATTATTGTGTCTGGGTAAGACGAGTCCATTTTTTTCAATAGTTGAGTTCCAGGGGAGGCAGCTGGCACATACAAATATTATAAGTTTATCGATTTTCTCTGAAGTCAAAGCGATTGTGGCACCTGATAAACAAGAGCTAACGATTTTAAATTTAACCTCTACGGTCCCCCAGTGCTCATTTGAGTACATTCATTTTAATATTACGTAAACGTATGTCGTTTCATTTCAATTGCATCCTTACAAGTTTTGCTACTCAAGTACTCATTCGGGAATACATTTAGTGCAGTCTGGGTCCATCATATGGCAGCTTTGAATATACAGTGTACTAACTAGAAAATATTCAGAAATAATTTTTTCGTGCAGTAAAAAAATTCGGGTCTGTAGAGGTTAATTCCTCATTATATTTGAACTATTTGGAAGACAATTATTACTAAGGGTAATACTGTATAAAGTAATAAATATTTCACTTAATGCTTTAAAATTTTCGATTTTATCATTTTTTTTAAAAAAAATTCAAGCCAACGGCAGCACCTCAAAAAAAGTTGAGGTAACGATTTAAAATATTTTTCTATGTTTTATTAAACACATTTGGCCAAAAATGGCCAGTAAGGGTAACAAGATTTCAAAAAAAAAAAAAAAAAAAAAAAACGTTTTTCGTTGTATAGTTAAGTTATGCAAACTCGATCTAATGTGGACTCAAGAGTGTGACGACTTACCGAAAAATATCGAATTTTACGGAATATGGGTGGATTATTCACAACTCATAATATTTTACGGAATATTACTCTAATGTGAAAGTTTGACTTAGAGTAAAGTTCAATCATAAATCTGGAAGCATGCATCTAACGGCTAGTAACAAGGTAAAGGAATATAAGTTGCGATTGATAGAAGCTACCCGATATTACTGCGAGGGAGAATGGAGAGGTTTGAACTTCCACGAAAAGAACAAAACACATCGCCAAATTCTTTGGGCACTTTCAAGACCTAGTTTCACAAAGGAGAAGGGACCAAAACTGCAAACATTTAATCTAGATATATTAAAATGCTAGAAAAATTTATATGTTTGTGGTCAATTATTTCAACAATGAGATCTTGAAAACCACAAGTGCTAGAAACGTACCGTTTTCGCTGATCGATTCCAAATTTTGTGCAGATTTACCAGTTTTCATTCAAATTTTTTTTAAAAAAATTGTCTTTATCACTTTGACCTTATTACCACTAGGACGTTAAGGTTGATATCCTTGTGAAAGGCAACCAGTAGAGGAGTTACGTATAGCGGGTTGATGGACACTTCAGGCGCTTTGCTTTAATCTGAATGACAAAACCCATTGCAAGGTGGCAACTTCGAAGGCTTGTGGACCCACAATAGGGCGTACTCTGATAAGGAATTATACGAAAAAAATATTTGCATTTGGTATCATCTATTACTTATTCAAGTTTGCCACAAACTCCCCTGATATTTGACATATATTCGTCTATAGCAATTCATTCCCTTTGAGAGTTTTCCTTTCCTTTACTCGTATTTCTAAAGGGACTTGCACACATATAATGAAAAGTGGGAAGGAGATTGACTCCCTCATTAGAACTGTACACTGCGTAAATAGCTATAAAGTTAAATAAGAAAGTTCTGTCGCTTTTTGTGGAGATCTGTGTTCAAATGGCCCTCACACCCTGAGTTGAATGCGAATGGAAATAAGGCGAAGGTAAGTTGTTGGTGTGGGTATATCCAACATACTACCTGGTTGTGGCAGTTCAGTTACACCGTGAACTTGCGTAAGGACACAGTGAACATGAGAGCTCAAAAGAGCGTCGCGTGTATGCTGTACGAGTTCAAGCTGGTGTCAAACGGCGCTATAGCGGGGCGGAAAATGTGTAGGCTTTTGGTGAGGGTGTCGTGACTACGCGGACTGTACAGCGGTGCTTTAAAAAGTTTGAGGACGGTGACGAAACACTCGAAGACACACCACGTACCGGAAAACAAACACATACACAAAATGAAGATCTTCAAGCAGCAATTGAGGTGAACAATGGCCATATATGTGAGGAACTGGGACTACAATTCAGTGTGAGTTGCGAAACCATCCGGCAGCACCTCCTTCAACTTGGGAAGCACTACAAGTTGGGTCGAGGGGTTCCCCATGATTTGACTCCGGGAAAGAAGGCAACGTGAGAAGACACTTGTGTTCTCTTTGCTACACAACGTGTTTCGTCTGAAAGAGGACCCATTTTTGGACAAGGGGTGTGCCCTGTCATAAGAAGTGTGGGTGTGAGGTGTTGCCATGTCATAAGAAGTAGGTCCTGTATGAAGCTCCACAGCGCCGTCATCATTGGTTAGCATAAACCCGTTCCAAAATAGCCGAAACCAGCACTGCACAAGAAGAACATCCTTCTGTGTGTTTGGTAGATTGCTCGGGCCATAGTGCATCGAGAACTGCTACCAGCTGATCAGAGCATGAATGCGACTGTCAGCAGTTGAGCCGTGTTCAAGCAAAACTCAAAACTCTGGAGCCAACACTTCTGAATCGCAAAAGGGTCCTCGTGTTATAGGATAACGCTAAGGCGCACGTGGCTATCATGACCCGGAACACCATTCTATGCCTTGGATGGGAAACACTATTGCATGGGCCATACTCCCCGGACATTGCACCGTCCTATTATCATCTGTTTCATTAATTGGACAATCACCTTAGAGGACGCCAGTTCAAATCCCTAGTAGAGGTGCAAAATGCAATTGATACCTTCTTTGCTTTACGGCCCACCAAATTCTACCACGATAGAATCCATGGCCTTGCATAACGTTAGCAGAAGGTCTTCGATGCTGGTGGGGACTATTTTTGGTCTTTCAAGTACGTCTTAGGTGACATATCGATGTTCGAAAGTGGTGGGAGTAAAAGCGACAGAACTTTCTTGGTTCCTTTATAGTGTCATAAAAAAATCTTTGAACAGAGCATAAACACATGTGGACTTTGATAAGCATAAACATGCAATCCAATTACAATAATACTTAAACTTTATGTACCTATACCGGATACTGTATAGGCGATGTTAGGAAATATTATTGTTTAAGTATTAATAGATGACTTCATTATTTCAACGATAATGTTCTTTTGAACAAGCAGAAATCATTTAGCGGTTTCTAAAAGGTGACCATCGTGTTAAACGGAATGTCTAGAAAGCAGAGGTCGAGTTTGCAGCACTCTACCATATCTGTTGCGATGAATCTAGGCTCTTTCTATGTAGTTCCATCAATTTAACATTGTCAATCTTAAGGTGTGATATCCGAGATAGCTTCTCCTACCCAGCAAGTTCCTTCGTTTACCAGGATTTATAAACCTTCTTATTGCTGTACAGCGTTTAGGAAAGCGTTTTGTTGCTGTACAGCGTCTGATTTCCGAGATCTTACGAAATCTCTTATGATGTATTTTCCAGTACAGGAATACTTTTTATGTTTGTAACGTAATGTCTCTTTTATTCCGTACTCAAGAACTTTGGTTTCTTACAATTTCCCAAAATAAATTTACGAAAATAGTGATTTAAATTGGGTTATATACAACATTTAAATTTATTGTGTTCCAAATCAATAGAACGATGCTACATTGAATTCATATCTAAAATAGTAAACTGAATAGTGAATTAAAGGAAAAAAAGAACGCGATTGATTTGTTGATAGCAGCCTCTTTATTGAGTGGCCTTTCTCCAATGTTTCTATCTGGCGAAGCATCCGGTTAAACTGAAGTGCTGATTCAGAGGAAGGGAGAAAGTCAACACGGCCAAACGAGCAACTCGAACTGGGTCTCTTTGGAAGGATTCCCTCTCTTCATCTTCGTCTGCCAGCTTTTCTCATTCACCAAACAGTTCGTTATCTAGTTTCTCTCTCTCTCTCTTCTCCTTCTTCTTCCACGCGCTCTATCTGAAACAGCGCCTCATTCATTGGATGTTCTGTCCGTTGCTTCCCGCTCCTCTGTTGGGAAACCCGATGCTTTTGTTCCAAACTCAGATGATGAACAACGGAGAAAAGAGGATCCATGTTAACCCTCCCCTGTCCCTCCACATTCCTGCTTTTGATTGCTATCTTTGCCTTCTATCTATCTATCTGTCTGAAAGGGGCACTCATTCGATCTACAACTGTGGCCCCAATGATAGGAAAGCAAGCGAAACTAAACCTTTAACTCCCTCCACATATATGAGAGTATCCTCAACTTTCCATTTACCTCCTCTACGTAGTCACTCACCCTGTTTCTCCATCGTTTTAATAGCCCCTTGTCTCCTGTGTACTAAAGTGTTTGGTGTACGGTAAGACCTCTATTCATATCTTTAAATAAAGCTCTTTAAGTTTCAAGAGCTTCAGATCTCTAGCTGCTCTTGGTTGACTTAACAAACAAGGTAATGAGATCTTGAACAGTGTGTTCTCTATTGAATTGTTAGATATTTACATAGTACGCCGGAAGTTTTTGTGTGTCTCTGGAAAGATCAAATAAATAACTTCTTTGATATGAATATGGGGAGGCTCTTGTCGTATGTTCTTGTCATTTTAAACCAATCCCCTTTCCATAAATTGAATGACGTATCTTCTCATTGACTTCTTATAAAGTAACGGAAAGTAATTATTTAATATGAAAAGGACTTTTATTTAATTCGAGAGGTCTCTGAATATACTTCGGTAGCTTAGAAAAAATGCCCAAAGCTCAACCATAAAACTCTTGTAGTAGTTTAGGATAGGTAACTGAAACATTTACAATGTCTATAGTGATTTCTATGTGTGAATTGTGATGAAAGAACCAGTGGAAACGTGGATCTCACAAACTTTTATAGTGTGGCATTAAACTAGGACTCTTCCCACTAGAGGTGAACGCCTTACCACTCAGTCGTCATATCATTTGAGTGAGTGCATGAATCAATCAATAGATATTCAATGTTATACAGGGCAAGTCAAAATGTTGGACCCGATTTCAAAAATGTATTCTGTGAAATCTAATGTTATTGTTATTGTGAGGCACATTTTCAAAAGATTGGCTTATAAAGTTAGTTTCTATGCGGTGTTTCCATTTTCTAAAGCTAAAAGTCAGCAGCGAACAGTTAAGGAAAATGGCGTTGACTGAAGAACAGAGATCTTCCTGTGTGCTTGATTATCATGTAAACAGGTCTGTGATTAGCGTGCAACGGCATTTCCGTACCAAATATCGGAGAGATCCATCAACGGAGAAGACTATTCGTAAGTAATATGAACATTTCAGAGATTGGGGCTGCATCTGTAAACGAAAATCGACCGGCCGTTCGTCGATTGGGAAAGAGACACTGGAACGAGTTCGTAAGAAATAGACTGGCTTAATGTGTGCTGTGTTACGCGAGGTGTTTACAAAGAACAGTTGTAATAGGCTTGAAGAAAACTTTGACAGTTCATCTTTCTTATTATATATCTCACAATAGCGTGTGTCTATTAGATTTCACAGACCCCATTTCTGAAATCAAGTCCATCATTTTGACTTGCCCGGTACAATAGATTACTGATAAAAAATAGTAGAAATAGGCCAAACTTCAAAGTATAGGATTTAATGGTAGGGGATGTAGGCGTATATCAAATGCTGTACACAATTTGATTTGTTTCCTTAAAATAAAAAAAAAAATCATAAAAATTATCATTGTACTGTATTAGCAAAATAATTATCGTTTATGTTTACTTGTTACTTTCAATTAATTTAATTGTATCAGTTTCAAAGGAAACAGAATGTTTAAATAGTATTTAAACATTTCCAACCGTCCATCACCGTATGACGTTAGTAGTTTCTCAGAAGGCAGAATTTGTGTCCACTTTTCTTTATATTGTGTATAAATGACGTATTGAAATACTGAAACAAGTTATGTACTCTTAATGTATTAAATATGCATACATTATTAAATTTTACAAAGAAATCCTGGATAACAATGAGTAAATTCAATTTTATGACGATATTGTAATATCCTATGTGATGTTGTAAACAAACAATCCCACGCATCAGCGTTTACAAATACCACCACGTAGTTCGGCAAGAGGATCTCCCAACAGATGGATCTACAGTCACATGCAGACGACGGCTTCTAGCCCCTCCCACGGAGCAGAAGACGATATCGGAGCAGCAGCGCCACCGCCATCCAAGGAACCCTATAAATTGGATGGACAAAGGCATTTCAGTACCAGTTTTCTGGTGACCCTCCTCTAGTCTCCTTCGGGACTTTAGGAGTAACCTAACTCCAAGGCCTCTAGTCTGCTTCGGGACCACGCCTATCCTTTCTCCTGGCTTAGCCTGCTTCGAGGCTCTGACTGGGAATCCTAACCTCAGCCGCTTATCCTGCTTCGGGGCTCTTTTGGCCAACTAACCTACCCACTACTTGCTTCGGAGCTTTGGGCATCTAAATTCCACTCCTCTTAGCCTGCTTCGGGGCTCTGTTGGAGATTCTGTCTGCGACCTTATGGTCAAAGACCACCTATAACTAACCTTTGATTCTAGAGAGATTAATTTGTACCGCGTTTTGTAAAAATGCTTTTATAGTGAAAGCTTTTATAACAAAATTGGTAGTGGGAGATCGATTCCGGACGCTCTTTTTTATTAAATGCATTACCTATAACCTATATGAATCAAAGTTTTACAATATAAATCCTATTGTATGCTAGATTGTTATAAGTCCTACAAATTAAATTTTTATAAGTACTGTTACCTAACTTTGATAATGGTCAAAAATGTAAGAAATATAAATATGTTAAATTAGATTTATTGATTGAATGCAAAACTCTTTGAAATGAAATCTTTCAGTTTAACGTCCCACGACTATGTCCGTTAGGCGAAGAAAGATGGCTGATTACGGCAAGTGAATGATGAAAGAATTGGTGGAATGACAATGTGAGAAGAAAGGGGAGAACCCCGAGAAAACCCACAGACACGATGTTGTTCACCACAAACTTACTTGCACTGAGAAAAAAATTGTATGTATTGTCCGTAAAATCGTATGCTACATTTGTAAACCCTGTAGTTTTTGGACTTAACGAACAGGAAACGTTTAACTGAAAACGCATGTTTTATAATACTTTCTGTATAAGTGTTCCATTAGTACGTACTTTCCGTATGAAACAACATAGGTGGTCACGATCTGACATACAAATGGACGTATATAACATATAGCTGACGAAAATAATATACATATATATATATATGTAATATAAGGAAGACTGTTAGATATCAGACATCCTGCAACGGCATTATGTTACATCTAAGGGCAGTGCGTATGTAGACTACAGATAACGTATGCTCCGTACTGATTTCTGTAGTAAGCAAGAGGATTCTGTATATTTGTACAATATACCGCTGTCCGGACAACAGATTTTTCTCAGTGTGGTCGGAGATGGAAGCAGGGACCCCCCCCACACCAGAGCTAAGCGCTCTATCACTGAGCCACCGTGCTGCCGTTTTGATTGAATGGAGTTCAGCGTGGAATCTGTAAGAGAAGGGAATCCAAGGTAAGTATTATCAGCGGAGATTGAATCAGAAACCTCATACATATAAACAACAGTTGTGAAGAGGAAACAATAGTATTGACTACAAATTTAAGCGTTTATTTCAATTGTACAGCGGGGGACACTTCTAAATGGTACACCTTAGCCGTAAATCTCCATATGGCTGTACCATTTAGAAGTGTCCCCCGCTGTACATGTTACTTAAAATTCACTGTGATATAACTGCTTCTTGTTACTTAAAATTCACTGTGATATAACTGCTTCTGTACACTTGGTTTTGGATTTATGAATTTCAAATACTTGTATGTATATTACATTTACTTGTTAAGTAACAATTTTGATTGATTAATAACATGGTTACCAACCTAATGAATATTTTGAAATTTGATTGAAAATATTCAAAATTTATATTTACGATACTTGGATGTCAGGCATCAGACATGCGAATAATAAAATAAACTCAGCTACATAATGATTATCATATTGTAAAACGAGTATAGAACTTGATAAAAATGGTTAGGGAAAAGTAGATTTCTCAAAAGAGACAACTATTTATTTCATTTTAAAGATGACTTGTGTTTAATATCATTTTAATTAAGAATAAAACGTAGATGTTATCGAAGACCTATATCAAGCATACCTTAATCAACCTTCGAGCTGTTTCTCAAAAAGTTCGTTCTGCTTCACTAAAAGAACGCATAAGATTTGCTTCCCTATCGAGAAACCAATGGTTAGAATCGAGTATTTGTCAGCTTCTCAAATATGAAGTCAACTCAAGGTCAAGATCACCAAGATTGAAAAAAGGTAGAAAAGACGCTACTAAGGTTTTGAGACAAGTTTAAGAATCAATCTGGGTTCTTTCTATTGGTACTTGCTATCCGAACACCACGCAAGAAAAGGCTGGAAATAAACTATACTTCGTTTGGCACATTGGTACTATCTCTACGAACAAGTAGACAGTTAGTTACTAGAAGTCATTATGGAACATCTAATCACATATACCTCTCCGTTGCTCTAGCAACCGGTGTCAATAGCCGAGTGGTCTTGTGTGTTCCGTTTCGGATCATGAGGCGCAATCTATTAGTGATTCGAGTCCCTCTGAAGAGCATGGTTGAAATTTTAACTGCGCTGAATATGTTTGTGTTCCTGCCCCTATCTAATTTGGTAAGGGTTGAAACCCTGTAGGAGTAAACTCGGGTGCTCAGAGAACTGAGGAATGATCGGTTGATCTTTCTTTCAAGTGGCTAGTGCGTGTGCTTCTGCTGCACGTGGTGCCGGGTTCGATCTCCACAAAAATTTAATTTTACAATCATTCACTTTCACTACAGGGTAATCACCCGATTCCTTTGGCCTAAACAACACAATCGTGGAACAACAAAAAGACGCAATAAATTACGCTTTTGCATTTTCTATGTTCGCATAGTTTGTAATAGATAGAAATAACACCGAGGAGACTTCTAGTGTTCGAAGAAGGATTCTATCTCTGAACATGTCTCTTTGTTTCAACAGAACCTTATAGCCTTACTACTTTCGGTTTCAGTACTGAATTAACATAGCTTGGAAGTCTTATAGCTGTCTGTAATAACAAAACCCGCATTAGAACAGAATCTGCGTTGTCCGAAGCAACAATATACAATATATTCATGCGATGTGCAAACAATTTTAGGAAGAATTATTTTCCTGCGTAAACACTACAGGCAATTCTCTTATTTCAAATCTTTTCCCATCGAAATAAAACGAGAAAGGAAAATTGAAAGAGTACATTGAAACAGAGAGAAAGAAAGCAAGAGAAGTAACGAAAAAAGAAGGTAAAGATAGGTTGAGAGCAAAGAAAAAGACGATAAATGAAGAAGCATCAACGGGTAAGATGAAACGTCTAATGTCGTAATTCGCTAACTCTATCTCTTCTGAGTGAATGATCAAGGAAGGGGGGAGGGCGAAGACGTAAAGGGGGAAGACACGAATCCTTTTCTCGCTTGAATGAATGCGAACAGGTCCAAGCGATGACTAAATTGCCGGAAAAAAATGTGGAACTACGTCGAACACAAGAGCACAACGACAGAATCTTAGAAGACACACACACAATGAAAAAGGAAGAAATTTTAGCCCAAAAAACGGAGGCAGAATCAAAGGGAAGCACAAGAAATTGGGTTAAGACTCTACAAAAGACAAGTGGTTCTCTCCATGTAGGGTTGCGTATTCTTCACAAAATGTATTAGCAACGTCTCAAGAGGTATACCTTACTCAGAAAGAAGACTTAACAGATATAGTTCAGTGCAAATAGAAGTAGAAAAAAATATATCCTCTCCTCCAAATTTAGTAAGCAAAGAAGTTTATTGGCTTTAGTTCTTATCGCAGCAAATGAACAAATTAGATAAAAATTTGATCTTTAAAACAAGATTTTCTGGTTCGATTACCGGTGTCGAAAATTCTAAGATTTATTTCTATGAGAAACATTTGATGATAAAGCAAAAATATATATAGAAATCGTAAAATGACGTATTATGAACGGGGAAACAGGGAGAATTCAAGTAACTGAACTTCACGGAAGACGTTTCGCAAGTCTAAATGTAAGCTGTGTAACATGAGTCAGTTCATGGAGTACCGTTACAAAGGTTTTCCCACTTCGAAAAAAATTCATGGTCTGTGCATTTGTGGGGAAAGTCATGTTGGGTCTGTTTTTCGATGTGAATGGCATTTTCCACATCGAATTTCTAACCAAGAGTACTATCGCGAGCTCAGAGCGGTATATCAAAACCCTAAAGCAGCTAAAGGCTCGACTGAGACGCGTCATGCCTGACAATGGATCCCTTCTTCTTCTCACAGAAGTAAACTGACCACTGGCGCAATATTGAAGATTGGATACACTGTCCTTCCACATACCACATACAACCCTGACCTTGCACCCAGCGATGTCTGCATTTTTTTAAACCGAAAGAACTCCTTAAGAGCACTCTTTAGTCATTAGATAAGAACGTCCAGCATGTTGTATGATGGTAGTGCCACTTCTAAGGCATGGACTTCTACCATGACACCACGGAAGAACGTATGCACCGTCGGAGGAAGAGCGTGGAAGTGAAATATGACTACATGGAGAAGTGATGTTTTAGTACAGAAGCTTAGATATCAAGGTACACATTATTTTCTATTTCATTAAATTGTTTACTATAGCCCGAGATATCAAACGACAGACAAAACTTTTCAACTCACCCTCGTACAATAACTTACAGTAGACCATCGAACAATAGAAAGAATATAAAGTCAATGTCATCATAAAGACGAAACAGTTATTACGACTAGAAGAACGACTATAGGAGATGATTGATGATATAGTTGACACTGAGAAAATATATGGAATGGAAATCAACATGGAAAAATCGAAAGTCATGAGAATATCCCGTGAAAACGCGCCCGTGCGAGTCAAAGTAGAACAAAGAAAATTTGTCGAAGTCGATAATTTCAAGTATCTGGAAAGTAGTTTGACGAGAGATGCTTACAGCACTAAGGAGAACAGGTCAAGAATATCCATAGCCAAAGAAGCATTCAAGAAGAAAAGATCGCTCTTAACTAGCAGGCTCAATATTGGACTACGGAAGAAGTTGGCCAAGTCTTATCTTTGGAGTATTGGACTGTATGGTTCTGAGACTTTGGCATTACGAAAGTTAGAGAAGTAATATTTAGAGAGAATCGAAATGTGATGTTGGAATAAGATGGAGGAGATAAAATGGACAGAAAGAGTAACAAATGAAGGTGTTTTAAAATGGATAAGAGAGAAGAGGACACTTTTAGCCAGCATCCTTCGTATTAAGGCCAACTGGATTGGACACATCTTTCAGAGAAATTATCTTCTTCGTACCACCATACAAGGGAAGATGGAAGGAAAGCGAGGAATAGGAAGAAGAAGAACAGAATTGATAGATGATCTAAACAATTGAAGAAAATATTGGGAGTTAAAAGAGGAAGCTGAAGATAGAGAAATGCAGAAGAAACATTTCCAGGCCCAAAATTAAAATCAAGAAAAAAAATGTTATTTGTCCTAGGGACTGCCCAGAGGCAGAATACTTAATAACGCATTATTTTACGAAGAAAATGAAAATAGTTTTGAAATAAATGTGTTTAATAAACAATATGTTAAAAGAAATAACATTGTCACTAGTATACCACGTAAAGAACTTTGATTTATATGACGTCATTTCTTAATTAATTTTGAAACCGAAAGTGGTAATCGCTTTGTGCCACTTCCGGTGTTAGTAACGGAGTCAGAGTAGAGATTGAATATATTCTACGGACGCTTGACCAATTGTATGAAATCGCTTCTCGCTATCTATTACCGTATTTGCTCTATAGCGACCAACTTCAAAACCGGAAGTGGTTAATTTCTACCACTTCCGATTTCAATAAACAATTAAAAGAGAAGATGGTATTTATTTTGTGAAAGCTAAAGTAATTTTTATAAACCATTTCTCGCTATCTATTATCGTTTTTGCTGCAGAGTGATCAACCGGAAATAGTTGATTTTTATCATTTTCGATGAATAAATTACTTCTATGAACGAACTCGATTTGAACTTTAATTATGTACATCCATGTCAAAATTGATGGCGTACCATCAAGTAGTTTTTGACGGTTTTGTCTTCCAATTGGATGTATGGAATGACACATGGAGAGAGTACAGGTAAATATATGAATTTTTCGTTAACCAAACCGCTGAAAAATGAAGGACGTAAGCCGTAAAGATGTTGACAGAAAATGTTTAAAAAAAAAATATTGCACAAGAGAAATTCCTTCACATGTACTTGTGCTCGTTTGAGCAACCTAATTTTCATTCATTGCTTCTAAAATCTTCAATATCTGTGAACGTAACATACAGGAACTTTGGACTAACTAATTCCCTTTCATAAAACCCTATTCTGATCCTAATCCTATCCTAACTATATATAAAATTACATGAAGACACTCACTCACTGACATAAAATAACAGGTACTTCCGGTTGACGTGGAAAGTTAAAATTTGGGATTGTAGCTTTTCGGGACTAACCCACAGGAATATTACCAAAAGTGAATGTTTTTAATTTTTAGTTGTTCTGAAGGGAGATGAAGAAATTCCCCCATGTTATCTAAATTAGCCTTTTTTTGACCTATAATCTCATGTTTTAGGTACTTGGAATTGGAATAAAAACTTGAAATTCGATATACTTGTAGATTTTCTGTAGAATTATTTATACAAAAAATATAAATTTCCAATTTTAGAAGTAATTTTATGAGGAACTGAAAATCTTTTCCATGTTATTTACATGGGACATCTTCTACACTCCAAAATGTTTAGGCACTTACGGCGGGAATAAAATGATGTAATTTGGCACGATTGTAGCCTTTCAGGACTAACCTACAGGCAGTGGCGGCGGTTGGACGTTAAATGGGGGGGGGGCAAGACATAATCTGAATATTTGCATACAAATGTTAGTTTTCCTGTTTGTTTCTAATATTTTGTTTGACAAAAGGTTGTATAACTAATAGGATACTATCTTTTTCGGTTAAAATACCGTATATCACATTTCATATTTTATTAAGTAAATAGACAAGAGCAACGCAAGTAGGTACTATTTCTTTGTACTCTTAAACAACAAAAGTGTAAGAAGATATTTGATTCCTTGCTCAAAAACATCTTAAAATTCTGTCTGGAAAACTGTGTGATCAGATTATTGATTACCAAATTTGCAAAGCAAATAAATAGAAAGGATAATATTAATCATAGAAATAAATAATGATGCTTGTTTTGCAAAAGTCATATTGAAACAGGGATTAATGAACAACTTAATTTTTAATTCCACACATGCTGTTAAATGTATGTTATTACTCTTAGAAAATGAAAGACAGTAAATACTACAAGCATATGCTACGACTTTTAAAGAAGCATTTGCTTTTGCAACTTCCCGAAACATGTTCGTTGCCATTAGGTGCAGTTTTCACTTCCTTGGAGCACATCAAAACACAACAATACTTAGAATCACTCCATACTCCAGTTATACAAAATAACACTAAAATCTAGAATCATGTTGAATTTAGTAAATTCAATTGTATATACACTCGTGCACCTCTAACACACCACTTCACTCATATATTGCACTACAAAACAATGTAAAAGATAGAACTTGTTTCTTATTTACGCTTTTTCCCCTTACTTTAGCAAAAAGAAGGAATGTCACTTTAGGAATTGTCAATTTTTGTGCAATTAAAAAATAACTTGTGACTTTTTTCCTTTTCTTTTGCGAAATGCTCTCTGAATTAGTTTCAAAGCGGCTGACTAATATATTGAGCCCTTGTAAGAAGTGAAAGTATGCTGAAATTGTTGTGCTCCAATAGGTTAATTTTGGGGTTATTTTCTGTGGCAATTAAAACGCAATTTCTGTAGTTTTCTTTATTCCATGGGAAGACAACCAATACTTACTCACGGAACGGCAAATATATGGCACAATTTTTTCTATGAACCAGTAAATACACACAAAAACTTTACTTTTCTAAATAAAACTATATACATTAATGGGTTACTTCAGAAAAAGTGCGAGGGCAACTGCCCCCCTTTGCCCCTCTAATCGCCGCCCATGCCTACAGGAAAATTACCAAATGTGAATATTTTTAGTTTTTATTGGGTCTAAGAATGGGATGAAGAAATTCGCCAAATTATTTACTATTCGCCAAAGACCGGTAAATGGGTCTTTCATTTGACATATAATCTAATGTTTTAAGTACTTTGAATTAGAATAAAAATTTGAAATGTAGTAGAATTTTGGATTTAAGAGATTCGAGGCCGTAGGCCGAGGTCAAATGGATATAACGGAACGTCTTCGTTACACTTGTTTTGTGTCGTTACCATATTGTTAATCTGCACGGTTATTGTTATCTTACGTTATCATTATGTTAATTACTGTTACATACTATGAGATGCGAGGCTATAGGCCGAGCAAACATGAGGGTGTTGGGTTCTTGGGGCGAAGAAACCAACTGGCCAAAGACTAGTAAAGACATATAAAATTTGAATTAATATCGATTTCTTTGTAGATATTTATTATTAAATTTAATATGTAGAAAATTTAAAATACCATTATTTTTTTGCTTTTGCTTTCAAACATGACCTATTTGAACCAATTTCTATTTCTGGTATCGTCTTTTAAAAGAGATAGAACTCTTCCTAAGCTATAAATGTTGGTTGACCAAAAGAAAAAAAAAATTGAACAAGCTACCAAACCTTTAGTATTCTCAAGACATCAAAATCAGGGTTATCTACAAACTTTGTAGCATGTTGCATAACAGCCAAGGGGAGGACAGATGTAATGGTTTACTATTACAAGAAAGAACCTCTCTCGGAAGAGAAATTGAAGAACATTCGGCGTCCTCTTTTCATCATTTATTTTCCCTTTGAGTTCAGTTTAGGGCGAAAGTAGAAATAGAAGATGGAAGAGAAGTAGGAAAAAAAGCGAAGGAAATAATAAATTTGCAATCATTTTTCTCTCTTCTTCGTGTATTTTTCGAGTTCCGCCCAGCATAGGGTTTGTTGGTTGTTGAATGGGGTAAGGTAGGTACAAAGATGTCAACGGGAAGACGGGAATTGATGTTGAACACTCGTCTTTCAACAACCAGCAACGACTGTAAACGTCAGTGACGTCATCAAGGGAGCAATTCATGCAGATGTATCAAGCTTTCAACCCTTACGTGACCTGTGATCCATAAACATACCACTACCAGTAATATTATTTCTGGTATTGTGGACTATACGTGAATTCATCCATTTTCACTTTCCTTAAATTGTTTGGTGCTTTTGGTGTACTGTACAAAGGAATAATGTGTTTGGTACCCATCAAAAGTACTAAATTTTAAGATATTGTGATATAGTTTACATATACGTATATATATATATATATATATATATATATATATATATATATATATATATATATATATATATATATATATATATACAGGGTGGTCCATAATTAATTATATGATGTTCCAAAGACTGGTAAAGAAAATAGCAACATAACTTGAACATACAGTTGAACACAAACCTATTACTCTTATACCTTTCCTTACAGGAATTTTAATCTCTGTTCTCCATGGCATGGTTCACCAATGCACCATCCGAAAAGATACATACCTGGAGACAGGGGCGTACGCAGGGGGTGGGTCATGGGGGTCCGGACCCCCCGAAATCCCAACTTTTTTGTAAATGTAGTCTACTTTTATTGGCAATTTTAGAAATGTTCATATAATTTAACCTCAAATTGTATTTGGACCCCCCGAAACGCTTTAGACCCCTCACGAAATAAATTCCTGCGTACGTCCCTACCTGGAGACGAAGAGCAACGTTGTCAGAAGCAGTTTGACACAACCATACTGGACCCTGTGAAATTCTTCTGTGATAACTTCCTGTAGTTCGGCCAAATTGCGTATGTGATGTTGATAAACTTTGTCCCTTAAAACACCCCATAAAAAAAGGCAGGTGGTTTTTAAACCGGGAGATCGAGCTGACCCCTCCACAGAGCCACATCGACCGATCCAGCACGCAACGCATACGCTGTTCTAGAGACAACCGTTCAGACTGGCGTATACTAACAGTTCTAAGTAGAGTGACCGTTATCCCTACTCTAGGACTATACAGTGTTGCCATATTGAAACATTTACATAATTACAAATATTATGGGCCACCCTATATATATATACAGGGTCGACAATTTATCTGGAACATCCGTTATAACGGAGAAACCAGAAGAGGGAGGAAAACAAAATTTCGCACGAAGGAACTACAAGAAGAGGGACATCGCTTTACGTATTATACAACACCACACAGTTCACAGTGTTGCCATCCCTGTATAAAATTATATTTTTTCAAATAGCACTACATCAGATTATTACATATTACAAATCAATATTTTAAACAAAAACTTAAAACATCACATTTATTATTCAGTGTTGCAAACTAAGGATGTTATAACATCACAAACATCCAAAGTTTGGAAGCCTAATATCACACATACAGCGCAACGGAGATGAACAAGACAATACATATCGGAAGAACCTTACCATTGGATACTATGGTCATGGTACGACTTACTTAGAATGAATAGCAAAAAAGTTAAAATGGCTTGAAAATTTGATTTTTTTTTCAAAAGGCTTTATTTCGAAAAAGAATGCTTAGATAAGTATCATATCTACTTACTTGTGTAGTTTGCAATGGATGTGTAAATTATTTTTCCGTTTACAGTTCTTCGATATCTTAAACCGTTCCGGAGATATGATAAACATTGCTGAAGTTTGCTACATTGCTTAAATCATGTAATTTCGAGGACTTATTGTAATTACACCTACTTAAGGTTATTCCTGCAATACTACAAAAGAGAAGGAAAACAATAATGAGCTTAAATATTGTCCAGAAATACGTCATTTTCATCAGTGTTGTGAACTTTATCAATGTTTATCATATCTCCGGAATGGTTTAAGATATCGAAATGCTGTAAACGGTAAAATGATTTGTTTACCAATTGCAAATCACACAAGTAATTAGGTATGATAGTTACCTAAGGATGTTTTCGAAAAAATAAAGCCTTTCAAAAAATTCAAATTTTCAAGGCCTTAGAACTTCGTGCACATTCTTTCAAAATAAATCATGGCATGAACATAATATCCAACGCTAAGGTACTTCCGACGTGCATTGTCTTGTCCATCTCCGTTGAGCTCTATGTGCGATAGAGGCTTCCAAACTTTGGATTTTTGTGATGTTATAACATTCTTAGTTTGCAACACTGAATGATAAATGTGCTATTTTAAGTTTTCGTTTAACATGTTGATTTGAAATATGTAATAATCTGATGTAGTGCTATTTGAAAAAAATATAACTTTATACTGGGATGGCAACACTGTTCACTGGGTGTTGTTGTTTAATATGTAAAGCGATGTCCCTCTTCTTGTAGTTCCTTAGTGCAAAGTTTTGTTTTTCTCCCTCTTCTGGTTTCTCCGTTATAACGGGTGTTCCACATAAATTGTCCTCACTGTACATACATACACACACACACACACACACACATAGATATATATATATATATATATATAACTGAATTTAGCATACGATTGACGCGTGAGAAGTATAATAATAATAATAATAATAATAATAATAATAATAATAATAATAATAATAATAATAGTGCAGTGTAAAGAGTAAGAATAATATGATGAACTTCCACACAGTAAAGGGATACCTTATATCTGAGATAAAACATTACGGGGGCAATTGATACCGTTTGACTCGATTGAAACGCTACAGCAACAGGTGAAACAGGATCAAGTACTCAAATAAAACCAAAATTTAATCGAACACTTATTATTACTAATTTAGGTGACAGTTTCTGCAATATATCATTGCCTTTATCAGACGTATCATCAAAGTACAATACAAGGCTATTGCTTATTTAGGGAAAAAACTGTATCTTTTATAAACAATGTTAATCAACTTCAATAAAAGAGCTAAAGAGTAGAAAATAGTAAAAGCTCTAAATAATAAGAATAAACCGCTAAAATAGTAGAAAATAGGTAAAGCTCTAAAAGCATAAATAATAATAATAAAGCACAAAAATGTAGAAAATAATATGTCTAAAACATAAATAATAAGAATAAAGCACTAAATGCAGAAAATAATATAAGCTCTAAAAACATAAATAGCAATAATAAAGCACTAAATGCAGAAAATAATATAAGCTCTAAAAACATAAATAATAATAATAAAGCACCAAATGAAGAAAATAATATAAGCTCTAAAAACATAAATAATAATGATAAAGCACAAAAATGTAGAAAATAATATAAGCTCTAAAAACATAAATAATAATAATAAAGCACGAAATGAAGAAAATAATATAAGCTCTAAAAACATAAATAATAATAATAAAGCACTAAATGCAGAAAATAATATAAGCTCTAAAAACATAAATAATAAGAATAAAGCACTAAGTGTAGAAAATAACATAAGCTCTAAAAACATAAATAACAATAATAAAGCACTAAATGCAGAAAATAATATAAGCTCTAAAACATAAATAATAATAATAAAGCACTAAATGCAGAAAATAATATAAGCTCTAAAACATAAATAATAATAATAAAGCACTAAATGCAAAAAAATAATATAAGCTCTAAAAACATAAACAATAATAATAAAGCACTAAATGCAGAAAATAATATAAGCTCTAAAACATAAATAGTAAGAATAATACGCTAAATAATAAGAATAAACTGCTGGAAAAGTAGAAAATCATAAAAGTTCTCGAAACATAAAATAGTAAGAATAAAGCCCTGAAAAGTAGAAAATGAAACATTATTGTTATCAATAAAAACTGTTTTCCAGTCAAACAAATTAATGCCTAATATAAAATTAACTTGGGGGCGTAATTTTATAAAATATTAATTTGTTTAACTTGGAATAGACTTCTAAAATTATTATAAACAATAATTATGAACTATTTTCGCTTTAAGCATTTTATTATTATTATTATTATTTTATTATTATTATTATTTTATAATTATTATTATCTGCTTTTTAGCCCTTTTATTATTTTCTGCATTTTTGAGCTTTTGTTGAAGTTGGTTAATATTGTTTTTAAAGGCTTTTATTTTCTGCTTCTTAGTGAGTTTTTGAAATCGGTTTATTTTTTAAAAAATAATTTTTCACTTTTCCAATACCCAGTAGTTTAATTAGACACTCAAACTAAAGACTGTACACTAACTTCCTACAAAATTGATTGGTCTTCGAAACTTACGTGAACAAATATTTTTTTAAAAAATCTGTCTACGCCTTCTGGAATTATATGTGAACATACACACGGTATTATAATTATCACCTGTTAATGTGTTTTACGGCCTTCTTTACAAAGAGTTTCATCACATCCAGATTTTACATGGAACTTGTGGGAATTACACTTTTTTGAAACTAAGAAAAAATAATCTCAATTAAGTAATCAATGATGAAGTTATGCGTGAACATGCATACAATGAAGTCTGTGAATTACAATACCAACACTCTCAATCGTTGAGGAAATTCATAGTCCAGTCCCAAAGAGTATCATTATATTCCAATAAAATTTATATGGAATCACCTAGAAAATATACTTTTTCCACACAAGCAACCAAATTGTTTATATATATATATTTGAAATAATAATAAAATAAAAATTAAAAGATAAAAATATCAAGAACATCGGTGGATCTCTGTTGAAGTCATGAGTAATTATACACATATTGTAGATGATTAAATTATAGTTTTCCCACTGCACCTGTTGTCGTATTTCCTAGCATATCATTATACCTTAACGAAATTTATATTGGACCGTTAGAAAAGTATACTCTTTCAAACAAGGAAATAGTAATCAAAGTAGGTACACTTATGTCCAAGTTATACTTGAAAAAATCTCTCTCTCTCTCTCTCTATATATATATATCTATATATATATATATATATATAGATAGATAGATAGATAGATAGATAGATATAGATAGATAGATAAATAGATAGATATGTAGCTAGATAGATATCGAGATATATGTAGACATATACTAGGGTCAATCACCCACTTCGCTCGGTTAAAATAAGAAAAATGAGTAATATGCTCCGTTAATCAGTCACTTTCTACTCTTACACAAGGGCTCTCTGATATCGGTCATTTTCGATCATTTTTGTAAATCTTCCCCTTTCCCCTGCCTCAAGTTTTGAGACTGAATTTGCTATTACCTTTCAGATACGTACATTCCCAGATCCATACGTGTCAAAAATCCTTCCCAGATCCACAAAAGTGCCATGGGCGATGACATATCATATTTTGACATTCATAAAAGATTTCCCACTTCCGTACATGTTTAATAACTGACACTGTTTCTGTGCATTTTTAATCAAGTTCGAGCAGAGGAGGATATGGAATTGCATACTCAGGGACATACGAAAAGATACACACATGCTTTCCATACTGTTGTAATTTTCTTTTTCGACTCAACTCTTCACATTAATTTCAAATTAGACCAATGTTTCCGCGAAGTGTGTTTGATATGAATTCAAAGGAATACACAAATCGCCTATTATAATAGTCTTCGTCGAACTAGAATCTGGATCTTCTATGATCTTCGTCCATGTTGTTGCATGTTAATAAGAAAAATTCAGATAAAGGTTTGAATGGAACAAGAGTTGGTAACACTGATAAGTTTGTAACAGTGCCATCTTGCGACTGAAGTCAAAATCTTTTGCGTGAAATTCGGTTGGTACGAATTGCGTCAGAATTCAGGAAAAATTGAAACTGGTCAGACCCTTCTTGACCAAATGTTGTAGTAATGTATATTCATGATCATCAATTGAAAACAACTATTATTTGTGATTTCGAGAATGTACACAGTGTTAAATCCTCTAAATTTGGTGAGTCTGTTCTATGATTTTGATTATTTAACTGTAACTAAATCTTTAGATTCTGTTAAAAAGGCCGCCATTTAATTTAAATGGACAAGTGTATGGTGAAGGTTTAAATGTTATCAGGGTCCACTCATTATTCCAGCTTTTGTCTGAAATTTAGATATTCTGATATTAAGAAGATTCCAAGGATAGAAATTACTACTAGAATTTGTTATAATTATTAATACCTGAAATTATAAAGATTATAACTTTAAAGCTCATAGGGTAGTTGATTACTGAGACCGTTATTTTGATTGTTAATTTTTCTTGTATTTTGCTGTAGTGATCTATAATTATATTCGAAAATAATAATTATCTAAAATTATATTCACGCAACTTGTTATTCAACCTTACGAAATTAAAATTTTAGATACTCGTGAATAGTACATTTTTTTGCGTAAGGAATTGAAAGGCTGGAAGCAAATTATTTAAACCGCCCATGCAGATTAATAGCATTTATTAAAAACTGGTTGCTTATACCTGCTTAATTGCTCATTTTTCTATACGCTGATTACTCTCTCACGATAATATTTGGGGTGGCGATTTGTGACCCTGACCAGTGACAATGCGTTAATATTTTTCTATATTTTATTTAAATACGCACGTTATAATGTTCAGTAGGCAGTTTACCGTAGTTATCCCACCTATATGTAATTCTTATATATACATATACATACATATATTTCAACCAAACATCATCTAACATCTTTTCAAACACCAAAACTACGTTTTTTGAAAAGCTGCACATACGTTTACTTTCTTTCTTCTTTCACCTTGCAAGCTGAGATATTTTCTGTCGTAAGCATGGTCATTTGTCCTGGCTTCTAACTTGAGAAAACGAACTAATTCGATGACGTGAGGATTTTGCTTGTTTAACAGAGTATTTAATCGATTATTATAATCCTCTGTGGCATTATTTGTTCTATGGCGTTTTTCATGACATTTCTACATGCTTACTGGGATTATATAATTTTCTAGTTACTGGTCAATGAAATAGTCATAGAACTGCTTAGACTTAGGGGATATATTCGTTAATAGACAGCCAACCACTGTCGACTATTTCTAAAAGAAGAAAAGCTAATGACACACACATTCGACCCTGAAGTCATATATCATCATTATTTTTGTAATCTCTGCAATCAAGTTCAAATCCTGTATCTTACGCCAAAGACGCCGGTTAAAGTGAAAATTGCACCCACTTATGGAAGCTGAAGGGAAAATTGTCCTAAAAGAATTACTACTTTCTCGAAATCTATTATTACAACTTCAGGACTTATTTCTTTATTAGTGAAAAAACAACTTTTGTGTATATGCTTTCTCTTGTTCGGGAGAAGGCCAAAAACCACTGGAATCACATTAGTTTCCTCCATTGAACTTCCAATATCTGCATGAATTACAAAAAATTAGGAGAAAAATTTGCTGCAACTCTTATGACCGTGTGCACCAATGAAGTTCAACTGTTGAACGAGGGTCGTAACCAACCACGGTGAAAATTTTGCAAGAAAAACACAACTGATCGATGATTTGAAAAAAATAGTTGAAACTACTGCGAGTTAAAAGAGAAAGCTGAACATTTCCAGGCCCAAATCTAGAGTTAAAAAGAAAAAGTTCTCATTAGTCCCAGGATCTGCCAACAGGCAGAATACTTAATTTTAAAAAAATAATAACAGTAATGGAAGAGAAAATAGAGGAAAGATAAATCTTATGGACATGAGTATAAAGAGAGTTGGTGGAAAATTCAGAGCAAGGTGGTGCAGGAAGCAGTTGTCTGCAGAGATATATTGTTTTAAGAGAAATGATGTGGATGTAGGAACAAAAGCAAATGTATAAGAAATATACAAAGAAGAATAGAAATAATTATAGCGACGACGGAAGAGGAAAAGAGGACATAGAGAAACTTCACTGATTACTGATAGGAATGGATGTATAAGAGAAGGTTTTGAGGAAAGAGAGAAGAGAAAGGAAGGAAGAAAATGCAGAGCCAAGGAGAGCTCTAATCCTGGAGGAAAGCCTACGTCAAGTTTATTAAAATTTTAACAAATTTTACTCAAGTTATCGTAGAATTAACACAGAAAGATACTACATATGTTGAATTGAATTAAACTCCCTTCAATAACAAGTTGTTCATTTGAGTGGTGATCTAAAAATAATCATAATCAGTGTGCGAATTAGATACAGTAATTTATATTGGGAGGGGGGGATAAAATTAGGCCAACAGGACTAGAGTCTGAAGGTACAATAATTTAAAATGAAACAATAATGCCTTACCGCTCCCCACATAAATATGATATGGCATCGGTAATAAATAAGGGATTTATTAATTCAATAAAACTACCGACAATAACTATGTATACACATATTTTTTGACATACACACACCATACCAAACCTTTCTGAATGTGTACTTACTTTTGTGCTCGTAGCTCTCTAAGGTTTATTTACTTAATAATTCGGCAGGGTGATAGCCATGGTCACAAGCATATGTTAATTTTTCCTCTCATATTGAAATCTTCCACTTTGCATTATTACACACAGCCTTGCTGAAGAAAACCTACAGACTGAAACATAAGTCGGTTAATACCCCTGTAGCACACGAACGGCTTGGTGTTCACCTTGGCTCATGGTATATATTGTTCGGGTGGGTAATGGGCCATATTGCACGACATGGTTGCCATGGCGACCATCTTGGAAGCCGCCATCTTGGATCCAACTTTGTATTTTTAAATGTGAAGGGGGGCATGTGGGGTATCATTTGACACGAGCTTGATCTCAGGCAGCTATGTGCTGTCGTTCTTGAGGAAGACACTGCACGGCGCCTCTACCAATCCGCATGGACTCACAACAGCATGTCAGGGACAACGGTTTCACAACATTGCAGAATTTGTTGCATCAGATGGTGGATATCACAGATGGGTTCTTGATAAAACAGGTTCTTCAGATGGCCCCAGAGGAAGAAGTCAAGCGGTGGAAAACCTGGGGATTGTGGTGGCCACCCTATCGGTCCCCATCGCCCTTCCCAATGTCCCGGAAATTGTCTATCGAGCCATTGGCATGAACATAACGCATAATGAGGTGGAGCCCCGTCTTGCTGGAAAAAGGATGGAAAATCACCGTTGTCATTCAAAAGAGCAGGGAACACATCACCCTCGAGCAGATCACGATATTTCTCTCCAGTCAGGATGAAGTACGGTCCAATAATGCGCGTCCTAGATTACACACCACATTATCACGTTTTCCCAACCCATCTCTTTGCTATCTTGGCGCCAACCTGGGTTTGTGTCACTCCAGTGTCTGTGATTTTGTTTATTGGCCTCTCCGTGGACGAAAAATAATGCCTTATTACTGAAAAGAACACGTTGTGGGAACATGGGGTGCTCCACACACCTTTCTGTGGCCCATTCATCAAACTCCACTCTCTTGTCTGGATCATCCTCTGTTAACCACTGCTGGAGTTGCAACTTGTATTTGTGCCACTTATTCACATGCAGCACCCGTACCACTGATAGCTGACTGATCCCTGTTATGGATGCCACAAGACCAGAACTGCGTTTTGGGCTTTTCATAACAGCAGCAAACACTTCTCTTGCCTTGTCGTCGGC
Source organism: Thermobia domestica (assembly GCF_964235325.1). Lineage (NCBI taxonomy): Eukaryota > Metazoa > Arthropoda > Insecta > Zygentoma > Lepismatidae > Thermobia > Thermobia domestica. The sequence continues at coordinate 271,399,900 of NC_137462.1, forward strand.
ACTAGCGGTCCGTGGGTGTCCAGATAAATCGTTGTCCTGCACCGAGCCCGTCTCATGGAATTTATTCAACAACTTGAGCACTCAACGTTTGAGATGTTCTGTTCTCTCTCTCTCTGGATGGGAAGCATTAAACTCAGCCGCAATCAACCTGGTAGATCGTCCACCATTATTCTCCACAATCTCGATTCGTTCTAGGATTGTCAGCGACATCTTACATCACCTGGAACAGAGAAAACATGCTGTAGTGCCAAATGTTCACCCTTTGTGACGCAATAGCTTATTAACCAATAGCGGTAGGTAAAAATGGACTGCAGCACTATTTTCCTGAGATTGAGCTCGAGTCAAATGATACCCCACATACCCATTCACATTTAAAAACCCAAAGTTGGATCCAAGATGGCCGCCATGGCAACCGTCTCGTGCAATATGGTCCATTACCCACCCGAACACCATATACCATGAACCGAGTGTGAATGCCAAGCCGTTCGTGTGCATAGGAGTGTTAACCGACTTATCCCTCACCCTGTATTTTAGTGTTATGAAAACACTTAAATTATCATTTAAACCGGACTTACTTTTAAAAAATCTACGTATTAGTCTATCATACGAGAAATGGATTATTGCTGGTTCCAATTTCTGACATCAAAGTCAAATCGAAGGTCTAATTTTAAAAATTTCGAACTTGCGCTTCTACTCCTCGCTAATGCTGCACTCTCCACGAATTTTTTTTCAAATATCGATTCCGTGACGGAGCTCAGGAAGTCAACACTTAGAATTACTTTACTGTTAGATTACAGCTAAGTTGATTTGATTCACTATGTCCTACGTTATCGAACGAAGTATAAACATTACATTGAAGTTCTCCAGACAGCATTATTGGCGTGGACAGCAAACTGTACAGCGAAAAAGAAAGATGGAAAACTGAAGCGTTAACTTTAAAAAGCCCGCTCCACTTAAAGTGTTCATACAGACACGGACAATGACACGGAGAATAAGTCGTATCAGTAAATGCTGAAACAAATCTTCAATTATATGCTTATCTTCACAAACGTGTCTGCTCACTAAGGATGCATTCCCAGCATGTACGTTAACATTAGCCAAGGGAGAATATATAACTCAGATGTTGAGTACAGTTTCCGAAGTTCATTTCTGTAAACTGTAAAAGGCAGTGATGCCCAGGCAATAATAGTTCGCTTAAGTTCTATTAAGTTTGAATAGGCTATTATGAATATTTTGCAAACTTGCAAACTAAAATAAAATACAACAAAAATTAAAACAAGATTATAATCGATACAAATATACGGGATGAATATGACACGTCCGACCTTCAAAAAGTATGGTGGAAGAAGCTATTTGTTTAGTTCTTCTTGGCCAACCACTAAAAGCATTTATAATCCATATGTGATTTTATTACGCTCAATTAGTACATTCAGAGTCACGAACAACGACGAACTGAACGATACGAGGATACGGTTGCAAGTAACAACTGTAGTCATAATAATATAATTCACTTAAGCAACGATGAAAATGATGGGGAAATTAGAAATGACCAAAACTGAATGGTTTACATCACTCATTTCGAAATACGCCTAGCAGATTAAACTTATAAGAAATGACAAAAATCAGTGAAATTTGCCATTGTACTAAGCATGGTTGGGGGGGGGGGAAAGCGAGCATTCCGGGTAGGGATACTTCATTTGATTCCTTTGGGGGGAAACAAAATGTAATTGAGGTGGGAAATCCCCCTCATCCCCCCGGCAATTCGCACCCTGATCATAATCATAGTCAGCCTGCATCACGCCTATAATGATGTCAAAGTAACAAGTAACAAACTGAAAATGGCGCGGAACATAAGCTTGACCTCTTACTGACTTTCTGCTGTCTAGTAAGTAAAGAATGGAAGTTTTGACTAACTAAACTATGCAAAATAGTTGTCTTCTTTTTCAAAATTTTGAATCTTCCATCCATTACGAAAAAGTCCTCTCTTATATATAAAAAAAAATCTATCAATAGTTTCATTTTATAAACATAATCCTTTGAAAAGCATCCAATCTTTTCCTTTCAATGTGCAGCCAAAGGCAGAAAGTAGAGAAAAAAATGTTTTCCTCTCGAAAAGAGACTTTAACAATGAAAGTTTCCCCTTTCGTTGGGTATCTCGCCTCCTCCACCCCCTCCCTACAAACACACACGCACACACACACACACACATGCCTGTTACTTTCATTCCGAAGTTGTTAGGGAGCCTCTGACTGTTAGTTACAAAGTCAATCCCTGTCTTTCAGAGCCAATCGATAATTTCTGCTGACCATTCGGATTTTTTCTTTATTTTTTCTCGGAGACAGCAGTCCCTGGTCTTCGGATTAAAAAAAAAAAAAAAAACTTGCATCCGTACAAGACGTCGATCGTATATATGTGTGAGTGTAAGTAGAAAAGGAAGAGAGGTCCTCTTTTCTTATTTTTGGACCACTAGAGAGGACCGACAGACGCAAACATAGAAGAATAAGGGCGGACGGATTGATTGGAAAGGAAAGGAACGGGAGATCGAGATTTTCGTTTTTCTGTCGTAACCACTAGCAAAAATCGATCACCATTCTTCCATCTTTCAAATCTTTTTCAACCAGCTTTTTTCCTCTATGCATATGTCTGTTTTCTTTCGCACCACCTGTGCTCTCCACCCCATTCTCTACCACGTTATCTCTTCAGCTCTTATAGTTAGGATTGTAATCATCCATATCAGCTCCCACAAGAATGTACAGTCATAACGAACACCACCTGTGCTTTCTACACCATTTCTACTACGTTATCTCTTCAGCTCTTATAGTTAGGATTGTAATCATACCTAACTTTATCAGCACCGGTGCTTTCCACACCATTTTCTACTACGTTATCTCTTCAGCTCTTATAGTTAGGATTGTAATCATCCATATCTTTATCAGCTCTTACAAGAATGTACAATTATAACGTCAGTAGTTAGGATTGTAATAATCTTGTCTTTATCAGTTTCTACAAGTATGTAAAATTACAGGAAACATCACCTGTGCTCTCCACAAAATTTTCTACCACGTAATTTCTTTAGTTCTTATAGTTAGGATTGTAATCATACTTGTCTTTATGAGCTCCTACAAGAATATACAATTATAAAAAAAAAAACACCACCTGTGATTTCCACACCATTCTCTATCAAGTCATATGTTTACAAGAAAGAAAATTATTATAAATGGTCTCTACATTATTCTTTATTACGTAATCATTTCCGTTCTTATATTTAAGGTTGTAATAATAACTAGCTAACACTATGGCCTATGGAACTCTTGAGATTCAATACCACGTTCACAATATCGACTTATATTCTTAGCCAACTGGATCCAGTTTCTACTTTGTATTCCTATTTCTGCGATATCCGTTTTAGTATTGTCCTCGCATCTGCGCCTATGTCTTCCTAATGGTCGTTTTCTGATTAGAATTTCAGTTAAAACTTTGAAAGTGTTCCTATTTTCTTCCATTCTGGCTACATGACTTACAAGGTCACCTGAGCCTCCTAGATTTGATTGAAGACGGAAACCTGATTGCGAAAGTAGCTGACTATTTTTTTAAAAACTGAAGTCTTGTAATTATGATAATTTAGTAAGTATGAAATAAGAATAAATAAATTTTGTGAATTCTTGCTTCATATGTATGTTTTAGGATTAACTAATTCATATCGGACTTCCGAAGAGAAACATCAAAGAAATTTAATAACCGTGTCTATAGCGACAACTCCCAGTCACGGTTCCTCTTCAGTTTTATTAGAAAGAGGAAAAGAAAGAGTGAGAAAGAAGAGAAGAAGGTAGGAGAAAGGAGGAAAAGAGGAAGAGGAAAAGGAAGAAGGAACTAGAGATAAAGGATTACCTGATAATTATGGAAATATGGTAAAGGAACTTGAATAGTTATTAAAAAGGTGATTCATACTCGAATGTTATTACTTGAAGATCGTTTCTCAAATGATCCTGCAGAGACACATGTTCCCTCATACTAGCCTGTCCTGGATCCAGGTAACTGCACAAGTAGGAGTTGCCCTAACCCGGCCCAGGTGACGAGAAGTTTTAATTTAATCGTTTGCCTGTTATTTCCAAACGTTAAGTAACCTCTATCCAGTAAATATCCATGGTAAAGATCAAACACACATTTGAATTACTCAAGAAAGAAACAAATCACAGTGATGTACTTATTTCTCACAAATAGAAGTTTTGATATTAATGAAAAGACTGTCGTCATTCAGGCTCGTCCTGTTATTTTGGCTTTCCTCCCAGAGCCGATTTAGACTACTTTAGGATTAGTTATCTTTCAGGACTTTCATCATACATTAATACATATAACATGCTATTACACACTTATTATAAACACTATCATAGTAAATCAATATTAAATCCTACCATTTACAACTAAATTTGTCATTCATTCACGTACACTCACATGCATACAGAACAGCGTATCGACACAGGTGAAAATAGTTTTAAAAGAAACCATTTAACTACAATTTGGTGAACATATATTACATCTACTGAGAAAATAAACACAGAATTTTGTGAACATGCAATAAGTAGGCCTATAGTTGTAAATGTATCAATCCACATATGAAATTGAACATCAGCAATGTAATAGTACATATTAACAGACAGGTGAAAGAAAAGAATATATATATAAATATATAATTAACTGCTAGTAAAATATGATATAAGTCCGTAAATATCGTTATATTCTACAATTTTCTGAGTAAAGAAAAAAATTTTGAAATGAGGGTTATAATTAGTCTTTATCTCATATATAAAGAATTTTAATCAATTCTGCGAGTTCTCTCTCGTACCTTTAAACGAGCTAACAAAATGTTATAATATCACACATACTCTTAAAACACCCTTTCTGGTGTTCATGCATTTAACTCCATTTCATTTTAAGATTCGCACATGAGGTTATATTTATTAATCGTAACCGACACATATTCGGTTCGTAGCAGTATTTATCGACACATTTCTTCCATATCTGGGATTAAGAGAGCAAAGTTTTGTCACTAATATCACGGTGACTATGTTACTTATTCGGTCATTCCACTTACTATCCCATTCACTCACTATCTTTCAGTGAATATCACCTTGTATTACCAGGTGTACACATTTATCATTCGATTCACACAATGTATGAAGAAACGAGAATTTTCCAAGTCCAGAAAGATTTTCGTTTGTATTGAAAACACGACTACTAAGGTGGAAAACACTGATCAAGTTTGAGGATTCGTATGGAAGGGAAGGAATCAAAATGTAATTCTACAGGAGGATTTCAGTTTACTAACTTGAAGGTAGATTTAACAATGCATTCGGTGTACGATGACCTGCCTTAATCCAACGATGTTAGCTGTTTCATATGCTACTTAATAATATTACAAAGATTAGACAGAATATCTAACATGCGGTGATATTTCTAACATTCACATTTTATATTTATCGGATATTTCGGAACTATGGCAACCAAGAACTGTTCGGGGTGGGTACCAAGACACTTTACACATATTTATTTATTTAATTCACCATTATACATTTTACTTCAGGAATATATAGGAATGTATGTACCAAGTTTTCGTTTGCTAGACATAACAGGAGTGAGAGGAAAGCGTGTATTGGTATACAAGATTTTCCCTCGTGTGTCAATACAACTCGGTGTGCATACATTTCTTATCTTCTATAGTATTTTTTGAGATACATTTGGATTATACAATTTTAAACGAGGTCTCTTCAGAGGGGTCCACAGTTGATGGGAGGGATTTTTGGAGGAAATTTTCCCGACATTCTTCCAATTTTCCCTGTTCAAGTACGTTATGGGAACCAATACATAGCACCTCTGGAAAGCTTGTTTCATGCTGAAGAGAATGAACTATAAACCATGAGTTTCCAATGAACAGTGTTGAAGCAAAAGCTATTTCATTGTGACCAGGGTAAATGGGCCCCTGGGACTTACTCCGTTGTCCATGGCATCTAGCTTTTTGTGCATGAACATTGTTATGTTTATCGAATGTAGTAGGTTTGATTCGGATGTCCGGATGATACGTTTCATCTCCGTTCCTTCTAAATAAACCAATGGCTTCTCTTATTATCTTACCGTTTCACACGCGAAGTTTTATTTTTTATTATTATTATTATTGATTTATTCTAGTGTATAATAATAATATTCTGTTCAACATTCATAGTACAATTATCCCCGCTTGAAATATTAAATTAATGTCCTTGCATGTAGAGATTGATTATAATTAAAGTCTCACTTTCAAAATGGTGAAAAAAAATGGTCAGAATGACTTCAAATTTGAACTAAAATACTTGAAAAAAGGGAAAATGCATGGCATAAGAAAAAGTTCCGAAGTTTATCAATAGATGGCGTTGTAAACGACATAACGAAACTGGATTCGGCTACAAGTGACATTTTGAATCAAAATACGACGGTTTTGGCATGAGTTGCACATTAAACCAACTGTACTGTTTAATGTAAATGATTGTTTCGGTTTTGTGACGGAAAAGAATGACTTTCAAGTTATTCAACAGTTTGTGGATGAGCTTTCCATTTCAGTGCCACAACTGTTGAATAAATTGAAAGTCATTCTTTTTCGTCACAAAACCGAAACAATCATTTACATTAAACAGTACAGTTGGTTTAATGTGCAACTCATGCCAAAACCATCGTATTTCGATTCCAAGTGTCATTTGTAGCCGAATCCATTTTCGTTATGTCGCTCACAACGCCATCTATTGATACACTTCGGAACTTTTTCTTATGACAAACCATTTTCTCTTTCTTCAAGTATATTCAGTTCAAATTTGAAGTCATTGTGATCAGTGGTTGTTTTTTCTTTCTTTTTTTTTTTTTACAGCATTTTGAAACTGGAACATTAATTATAATCACCCTGTAGATAGAAAGTGCACAGTCACATTTAGTGGCTGAAAAGAAAACGAAATTTGAATTGTTTATTAAGATTGTAATTTGAGTGCGAATTTATGAATCCAATAAATGATTATTTATTTACCCAGAATGCGATTCATATCTATATATAATTTCCAGTCTTGTCTTTACTTGAGTAAATACCAAATTTATTACATTCGCGGAGTAGAAACAATGTTGTGGCTTTCTTTGTTAATTTATTGCTGTCCAATGGATAAGCATATCCAAGGTTTAGGATGTTTTATCCGAAGCATGTATGTATTCTATTGTAACACACGTTGTGTGTACATCATTCCAAAGTACATAATTCACAATGTACTTCTAATATATTTTCGGGTTAAGTTCCAAAGTTGGTCGTCCGTTTCTAGCAAAATTCTGAAATGTTACCGGGAAAAATGGACAATTTCTCCAAGGGCGCCGATTTCTCTGTAACTTTGGGGGGCCCATTCATAAAAAATACATATAACAAGAGAAAATACATATAAAAATACATATACATAAAAATACAGGAGGCCCACATAGGCTTTGGTGGGGCTTACCTCCTCAGAATCGCCGCCCTTTAATTTCTCGTTTGTGTGCTCGGTAATATGTAAGGAGTGCGGAAGTTGTGTTTATTTTTATTATAAGCGGTTATAAACATAGAATGGTTTGGCAAGCGGACTGAACTACTTCGTGCAAGGTTACCGCATGGCTGGACTGTGTGAAAATAACGAGCATTAACATTTTTTATGCATGGCTGCAGCTGTACAGAGACGCTTCAGTTAGTATTCTTATACAAAGACTAGAAATTACACTATTAATTTTAACCACTTGAGTTCAAACTTTCTTAACCCTAAGCTAACCTGACCCTACCCTTCTCTACTCTGTTATATTCTTTTAAATCGATCCTAAACTAATAATGATTTTTAATTTTTTTTTAAAATGTTGTTACGCTTTTTGTCGAAATCCACGCAGAGGACTAACTTCGGAATAAATAACAAATGTTCGCATTTGTTTCTTTTTCCAACAAAACCATTCAAGTCTTTATACATGGGGGCGGCGATGCTCATGAACTATACCGACAAATTGTGAGAGGTAATTCCTCACATCAAAATAAGGAAAAAGTTCATATGGACCTATGGCGTAAAGTGCACATAGTTTCAGAGCTAGGGCTGTCCAAAATCGCGAAAAAGCTAAATTTCAACAGGCCCATTTCGAGTTCCAGAAACTATGGGTGATGGTCTTTATCAGCGTAAAGGAAGTCAGGCATTCAGAATCCAAAAATATCATATTACATCAATTTTCAATGGGTGTGTATGGGATTCTGTACAGGGTATAATTCTCCAATACCCTGTCAATAGAATTTTCAGGTGTATCTTGATTTCAAGGAGAGTCCAAAGTAGGCAGGAGGTAAGCCTTGACAACAATCGACATCCAGTGCTTTGGAGGATAGTAGGAAGTGTTAGGAACCGGCAGCTCCATCTTTTTTTTCTTTGTGTGTGTGTGTTTGTGTGTGTGTTCGGAATAACGTGTGATGCGATGCATTTCGTCACAGTATTTCACGTTTTTTCACTTATAAGCATGAAAGAAAACATCGCACCATTCGTTTTCCCGAGTACGAGAGACCGTGCTTTTGACGATTTTTAACACTTCCGATATCGTGCCAAAGGATTCCGTGTTCACGGCTCCCAAGGCTTATCGTTTCCCTACTTTGGACCAATCATAAAGTCTGAGTATATCTCAAAATTCGGTTGATGGCATGTCTGGGAATTTTACCTTGCAGAGAATACCCTTCACACCCATTGAACATTAATGAAATAAGCATTTTTGGATTGTGTATGCGTGACTTCCTTTACACTGATAAGGACCGCCACTCCACGATTTCTCGAATTCGATATTCGGCCGCCCAAGGCTTATCGTTTGCATCTTGACTTTGGAGAGCCCTAGCTCTGAAACTATGCGCTTTTCCCCACATGTCCATAGGAACTTTTTGACTTATTTTGATGTGAGGAATCACCTCTTACAGTTTGTCGGTATAGTTCATTAACACCCTGTATATAGGGCCGGATCCAGAGTTGTCTGAGGGGGTGCACCAATAACTACCAAAATAACCAATCATACTGAAACTCTTCAAAGTGACATGTGACAATATTCTTTATCTCTGACAACGCTGATGGATAGAACGGAGGAAAGTATTTTAAAGAGGGTCGGAAATGTTATGCAGGAAAAAATGATCTTCTCTCCTCCTGGCTTCTGTTTTCTTCCCTAATACTTGACAAATGCTATATTGTTTTGCTTGGTGAATGTTTTTCCTTCAACAGTCTGAAAATGATCTTCTCTCCTCCTGGCTTCTGTTTTCTTCCCTAATACTTGACAAATGCTATATTGTTTTGCTTGGTGAATGTTTTTCCTTCAACAGTCTGAAAATGATCTTCTCTCCTCCTGGCTTCTGTTTTCTTCCCTAATACTTGACAAATGCTATATTGTTTTGCTTGGTGAATCCTTTTCCTTCAACAGTCTGAAAATGATCTTCTCTCCTCCTGGCTTCTGTTTTCTTCCCTAATACTTGACAAATGCTATATTGTTTTGCTTGGTGAATCCTTTTCCTTCAACAGTCTGAAAATGATCTTCTCTCCTCCTGGCTTCTGTTTTCTTCCCTAATACTTGACAAATGCTATATTGTTTTGCTTGGTGAATCCTTTTCCTTCAACAGTCTGAAAATGATCTTCTCTCCTCCTGGCTTCTGTTTTCTTCCCTAATACTTGACAAATGCTATATTGTTTTGCTTGGTGAATGTTTTTCCTTCAACAGTCTGAAAATTGACTTAAACTATTGTTTTTGCAAAGCTCTGTTTTGTTTTAAGCACCAAACAGAAACATGATGGCAGAAGGTTTCGGAAAGTGTTGCTATTTTCACTGCTAGTTTCTCATTTTAGATAGTGTATATTTACGTGCACCTTTGCACCTCCTAAATCCGGCTATATATATATATATATTAGGTCTGTAATTTAAGAGAAGAAGACAACCGAATTCAACAAGAATTTATGGGGGACATTAAATCATAAACAAATACACAACATGGATTTGAGACAATAAAGGTTTCTTCCTGTAGAAGTTAAACTTGGAACTTCACGTGCGTTTCTCTCACTGGAATACGACTCACTATCATTCTGTGCTTACACACATACTCAGAAAACAGTAGACACAAATTACTTGTCTAATTCACAACATCCACTCAAGGCATTTTCAACTTGCAATTAGTTCCTGTAACATGAATGAGAGATTTTCCTGTTTGAGTTTGACATTTTCGTTCCCATCCTCGTTTTCTTCTACAGCTTCCTTTTTTTCTACTTAATGTTTTTTTTTAAGCTACCATTCTGTTTCCGCTGGCGTCATGACAGGCTTCGGAGTTGGATGGACCCATCACTTCTCTAGCTCCATTCACTTCGACCTGTTCTATTCGTCTCCCTCTTTTTCTCTCTCCCTGTTGTATCTTCAAAAAGAGAGAGAGAGAGAGAGAGTGAGCTTCTCCGATGAAACCTCGTCAAACCGTTCTCCTTTTGCTTCCCTTCCCTTCAAACCTTGCCGCTCCTCTCCGTCGGTGCATCTAAAAAAAAATAAGAAAAAAACTTCACCAAACTCTCTCCCAAAAGGTAGGAAAGCTCCAACCAGGCATAAAATTGCTCTTCCCTCTTGATCCGTCGGCGAAGAAAAGAGCCTAGTTTTCCCCGCAGGCATGCTAAATCCCTCAGATTGTCATTAACAGCAGCTGGAGGTCGAAACCGGGCCAACAGCCAAACACAGAAGCACTTCCCCGGGTAAGTCGGCTTTACAGGATAGTGCTCAACAGCCAAACTTAATCGAAACGCTGCTGCTTAGACGTCGTCGTTTTCTTTTTATTCTTTTTTTGGTTTTGCTTCTTCTTTTTTTACCCCCTCTTTTCTTTAAATTTCTTTTCTTCCAGCTTCAAAGGAGAGGAGATCAAATTTTGGAAACAGAGGAGCGAGTATTGTCATCTGGTGTATTGCAACTGCAATGCTTGATCTGACAGAAGTGAAACTTAAGAGCAATATTCCACATCTGCTTGTCATTCTCAGGTTCGTATTGGAATTTATTCCGGTTACGCAATTAGGATTTTTAGTAATTCTTTATGAAGTTAGTATGTACGCAAGATAGAAACCATAGTGAAGCATTTCGTGTAATTGATCCACAATCTACATATTTATATTTGATTGTGTGCTTTTTCGTGACAACCACGGCGAGACTCTTATTATTATTATTATTATTATTATTATTATTATTATTATTATTATTATTATTATTATTATTATTATTATTATTATTATTATTGTCTGAGCAAAGCCAACTTGTAATAACAACAAAGTCAAGTTGTTACATTTAAGCCTTCCCGTGACCAGGGGGTGAAATAGAATTTATGGTTTTTCGCTCAAACGTTATCGGATCAAGGTTTAACAAATACTGTAACGCTATTGGTCACTGATTGATAGCTACGCCAATCAGAGACAGTCATTTGTTTTTTTTCCTGCGTCCATTCGACACAATCCTGTCCTTCCTCATTCTTTAAGTCTGTGTAAATAACATAATGTCCGTGAGGTTTTCTTGTTTTTTCCATTCTCACTTCACCAATATTTGTCTAAAGGACATAATCGTAGGGCGGTACACTAAAAATTTCACTCATGACCTGTGAAGAAGGAGACGGAGATGAAAAATAGTGATTAACAGAAGCCTATAAATAACTGTCCTTAATTGAATTAGCCTATTCTCTTTAAAAATAAAATAAAATATACACTATATGCTTTTGGTATACTCAAGAAGTTATCATTAATACTCAAAATAACAAACGATTAACTAGGAAGGGTTCCTCTTGTCTCTCCCCCCCTGTTAACCAAAGTTCTCTCTGCGCAGTAGTGCCCACATATTCACTAACTAATACTAATTAAGATACAATGTTCAATTCCATATGCGCAATTTAAAACATGTGCATATTTATAAACATGTTTATCCCATGTCGCAGCAAAAGTAAGAAAAGAAATTTATCTATGAAGCTGAGATGCATATACTATGAAGTGTCTGAAATATAAAAGGAACGAAATGTTCATAGCAAAAATATCAAAACACGTTGACTTTACTCATAATACATTGTTCTATTCAGTAGCGGACCTAGAAGGTAACATTTAGGGCAACCCAAACTACGATAGGTACATCATAAGTTTACTATAAACTTTCAAAAATATATTAATAATGCCGTAAATTATTTTTGTCACTCAAAATCCTAACGGGTCTAGGCCCCCCACTCTCGGGTCAGATACGCCATTGGTTCCATTTCAGGCATAATATTCCATGATTCTTGTTATTCTCTTTATTAACATATACATTTGACAGCACCGTAAAGTAGATTTTTTTTTTTTTTTTTTTTTAGAAATAAGAATTACATTATTGATGCATGGAAACGATCGAGCAAGGGAAATTGCAGTTTTCTTAAGATGTCATACACTAAGCCTTAAGACGTTAATCAAAATTTTTAGTTTGACCATTGATATAAGCAGTGGCGGCAAAACTGGCATCGGGACCTCAGCAGCCAAATATTCGTTAATGAGCACAGTACTAAAGGAGTTGCTTAAGAGGTGACTAAAAGTTCAAGAGCTTTCTCATTACGGCATGCATTTTCGCGGATCCCAAGAGCTTCAGATATCCTCTGATCTGATTGGCCGATACAGATACGACATCACGAGTCATGATATACATATAACACAAAGTAATCGCCTCCTACCGTCGCCCTCGTAGTCGAGAGAGCTAGCGGAACATGCTAATAAAAACAATCTTTTTTGGCGTGGGTTCAAACCCTGTCTCCTGCCTAAGGATTTTTTTTATTATTTTTAAAATTTTTTATAACACTTCTTTTGTTAAAATAAATTCAGAAAATGATTTAACGATTATTTTTTTTTAAATTTTCATTAAACTTCTTTCATTAAAATCTGTTTGGCCTTGTACTACACAGATCCAAAGTGATTTAACGATTACTTTTTAAAATTTCCACTAAACTTCTTTCATTAAAATAAGTTTGCCCTTGTACTATACAGATCTATAGCAAAAGTAATAGTAGTATTAGTTGTTGTAATAGTAAGTGACGTCATCGGTACGTGGCTCATAAGAATGCTACTTTAGCCATGTTTTGGATGAACCTCTTGGGATCGGCGAAAATGCTTACGGCATTTACGAGGCCGTTATTGCCACCACTAGGTATAAGCAACAAATTACAAGTTTAATACCAACGCATATTAATTATATTTTACGTTGTAACATTTATTCCAACTTCAACTATTTTTGGTCAGTTAGTTACATATTGCCCTAAATTTGTCAGAACTTGATTATTAAACTACTTAAGATGTAATTCAGTCAATGAGTGTTCAATGACAACACACAAAATAAAATAAATTTAAACTTATGTATATTAAGAAGACATTTACACATTTATCTTATATTTTTACAATATTTCTTCCTTTTAAATTGAACATACATGCATTGACAATGAACTCCTCACGTATTATATCTTAAGTGTCTAGAAATCTGTCTGGCCGAAGGATGGAGGCATAGAGGATCTGCCCATATGTATCGTCATCCTATTAAATCGATGAAGCCAAAACACAACCGAGCATCGGTACGTCTGATTGGCTACTCTCGTTTCCGCCATCGTCTGATTGGCTACTTTCGTTTCCGCCATGATTGTTGGCTCAAAACATTGCGATCCTATTGGGCGGAGTGGGCAGAGTACGGGTGGCGAACCTGTGACGTATGGCTTCAAGATTTTGTTGTAAGGGCAGATCCTCTATTTTATAAGATCCTTGGTCTGGCCACAAAACCTAACAACGTAAATGTACAGGTTTGGCCATAAAAGAAAACACTATCTTCCGTGTCAGACTATTGTCCATAACAACATTTACATATCTATACAGATTATCGTTATTGTTACAACGTTTGATATTAATTGAAAATTATTAGAACTACATGGTATTTCACCATTGCGTATGCACAACTTGCCCTCAATTTAAACATGTATATTTCATGAATCTCTAAGATCTATACAGAAATAAAATGTTTTGGGTTTTACGTCTTAGGTTCTAGCTTCGATATCAAATATGGATCCTAAATTTGATACAAGCTTTACACATTTTAGAAATAAATTTCAAGTTAATGTTTAATCTTTAAGTTAATTTCAAGTTAATCAGCTTAAAGATGATTTACAACCTGGTCACAATTGTCACATCACACGTTTTTGAAATTGTCACACAATAGAAAGTGATCGCAAAATTTAAAAAAAAAATCCATCATATCCTACAAGTTATACATTCAAACAAGACATAATTGTATACGGGGTTAGTATATCTCTACCGGTGTTTCTTCCATGGCCAAATGATAATGAAAAACGAAGGATAACCATTTCTCCAGTCTAAGATGAATCTTTATTATTTGGAGTGTTTTGCCCAATGAACACCATATATCACTGGCATTATACTTAATTGTGTGTGTAATGTATGTGCTTATTATATACTGCATGCAAGAAGAAAGAAAACACTGATCATACATGAATTAGAAACTCCAACTGGAAGTAGGATCAAACCCTGGAAACGGTGCGAGATACTAAAAAAAACAACCGAAGAAAATCTTCCTTTTCTGGTACCCCTTGCAGATTTTTATCAAGATGTCTTTTACTTGTGTATGTAAAGGGACATATACAGATGTAGTGAGGAATGACAAGAAGATTCATGCTCATATGCGAATGATGAGCTGTGTAGAGAGCGCAGGCTCAGCAAGTAATACATTTAAAAAAATGTAATAATAAGTCAATAGCACCCAATTATCTAAGAATTCTGCACCGGAATGCAGCACGTAAGGCAGATGGTTTCTTCTTCTGGGTTTCAATACCGAATATCAAGCCCATGAATCCAAATCAAACACAAACTCAAACCGTGAAGATGCTCATTCAATAAAGGTAACCAAGAAAGTTATGTCGCTTTCTGTGGAGGTTTGTGTTCGATTGCCGTCACACCGTGAGTTGAATGCAAATGGAGATAAGGCGAAGGTCAGGAGTGGCCGCAACATACTACCTGGTTGTGGCAGTTCAGTTACACCGTGAACTTACGTAAAAACAGAGTGAACATGGAATCTCTATAGAGCGTCATAAGGGCGTGTATGCTGTACGAGTTCAAACTGGGGTCAAACGCCGCTGTAGAGGTAGGGGGAAGATATGCCAGGCCTTGGTGAGGGTGTTGTGACTACGCGGACAGTGCGGTGTTGGTTTAACAAGTTTAAGGACGGTGACGAAACACTTGAAGACGCACCACGTGCCGAAAGACCAACACATGTACAAAATGAAGATCTTCAGGCATCAATTGAAGCGAACAGTAGCCAAACATGTGAGGAACTGAGACTATAATTCAGTGTGAGTAGAGAAACCACTCGGTAGCAATTCCATCAACTTGGGAAGCACTACAAGTTGGATCAATTGGTCCCACATGATTTGACTCCGGGCCAGAAGGCAACTCGAGTAGACACCTGTGTTTCTTTGCTGTCTTGTCTGAGGAAGGAGCTATTTCTGGACAGGGTGTTGGCATGTGATGAGAAGTGGGTCCTGTACGAAGCTCCACGGCGCCGTCATCATTGGTTAGCATCCCATGAACCGGTTCCAAACCAGCCGACAACAGCACTGCACCAGAAGAAGATCCTCCTGTGTGTTTGATGGACTGCTCGCGACATGGTGCATCGTGCATCAGGAACTGCTGCCAGCTGGTCAGAGCATCAATACAACTGTGTACTGTCAGCAGTTGAGAAAAACTCAAAACTCTGGAGCCAACACTTGTGAATCGCAAAGTGATCCTCCTGTTACAGGGCAACGCTAAACCCCACGTGACTAGGATGACCCGGGACACCGTTCTACGCCTTGGATAGGAAACACTATTGAATTCGCCACACTCCTCGGACATTACACCGTTCAATTATTACCTGTTCCATTCTTTGGCCAATAACCTTGGAAAACGACAGTTCAAATCCCTAGTATAGGTACAGATCACAGCAAAAAACCTGCAGCATGAGCATGTAAGTTTATTGTGCAGCGACGAAGTCTTTTGCTCCAAAATAAGTGTGCAGGGGAGGACGTGCGTGATTCGTGCCACTTAGACGTTATGTTGATTCCCTGCTGTTATTTGTAGTTTCACAATAAACTTACATGCTCATGTTGCAGGTTTTTTTCTGCGGACTGTAAAAAATGCACTTTATACCTTCTTCACTCCACGGCCCACCAATTTCTACCGCGACCGAACATATCGATGTTTGAAAATGTGGGTGAAAAAGAGACAGAACGTTTTTGGTTACCTTATAGCTGAGAACTGATAATTTATTATTGTATGCACTTTCCACTGATCAGTGTCGTGGATTTGTTTCTTCTGACATTTTACCGCTGTTCGACCAACAAAAATGATCGAACTGTTTATTTTAGCTTGAGCGTGAATCATTACACATTCGAAGGGAACAGCAAGTTTATCAAACATTTTTAAAAAAATAAGAAAGGGGACAGAATAATTTAACTTAAAACTAGCCAAAAAGAAGTATGAATTAAATAAAAAATGTTGTTTAGGTCTGGGCAATTTTCGTCCCTGTTTAAAGATTTGCAAGATTATTGCTACTAATTATGCATTCTGTTAATAGTGTAGCCAGGATTATGCGGTACATACTTCAACACAGCAATTTCTCTATTAAATCAATAGAGTTCAAGTTGAAGCTGTTATGTAACTAACTAATTTACTAATTGATCATAAATCTTGAAAAAAAAAGAATGGTCCATACCCTCGCTTATCTTTCTTTTTCTCTATGTGCTCATTTTCTGTGTACTTATGCTTAAGCTCGTTTCAAGGACAAAATATTTGAAAATTTTAAAAGTAAACAGTAATATGGTCAATTGAAAAATTAAATTCATTGCCATCTCGACCATTCTCACTTCGTCTTCCACCATTTTTTTGAGAGCCAATCGTGATGTTTAGGTTCTTAACATTGATGTATCATTTCGCAGCCTCCATTGATAACTTGATGATTAATTAGCAACTAATGGTCATACTTACTGTACATTATTCTGTTAACTAAACATTTATTTAAATCAAACCATCAAAGGATTTCTTTTAAGTTTTGGAGCACTATATGAGTTCGTGATAGGATATTAATTGTAAAAGTCACAAGACATATTCGATATATTATTACATCATACATTATATTATAAACATGTCAAGGCCGTTTGGAAGTATATTATTACTAACTTAAATTACTTTAATTATGTATAACTGCTTTATACTCTTTTTCCTGTGTATTTCCCCTCATTTTTAAAGTTTTCGGTGTCCTGATGAGAAAGATGATCTGGACCTAATAATCACCTCTGAACTATATAAATCGAAAGTCTCTAATGGATTGGTAAGAAAAAAATAAAATGAAATGAAATCTTTAAAATGAAATGAAATGAAATTTTTGAGTTTTACGTCCCACGGTTATGCCGGTTAGGCTAAAGGAGACGGTGATGAAGAGAGATGAATGAAATGGTGGAATGAAGAAAGTGGGAGGAAACGGGAGAACCCCGAGAAAACCCACGCACACGGTTTTTGTCCACCACAAAGTTCACTTGGCGGGAGCAGGGTTTGAACCCGGAACTCCAAACACCAGAGGTGAACGCTCTACCACTGAGCTACCGTGGGAAAGTTTGATTGAGAGCGGTCTGGTGGTTGAAGAGTTATTAAGTTTTATTCATTTTCATATATGTCCCCTCCTCCCCTCCACCACCCCTAAGGTCTATTGTGAAAATGAAATGATAAGAAGCTTCCCAGGTTTAAACTTCATATATGTTGAAAATTTGATTGAGATCGGTTGGGCGGTTTAGGAGATTAAGAGTCACAAACATAGTCACTTTTAATTTTATTATAGATTTTGGAAATATATTTGCGGATCATTTTTGGATCAAAAGATCCAATATATTTCAGGCAAAAATTTTCTTCTAGGCCTTATATCTCGAGAACTACATGCAGTGTACCCAAACCAAAACTAGCAATTTGCTCAGTATGATGTGCTTATTCCGTATAAAATACGAAAATTCGATTTAGAGGCCGTTCAAAAATTTTATAGCCGCTGAATCAAAAATGCAATATATTTCATTCAATCAAACATTTTCTTGTACGCCCCATATTTTGAGAACTATACCCCCCGGTATATACTGTAGTCAAGCCAAAACTAGCATTTTTTTACTCAGTATGATGTGCTTATTCCGCAAAAAATATGAAAACTCGATTTAAGGGCCTTTCAAAAATGTTCTTGACCCTGATCCAAAAAATTCAATATATTTAATTCAATCAAACATTTTCTTGTACGCCCCATATTTTGAGAACTACATAAGGTGTATCTAAACCAAAACTAACAATTTACTCAATATGATGTGCTTATTCCGTAAAAATATGAAAACTTGATTTAGGAGCCGTTAAAAAATTTTGTTGCCCCTGATCCAAAAAATCCAATATATTTCACTTAATCAAAATTTTTCTTGTACGCCTCATATCTCGAGAACTACAGTTATAGTGTAGTCAAACCCAAACTATCGCTTAACTCAGTATGATGTACTTATTCCGTAAAAGAGTGTGAAAACTCGATTTAGGGGCCATTCAAAATTTTTGTGGTCCCTGATCCAGAAACTAATTATTGGCCAAGTCAACAATCTTTTGATGCATTTTTTTGATCATTCCGAAAATTCTTGTATGTTAACATTTTAAAAATATTTTTGCAGCCAAACTTAAAAATCAATATTTCTGTAGAAATCCTTGACTTATATGACTACGTGTATTTTTCTCCATTTTTCGGCTATCCATTTTCGAATTTTCGACAATTTAAAACCTCTCTTTCTTTTCTATTTTTGACATATTGGCGGCGTTTAAGATTGCTGAATGAAAGCAAAAACAAAATAAAAGAAACTCTCTGTGGAATATGGTAATACAGTTAAAACTCGATAACTCAAATTTCTTGATAACTCAAACTTTTTCACATTCTTTTGAATTCTCCATAACACTAAATGTTAAAATAACTTCTGTAAATCGAATGTTTGAAAGTTACAACCTTGATAAGTCGGATTTTAAAGGTTTCATAATCATATTTAAAATCTTCGTTAACTCTAACTTTCGTATCTGGAAACTTCTAAGAGTCGAAGTTTACTTCTAAAATTCGAATTTCTTTTGATGACCTCGATAACTCAAAGTTATAGATTTATGCTTTTACGTAATTGTCATTATTGATACTGTGTATTGTAATTGTTTTTTTACTCATGTCTAGACATGAAAGTTCCCATTCATCTGTCTTTAGGTCAATAGTTCATCTTCTTTCTTGGAACTTTCACAACTTCGAATTATAGAAGATGAACTTCGAGTTATATATATTATATGTGTATAGCCAATTTAATGAGAAACGCGGAACCTCTGTATATCTCGACTTTTCTTTTTTCTTTTGGCCCCCTAGATAACTCGAATCTTGATTACTTGCAAAACTGGATAAGTCGAATTTTTATGTATTCTCTTCAGCTTGTTTTGGGCCCCACTGTGTTTGTTTTCAAGACATTGACAGGCTTTTGGAACGACATGCCTTAAACATTAATCTCTAACATTGTACCGATTTTTGACTTATTTGTCTCTCGTCCCGACCGGACACTTGTCGGGAAGCATATTGTCTCGATTTATCGATTTTCAAAGTTAATTAGTATTTTACTGGGCCAAAGACTTTGTGATGATAGCCACAGAATAAAACTTGATTTTAGTAATACTTTTTGTCAGCAATTCCTTAACAATGTTATACACTCATTTATGGTAAAAATCTACATAGTTTTCTCTCTAAACTTTGTATATATTAAATAAATTGCAGTTGTTTTGGTTTGAATTTCTTACGTATATTTCTTATACCTAGTGATGAGCAATGGATGGGAAAATAATAATAATAATAATAATAATAATAAAACAAGGTGCCTCATTCATTCAGGTTCGTCTTATTCAGCTGATTATTTACATTGTTTTCAATCACTCTCCATACGTGTAGTTGTCTCCGGGGCGGAAAGGGGGCTCCAACACTAATTGTCTCGTCCCGATTTTTTCTTAAGGGAAGTTGGCAACCCTGGTCCCAATGCACTGATTACTTGTAGGTAGGTGATAGATGAAGGATGAAGCCAGGTGATAAGATTCATTATTACAAACCGAGCCGTTGGTTAATGTGAAAAACAAACCAGGCACGTATCACTCACCTACAGTCGACGCATTGATTGAGAAAGGTTTTGTTCGTATACATGAGAAAAAGCAACGCAAGAAGAACAAAAAAGGTGGGTGCAACAATGTACTAAATGAGAAAAAAAGTATATCCGAAGAAAAATCGTATATAAGATGGAAAATAGTATGAAATTGGTGATGCTACAAACTTCGAAGATTAAAAGAAATCTTTAATTTTAATCGCTATAACCACGGCATCGTTACAAGGGGGTACTATAGGGACATGTCCCGCCCACTATTTATGAGTGGCAAGTCTAAGGATGCTAGCTAGCCAATATTTTAATGACAGACCAAGAGATATTGCCATTAGTTTGATTAAAGCAGGTCTATATTATAGACAATTTGTGAAGGAATTCCAGCAATTTTATTTTCCAGAGTTAGCAACTCTAGTCGCGTGTTATATCAACATATAATTTCTTATTCGATGTAAAATGTTATTTGGGTAAATTACAGTATTAAAACTTGAATCAGACCTATCAGAACCTCACTATAAAAATTGTCTTTGAGCATACATATCATTATTTGTATTCTTTGATATACTAGATCATTTATTACATTCTTGTTAGGTTACCTCGTTATAACACTTGACTATTAATTAGACGGCAATATTGTGTGGCAAGCTGTAATAATTTTAAATATTTTATTTCTGGGGAGTGAAATATTCTTCCAGAACATATCATTTTCCGAAAGAATCATTTTTCCCATATTAAAATAAAATATTTTGAATATACGGTGTATTTCTCATATTTCGGAGGATGGAGGATCTCCAAACACCCATGGATACACCTCTGCATATTTGTATGTTTATGAATGATTTTTCTTTTTTCTTTTCTTTTTTTCTTTTCTTTTTTCTTTTCTTTTTTTGCAGTACATGAGTTACGAGAAATCAGTAAATTTCTTGTCAAATTCAATCAAAACAAATCATAATTTTCATGTAAAAAAAATGCACATGCGAAATGTGGGTTGTTTTACCTAATATTTAAGAGCTAACCACGCCAGCTAATGTTTAGTTTTTGTACATATTGAAACTCTAGTTCTAGGTAGAAGATTTAATTACTTAAAAACTTACTTTTTTAATTTTTAGAAGTACTGATAGGAGCACATATTTACTGTATCACATCCATAGGCTGTCCATAACGAACTTTCATTAGAAACATGTTTAGCAACTTTTGGCAGTAATTTCCATTTCTTTTTGAGTTTATACTCCAGGTAATATTGTCTTTATAGGAACAAACATATTTTGTTCGGAAACAGATTATCAAATACAATAAAATCATCTAAATTTAGTTAACGTGTAAATCTGATAAACACGTTTTAACGCCCCGTTAAAAAAATGTCTCCAGACGACAGGGGCGAACTCAGGACGGACTTTTGGGCGCGGTGGGTTGTAATACTGCTACCTAGAGCTATTTTAAGAGCTCCAAACTCTGGTATGGGTTTTATTTATATATAAAGTAAAAAAGTTTCCTCTTCTGGGGAGTGGCATCGCCCCGATCGCCCCCCCCCCTGGATTCGCCCTTGCCAGACGAATTTCTTTCTTAATGGAAAGAGTATATTACTTTACAGCAGTAATGGTTTGAAGAAGACTCCCTTTACGTAAGGCTAAAGAAGCGGATAAACTGAAAACCAAAAGTAACTAATCACTCGAAGATGTAAGGTTGGGTTGCCTACGCACCAGCAAAGCGTCGTGTTGTAGCAATTTCGCAAAGTCTTGTATCACTTTCTATGGCGCGATCTGTACAATACTTGGAGAATGTGTTTTATTTATTGCGTCGTATTTATCAATACATTGTGCCGAAAGTGTACAATTATTTTGTTTGGAGAATGTTTTCTGTATCTTATCAGTATGGAGAATGTATTTTGTATACGCTCTGTTTCTAGAATATTTTTATATGTAAACTTTCGGAAGATCCTTGTAAAGATGCATTCTAGTGTAGCACAATAAATACGGCACACAATGATATAATAATGATTGGCCATTATTTTAGCATAATTTTTATTAATTTATTATCAACTATGCTCTACATGAGCGTTGCCGTGGGTTTAAGAACAATCAGCAACGTATTTTCATTCTCTTCTGCAAAATTTATTTGCCTATAACTTTGGAATTTATGGACTGATTTGAGAGGTTTTCTGTAATTTATGGAAAACTTCTATCTTCTTTGAGTTGCTGAAGACTATGTTCACTGCACTGGGTTTCTATTTTACTTGTAAGTGCAAACAGTAACAGCTGATTCAAACCATGGAAATTGAAAAAAAAAAAGAAAAAAAGAAAAGAAAATAAAAAACGAAATGAAATCTTTGAGTTTTACGTCCCACGTTATGCTGGTTAGGCTAAAGGAGAGGGTGATGATGAGAGATGTATGAAATGATGGAATGAAGAAAGTGGGAGGAAACAGGCGAACCCCGAGAACACCCAGGTGTTTGTCCACCACAAAGTCCACACGGCGGGAGCAGGGTTTGAACCACCATGGAAATTGAAGTACAGAGAAAAAAAATAGAAAATACTCTGGATATAATAGATATTTACGTTCACATGTTAATGACTAGAACTGTATCAGCACGAATAATGAAACCAGCGACGAATGCACAAACACCAGTAAAAGGTAATATTGGTAGCCTCATTAGGTATTCAAAGCAAGTCAAAATGGACACACTTACGCAAGAAAAATTAACAAATCAATAAATGAATTTCAATAACACATGATTTGCAATAATATATGGTTCCCAATAATCCCAATTGTAAAACATTGCACCTTTTCTTTACATCTTTAACTTTTGTTGTGCACAACATTAAATGAAACAGCATGCAAAAATTCTTGACGTGTGACAAGCCAATCACGTTCAGGGATTTGTTTCAATTTCAATCTTAAACTTTTAATGAGGCTTTGGGATATGCGTGAGAGGGGAGCCGGAAGTTTCGATTGAAAGAATCTCGGTGTAATCTCCTCTGCAAAATAAATTGATACATTAACATATATTATAAGCCTCGCTGCTGAAAGGTACATTAAACTCAAAATCAACTCAACTCAATAATAATAATAATAACATACATCCAGAAATGCTTTAGGGGTGGCTGCAAATCGGATGATTAATATATATCCTTCATATACATAAAACAAAACCTAATAGACGACTAATTAGCTTCCATGGGCACGTTTTACGTTACAGAAAGATCAGTATTAAACGTAATTTGGAAGATGGTATAAATACAAAGAAGCAGGCAACAATGTAATCCTGGTATCTTATGCGTTCATCACAGGGATGATACCGTATTGTAGTAATATACATAGAATATAGAAATAGTCTATAGTTGTTTTAAGACATTGGATAACTTATTGGCCATTATTTTAGCATAATTTTTATTAATTTATTATCAACTATGCTCTACATGAGCGTTGCCGTGGGTTTAAGAACAATCAGCAACATATTTTCAACATATTCACTATAATCTGGCTTGAAACTCTTACAGTATAGATGCTATAGACCTGAACTCAAAATCTTGTGCACCTTGAAACCAAAATGTAAGTTTATTTTCTCTGAAGAAGTCGAAATTTAGTTTGGGAAAAATCTTTCCGTCAGCAATATTAGAGTAATGACTGATTCTGGAGAGGGTTGTCTGTGTATTCCTTCAGTTTTCTCTTTCTAAATTTTGTTTCCAAACTCTCTCACTTCCATTCTCTAAGAGAAGAAGTGGAAAGAAAGAAGATAATAGGAGGGAACTGATTTCTTTTCCCTCTTCCTTCCAACTAGTCTCTCTCCTTGTCTCTGATTAATGACATCATCAATCAGTTGAGCGAATGTGCTGTCAGCGATGTGTGAACTCTCCATTTCGTGATTGAAGAAGATCAAACTTGAGAATGGGCAATGAGGGGTGGACGATTTCACACTCTACACTAATAGCATTGGTTATCATACGTATAAGAGGAAATTAATTTCAGGAGTTGTATTTAACAAAATCTAATAATGTTCTCTCTCTTATATCATTTTCCTTTCTTTGTCCTATGGAATTTCCTCGCGGTCAAGCGGTTCGCATACGAGCTTTTGGCATGAGAGGACCCGGGTTCATTTCTAGTGGGGGTTCATATGGTTCGGATTCCATGTTAAGCCGGGGGCTTCAGTGGTAGAGCGTTCATCTCCGGTGCTTGGGGTCCCTGGTTTGATCCCAGCTCACTCCGTGTGGACTTTGTGGTGGACAAACACCGTGTGCGTGGGTTTTCTCGCGGTTCTCCAGTTTTCTCCCACTTTCTTCATTCCACCATTTCACTCATCTCTCATCATCACCGTCTTCTTTAGCCTAACCGGCATAACCGTGGGACGTAAAACTAAAGATTTCATTTCATTTTTCCATGTTAAGCTCTAGATCCACGTCTCATATAGCCTCACTGTTGAAAGGGATGCTAAACTGAAACCAAAATTAAAAATAAAACTTAGCTGCATACACCATTTAATCTATTTATATAAATAAAAATGAAATTGAAAAATTTTATGACTCCATAATTCTTGAACCACCCGACCGATCTCGATCAAATTTTCAACAAAGATGAGGTTTGGGCCTGGAATGATTCTTATCATCTCACTTTGACAGTACAACGTAGGGAAAGGGGAGGGGAAAATATATAAAAATGAAAAGAACATGACATATATTAGTGTCTAATACTGTTCGCCCATTCGGCAGAGACCTCCAGTTGGCAGAGTGCCAAGGACAGTCTATGTTAATGAAAGGAGAGAAGTGTAAAAGAAGAAGAGGAAGGAAGGCATTGGTTATTGGCGAGGGTGGTTTGTTTGAACAGTGTTACCAACCCGACATCAAAACTATAGCTGATAAGATTTTATGAATAATAAAAAAATGAAATCTTAAATTTTACGTCCCACGGTTATGCCGGCTAGGCTAAAGGAGACTAATGATGAGAAATCAATGAAATGGTGGGATGAAGAAAGTGAAAGGAAACGGGAGAACCCCGAGAAAATCCATGTAAGTATTTCTTCACACCAGCACTGGTTGACGGTATTGGCTCTATCATATTAAAATATACACAAAACAACGCACGTACACACACACACAACACACACGCGCAAGCATAAACACGAAACAGGTGAGAGAAAGAACTAGAAAAAACAGTAAACTGTACAAGCACAAACGTGTGTCCACTGTAGAGAAAGACAATAGATTATGTCCTCGCGCGAGTCTTTTGCGCAATCAACCGAATATGGAAGCCCGTAAAAACACAAAGCAGGTTGCATTTAAAATGCGCGCGCTCTATTCACTGCGTGACATCATCGCCTGACTATAAAGTACTGCTGATCTGGATCCAATTTATGTAGCTTGGCAACTATGTTTAAACTTCCAGCCTTCTTTCTCTCGCCCCCAGAGTCGCTCTCAGAGGAGAAAACGAACACTTGTTGCCTGTACCTACACATACCTATTTTTTGTAGTGGACTGTTCTACTTCTGTCATGCGCAGAAGTGTCGAGAGACCTAATGTCCGCGGGTAAACAGTACATAGTTTTTGGGGTCGCTGAGATGAACAGTGACACTTCCAACGCCGTTTAAATCCAAATTCAGCCCCGAAACTTGGGGGACGCGGAGGGGGTGAGATATACAAAAATGATCGAAAATGTCTGACATTAGTGCTGAATTGTTAGTTTTCGGGAGCGCTGAGATAAACAGTGACACTTCTGATGCCGTTTAAATCCAAATTCAACCCCACAACTTGAGGGAGAGCCAAGATATATATATAGGCTACAGGCTGTTAATGAACTATACCGACAAACTTTAACAGGTGAGTCCTTACATCAAAATAAGAGAAAAAGTTCATACGGACCTGTGGGGAAAAGTGCATGGTTTCAGAGGTAGGACTATCCAAAATCGCGAAAGAGTCAAATTTCAACAGGCACTATTTCGAATTCCAGAAACTATGGGTAGTGATTCTTATCAGCGTAAAGGAAGTCACACACACACGCAATCCAAAAATGCATATTTCATTAATTTTCAGTGGGTGTACAGAGTATTCCATACAGGATGAAATTGTCAGACATGCCATCAACCGAGATATCCTCTGCCTTTATGATTGGTCCAAAGTAGGAAAACGATAAGCCTTGATAGCATTGAACACAGAATCTTTTGGTACAATGTCAAATGTGTTAATTATCGTCAGCAGCACGGCTCTCGTACTCGGGAAAACGCATGCTGCAATGTTTTCTTTCACGCTTATAAGTGAAGAAAACGTGAAATATACCGTGACGAAATACATTACATCACACATTATTCCGAACACAAAGAAACATGGAGCTGCCTTTTCCTAACACTTCCGCCTTCCCTCCGAAGCAGTGGATGTCCATTGTTGTCAAAGCGTACCTTGTACCTACTTTGGACCCTCCTTGAAATCAGGGTATATCTGAAAACTCTATTGAGAGCATATCTGAGAATTATATCCTGTAGGAAATACCCTATATACCTGTTGAAAATTGATGAAATATACACTTTCGGATTGTGTATGCGTGACTTCCTTTACGCTGATAAGGCCCGACATCCACAGTTTCTGGAAAACGAAATAGCGTCTGTTGAAATTTGCCCGTTTAGCGACTTTGGACAGCCCTAGCTCTGAAATTATGTACTTTTCGCCATAGTTCCATATGAACTTTTTCTCCTATTTTGATGTAAGGAATCACCTCTTACAGTCTGTCGGTATAGTTCATTAACACCCTGTATCTATAAATGATCGATATCAGAGAGCACGTGAGTAATAGTTAAAAATGACTGACTAACGGAACATATTGTTTTTTTTTTTTTTTTATTTAAACGCAGCTAAGCTTGTAATTCACTCCAGCACTATCTAAATTAGTTCAAAGGGACAGAACTCTTCTGTATATTATTAAGTTAATTGTGAAACTACAGAACATTTTCAAACTACGGGGTTTCAAAAGTGAATCCAGAAGTGGTATACCTAAAACTTCTGGTTTCAAAGATGAATAGGAACTGAGATTGAATCTATTCTTTTATTTTTCTTAAAGCAGTTTATATTATTACAATTTAACGGAAGGAAAGAGGAAATGTCCAAAGATGGGACAAATAACAATCGGTATATCCAGAAGAGCACCCACGTGGAAGCGGACCATCTCCAAAACTTTGTAACTCGAATGTATTTGTCCACTTTCTTAATTAAACTATACTTGTTTAGCAGATACGAGATGATTGATGTAACGTAAATTATAAAAAAACAATCTCGTTCTACGAGGGACGGTGAAAAATTTCCCGAAATGTTGTTTTAGTTTTGACATTTGTGATGCAATTAAAGTTAATGTTGTTTAGTGCAGTCCTTAAGTTACCTAGTTATGAATATGACAAGTGCGAACAGGTCATAATAAATTAGTTTACTCACCGCCCGCTGGACGGAGGTTCCCTCGTTGCTGTCATTTACTGCTTACTCAAAGCTCTTTCTTCGTATTGTTTTCTCCGAACAAATTTCTTCGAAATTTGACGCTACGCCGCAGCATAAGCACAACCTATCCCAAACTTAGCATATATCACCATACAGAGTGAGGTATATTTCTGTCGTTGTTTTACAATGTGTTGGTACCTGCTAGATATATTTAGAAAAATGGCTAGATAGGCCTATATTGCTGTGTTCCTCTTTGTAAATCAAAACAATGAAACCGGGGGTTTCGTGGTGTATCTTTTCATGAAATACCTTTAGAAATTGAACTGAGGCAGAAGTGGTTGAAAGCAATATCAAGCGTTGTTTAGTGCTGTAAGAATGGAGGATGGAAGCAATGACAGAACACCCCAAAATGCCATAAAAAGAATTGTAAGATCTGCACTTATTCAGGCATCAAAAGATTCAAGTAGTGCATGCCAAAAGGACTGTGATTCTTCTACCTCAAAATCCATCAATCTGAATTCGAATACTATAATGTTGCCAATATTTGAACTACTAAGTTCAGTTCTGGTAATTTAGGGGAATTTCAAGAGCCCTTTAGGTAAATCTGAAAACTGCAGCGCAGGCGTTGGTTTCGGAATATTTGGTGCGCGTAGTTAAGTAAAAATAGGCTGCACTACATGTGTCGAAATTATTTCGGTGACAACAACTAGAACATCGATTAATGGATTTGAAATACACTCAAGATAGAGGACTTCGTTATCCCACTCCTTGCTTTCTGCGAATTGTGACAAATATTCAGGCACTTGTTGAAGAGGCTTTACCCTATTGCAAAAAAGTCAGACTGCCTTTTCCAAACTTGAGTCATTATATAGCTCCAGCGTTACGCCAATCAACTGCGTTCAGATGCCCAAAATATGCAACCCATACATCTCAAGTCGTACCTACAGTAATACAGAAATTCGTGAAATCTCTTCTTACAAACATTGCCAAGAGCATCAGAGAAAGTGACACGAATTCGTTTCAGATCAAGGCTTCTTCACGAAAAATATTAAAATTGTGATTTGTGAACTTCAGAATGAATTGAAAAAATCTATGGAAACAACAGAATATAAAGTGTTCAGGTTCTTCATATGGCTCTTCTCACGAGATCAGCACATGAAATTATAATGATACTCTCGAGTGCAAGTATGTTTCAAGTTCTCAAATCCTTATAAAAAATATGTGTATTTATCAGTGGCGGTTTTAACGGGTAATCCGGGTAGGCACAGCCCTATCTAAAATATTTGAAAAATATATAACCGCTAAAATATACAATAAAGAGTAAATATATTTTCCACTACTTATATTAATGGCAGATAATTAAACAACATCAAACACTACTATAAAACAAATTTTCTACTGTCATTAATCAGTCAAATATGTATATCTATTCATAAGCAAGGAAACGGGCCTACCCAAAATTACAATCCTAAGGCCGCCCCTGCTGTTTAGGAATACATGAAACTCTTATGTGAATTTTATGTGAACTTTTATGTAGTTATTGCTTTATATTTTGTGTGAGAGTGATATTATCATAAGTGGATGAATCGTGAGGCTTATTACCGGTCTGAAACGCCATCGCAAGAAGGTAATTCAGTGTTTCATTGCTTAGATTTTATTAAAGAAAATAGAAACAAGCACACAAAATAATAAATACTTCGTCTGAAGTGGCCTAACAATTTCACAGTAATTTCTTTGAAGTGTACTTTTGAACAAACATTTAAGAAATAACTATACCCAAACATTTAGAAGCCAGAGTTCTGGAGTGGTATAGTAGTGACGTCAAACGGCGAAATCTGGCGTTACTTGTGTACGTGAAAACTTATTCAAAGATCAGGCAGTAACGACGAGCGAACCTCCCGTTCAGCGGGCGGTGGTTTACTAGTAGTATAGCTGAATAGTGGAATATGTGGTGATCATTTGGTGCAAGGTCGCGGTTCAAACAATGCACAAACATAAAGTTCATCTGCAAATTTGTGACATCTGGTTCATATACTTACTTTCCTAGTCTTAAAATCAGCTTACGGTATCAGTGTTTTAAGGAAATCAGCACCGATAACCGTTTTGCCACCGTAGAAGAGATAAAAAGACGTAATGGCTGAACTTTGGAAGATGCCCAAAGAGGACTTTCGTCTTTGTTTCCAGCAATGGCAAGAGCGATAGAGAAAGTGTATATGTTCCGATGGTGCCTACTTTGCAGGCGATTAAGTAAATGTATATTTATATTGTGATAATAAACAACCACAATACAATTCTAAGAAGTTTTTCACTGCCCTTGTATAGTTATTTCTGAACATACTGTACAGGTTATCGTTTTTATCGAGTGTAAAATAACACTGATTCAATACTATGGACGCAATGTCTTGTAATATTGGAGTCCCATCACAACCTTGGACCTCTTCCAACAAATAATTTCTGATTACGCGTCTGGACAGATCTTATTGGGCTGAACAGTAACGGCGGCTCAGGCGTAGCTGTCGAGAAATATCTATCTCCGTCGAGACATAGAGGTGTCTCAAGAGGTGTCGGGAAATAGAGAGAGAGAGAAACAATTAATTTGAAAACATAAAAAATTATGCTTTACGAGAATTATGCTACTTATTAAGGTAAAACTACAAGTAAAATTACCATATACCTTTATTAGGGTATTCATAGAATAAGGTTCTAGTGTTCGACACCTGAGTAATATTATTAGTAATGATATGAAATGAGAACGTGAAATAAAAGCAAGGATAGGAATGGCGAAAGAAGCCTTTAGGAGGAAGAAAAGTCTGTTTTGTGGGACCTTGAGTAAAGAGTTGAGAAAAAGATTAATAAAATGCTTCGTGTGGAGTGTTGTACTGTATGGGTCAGAAACATGGACGTTAAGCAAAATGAAGATATCAGACCGGAATCTTTCGAAATGTGGGAGTAGAGAAGAATGGAAAGAATTAGTTGGGTCGAGCAAAAAACGAATGAGAGAGTGTTACAAATGGTTGGGAAGAAAAGTAGATACTATTAAGTAGAGGAAAAGAAGCTGGTTGGGACATTGGCTGAAAAGGAACTGTATCATGAGGAACACGATAGAAGATATGGTGGCAGGAAAGAGAGGGAGGGGTCGAAGGAGACTACAATTAATGGACAATATCAAGATAGGACAATCGTACGTAAAGACGAAGAAGTTAGCGAAAGATTGTGGAGCATGGAAGCTTCTCAGTTACAGGAAGTGACCTGTAATGATGGCAGAATACCTATGATGATGATGATGATGGTGGTGGTGGTATTCATTCTGACAATAACAAGATGACAGTACATAATATGGTTAACAAGATAACCAATAATTATAATATACTCTTAATTTCTGTTTAACTAAAATGTTTAATCGTAGGACATATACGTCGATAGGACACATGAAGATGCTCAAAATAAGATGCTTTGATGATGAATTCCCAGAAATTAGAAAAAAGAAACTAACCCATGTTTCACAGAAAGTATGATGATCGTTTCCAGTACTAGAAGAGGTAGTTTTAATACTGGTGGAAGAAGTTGTTATTTATTTATGCAGAGTATACGTAGCAAAATACGCTATTATGCAACAAATTGGGGTCAAGGTGGGTCAGTGCTAGAGTGCTTACTTCTGGTGCATGAAGTCCCTGGTTCGGTTCGTGGGTTTTCTCGTGGGTACTACCTTTTCCTCCCACTTTACCATTCCACTAATTCTACTATCATTCACTTGCTTTAAATATCGTCTCCCTTAGCCTAAAGGACATTATCGTGCGACATTAAATTGAGATACTTCATTTCATTTTCCAAAGTAGCAGATTGTTATTTGTCTTTTTCTAATCCTCACATATATATACAGGGTGTCCTAGGAGAAGGGGCAATATTTTGGGAAATGGTAGTGTGAATGATTCTAAGCAAAAAAAAAAAAAACTCATATGAACATAGATCCTAATCTCAACGGTTTGAGAGCTACAGGTTGTGAACCATTTTTTACTTTATATTTCGTATTGCTCACACTGTAGTTATTCTACAGAGGTGCCACATAGCGGATTTGAAAGGTGATGGAATGACCCTTCCAACGATATGCAATATATGGCAGTGGTATCTTAGGAAGAGAAGTAATTGAGGAATATTTGGAATCAGTGTTGCCATCCAATTTCTTTAAATAACCTTAACTTTCTCAAATTTCCGTCAATAGCTTCCCTGCCACATACTGCATACCGTTGAAAAGGTCATTCCATCACCTTTCAAATCCGCTAGGTGGCACCTCTGTAGAATAACTACAGTGTGAGCAATACGAAATATAAAGTAAAAAATGGTTCACAATCTGTAGCTCTCAAACCGTTGAGATTTGGATCTATGTTCATATGAGCCTTTTTGCATAGAACCACCCATACTACAATTTCCCAAAATATTCCCCCTTCCTCCTGGGACACCCTGTATATACTATTTATGCACATGCTACTAGTAAAAAGACTTTAAAATTTATAACATCTCGACAGATGCGTGCCCAAACTATTAATTAAACAAATTCTTTGCCTATTTAAGTACCTGCATACTTTTGAAATTCCTAAAAACCATGGTTATCGACTAATTATGAAGCTTTTGAATGACCATATCTTACAGTTATGGTCAAATTTAAAGTGGTTCCTTACTAAGTAGTCTAGAGATGGTGAGGTGAGGTGATTTTAGTTTAGCGTCCCGTTCAGCAGCGAGGCTATATGAGACGTGGACCTACTGATTAACGTGGAATCCGAACCACATGAGCTCCCGCCGGGAATCGAACCCGTGGTCTAGAGATATCCATGTCGTATCGTTTCGTCCCAAGTAGCGTTTCGTCCAGTAGTTACACACACACACATTGATTACGTTTACAGTGCTATAAAGTCCATTGCTAGCACCAGCCAGGACTGCGTGCCCTTTTTCATCCCCATGGATTTGCACTGGGATGAAACACTAATGGGACGATACACTTCTACACCGGGATGAAACACCACGAATCCCAGATGTAATCCTAACATGGAAATGAAAACTATCCACAAAAGGTTTTTAATAAAAGTGACATATAGTAAAACTTGTGCATTTAATATATTTAATACATTAAATTATTTGTTTCAATTAATGAACTTCATGCTTCAGTGTAAATTTTGGGCATTCCAACTCATTAAACTAAGGTACCCCTTCCCTATAGTCTGATACAAAAAATAGCATAAGAAGAGGATCAGAAGAGGAAAATAGCGTCGGATGGTAATATATTGAAAGCATTCATTTCGATATTCGTAAAAAAGTTCGCCTGCAGTGTTCGCCCAATGATATGGAAGGAAATTTGTTAAGAGACGGTGTCAGCAAATGGAGAGAAGAGAACAGGGGGAGAGAGAGTAGTGGAAGCTAGGCTTTATGTGGAGGAGTGAAAAACGGGAAGACACATTGCAACGCTAAGCAATAAATCACAAATCGTGTGTCTGGAGTGATTCGATTAGTGTTTACACGATCTCGGAGCAGAAAATTAGCCTCTAGTTGTGAAAGACAGAAAGCAATCTCCATCGCGACGCAATGACTGCACACGGCGGTACTTCCCAGGTTCAAAGCACTTCTGGACACTTTGCCATCAATCACAGTGGCTTTTGCTTCTTTCTCCTCTGCAATTGAAAGGATCACGTGACAATGTGAAACAGGGAAAACAAAAAAGGAAAAGAGAGAATTGATTGGGAGACCGCCAACTAAATAAAATACTCTTCTGCCGGTTCTTCTTCGACTGCATTTGAATGTCCCTTTCCACTACATGTATACAGATAGAAATACAGTGTTGCCTAAATGAAAAATTCAAGGGACAACAGCTATGGAATAAGCATTCATTATAAAACACCACTTGTATAAACTTTAGATTTGATTGAACGATGACTAGTTTTAGATACTTAAGTAGCATTATTAAAAAGAGGAGTTTAATTTCCCCATCGACCTCGAGGCTATATGAGACATAGACCTACGTTTCAGGGTGGGATCCCAACCACTGTAAATTACCCAGTGGTGATCCCCACCGGAAATCAAACCTAGACCAACGTTAGGTGCTATTATTTAGTGAACATCTCAAATGTAAATGGGAAATTAAAACAATAATAGGAATAATGAAAAACCTTCAGAAACGAGATGATGAAGTTCTAAAATGTGAGTGAGAACTAAGAGCAAGAATAGGAATGACAGAAAAAAAACTTCAGGAAGAAGACAGGCATTGTTACTGAAGATTTGCATTCTAAATTGGAAATAAATGCAAGTGTAGAAATGGCAAAACAAGGATTTATGAAGAAGAAAAGCATAGGTGAGGATCTAAAATCTGTATGAGGACTAAAAGTAAAGGTAAAAATAACGAAAGAAGACGTCAGGAAGAAGACAAGCATTATTACTGAAGATATGCAATGTAAGTTGGAAATAAAAGTAAGGGTAGAAACGGGAAAATGATAAAATTTGAAATGTAAGTGGGAAACAAAACGAAGGGTAGGAATGCTGAAAGAAGCCTTTATGAAGAAGGAAAACATTATTAGTGAAGATTTGAAATATGAACGGAAAATGAAGGCTATAACAGAAATGTTGGAGGAGGTATTTAGAAAAAAATAATTAGTGAATATTTGAAATATAAATAGGAAATACAGGCAAGGGTAGGAATGACAAATGAAGCCTTTAGGTACAAGAAAGGTATTATTAGTAAATTCTTGAAATGTGAACAGCAAGTAAAAAAGCAATAATAGGAATGGCTAAGAAAAGCCACCCTAATGAAATTTTAGGGGATATTAAAGCTTTGCACCTCAAGGCTCGATATGAGATATTTTATTCTTAGGCCAGGAGTGTGCGCTAGCCTGCTGAAGAATACCCATGTGAATAACATACACATGGCTCCCATTAATGGACAAAATATGCCTAAAATATATACACATAGAGTTTAAATTATTATATAAAGAGTTCTGGGATATAGTAATGAAACATTTATCACATTTTTGGTTAGCACGTTTTGATCTCTTGAGGTGGGGAATAGTGCTGGACTAGCAAAGTGCAGCGAGCAAAGCCTACACCTTAGACATTACTATTTCAGCATTTCGCCTGTTCATTAGCGCATCAACGTCACTTCAAGAATAATGTTGTTTCCGACGTTTGATTCTTTGCCATTTCGTACACAGGTTACGTACAGATCTCGCTGTTATTATACGTTGCTTTATGTAAGAAGGGTTTTCTATGTGGTATTACACAATCCCAATATCATTTGCAATTTTTGAGTTATCTTCTCTACTCCCTTTGAAGAACATTGAGGGTCATTTTAGTTTTGCTCGAAGTTTTCTTTTTCCCCACTTGTTTACGTGTTTCACGCAGTTTAGAACCATTTTGAAGTTACAAGGGATGGCAACAGCCCTTATTGGATCCTGATTTTGGTCTGCTATGTCGATAGGTTCCACCTGTAAACTACTTTACACCAAGCAATCAGAAATTTTACAACACTATTTCTTTCTTTAAGCGTTTTCTTCTCCGTCCTTATCCCAGTGTTGAAACTGTAAATGACATTATTGATTTATTTCTTCAGCTTACAATATTGCATCCCTGTTATTTGTTACCGGTAATCTACTGTAGTTTAACATTGTGAAACGAAACCCAATTGTTCGATTTTTAATTACTAGTATTTTGTTTCAAATGTTAACTTTGTATACTTTTCTCTCTTTGAGAGCTGGAAAGAAATACTTTCTTTCTTATAGGTCTAAAATTCATTTCACATTTAACATTATTAATACAAATTTTCTACATGTTATTGTTAGGGTTTAATCCAAGGTGACCAGAACTGTTACTTTCAAAAACGGGACGCATACGAATCGGGCGACGGGGAAGGGGGAGTGACTTCCACATTGCATTTTGGGACTCAGCAGTGTTTTCAATTTACAAAATACAGAAGTAAGAATAATAACACAGCGTTTCTAACTTAAGTACTACCCAAAAATACTTTTAACTACTTCAACACTCAGAATTCCCACCCAATTCCCAGTTGAACCACAGAACACTCAATTCTCATTTGAATATTCAGAAGTTCTAGGCACGACTGAACCTTCCCAATGAGTGTTGGTACAGAAGAGTGTAGAAAATTAGCATTGACCATTTATATTTTGAATAATAATTACGGGACACCTGGGTCATGTTTGCTTAAAAACAGGACATTTAGGCGTCCCGTTTGAGAATCAGAAAAAACGGGACAACGGTTGAAAATAAGGGACTGTCCCGGCTAAAACGGAACGTCTGGTCACCTTGGTTTAATCAGGTATACTTGGACATTGTTTAAAAGTAGCGGACAAGGTGTTGATTGTGAATAATGGCACTAAGCGTCGCGAAATGGTATGAAATTGAGCTGTAAGAGGCTGAAGTTACTGAAGTTTTATGTATGTGGGATGTGAGCAGTGGCGTGTTTACGATTTTGTTTCGGGGGGCTTGGCTAACTTTTTGGGGGGGATTTGCCTGAAAATGTGAAAATTCTGGAAGATATTTCATATAATTTACTATAGTAAGTAACATTTCGGGAGGGGATTAAGCCCGGCAGGCCCCTCCCTAAATACGCCACTGGATGTGAGCCATAAGTAGTCAAAGTTGTTTGTATGTGGATATAAGCAGTAAGTGTCTGTAGATATTTGCAATTGGATATGAGCCAGAAGGGTCTATTTTCGGTTGAAGAACCAAGTGTGGCTGTTGATATCTTACGTTTATGACAATACCAGGTGTGCAGAGCAAGATTAAGGCGGATTTAGAGTGACTGTAGACCCGGAACTCCAGGTGGATGCGGGCCTCCCTTTGATCAAAATCTCAATTAGCTGTCTAAAAAGAATCATACAAGATACAATCATCATCATAAGATAAAAAAATATGATCTAAAATATGAAACAAATTTCTTCTATTGTTACATCCACCGTCTTAATAGATGAGCATAAATAAGTTTTAAAAAGCAGATCGCATATAGTGCATGAGAATCATGATTCATATTTTCTCGTTGAATATAAGTGTTCTGCAGTCTCATGTGATTATAGAATATCCATTCCCGATCTGGCAATGCATGGCATGGGTGGCGTCGTAGAACCAACCTGTATTCCCTTAACTTTCCTAATGTATTTTACTTTAACAGAAGCGTATTAGGCGAAGTCGGCGGGGGGCCACACATGATTTCTAGCCCCGAGCCTCCAGGTGGGTTAATCCTGCCCAGTACCTGTGGTTAATGTATTGGAATAGTTTTTGGGATACAGTACTATTTCCTGTTTAATTGGATGTGTAGAGTGATACACGAGTGACTTGATATAGTGGTATAAGTCAATTAAAGGTTGACTGTAAAACTAAAGTGGTATCGTCAATTATTGGTTAACTCTGGTAAACTTGGAAAGTTAATTATAGTAATCTTTGGTCATAAAAAATACTTTAAAATCATCCTAACAGTTAAGCTCTTTAATACGACAATAATCTTTTCTCCATTTAGTTAAGATATTTCAATTTCATTAAAAAGCAAGTAATAAGTAGTATATTTCTATCCTTTTACAAACAGAAATTTATTGGTTTGATTTCAGTGTGTCATCCCATTCAGCAGCAAGGCTATATTAAGTGTGGACCCGCAACATATACGAGGTGTGATTGGAAAATTTTAAGACAGGTGGCGCCACTGCCCAATGGCTTGGTGTGACCTTGATATGTGCTGTAAGAATCACTGCGATATCTTTGTTCAGAACAGCACAGCAACCTGTTGAGTGCGTGCGCGCGCGCGCGTGTGTGTGTGTGTTTCGTGGCGGATTATTATTAATTGCGCAAAATGGATGAAAAACTGGAACAACGCGTTTGTGTCAAATTTTGTTTCAAACCAATATATCTGTTTCGCAGACTTATGAACTCTTGAAAACAGCTCTTGAAGATAAATGTTTGAGCCTGTCAAACGTATATATCTCGGTTAACAAATTAAAAGATGGCCGCTACTCAGTCAAAGATGACCCCTGGTCGGCCGGCCTTCCACGTCAAAAAGAAAGGAAAACACTGAGAAAGTTTGCAAAATAATGCACTACAGCCGTGGACGTACAATTAGGGAAATAGCTGACGACTGGAATTCAAGTTTCTACGCGGTTCAATCAATCTTAACGGGATATTTAAACATGCATCAAATCTCTTCGAAATTAATTCAGGAATTGTTATCAGACGAACATTATAGATTCAGGAATTTCTGGCCAAATTCAACAACCCTATGCTTTCGCAACCCGCGTATTCCCCAGATTTGGCTCCGGACGACTTCTACCTCTTTCCTAAATTAAAATTGTCATTGAAAGTCAAGAGATTTGACTCAGTTGAGGACATTCAAGCAAATACGGAGAGATTGCTTCACTCAATCACGGAAAATAATTTTCAGGAATGCTTCCAGATGTGGAAACACCGTTGGAATCGGTGTGTTCATTCAGCAGGGGACTACTTTGAAGGAGATTAATGACAATAGCCTGTAAGTACTGCCATTTTTAAATTACAAACCCAGTCTTAAAACTTTCCAAACACACCTCGTAAACTCCCACTGGAATCAAACCACGATCTCCTGCGTTAAAGGCATATTCATGAGGGAGGCTCATACAAAAATTAAGTACAGTCTCCCTAGAAAGATAAGTTAGGATTATACAATTTTAAAACAAGATTATACCAGGAATGAAAAATCAGATAAAAACGTATGAAAAGTATAGTAAATACTAAGACACAATTATTTTTCTTTCCAGAATCAAGAAGCTTCTACCTCGGGAATGCTCGATTGAAGATATTTGTTGGAGGAACCTTTTAGAACAAAGAAAACTTTGGAAGGAAAAAGTCTTGACGGGACAAAGTGACCAAGACTTTGAGGAACCGACAGCTTCAATGTTGGAAAGCCAAGAGACAGACTAACTTGGTTAAGAGAAGCTCAATGGGGCAAAAGCTCTTCAGTGAAATGTGATTGGGTAAAACTAAAATCCATTTGATACGAAAGAGAACTTACGGGGAGAAAAAAAAAGTTTTCTGGCTAAGCAGAATCAACGGAGGGAATTGAATGGAAAAAGCTGACTCTCTTTCTTCGCTGCAAACATACAAAAAGCAAAGAATACTCTGTTGCTTTATAGAAAGCGCTCAAATCTCTAAGTATTTGAAACCATCTAATATTAAGAATTTTCATTTCTCTCCCAAGAAATTTGCTGTATGTATTATTCCAACTTTGAATATTATGAAGTATTTGAGAACCCCTGGGCGAACGTACTGTTTTCCATAATGAATTAGTTGCTAATACCGTAACTAATTTTCTGGGTCACAATTCCTTTAGTGTTCTACAATGTTTCGATGGCAATGAGATTGTAAAAATGAAATGAAATCTTTTAGTTTAACGTCACACGCTCATGCTCTGTAGGCTAAAAGAGACGATGATTAAAGCAAGGCGAATAATATTGGAAGAAATTGTGGAATGAAAAAGTATGAGGAAACGGGAATACCCCCGAGAAAACCCAAGAACACGATGTTGTCCACCACAAACTACTCGGCTGGGGATCGAACCAGGGTCCACACACAGCAGAGGTAAGTGTTCTACCACTGAGCCACGGTGTCTCTAGTGAGATTATAGACGTAACTTCGGAACACATACATAAAAATCAAACATTTTTTTTTTTTACACTGACGAAGATTTAGTACAGAGAAGACAAATACTAGGTCATTATTTATTTTCGTAATTAGTGGGAAGAGGGTCTCTCTAATATTTCTGAAAACATTGATTCAAATTGAATACAATCACCCTTGTTTTGTATTCCACGTTTATTTTTCACCTATATTTAGTTTTTATCCGCAAAAGTATGGTCGAACTAGAAATTGTTGAAGGCTAAGTATCTAAATGCCATTTGAATAAAACTTTCCAAATATTTTGGGGCACACTGTAAGTCAGTCAAGTACCACAATTTCGAAGAATCCTTACTTAATCTTTATTTATGGGAAGAAACTGTGGGATTTTTATTTATATATAACTCCATTTCATGAAAGAAATTTGTGCTATAATGTATCTTTTTATTACGAGAAGAAAACTAGTTTTCACCGAAAAACTCTAAGAACCTCTATACTCCTAATCTTGTATTAAAAAAAAAAAAAAACTAGTTCTGTCTTGTTTCAAAACACTGGCTTCTCTTCTTCCTTCTCAAGATCAGATCCTTACAATCCTACTAATGAATATACGAGGGCCATCCGGAAAGTGGTACCCGTTTGTGCAATAAAGACACAGCAGCACATATTAACAAATATATACATTTTTGTTGGAAAGAGCATACTTTACACTACTTCTCCACATAATCACCAAGCAAATTGAGGCATTTGTCATACCGTGTGACGAGTTTTTGTATTCCAGCGTCATAGTCCTCCGCCGCCAGCATATTGAGATACGTAGTCATGCCTCGTTTAAGTTCTTCATCGCTGTCAATTGTTTTGTTTGGTGAATGAGCGTGATGCCACTCCATGGGCTGTTGTTTACTCTGAGGTGATGCATAACAAACCCATGTTTCGTCCCCTGTAATGATGCGATTCAGGAAAGAGTCTCCTTCATCGGAATAACGTCCCAGAAATGTCAGTGCTGCAGCCATACGCTTGGTTTTGTGC
This sequence comes from Thermobia domestica, assembly GCF_964235325.1. Lineage (NCBI taxonomy): Eukaryota > Metazoa > Arthropoda > Insecta > Zygentoma > Lepismatidae > Thermobia > Thermobia domestica. Next base: position 271,440,219 of record NC_137462.1, read on the forward strand.
TCATCTGTGAGCATGCGAGGGACTCACCTTGCACAGATTTTTGAATAATGCAGATGGTCTTTGACAATTTCATGAACAATTGTTCGAGACACATTAGGAAAATGTTCACAGAGTTCATCAATTGTGACGCGCCGATCGTTCCTAACACATTCATCTTCTGACCTCAGCAGTTCGTCTGTAATGACAGATGATCTCCCTAAACGCTCCTCGTCGTGTGTACTCCCTCCCCAGGTTAAAGTTGCGACACCAGCGCCGAACAGACGACTCGTCCATCACATTGTCTCCATATACCCCCTTTAATTGGCGATGAATTTCACAAGGACGAACGTTTCGTGCAATAAGAAATTTAATCACGGCACTCACTTCACAACTGGCGGGGTTCTCAATTCGTTTAATGATTATAAACGAGCACAGACACAACACAGGCGCTGCTAGCGTCACGCAACCAGCAGGCAGACAAGCCACTGACGCGGTCTGATCTTGCCCAGCGGCTCCCCGAGTCGTCAGCGCTTCATGCGGCGCAAACGAGTACCACTTTCCGGATGGCCCTCGTAATTCTTTTAAAATCAGTGATTCGCCAAATGGCCCCAGAAAGGTATTGTTCCAGTGAAAGTTACATGTATTTTAATACATTATAAACAAGAATTGTGTAATTAGCCTTATGCCTAATGTTATAGCTAACAAATACGTGCTCTACTGCCATTCTTCTCTCAAAAAGACACATTTTCTACAAAAATTGACGATTTTTGTTTTTGTTTCGAAGATCTTTATATCTTCTAATCGTACAACAATGAAACTTAATAAATACACAACCTAAAATAAGTGAAAATTTTCGAGGCACAATTAGTATAGGTATTTGACCATGGGGGTCTAACAAGAGCCTAACAAATATTTTTCAAAAATATCCTTTTCAGAAAAATGTCAGAAAATATTTTTTGCAAATTTATGTATCGTGGCAAATGTGTGTAGTATTGTCAAAAACTTTTCATCATTGTAAAGCTAATGATGCACGAATCATCATATTCCTACGAAAATTAAAGTGTGAGCAGGTTCTCCTTAGGGTTTTTTAAAGCAATATATTTCAAACTGTCGCAATATATTTCAAATAATGTATCAGTCTTCCTACTTGCTAACCTGCATCAGTGAAATTTGAGAAAATATATTCTAGGACACGTAATAATTTTTGGGCACATTTCGTGCTAATACCTGTTTCTAGGGACCAGATATATACTGTATATCCAAATAGCTACCCAAATAACTTGTCCTGAAACCTTCCCGAAATTTCGTGGATCTTCCAAAATTTGTGTTCGTTATGCATGTATATATCATTTGTAATCCTGATTCATTTTTAAAGGCAATGTTGTGCGAATCATGAATCTAAGGTAATTACAATACTATACGAGAAGGATTCTGATAAAGTTTATTTTTAAGTTTCATCAATTCTCACTACATTTTGGTTCGAAAATATTTTATACCAACGCACGTAACCAACTCTATGGCCTATGGACATCGAAGGTTCAATCTTCGCGAAAACTCTCCATTGACTTCTGTTCTTAGCCAACTGGATCCAGTTTCTAATTTGTATTGCTATTTCTGGGAGATACATTTTATTGTTGTCCTCCCATCTGGGCCTAGGTATTGCTGATGGTCGTTTTCCATTTAGATTTTCAGTTAGAATTTTCAAACGCGTTCCTACTTTCTTCCATTCTGCTACATGACCTGCCCACTTGAGCCTCTTAGACTTGATGACTCCTAACAATGTTTGATAAACAAAACAAAATAATGCAGTTCCTTGTTATGAAGTTTCTGCCTTACCATCATATCTATTACCCTTTATTTCAATATACTTAAGAAAATTTCTAGAGGTAAGAAATGCGTTTCTTTTTAGATATCTTTCATGGAGCCTCAAATAGACTAGGGAATTTTCATTTTCTCATCCGAATTTTTCTCGAGTTTTGCTTTATGTTTGATTTATTTCGAAGGCAAAAGATGTACGAACCATGAACCCAGAGTAACTTACTGACCTCCCTCCTGGTTATGGGGATAACGTACGCATTTTTGGAGAGGAAGACACGGGTTCAATTCCCGACGGAAGCTTATGTGGTTCGGATCCTGTAGATTCACATCTCATATAGCATCACTGCTGAAAAGAACGCTAAACGGAAATCAGTATCATAATTAGTATAGGAGTAGTACTTTGGAAATTTTATTTAAAAACTCCTGATTTCAAATGGAGTAAATATTTGAATTAAGGACTTTTATGGTACAAAGAAGATGCGTTTTATCATTGCTTTCAAGAGGTTTGGGCAGCTCTGCACATTATGTGATTTGTTTAAAATGCATTTCATCCACACTCTGAAATTTTAACACGTTAACTGCGCCTCCCGACATTGATCTATGTCATGTATGTAGGCGAGATAAATATTATAAAATGTTATTTTATCTCGTTTTCCACACACATTTATTTCTCTTCTGCTTACCAGACAAGTTATTAGTTTTTAATTCGAATTTTACATCTACATACCATACAATTAATATCATTTAACTGTTATTATTCTTCTGCATACCAGACACGTTATTAGTCTTTAATTTTGATTTTCACCTGCATTCCATTGAATTAATATTATTTAATTTTTATTCTTCTTCTGCATACCAGACGTTATTCTTCTTTTTATTTAATTTCACCTGCATACAGTACAAGTAATATCTTTTAATTTTCATTCTTCTTCTGCATACCAGACACGTTATTAGTCGTTAATTTTAATTTTCACCTGCATACCATACAATTAATATCATTTAATTTTTATTTTTCTTCTGCATACCAGACATGTTATTAGTCTTTTAATTTTAATTTTTCATCTCCATGATATGCAATTAATATCATTTAATTTTTATCTCTTACCATAAATGTTATTAGTAATTTAATTTTAATTTTTCTCCTGAACTGAACTTCTGGCGGAATAGCCCTCATGGTATCCGGGCTTACCAGTTGGTTTGTGGGACTCATAATTTTAGGTTGATGTGTGGGCAGCACATCGACTCCACTCGCTGTTAATACCGGCTTCCTAAACCAGAGTTTACTATTTCTTTCTTCCAAGTAGCTCCTCAATTGTCCACACGACCCTGAAGAGACGCCTCAATGTCAACACCATTTGATGAACACGAACAGTCGCTCATCTTTCCTAAAACCAAATCCATCATTGCTTGACTTCATTTATTTCAGAAGATAAGGTATTCCACTACAGTTATGACATTGGCTGATTTTTTCTATTGCATACTGTAACCTTATTAGTTATTTAATTTTAAGTTTGCTTCTGTATATCATACACGTGATTAGCCATTTGATTTTTATTTTTCTGCCATATCGTACATTTTATTAATCATGTAAAATCTGTTTCTCTCATCTTGCATATCGTACTTTGATTTAATGTAATTGCGTAACCTAAATGTCCTAAGTCGTTTCATGTACGATGGTAATGAAGATTACTAAAAATGTTATTAAAATGTAATTAAAATAAACCTAAACATCTGCATTATTAATATTTTTGAATTATTTTTCTTTCGTTATTATAGTGATTACTGGAATTGTTACTTTCTTATTCGTTACCTGAAAATGTGTATTTATTATTATTATTATTATTATTATTATTATTATTATTATAGTTATACAGGATGTTTCAAAACCACCGACAAAACGAATTCTTGACCCGACTATGGCAGGTCCCATCGTTTTGGAGCTATGGACCTTTAAATTTTTTTTAATGTTTTCGGCAGCCTATAACTCCGAAAAGAAGCATTTGTGCACCCAGGTTGGTCTATACTTTTTGTCTTATCTTGGTGTCAGGAATCACCTCCCAAATATTGTCGGTGTTGTTTTGAAACACCTTGTACATAGCATTTATTCGGCAATCTAATTATGAAAATTGCTTTCAGATTTTAACGTCGTATTGCCTCTAATTCAAACGTTTTACTTACACAAATCTATATAAAATACAAATGAAAGTGACAATGCTTTTGTCTTAACTCTTGAACCACTCGACCGATGTCGACCAAATTTTCAACATGGATGAGGTTTGGACCTGGAATGTTTTTTATGATCTCACTTTGACGGTGCAACTTAGGAAATGGGAGATTTATAAAAATGATAGAAAATAACCGATATTAGTGCAGGATCCATAGTTTTCGGGGTCGTTGAGATGAAGAATAACAATAAATCCAAATTCAGCCTCGCAACTTGGGGAAGGGGAGAAGGAGATATATAAGAATTATTGAAAATGACTGATATTAATGTTGAATCCATGGCTTTTGGGGTCACTGAGATGAACAGTGACACAACCAATGCCCTTTAAATAGAAATTCAGCCCCTCAACTTGCCAGAAGGGGAGGGAAGATATATATATATATATATATATATATATATATATATATATATATATATATATATATATATACAGGGTGTTATTGAACTAGAACGACCAACTGAAAGATGTGATTCCTCACACCAAAATAAGGAAAAAGTTCATATGGACCCTTTGTCAAAGGTGCATAATTTCAGAGGTAGGAGTGTTTAAATCCGTGGGATAATGAACTTTAGGGGCCGGATGTCTCCAAACTATTAGCTATTGAATTGAGGCGGCATGTCACTGTCTCAGACTTGTAATCTGATCTATCCAAAAAATGCATGATTCTGAATCATTCAGTGGCGGACTTTCCGTTAGGAGAGATGGGTCCGATTAATGACACATGGAACAATGTTCCACCAAGTAACAAAAAGTCGTTAACAGACCATCAATGTTTAGAACAAAATCTAAATGGCGAAGGGTGTTTGGTGTGTTGTGCGCGGTTGCATGATTACAAGAACTGAGAGTAGTAGATAAAATATAAACGGTTAAAGGGGCACTATGATTGCCCAAATTAAAAAGACCATAACGATTTATCCCTCTACAAGCGAGGTTTCCGTCATCGCCTTCGTAGTGAAGTTGGAAGAACACGCGCCTAGTAATCATAAGGTTGGTGGTTTGCGCCCACCCCGCGGTAGTTTTTCAGTGTGGTTCATTGGCGTTTCGCCGCGTCTCTGCCCCTGGTAGTATGATTTTCAAAAGGGAAATGGGGCCACCGTGGATCGTCGTTGCGGAGCCGCCAATTCTTGGTGAGATGTTGCTAATTTTCCATCGGTGGTCCACCGACGCTTACGGTATAGGTACCCTTTTCCCCCTCCAATGTAGCAAACAACAGATTGTTTACAACTTATGGGAGCTTATGACATAAAAGCAACAATACTGGTTATGTAACAAAAAGGAGAGGATCAGGAGCACATGGACGTATGTGGGAACAATAGCACAATCTACACTGAAAATTATCCCCTTCACTTCACTTCCTCTTTCCCTTTTTGATGTATTAACATATGAGATTATTGCAGGGACAGCGAAAACAAATGTAAATAAATTGAAAACTCGTTGTTTAGAGGTGCAGTCACTAATGTGTACAGTAAACAACATACAAAACTCGAGACAGCAGTTGGCCTCTTTCCTCGCCATGTTGGTCATATTGAATGCAGCTGTCACGGGGCGTACAAGAATGACTGATTATGAGTATCAAATTCCAATAAGTGACATACGTTTTGCATTTCAATGTTGTCACAACATGTAACAGAGCATACATATAAACGTACACATAGCGACATAAAGTGTTTCAAAGTAAAGTGGAGTAATCGTGGTGACTGTTACGTCTCTTCTTTTCTGACTTTCGTGCAGCGGCGTCATTTTGTATTTTGCTTTGGGGTAAGGTCTACCACCGTGTAACGTGGATTCCTGTCACCGCGGCATGGCGCGTCCTCAGGTTTCGGATCGAGGAGAAGGCCTCTAGATATAGAGGTTAGCTCCCAATATACTGAATAAGCAGTCGCGGACAGATGACTAGAAGTGGTCCTCCAGCTTGGGGGTTTGGGTAAGGCTAACAGCCTCATCCTATATAAAAAAAAAAAAAAAAAAAATTAATTGTGGAACAAGATACACAAACTCATCCTGCTTATCTGGAACAAGGAAGAATTGCCTTAAGAGTGGAAAGAATCAATCATTGTTCCAATTCACAAGAAAGGCGACGAAACTGACTGTAATAATTATCGAGGCATTTCTCTTTTGTCAATATCCAATAAAATCCTTTCAAATATTCTATTAGCAAGATTGACCCCATACGCAAATGAAATTATTGGAGATTATCAGTGCGGATTTAGACGAAATCGATCAACTATCGATCAAATATTTACCATTCGCCAAATACTCGAAAAAAAGTGGGAATACATTAGCCCGGTACATCAACTATTTATTGATTTTAGAAAGCCGTACGACTCGGTTAGGAGAGAAACATTATACAACGTTCTTACAAAACTTGGAATACCGAGAAAGCTAATTAGATTAATTAAGATATGTTTAAATAATCCCAAAGTAAAGTCCGGGTAGGAAACTTTTGTCCACGAGCTTTCACGTCGAAAATGGCTTGAAAGAAGGAGATGCGTTGTCGCCATTATTATTTAACTTTGTTCTGGAATACGCTCTAAGGAAAATCAAAGATAGCAACCAGGGCCTAGAGTTGAACGAAATTCACCAGGTTATGGCATATGCTGATGATGTAAATTTAATAGGGGATGATAGGAGAACAATAGAAAGAAATGCAGATATCTTATTAAACACTTGCAGGGACATGGCTTTAGAAGTAAATGCAGAGAAAACTAAATACATGGAAGTGCGTTGGGACCGTAATAGCAAATTATAGATGCGTTAAAATACTAAATAATACTTTTGATAAAGAGGATAGTTTCAAATATGTAGGATCAATATTATCAGACGAAAATCATATTCATGAAGAAATTAAATGTCGACTAAAAGCAGGGAATTCGTGTTAATATTCGGTTCAAAATCTCTTGTCGTCCCGAATTCTGTCGAGGAATTTGAAGCTTAAAATATATAAATCGATAATCATGCCTGTTGTTCTATATGGATGCGAAACATGGTCGCTTACACTAAGGGAAGAACATAGACTAAAAGTATTTGAGAACAAGATCCTGAGACGAATATTCGGACCCAAGAGGAACGGGGATGGGGAATGGAGGAAACTTCATAACGAGGAACTACATAATTTATATGATTTACCCAACATTGTTAGGGTCGTCAAGTCTAGGAGGCTTAGGTGGGCAGGTCATGTAGCTAGAATGGAAGAAAGTAGAAACGCTTTCAAAGTCTTGACTGGAAGACCAATCGAAAAACGACCATTAGGAAGACCTAGACGCAGATGAGAGGACAATATTAAGATGAATTTCGCAGAGATAGGAATACAAAGTAGAAACTGGATCCAATTATCTAAGGATAGAAGTCAGTGGAGAGCTTTTATGAACGCGGCATTGAACCTCCGGGTTCCATAGGCCATAGAGTTAGTTAGTTAATCATCAGTCTCCTTGAACCTAAGAGGCAACACTATGACTTGTTAGTTTGTTTTAAACAAATCTAGGAGGATAAGTTACCAACTCTTCTCGAAATATCTACCGTCTTAACACGTTTTCTTCCTCTTTTTTGTTACATAACCAGTATTGTTTCTTTTGTGTGTCATCAGCTCCCATAGGTTGTACACAATGTATTGTTCGTTCAGTAGGAGGGGGGAAAGGGACACATGGTAAATCAATGTTAGTGTGCCTCTATATGGCAAGGGTTCCCACTTTAGATCTGCGAGTAGGGGATTTGTAATGAAGAACATTGTATCAAATGTACTTATTTTCGTTTTTTTTTTGCGGGTGCATCAGTTGTGCTTATTTTCGTTTTTCTTTTTTTGCGGGTGCATCAATTGTACTTATTTGCGTTTTTCCTTTTTTGCGGGTGCATCAATTGCACTTATTTTCGTTTTTCTTTTTTTGCGGATGCATCAATTGTACTTATTTTCGTTTTTCTTTTTTTTGCGGATGCATCAATTGTACTTATTTTCGTTTTTCTTTTTGCGGGGGATACTTGCATTTTCTCGCAAATCCTCGTTGGATCAATTCTTTCAAAATAATTACGTAACTTGCTATTAATGTCTGCTTCCTATAAGCACACAGGTCATGATTGTGAGTCATGAACCGGCAGATGTAATGATTTCATTTAATTTCCTTTTATCCACTACGTTTAGTTCCTATTGTAGTTATGCAACCACGCACAACACACCAAAAATCCTTCGCCATTTTGATTTGATTCTAAACATTGAAGGTATGTTAACGACTTTTTCTTACTTGGTAGGACGATAGAACGATGTTATGAATCAGACCCTTTTGTTCTAAGGGAATATCCGGGACCCCACTTCCTGTGGGTAACTCCCTTGCGCCACGACTGAACGATTCAGAAGGGGCCGCGGTGGCTCAGAGGTAGAGCGTTCACCTCTGGTGCTTGGGGTTCCGGGTTCGATCCCAGCTCCTGCCAAGTGAACTTTGTGGTGGACAAACACCGTGTGCGTGGGTTTCCTCGGGGTTCTCCCGTTTCCTCCCACTTTCTTCATTCCGCCATTTCATTCATTACTCATCATCACCGTATCCTTTAGCCTAACCGGCATAACCGTGGGACGTAAAACTCAAAGATTTCATTTTTTTTGAACGATTCAGAATCATGCACTTTTGGATAGTTCAGATTAAAAGCTTAAGACAATAACTTGTTGCCTCAGCTCAATAGCTAATAGTTTTAGAGATATTCACCCCCAAAATTCATTTTCCTACAGTTTTGGACAGTCCTAACTCTGGAACTATGCACTTTTGACCACAGGTTCGTATGAACTTTTTTTTTTTTTTTTTTTTTTTGCTTATTTTGGTGTGAGGAATCATATATTTCAGTTCGTCGGTCTAGTTCATTAACACCCTGTATGTAAAAATGATTGAAAATGGCCGATATCAGAGAACGCTTCAATAATAGTAACAAGTTACTGATTAACGGAACATAATACTTATTGTTTTAAAGTTGTGTGATTCGGAATTTTGCTACAATTTTAATAACCAATAATACATGAACCTTAAGCGCAACGTGTAACCGGAACCAGGTAAGTTCCTCCTGGTAATCGAACTCTCGAATCTTCTGCACCGACGATGTTTGTGCTTAAGTGTTGTTTTGAAGTAAGGTGCAAAAAGGAAAATTGAATCGTGAGACACGTTTACTTTTTTCTTTAAAAAAAAAAAAAAAACATGTAAGTCGATTGAAAATTTCCCAATATCTCTCACGCGACGCATTATTGTAATGCAAGGTAAAAACGCGTCATTCCTTTTCCTATTTTCGCTTTCTTTGCATTTTATGGTAACAAGAATACGAAGATAGAATTTTCCTCTGGACGATGTTACTGATTTTTTCCCTTGTTTTTTCATCTCAACTGAAACTGAGGCTTCCTGGTTATAGGAGAAGAAGAAGAAGAAAAAAGTAGTTTCCCATAAGTTATACACTGATACATACGAATTTACGTTTACGAGGCACGTGCATAATATAAAACGGTTTGCTCCCATGAATGCGTTAGCAGAACCTACGACGGACCAGTTGAACACATATTCGCATAGAGATATACGTATATAATACACACACACACATGTCTTATTTATCAACGAAAATACATTAGCATGTCTACTCTACTCTAATATTTATTAGGATTTAACTACTAAGCTCTGCTACTGCAAAGTAATTCGGTGATCTACGAATATGGCAAATTCATTGACATTTCAAATTGCAGTATTTTTGATCCAGATCTATAACACAGCCATACACAAACAAAAATAAATAAATAAATAAAATTTGTGTGCAGCAAACCCGAAGGTACGGATTCGATGTATTTTGTTACACAGGATCTAAAGTTGGAAACCCCAGGATGATTGACCGTGTTAATTCTTTATGGGCGAAACATTTAAGCGATTTTGAATAGGGAGGATACATGTAACATACAAAAGAACAAGAATTACGTGAAGCGGACCCCAGAATATGGATTCAATGTATTTTGTTACACAGAATTCAAGTTTTGAAACCCCAGGATGATTGACCGTGTAAATTCTTTATGGACGAAAAACGTTAGCGATTTTGAATAAGGAGAATGCATGTAACATACAAAAGAACAAGAATTACGTGCAGCGGACCCCAGAACATGGATTCGATGTATTTTGTTACACAGAATTTAAATTTTGAAACCCCCAGGATGATTGACCGTGTCAATTCTTTATGGGCGAAAAACGTTAGCGATTTTGAATAAGGAGAATACATGTAACATACAAAAAAAAAAAAAAAAAAAAAAAAAAAACAAGAATTACGTGCAGCTGACCCCAGAACATGAATTCGATGTATTTCGTTACACATAATCCAAATTTTGAAACCCCAGGATGATTGACCGTGTCAATTCTTTATGGGCGAAAAACGTTAGCGATTTTAAATAGGGAGGATACATGTAACGTAGCCATTTAAAAGAATAAGAATTACGTGCAGCGGACCCCAGAATATGGATTCAATGTATTTTGTTACACATAATCCAAATTTTGAAACCCCAGGATGATTGACCGTGTCAATTCTTTATGGGCGAAAAACGTTAGCGATTTTAAATAGGGAGGATACATGTAACGTAGCCATTTAAAAGAATAAGAATTACGTGCTGCTGACCCCAGAGTATGGAATCGATGTATTTTGTTACACAGAATTTAAATTTTGAAACCCCCAGGATGATTGACCGTGTCAATTCTTTATGGGCGAAAAACTTAAGCGTTTTTTTGATAGAAAGTACACACGCTTTTCGCCCATAGAACAAAATCGACACTGTGAATCGTTCTGGGGTTTTGAAGTTTGGATTTTATGTAACAAAACATTTCGAATCTATACCTTGAGGTCTGCAGTACAGATTTTTTTATATGACTATGTAATAAAATCAACCTTTGAAACTTATGAATTCTACTGATGAACAAATTGTGCACGTCCAATATGATAATATTTGCACAACACATTGTTTCCGAATTTCATTATTTTTGACTATAGACTAAAATTTCACTTTAGGGATGCACACGAGATATTTGATGAAGCTGTTTCGTCTTGAAAATATGTCGTCATATTGATGTCTCCTATCGAAAGTGATTTTTCTTTCATTTGAAGAGCTCAGTGTAGTCTCGATTCACTCGTTGCGCTTCGTGTACAACTCTAAGCAGTAAGTTTAATAGCATTTTAATACACAATTGTTCGAAGTTGCCTTACAATGCTGGTCAGCACTAGACTGAAAATGTTCTGTCTAATGTGCGTCCAAAACAAAACAAGAGTTTAAACTACTTGATTATACGGGAACACCATCACGATATCACAGTTGAAGCAACATTTCAAACTGTATTTAGTCCACAGAACATAATATTTGAGGAATCGCTTCAGTATTTGTAAATTGGTTTAATTTCTTCGAAACACCAAAGTTTTGGTTCGATTCTTCGTGCACGAGTTTACAAACGTAGCTATGAGTAATTTGTAGAACTGGTGAAGAATGTGTACCTCCAAATCCACTTCCAATGACATTACGGAAAAAAATATAGAGCTGTTTGAAGCGATCTTCAATCTCAAAATTCTGGACATAAAAACATGAGAAGAAAAATACATGATTACCTTCTTTTTTCATCGAGTTAAATAAAATATTTAAAAAAAACTATGACCAAATTATATTAAAATTGTAATAAAGTATGTTATCGCATTATCGCTTTAGTTGGCTATGTTTACCACTAAAAAAAATTGTTACCATTTGTTGTACTTCTCTAACAGTTTTGGGGTGGGCACGGTGTCTCAGGTGGTAGAGCGCTTACCTCTGGTGTGTGAGCTCTCTGGTTCGATCCTAGGCCAAGTGAGTTTGTTGTGGACACCATCGTGCTTGTGGGTTTTCTCGGAGTATTCCCGTTTCCTCCCACTTTCTCATTCCATTAAATTTTCATCATCATTCATTTGCCCTTATCATTGTCTTCATTAGTCTAATAGGCATAATTGTGGGACGTTGAACTCAAGGATATCATTTCTAACAGCTTTGTTTGTAGAAAAATATTAATGTAGAAAATGCATAGCCGACACATCGTAGAATAGAGAAGGTTGTTTGGTTTGGCTTATATCGGACCTACTTTAAAGGGTATTCACCTTATGTGAAACCTCACCACTTCCACACGTGGTGTTAAATTAAATCCTTCGCTCTGAGGAATATTACCCGACACCAAAGTTTCCATTGAGGCAAACTCCAGCGCAGCACTGACAATGGAATTCAGTCCTATTTCTCCCTGCAAAGCTTGTCAGAAGCCAGTGAAGTTGCACGAATGACATTGCTCGTGACGTTCTCTGCATATTTCAAAGACACTGAGGTGATATTTCCTCTAATAGGGTAGAAAAAAGTCGGGTAAAAAAACAGAGTAGAAATTTCAATTTTAAAATAAGATACTGATATCGTTCGAAATTCGTTCAGGTTAGAGACATGAAATTTAGTATTTACGCTTTTCATTTAAAATAATTAAAAATGTGTTTCAATGTTTTTAAAATGTTTCCTCCAGAAAGAAAGAAAAATCATCATCATCATAGGTATTCTGCCTTTATTGGCAGGTCACTTGCCGCAGCTGAGAAGCTTCCATGTTCCACGGTCCTCCGCTAACCTCTTCGTCTTCGCGTATGATCTTTCTGTTTTTATATCATCCATTAATTGTAGTCTCCTTCGCCTCTTCCCTCTCTTTCCCACCAGCATACCCTGTAGGACGTCCCTCATGATACAAATTCCTCTTAGGCAATGTCCCAACCAGTTTCTTTTCCTCTTCTTAATAATATCTAAAAATGTTCTTTTTGCCTTCACCACTTCTAACACTTTCTCATTCGTTTCTAGCTCGACCCAACTAATTCTTTCCATTCTTCTCCACACCTACATATTAACAACCTCCAACCGTCGTGCCTAAATTGCATGGGGATAAATCAATGTGTGACGGTTGAAGATTGCTACTACTCACCATTTGTAATGAGTAGGTGAGAAGTGGGAACAGAAGAAAACCACATAAAGTTAACTTTCATTTAGATATTTGTATTCTATGAATATTATGTGTTAATGTTGTTAACGTAGACTGTGTATAACGCGTTAGACTACATATTTTAAGCATTTAAGAAGTTAATTACGAATAACTTGAACATAGCTGAGATACACATACCTTTTAGTAGATAATGCCTGGACTGATGTTGAAGTTTTAGATGATGAATATTTCGTGCTGCCAATAGTTTATGTATGCCGACTATTGTTCAACCATAATTCAAGTTAATGGTTGTACTGGATAATGTTAGATTTCCCTAGATCTACTCCTAGACTGGACTCACAGTTGAATGACTACTGTGATAAGAGTACAAGTGTTTTTTTTTTGTTGATACTTAACTTTTGATGATCCACTTCTGATCAAATCCTTTTGGACCATAGGTTTTTATACTTAGTTTCCAGACCTTCTGGAATTCACGTTGTTGACTTTTTGTATATCTCAGCTATTGGTAAAACATTGGTTTCACCCGAATTACATTGTGATCAAATTCTTAGACCAACAAATTTCTGCAAACCTGACAGTTATGCCACAGTCAAAGTGTGTCAATGTTACAGCATTACATCTTGATGACATTTCAATTTTTCAACCAAAACATAACACATCACAATAACATACAAACTGACGACTTAGCGTCTAGCCGTAACCAAAACATAACATTTAATGCATATACAAATTATTGACGTAAACACATAAACACAAACACGTGTTTACACTATATGACAACATTTTATTACTATACTTTGATATAACATTTAATAATTAAGATGCTCTATTTCCAAAATAATATGTTCCTAAATCGTATATATTCACAATATAGTCTGCAAATCTTATGCATCTAATCATTCTACTTTCTACCGAAATGCCATCATCATCATATAGGCTCTTTTTCACTATCTCTTCTAGATAGACATTAAATAGTGTTGGCGAGAGGCAGCATCCTTGTCGAACTCTCCTTCCAATTGCACTCTCTTCCGTCATTTCTTCCCCTATCCTAACACTTACTTGTTAGTTCATGTATAAGTTTCTTATGAGTCTTCTATCTTTCCATTCCAACCCTTCTTCGTTAGAACTCCCAACAAGAATTCCGAATTCACGCGGTCAAAAGTCTTTACTAGATCAATAAATACAACATACACTTCTTTCCCTTTTTCTATAAATCTTTCATCGATCGCCCTTAATAATCCAATAGCATCTCTTGTGCCCTTACTTTTCTGAACCCGAACTCCTCCTCCTGTTCAGTATTTGGAGCAGAATTTTAGCTGCGTGAGATATGAGACTAATTGTTCTATAATCCTCACATCTCTTTGGGTTAGATTTCTTAGCCATCGGTATCATGATCGTCTTTAGAAAGAAAGAAAAAGGAGGGAAGAAAATAGGGGTTGTAATCAGGGGCGTGTCCAGGATAGACTTCTGGGGAGGGCGGTGGGTTGTAATACTGCTACTTATAGCTACTTTTAAGAGCTCCAAACTCTAAGATAGGTTTTATTTATTTATGTGTAAAATAAGAAAGTTTCCTCTTCTCGGAGGAGCGATTTCCCCGATCGCCCTCTGCATCCGCCCCTGGTTGTAATGGTTAAAAAACATGATCATATCTCGAAATCCTTAAGAATAGAGACATGGTAATTGAAGACATATTTAAGCATGGTTTGAGTTTTCCTTAGAAGGGTAGGAAAAAACCGGAGAGGAAAAAGTATGGAGGTTAAAATTGAAAAATGAAATGAAATCTTTAAGTTTTACTTCCCACGGTTATGCCGGCTAGGCTAAAGGGGACGGTGATGATGAGAAATGAATGAAATGGTGAGATGAAGAAAGTGGAAGGAAACGGGAGAATCCCGAGAGAGGCCATCTGTTGACAGATGTACAAATTCAAGGATCGCAACCGTCGATATTCAACAATTTTTTCATCGTTAGCAAAGATATGTGGATGCCCTTCAAATCTATTAAAATGGAATTTTACGTTTTATTGAGTAGGTAACATAATTTTCTTTCTACCTTCGTGCTTTGTGTTCATTTGAATTAAAGCCTGATCCAGCTTGTTTTTATTGTTGTCGTTATTTCCTGTACACAGATACTATCTGCTGATGGCGTTGAAAAACACATTTCTATGGCTTCCGAATTTGTGCAGTGAATTTCCATTGCTACAGTTGTCTTGAAGCCTGTATCACAGTTTCGTATTTACGATTTTGTTTCGGAGAGCTTTGCTATCTTTCGGGGGGGGGGGGGGGTTGCCTGAAAATGTAAAAATTCTGCAAGATATTTCATATACTTTACTATAGTAAGATTTCGCGGTGGGGGGCTCAAGCCCGGAAGCCCCCTAAATACGCCACTGCTGTATCAGCTTTGCCATGGGGACGCAGTGCCTCAGAGATAAAGCGCTCACCTCTCGTACGTTGGAGACCCAGCTCGCAGCATCTTGACTTTGTGGTGAACAAACACCTTATACGTCTGTATCCTCAGAGTTCTCCCGTTTCCTCTAATTTCTTTATTCAACTCTTTCATTCAATGGCCTTCTCTTTAAGCCTTGGTGCATAATCATGGGACGTTAAACTAGCAATTTAAATTTTACTCCACAATTCTATGATTTATGAAATAACCTACGTACAAAGAATTTTATTTAACTTTAATTCTAACACGAAACCTTTACTAAGCTAGGCAAGCACTTCGAAGAATAAGCTATACATGGAGACCAACATTTCTGCCGGTTTTGGAAAACTAAAAACAAACATGACTTATAAAAAGAAATTATTAAATATTTCAGTGTAACGTCTCGAGATTATGCTCTTGAGGCTAAAGGAGACAATGATTAAGTTAAGTGAATGATGATGAAAGAAATGGTAGAATGAGAAAGAGGGAGAAATGGGAATACCCCGAGGAAATCCACGGACGCGATGTTGTCCAACACAAACTTACGTGGCCGAGGATTGAACCAGGAACACCATGCACCAGAGGTAAGCATTCTGCCACTTAACTATCGATTCATAAGAAAGATGTAGTGTTTCTCTCTCTCTCTCTCTCACACACACACACACACACACACACACACACACACACATATATATATATATATATATATATTAACGAGATACTATTTCACTGTAGAATTTCTTGATTGAAATTTTATACTCAACAAAAAACATAATATCGGCACAAAACATAGTTCTATTTAAAAGCATCATTCCACTTTTCTTATCTAAAATTGAAAGCGGAGGAGAATATATGCAAGCGAAGAAAACATGTTGACCTCTAAACTCCTTAAAAAGCTGAAGCTCACGAAATATTTCTCTCAAATTCTGTCCCCTCATTTGTATCGACAAACACCATGAAAAGATAGAAGAAAAGAAACGCGAAAGTTGGAAACAAGTAAGCTGCAAGAGAATGAAATAGAAGATGAGAGACAAGAGGAAAAGAGAGATGAAGATTTAAAAAAAAAATACGAGAAATGATGAAGAGTCAAAGGCTTATTGCAATAGCAGAAGTTCAAGGAGTGAGTCCCTTAGTTAAGAATTCTTCTCCACACCATCTCTTCACTGCTTTCCAATAGTTTCCACGTGTTCAAGACAGCAGAAGACCATGTCGGAGTCACAGACAGCTGACGGTGAAGCATCTACACTACTTTTCTCCCGTGTTGCTTTAGAAAATATACCCAACACCAACCAGCCAACCAGGAGGAATGTCTGCTACCGTCCTCTTTCGATTTTTTTCTCTCTACTCTAATTCTTTTTTTTAAATCTTACTCTCTCTATATATATATTTATTTTCCCCTTTCTTTCGTTTACTGTTTGGACTTTTTGATATTGATTTTACGTGTTTCCAAAGCGAGAACAAGATTAACCGCTTCCTTCACATTAAACACTCCGCCAACTTTAAAACTTCTTCTGGTGTTGGTTTGGTGATTTCCGACGCTGAATACTTCGTCTCGATAGAAGAACTTTAAAATAAAACGAAATTCTTCCCAGCAACATTTCGCCATTTCGTCCAGTACTAACACTAATAATGGACATAAAGGATCTTTTGTTGAGCCACACAATGTTTTTACTACTTCAACAAATATTGATTTATGTCCAGTACAGCAGAGAAAAATGGAGAAGAATATGAGAGTGCTAGATTCAGTTTGGAAACTTTCAGTTGAAGAAACTTTATTTAAAAAGAAAAAAAATTCTAGAAGCAATCACTGAAGACATCACGTTGCTGTTAGAACCTTTTGTCATTTTTGTTGTTCGTTTGTTTGTTTTATATTATTTTTCTTTAAAAGAAGACGTTGGTTCACACAACAAAGTTAGAAATTCCACAGACACATTTTGGATTCACGCTATGAGCCTTTTCTTTAGAAATGATATTGTTTGTGATTTTTTTCCCTAGCTGCAGAGGACAAAATTGTCTTCAATGAAGCACGTACTATCGAAACAACTAGCACACTATATATTTTTCAGTCATTGCAACTTTGTATTATTTTCAAACTTTTTCATCTTTCTTAGTTCCCCTAACAGTTGGAAACAGTTATCAGGCACTTCTCTCGCTTTAGTCTTTTACTTCCGAAGTTGGAACTCAGAAAGTTAACAAACACCGTGACACTATAGTCTACAAAGTTATAGAAGATTAGAAGGTATGACCTTCTGTTAACGTTACTTTCGATTTCCTAGACCAGAATTTGCTACTTATTATTAAAAAAAAACATTTAAATTTTTGCTGGATTAGTGGATTAGTATCAACAATTTTGTATCCTCAACGTAAATCGAATAGAAACACTTGTACCAAAGATACCGTCAAAAAACAGGGTAACTTCGTCTTTGAAGGAAACTTGGTCATTGAAACTGTAGATGATTCTAATATATCAAAGTCGACTCTTTAACCTTGCAGAGGTGTTACAAGAATCTCCATGCAAATACGGCACTAAAATATTGTTGCAAAAATATTATTTCTAATCAAAGAAATGAGATTTGTCAAACTGAATACTATTGGTTGAAGAAGGAAATCATCCAATGATGATCTTTTCGGGATATGTAAGTGTGAATATAGCAGGTACAAATTACCTAATGATAAGCAAATGCAAGACTAAGACAAGACCCGAGTAGTCTTGGTCTTCCACATCCAGTCTTGGTTTTGGTCTTGCACTGAAACTCTTGGTCTCCAACTTGGTCTTCCACATCCAGCCTTGGTCTTGGTCTTGCACTGGAACCCTTGGTCTCCAACTTGATCTTCCACATCCAGTCTTGGTCTTGGTCTTGCACTGGAAACCTTGGTCTTGGCTTTGGTCTTCCACATCCAGTCTTGGTCTTGGTCTTGCACTGGAACCCTTGGTCTTCGTCTTGGTCTTCCACATCCAGTCTTGGTCTTGGTCTTGCACTGGAACCCTTGGTCTTCGTCTTGGTCTTCCACATCCAGTCTTGGTCTTGGTCTTGCACTGGAACCCTTGGTCTTCGTCTTGGTCTTTCACATCCAGTCTTGGTCTTGGTCTTGCACTGGAACCCTTGGTCTTCGTCTTGGTCTTCCACATCCAGTCTTGGTCTTGGTCTTGCACTGGAACCCTTGGTCTCCAACTTGATCTTCCACATCCAGTCTTGGTCTTGGTCTTGCACTGGAAACCTTGGTCTTGGCTTTGGTCTTCCACATCCAGTCTTGGTCTTGGTCTTGCACTGGAACCCTTGGTCTTCGTCTTGGTCTTCCACATCCAGTCTTGGTCTTGGTCTTGCACTGGAACCCTTGGTCTTCGTCTTGGTCTTCCACATCCAGTCTTGGTCTTGGTCTTGCACTGGAACCCTTGGTCTTCGTCTTGGTCTTTCACATCCAGTCTTGGTCTTGGTCTTGCACTGGAACCCTTGGTCTTCGTCTTGGTCTTCCACATCCAGTCTTGGTCTTGGTCTTGCACTGGAACCCTTGGTCTTCGCCTTCGTCTTCCACATCCAGTTTTGGTCTTGGCCTTGCACTGGAACCCTTGGTCTTCGTCTTCGTCTTCCACATCAAGCCTTGGTCTTGGTCTTGCACTGGAACCCTTGGTTTTCACCTTGGTCTTCCACATCCAGTCTTGGTCTTGGTCTTGCACTGGAACCCTTGGTCTTCGTCTTGGTCTTCCACATCCAGTCTTGGTCTTGGTCTTGCACTGGAACCCTTGGTCTTCGTCTTGGTCTTTCACATCCAGTCTTGGTCTTGGTCTTGCACTGGAACCCTTGGTCTTCGTCTTGGTCTTCCACATCCAGTCTTGGTCTTGGTCTTGCACTGGAACCCTTGGTCTTCGTCTTGGTCTTTCACATCCAGTCTTGGTCTTGGTCTTGCACTGGAACCCTTGGTCTTCGTCTTGGTCTTCCACATCCAGTCTTGGTCTTGGTCTTGCACTGGAACCCTTGGTCTCCAACTTGATCTTCCACATCCAGTTTTGGTCTTGGCCTTGCACTGGAACCCTTGGTCTTCGTCTTCGTCTTCCACATCAAGCCTTGGTCTTGGTCTTGCACTGGAACCCTTGGTTTTCACCTTGGTCTTCCACATCCAGTCTTGGTCTTGGTCTTGCACTGGAACCCTTGGTCTTCGTCTTGGTCTTCCACATCCAGTCTTGGTCTTGGTCTTGCACTGGAACCCTTGGTCTTCGTCTTGGTCTTTCACATCCAGTCTTGGTCTTGGTCTTGCACTGGAACCCTTGGTCTTCGTCTTGGTCTTCCACATCCAGTCTTGGTCTTGGTCTTGCACTGGAACCCTTGGTCTTCGCCTTCGTCTTCCACATCCAGTCTTGGTCTTGGTCTTGCACTGGAACCCTTGGTCTTCGTCTTCGTCTTCCACATCAAGCCTTGGTCTTGGTCTTGCACTGGAACCCTTGGTTTTCACCTTGGTCTTCCACATCCAGTCTTGGTCTTGGTCTTGCACTGGAACCCTTGGTCTTCGCCTTGGTCTTTCACATCCAGTCTTAGTCTTGGTCTTGTACTGGAACCCTTGGTCTTGGACTTGCCAGAGTCTTGCAAATTTTGCTTTTAAGAAATCTTATGCTTTTCATAAATAAATTTTACTCTGCATATAAAATATAAAAATTTCTACTATGCGCCAATAGTAACGGAAATACGATATATATGTCTAAATATAATATAGTTTACCTTCGTGTAAGTATAATGATTGCAACATAGGAGATGATCTTTATTTTTTTCAGTGGGTGTCCCCGCTTCACTGCTTATAAGATAAATCACAACGCTTTGTAATATTTTCATATTTTTTAAGAATCCAATACTTCATTAGTTCCCAAACTGGGCAGGGTACCCCTGAGACGCATGAAAGAAAATCAAGACGGAACAGATTACTGACATACAGTGAACACCAAAATTATTTTTACACTCTAAAGGCGTCAGATTTTTTCTTTTCAACCACGATTAGCTAATCTCTGTTTCCAATTAAATATTGAGATTTGTTTTGGTGATTTCAGTATGTAGTCTATGGGGCAGAAACATGGACATTACGTAAAAGCGGTGAAATAAAATTGGAATCTTTCAGAACGTGGGTATATAGAAAAAGGAGAGAATTAGCTGGGTTGAACGGAAAACGAATGAGAAGGTGTTAGAAATATTAGCAGTAGGGGAGAAAAGAAGAATTATAAATGTAATTAAGAGGAGGAAGAGGAACTGGTTGGAACATGGCTGAGGAGAAACTGTATTATAAGGGACGTGCTAGAGCGTATGATGAAAGAAAAGACAAGGAGGGGGCCAGGGAGACTGTGGTTGAAGGAAGCTATTAAAACAGAAAATTGCTACGTCAAGATGAAGAGACTAGCTAGGGACCACTGTACATCGAAGCTTCTAGGTTGCAGCAAATGACCTGCAAATAGTGGCAGAATAAATTATGATGATGATGATGATTATATGTTTAGTAATATTGACCAAAAAGAGAGAGAGAGAGAGAAGATTAAAATAATAATGATTATAATCAAACATCTTAATATTTTAGAATAATTTAAGTGTAACCTGTAAACGACTCAACAGTCTTTTGTGTAAACTCAATTTATAGAAATACTTTTGACCTATATTAGAAATACAAAATAACGGCATCACACTCCAAGTTATTTGAAATAACTGTACAAAAGTACTCTCACTTGTGACAGGCACGTATCCAAGAGGGGTCCGGACCCCTTTCGAGACCAGAAATGAAAAAAATCAAGGAAGGATTAAACAAAATGAAATGAGAAAAAGACGGGTCAGCTTTAAAAATAAATAAAAAAAACTACAGGAAGCTTTTGGTTACTCTTTCTTATGAGGATATTAGTATTACTTGTAATGTAATACATGGTGTTAAGGTGAGTGAGATATCCTGGAAGAGTCAGGGAATTTGAAATTTCTAGAAAAGTTAGAGAATTATCAGAATTTCTGCTACTAGTCACTGAGATTTCAAGCTTCCGAAAGCATAGTACCGTTGAGTAACAGCGTGGACATTTTTAATCGATTTTTCGTCATCACATCCTTGCAGTGTCAAATATGTTATTTCAAAAACAATTTTCTACTGTTCCTTTAACCTGTCATTTGGAACAGACAGTAGTTGACGGGATAATAAAAACAAAAAATTATATGGAAAAGGAGTTCTACTAGCATTTGATTCAACAGAAAAAGGAACGCAGATATTGTAAAATATTTTACAAGACATTATTGAGTATGTACTTTTTATAATAGTGAATACGTACTTTTCATAATAGTTGAGATCATAATGAAAGGAAAATTGTTATATTTGAATGAACAAAGAAAGGAACGTAACTATTGTAAAATCTTTTTCAAATGCCTTTATTCTTTTATTATTCGAGATTTCTTCATAGTTTGTTATTAAAATACTTAGCAAGATATGCTCATTTTATTGTTCTAACAAACCAATATATGTTGATAGTAAAGTAGTTTACATTGATCAAGCTCCTGAGCCTTCAGAATTTCATATCACGCCTCTCCCACCCGTTACGAAATCCTGGCTAAACGAACCAATATATGTTCCAGTAAAATAGTTTAGAATGATCGAGCCCCTGGTGTGATGATCACAGTATTTCATGTCACGGACCCCCCTCACGAAATCCTGGCTACGTGCCTGACTTGTGAATATGGATTATTTATTGTTGTATAATGTTATATTGCTCAACCCTCCATGTGCAGTATACCTAAAGATGCTAAAAGTTATATTAATAAACAATTATTCAACGTATAAGAAGTGCCGGTTATAGGGCAGGCGCGTTAAAATCCGTAACGAGTGAGTTAGAGAAATACAGGATGGACTTAGTAGGAGTTCAGGAAGTTAGATGGGGAGGAAATGGATCTGTGAATTCTGGAAATTTTACGTTCTTTTACGAGGAAGGAAATAAAAACCACCAGTTAGGAACAGGGTTTTTCGTTCACAAACGAATATTACCAGCAATTAAACGGGTTGAACTTGTTACTGACAAATTTTCTTTTATTACTCTTAAGGGACGGTGGTGTGATATTATTGTTTTAAATGTACATGCCCCAACTGGGGATAAAGATGACGATATAAAAGACAGTTTTTACGAAGAAGTGGAAAGGAAATTTGACCAACTCCCGCGATACCAAATGAAAATTCTTTTAGGGGATTTCAATGCTAAGGTAGGACGAGAGAATATTTTCAAACCGATTATAAGGAACGAAAGTCTGCATAAGGAAAGTAATAACAACGGTGTTAGACTCGTGAACTTTGCAACATCCAAAAACCTAATCGTGAAGAGTACAAAATTCCCACATCGCGACGTTCATAAATACACTTGGACATCACCAGACGGAAGAACACATAATCAAATTGATCACGTTTTAGTAGATAGAAGAAGGCAATCTTGCCTAATTGATGTCCGGTCGTTTAGAGGGGCTGATTGTGACACTGATCAGTACCTGCTAGCAGCGATAATACGGGAGAGATCATCGTTGAATAAAGGTAATATTCATTGTTCGAAAACTGAGAGATTCAATTTAAAGAAATTAAAAGAGAGCCAGGTAAGAGAGGAATACCAGATTGAAGTTTCGAATAGATTCTTGCTTTAGAAGATTCGAAGTGCACTAGTGCTGAGGATACTTGGATTAAAATTAGAGCTAGCATTAAAATTTCAGCAAAAGAAAAATTGGGACACACGGAAATGCGTAGGAACAAACCATGGTTCGACCAGGAATGCATTAAACTAACAGAGAAGAGAAAACAGGCAAAATTACGCTGGCTACAAAATCCGAACGAAACTACACAAAATTTCGCAGATATCAGGCGCGAAACTTTCAAAACTTTTAGAACAAAGAAACGCGATTTTCTGAAAGCTAAAATTAAGGAACTTGAAGATAATAGTAAATATAAAAACATCCGGGACATGTATAAGGGAATCAATGAATTTAAGAAAGGCTATCAACCTCGTGCTTATATATTAAAGAAATCTGACGGTACAGTTCTCACTGACACGGATAGCATCTTAAATAGATGGAAAGATTTCTTTCACGATTTGCTTAACACGCAACCAAAAACTAGTGTGCGTGGAAAAAAGGAGATACACACCGCAGAACCGTATATTCTAGAACCCAACCGAATAGAAGTAGAAACCGCTATAAATAAATTAAAGAAACACAAATCTCCGGGTGTAGATGAAATTCCGGCTGAGTTAATTTTAGCTGGAAGCGAAAAATTGTGGAACAAGATACACAAACTCATTCTCCTTATCTGGAACAAGGAAGAATTGCCACAAGAGTGAGAAGAATCAATCATTGTTCCAATCCACAAGAAAGGCGACAAAACTGACTGTAATAATTATCGAGGCATTTCTCTTCTATCAACATCCTATAAAATCCTTTCAAATATTCTATTAGCAAGATTGTCCCCATACGCAGATGAAATTATGCTAGAGAGGAAAGAAAATTTCTTGAGAAATCTAACTGAACAATATTTCAGCATTCAAGCTTAAATTGTTACTAGTGTGATAGGTAACATTCAACATAAGAAATCTTACGTACTAAATTCACAGCTTGACTGTTGGCAATATGGAAAATTTTGTCATGTAAAGTTTATAACAACACATTTTGTATATCAAGACATAACTTATGCATACAGAACGACATAAATACTTTTAATATTTATCTATATTATACAAATGAAACAAGAATCAAAAAATGGATCAAAAGATTGCAATCTTGGCCAATAATAGTTTTTGGATCAGGGGCCACAAAATTTTTGAACGGCCGCTAAATCGAGTTTTCTTATCTTTGACGGAATAAGCACATCATAATGAGTTAAGTGATAGTTCGGATTCAGCTACACGAACGCAGTTCTCCAGATATAAGGCGTACAAGAAAATTTTCGATTGATTGAAATATATTTGATTATTTTAGATCAAGGACCACAAAATTTTTGAACGGCTCTTAACTCGAGTTTTCGTATTTTTTACGGAATAAGTACATCATACCGAGTTAAGTAATACTTTGGGTTTGGCTGCACTGTATGTAGTTCTGTATATATGGGGCTTACAAGAAAATGTTGCATTGAATGAAATATATTGAATTTTTTGGACCAGGAAGTTTTCGTATTTTTTACGGAATAAGCACTTCATACTGAGTTAAGTGATATTTTTGGTTTGACTACACTATATGTAGTTCTCGAGATATAAGGCCGAGAAGAAACTTTTTGCCTGAAATATATTGGATCTTTTGATCCAAAAAGACGAGAAATGGGACAACCGTTTGAAAGGAAGTTTTGAACATGGTTAATATATACTTCGAAATTGGTTGTTGGCAAATCATTTTCATCAAAATACTTATCCTAAGAGAGAAGAAGGGGGTCTAAAATGTATGCCAAAAATAGTTTTTCACGTTAGGAAGATAAAACTTTGTATATAAAGGGTGTAGCTCGAATAGACGGTGAAAAGTACGCTTAAGTTTGGCTTAAAGAGACAAGTTTTGCCGATAGATGTCACTATAGTCTTTGCATCTCTCACATGTATTTTCTACCTTTCACGAAAATTCACGATTTCTCTCACAAATTTCACAGTACAGACTTCAAATTTTTAGAGAAGGAACTTCATAACATATCGAAGACAACAATCAGTGCCGATTTTTTATTTAGAACTTTTTTATTGTTGAAACAGTATATTGTTAAAGATTTGGATATCGAATTTCAACAATTAAGCCACTTCAACAATGAAGAAAATTCTAAGTAAAAAATTGATCATTGTTGCCTTCGATATGTTATGAAGTTCCTTCTCTAAAAAATTAAAATCTGTAGTGTGAAATTTGTAAGAGAAATCGTGAATTTTCGTGAAAGGTAAAGACATACATGAGAGAGATATGATGAATGCAGTGACATCTATCGGCAAAACTTGTCCCTTTAAACCAACCTTAAACGGATTGCTGTGATATTTATACCAAAGGTACCTCATATCCAAATATAACTGGCCAGAAAATCAACTTCAAATTCCTTCGAATTTCGAAGTTACTGTTGAAAGTTAGGAATTCAAAAATTGATCATACCTCGGAAACGACTAAAGTTACGAGAATGAATGCTTAAAGGGCTTGACAAAAACTAGAAACGATGTATTTCCAAATTCAAATTTCTAGCGAAAAAGCGCGTCGAAAATATTCGAATTCAAATATTTTTGCTTTATGTTTGAGTGAGCACTTCCTATTTTCCACTATAAAAGCTGCACCAACCCGCCTATAATATATCTTGACCATGGTTTGATACTCGCGGTGCAACTTAGTATAAAATCAGGGAAACCAAATTCGGATACGCCTGGAACATATGCAACCGGCATTGAGCCTTACATGTTTCGGCCTGTATTGTTTTGTTTAACTGAACCTTGAGCCTTAAATATTTTGTTTAACTGAACCTTGAGCCTTAAATGTTTTGTTTAACTGAACCTTGAGCCTTAAATGTTTTGTTTAACTGAACCTTGAGCCTTAAATGTTTTGTTTAACTGAACCTTGAGCCTTAAATGTTTTGTTTAACTGAACCTTGAGCCTTAAATGTTTTGTTTAACTGAACCTTGAGCCTTAAATGTTTTGTTTAACTGAACCTTGAGCCTTAAATGTTTTGTTTAACTGAACCTTGAGCCTTAAATGTTTTGTTTAACTGAACCTTGAGCCTTACATGTTTTGTTTAACTGAAAATGTATATTTTATACGTACTTTCTGTATAAGTGTTACGAATAAACGTACTTTCCGTAAGGACGAAAGAACTGTATATAAGCGGTTAGGATCTCACATACAGATGGACGTATGTAACATATAGCTGACGTATATAAGATAAGTATACGTGTGTAACATACGGAAGACTGTTAGATGTCAGACATCCTGGAGCTGCATGATGTAATATCTAAGTGCGGAAAAGGGCAGTGTGTACTTAGCATGTATAACGTATGTTTCGTGCTGATTTCCATAGTAAACATAAGGGTTCCGTTTATTTGTGCAATATAGCGCTTTCAAGATAACGGATTTTTCTCAGTGTACTTCAAATGTTTCAAAAGAATTTGAAGCATTAATTTGTATGCTAAAGGATAGCATTCAACATTGCTATTCAGTAAAAACTTAGGCTCCAAAATATCGTATAAATTGAACAAAACATTTGATTCTTTATCTTTCCTTTTCTTTGAAAATAATAACAAACGGAAATTGTACATTGAAGGACATTTCACAAGATATCTTTCAATTTTGTCGAACAAAACGGAACAAAGGAACAGAAATGTAGGAAGCAGATACTATTCCTTTCAGAGTTACCATAAAAATAAATGTCTCACATACATATCTCTGTAGCTTGAAAAAAAATATTGGGTAATGCACTTTTATCATTTTCCGGTCTAATAAGTAAGTGAAATTTGAATATTCTAAATTCACAGTACTTTTCAAAAAGATTAAAACTCTAAAGTTAATATAGTGGAGGAAAATTATTTTTATTTCTTGATAGAGAAAGAGAACGACAAGTTCTGGTTGAACGACTCTGTCGATTTACTCTGCTACATTTGGTGGTTTTTTCGACGTTTAAAATGGACTGTCGTTAAGATAGAAGGGGAAAACAGAACACGGTTCGTTAAACATCTTCATCCATACTATCGTGTATATATAGGGTATAAAATATTATTTTTTTTTCTTTTCTCTATTTTCTTTTCTTTTGAATTGGTGCATTCAATGGTTAAAACAATAAAAATAAAATTTAGTTCTAAAGTCTTCTTTAATTCTATGTCTGACTTCTTAAAGGAAAACTAAGAATTGTCTTACATGCCATTTCTTCCAATTCTTTCAATGTTCTCATCTCTCTTCTAGTTTTTCTCCGTTTATTGATATTTCTTGCGACACAAACCAAGAAAGTTTAAGTGTGAGACAATTATTGAAAAAAAAAATACAAGTGAGCTTAGTTTCACAGTCGGAAAAGTATGTTAGATTTTCAAACTATGGAAATTATAGACTTTCAAACTATGGGAATTCTAGACTTTCAAACTATGGGAATTCTAGACTTTCAAATTATAGGAATTCTAGACTTTCAAACTATGGGAATTCTAGACTTTCAAACTATGGGAATTCAATACTCAAACTTCAAGTAGTACATCTATAATTAGCAATTCCAATAGAGGATTAAAATAAAAAAAGAAACGTATTCTTAATATACTTACTGAATCCACCAAGAATGTTATAATATAGAGGATTTGCCCATATATATCTTCATCCTATTAACTCAATGAAAGTAAAAACCAACCGAGCATCGGCACGTCTGACTGGCTGCTCTCGTTTGCGCCACAGTCTGACTGGCTACTTTCGTTTCCGCCATGAATCTTTGTTCAAAACATTGCAATCTTGTTGGGCGCAGTGGGTAGAGTGTGGGAGGCGAAACTGTGACTTATGGCTCCAAGATTTTGTTGTAAAGGCAGATCCTCTTATTTATAACACCTTGAAATTCATTATCAAAACTCTGCTTGTCTCTAACTATTTACGTTTCATTCTTTATTCGATTGTAATCGAATAAATGTAGATCTTTACCACTTCCGGTCGCAACAGATAGATAAGAATCGAGAAAAAAACTCATTCTTTGGCACTGAATCTGTGTCAAAAATCTTCCTTTAATATTCCTTACCGTTTTTGCTCTGTTGAAATAAGAACTGAAATGGTAAATACTTATAAATTCCAACTACTTTCGATTGTGGTAGGGTGTTGTGGTTAATAGTAATATGTTCTCTTAAGACGCTGAGATTCACTTGTCGCTATCTATGTATAGGAAAGCGACATGAAGCGTCTCTGTTAAGAGTTCTCATGAGAGAGCTTAGCCGAAGGAATATGTCTGATGGAGATCAATTGACGGAAATCGATCGTCCCAGAGGAGAGTGTATATGTGATGCTCTAGACCTGTGTAATTTAGCCAAGATTGAGTGCTTTTAATTACTGGGTATTTGAGAAAGTTCCCTGTTTATTAGCCTACTTGTCATAAGTCGATATCCTTTTATTGTAATAAAAATTCCAGTTGTTGCTCCTGCCAATCGGTTTTTTGTTCTCACTTGATTGTATTTTATTGAAATACGATGCCAGATATTGCTAGTGGTTGTGCTCCATGTGCTCCATACTTCAAGACACATCGCTTAAACATTCTGTGTTCAGAGATAGTTCAGAATGAAAGATTTATTTAGTGGAAGACAAAAAAATATTTCTCATTAGTGATTATTTAATATACTTTTCTCCTTTGGAGCAAATTTCAAATACGCATGCCGGGTTGTTCGTAGGATTACATTATTGATTTAAGTACATACTTTTGTATCGTACTCTAATTTATATGTTGTGATATATTTGTTAAGAAAATAGAAAAAAAATCATTTTGAACAAACATTATTATAAAAGTTGAGCATAGAAGAAAAAAAAACTTTTTTTAAAAAAAGTTTGCCCTGGCAGCAAAACTGAACAGCAACCATGACAATGAACTCCTTCGTGGCTAAACGGTTAACGTACGCGCCTTTGGTGTGGGGGACTCGGGTTCGATTCCCGACGGGAGCTCATGTGGTTCGGATTCCACGTTAATCAGTAGGTCTACGTCTCATATAGCCTCGCTGCTGAACGGGACGTTAAACTCAAAATCAACTCAACTCAACCAAGACAATATTTGAAGAAAAGTAATTATTACAAATATATAGATGGACGAAAACATTGTTTTCAAAGCTTGAACTTGCAGTGAAAGCATATCAGAAACTAGGGACGTTATTCAAGAGTAGAAAACAGTAAATGACAAATGCCTCCTCAAAACGAGAAAAATAATTTCATTGAACGAAAATTAGGTTCTATGTGTATCAAAAAACAAGAATCATATGTAGTAGAAACAATGGAAGAAATATATTATATGGACTCTTTCTATAAATTACTTATTCTTAATCTCTCTTGTGCCTTCTGTGTTCACATCCAAGAAAGGACCTATCTCTGTTTGGTATTCTGAAACAATTTATAAAGTTGTGGGCTTACAAGGTTGAGGTGACGGCGAGAATGAATACAATTTGAAGCTCAATTTTAAAGTAAGTATTTTACTTTCATGAGCTATTGTTGTATTCTTGCCAAGCTAATTAAGCTTCTGTTTTGGGAAAGGTCTCCAAAGTCGAGTCAGTAATACTCCATTTGTGATAGATTGTTGATTTAAGTACATACGTGGGAGTACACAAATTTGAATTTATGTGCACAGGCGCATTCACGCGGGGGGTCTACCGGGTCCGGATATCCCCCACAAATTCGCAACTTGATATGGATTTATAACCTTTCTTAATAAAAACTATTCTTGTTTAGCAAGGAAACAATTGATGTACTCTAAAGGTTTGATCTTACATTTCAACCAAGGATGTTATAAAATAGAGGATCTGCCCATATAACAAAATCGTGAAGCCATACGTCACAGCTTCGCCACACCTACTCTGCCCACTCCGAGCCACTAAGATAGCAATGTTTCGAGCCAACAATCATGGCGGAAACGAGAGTAGCCAATCAGACGTGCAGGCTCAGACGATGCTCAATTTTTTTTTTTTTTTTTTGGCTTCATTGAGTTCATATGTTGAAGAATACGTATGGGCAGATCTATTTTATAACATCGTTGATTTCAACGGTAATCTTTCATTTCTTATCGAAAACATAGGTTATTCTTATTTTTTAATATAGGTAGCAGTACTTAAATATTACTTACCGTCTTTTCGGGTCCAGAATAATATAACTTCAATACAACTTCAATAATACTACTTCAATACTACTTCTATTAATATTGGACCCCCGCAA
Organism: Thermobia domestica; assembly: GCF_964235325.1. Classification (NCBI taxonomy): domain Eukaryota; kingdom Metazoa; phylum Arthropoda; class Insecta; order Zygentoma; family Lepismatidae; genus Thermobia; species Thermobia domestica. The sequence continues at coordinate 271,470,471 of NC_137462.1, forward strand.
CTTTGGATCCATGCTTTAAAAAAAAAAATCTGGGTGCGTGCCTCTTTATGTCACACGGTTCAGTATGCCTAATGGCTGTCATTCTTGAGGTTTAAGGTTTAGGTATTTGTCATAATAATTATAGCTCAACAGACTTGATAATTAGCTTTTCTTATAACGATTTCTTTATTCAATTGCGTGGTACGTTATGACTCTTTTCATCGATTTACTTTTTTGATAATTCTAATAATCTTTGTATGTTGTTTCTCAAGTATTTACTAATTGATATGCTTTGATATTATCATATCGAAATGTTCAGGAATATTTCAATAGGATATAATGATTAGTAAGAACACAATACTTTGTTTTCCTGTTTAAGGTAACCAAGGATCTTATAAACTAGAGGATCGCCCTTACAACAAGATCTTGAAGCCATACGTCACAGTTTCGCCACCCCTACTCTGCCCACAATAGGATCGCAATGTTTTGAGCCAACAATCATGGTGGAAACGAAAGTAGCCAATCAGACGATGGCAGAAACGAGAGTAGCGAATCAGACGTGCCGATGCTCGGTTGTTTTTTGGCTTCATCGATTTAATAGGATGAAGATACATATGGGCAGATCCTCTATTTATAACATCTTTGGAGGTAACCGTAGAATTATTATCATCAATAATGAACTTATGGGAGCACAGGTGACTCAGTTGTAAAATGGAGAATGGTTTACTGCATGCAGTTAAGAAGCGCCTCGCCCAATATGCATCTGTCATTACCAAAAGTATGTTTTATATATTTGAGCACATTCATCAATTACAGAGGCCGCGGTGGCTTAGTAAGCCCTCCCTGCTGTTCTAGTGGCTAGCACGTCCGCCTTTGGTGTACGGGCTCCCGTGTTCGATTCCTATGGTCCCGGGTGGGAGAGCCTTTGGAATCTTAACTGTCCTGGATAGGTTTGTGTTCGTGTTGCTGTCGAATTTGGTAAATTTGGTAAAGGTTAAAGAAACCTTGTATGCGAGGAAACTCGGGTGCTCAGGAAACTGAGGTATGATCGGTTGATCTTTAAAAAAAGTGGTAGTGTGTTTACCTCTGGTGCATGGGATCCTTGGTTTCGATTCCAGCTCACGCCACATGATAAACACACTTGTGCGGGTTTTTTCAGGGTTCTCCCGTTTCCTCCCACTTTATTCATTCCTCATCATCACCGTCTCCTTTAACATAGGCGGCATAACCGTGGGTTTCGAAACTTGAAGATTTCATTTTTCATTTTTTAAAAATCAATTACGATTTACGTACTTGGCACATTTAGCTATTTCTCATAGGGTAACGAAATGAATAAGTTCAAGTTTTTTTTCGGATGAATAAAACATCCTGAACAAGCAGAAATATCGAGTGTAATTTTTGCCATTTATTATATGAAAATAAGTTGCGAAAGAAGTTGAGAAGCACCCCAGGAGGTAACATCTTTCAAAGAAAATGGGTGCGGTTGATGTGTTGAAGCATTGGTGGATGTTTTTCAATCCTTTATTTTCTTTCTTTCTTTATTTTTTCCCATACCTCCATTGTATTTTTTTTTTTTCAGAAAGGATTTTTCCAATGTCGAACACGTCCCTGGATTGTCAGGCGCCTACAGAACACAGCAATGCACTTAAAAGCCAGGAAACTGGTTGTCCCTTTTGGCGAATGGAAACCCTCTCTTTCTGTAGGATACTGATGGACTTTGGTCAACTACAATACCAATAACGAACCTCTAACGTTTTAACAGCTCTCGCTTCTCCACTTTAGGACGAGTTTTCTGTTGGGTTGAAATGGCCGAATGTAAAATCAAACTTCAAGGAATTTCGCAATTGAACTAAGTTTTCCAATTAAGATAAAAATCACAAAGGGAACATTTCCCGTCCGTTATTATCTTAAACCCCTTTAAAACTAATGAAATCTTGCTGGATCTTCTACACAAAGGACGCAACACAATGAGCTTATAGCTGCAAAACAGAAAATTTCTCTTGAGACCGGTCCATTATGAAAAGGTTTTTCAATGAAATTTGTCAGATAAATAAGAAGTGTAACCTGTAAAATGAAAATGAATAATTCACATCCGCTGATTTCATTCTCAACCATCAACTGATTTCAATTGTATTGCATGAGAAATTATTCTGCATCTGAAATATTTGTTAATTCGATATTAAAGCAGGGGCCGCGGTGGCTCTGTGGTAGAGCGTTCACCTCTAGTGCTTGGGATCCTAGGTTCGATTCCAGCTCCCGCCAAGTAAACTTTGTGGTGGACAAACACCGTGTGCGGGGTTTCCTCGGGGTTATCCCGTTTCCTCCCATTTTCTTTATTCCACCTTTTCATTCATTACTCATCATCACCGTCTCCTTTAGCCACCCCAGCATAACCGTGGGACGTAAAACTAAAATACTTCATTTCATTTTTCATTTGGATATTAAAGCTCGGGCATATGCCATTACATGTATTAATATGTTTCATATTGTCGTGATTATACACGGTGTTAATTTATTATGTAGCCAAAATTAAACAGGTAAAATTCTCACACCTAAACAATAAAAAAAGTCCATATGAACGTAGGACGAAAAACGCTCTGTTGTCAAAGTTATGAGATGCCGAAATGGAGAAAATTGTAACTTTGAATCTGCCTAGCTCGAACATTATGAAAGATATCAAAGACGATTAAAGAAATATTAGAGAAATACGAGTAAATAATAATATAAAGATATACTAGTACACTGTCTATCTAAATAGCCATGTTTCAGAGTTTGGACGTTTGCTTCAGGCAGCTTCAAAAGCTGGAATTATAACTTCTCAAAAATCTAGTGCCATAACATCTGCTTTAACTGTAGGAACAAAATAAGGCGTGCGAAACTTAAACTTGCTCGGAATTTAAAAGAAAGTTCTAGAAATAATGATCCCATTAAAATCCTATACTTTGATGATAGAAGGGATGACACTAAAATACACACAAGCATCATTAGAGAAGAGAACTTATCACTTGTGGCTGAACGTAACTCTCAATACGTTGGTCACGTGACACCATCCTCTGTCTCTGCACATGACGAGACCACTTGAATACTTGAATACTTTTCGAATACTTGAACCAACTCAGAGTTGGCTTTGATAAAGTTAAGGTTCTTGGGTGTGATGGAACATACACTAACACTGCTTGGAATGGAGTTGTTCTTTGAAAATTAGAGGAACTAACAGGAAAACATATGCAATGGGCTATTTATCTCTTGCATTTTAATGAACTGCTGTTCCTAGCTCTCTTCACGCATATTCACGGCGCTTATTCAAACCCCTGTTCTTACACACGTCCCATAGTTTCAAAACTATCTAACTGTGAAAAGCTTTCAGTGTTGCTATTCAAACCAATAAAATATGACTTACCTCACCATAGTCCAGAAGAGCACAGAAAACTCAGTAAGGATCTGAGATGCTTGTTCCAGATATCTCAAGCCATTGACTCCAGAGCATGCCCGGAAGAGCTTGTTTCTATGTTCCCTGGCAAACTAAATAAAGCTAGCTGGTTGACTAGTACATAACAAATTTTAACATTGTATATTGCAACAAAAAACCTACCAAGAAATTAATAGAAAGTGCGACATTCCTACTTAGAGTCTGTGTTTATGCAATGCTGTTTCAGAACATAGTCTTTCATTGCTGATGGTCCTCTCACGTCTTTGAGACCATTCAAGGTCTAGATACTTACCAAGGGAGTACCAGGCTGTAATCCGTCCATCCATTCAGACGAATGCATTCTTTGCACTCCCAGAAAATTTCTTCTCGCCATGATGACTGATGGTCTACTTGCTGTCCGACAAGATGCATTACATAAGATTCCTAGTGCTCGAGAACACGAAGTAGGGAATCTCCATAACTCCATTAGATATAACATCATTCCCAGACTGAATTTTGAGGCAAACGATTACACTGCAATGATCTTTTGGGAAAGCACTGACGTTTCAATAACTGTACCACCAGTAAGTTCTATGGACGTACCAAACAAATAGCTCATGGTCAAACTTTCACTTCCTGACAACACTGTGCCACAATGGTCCTTCACCGTCCATCCGTGCCACACGGTGGCAGTAGAACGGGTAGTGAAATTAGTCACTGAAGAAGCCTCCCGAGTATGTGCCAGTGATGCTAGAGGCGGAATAATGAGGTCAACCTTACTTTCTAGGCAAGCTGCGTCTAAATTTCAATCAAAGTCCCAATTTGTGACATTTTTTCCTGACAGTGACTAATCGGATCAGTTCATCCGGCCCAACATATGGTTGGTTGATTGGATAGGCCTAGCGGAGGAGCCCTAGGTGCAGCCACCTCTACATGGTGGGCTCTGGGTCACTTGGCCAGGCTATATTACCAGGTGATCGAGGAGCTGCACAACCGCTTAACTGTACTGAATTTGCACCCCTTTTCTGGCCCCAGAGGAGGCACCCCTATTCCCCCCAAGGGCATATAACTGGCATTTTTATACTTGAATATCAGTTTTCATAGCAACTGACATGTATTTAACCAAAATATGTTTACTTTAATATAACTAAAATTAATGAACAACTTTGGTATTTTCTGTGATTTTCAGGTAAATTTTGAAACTTTGAGGCAATAGTTCTCACAGAAGATATGATCTGATTTGAAAAAAAATCTATACCTGAAATGTCCATGTGGATTGGCCACTTTTGCCAGGTATTACATTTCATTCCGAGAAGAAAGTGGTAAAACGCTGCATCCTATTGGTACACTATTGCGGTTTAATTTCTTTTCTCAAGTATCCGTTCGGAAGGCAGCTCCAGGAATTGTACCGAATTCTGCTGATGCATCACACTGGATGGAATGCAGTTCGCGTAGAACCTAGGCTCCATGAGTCATCGCGTTCGCTGCAAAGTTGAGGGATACATCAACAAATAGTTACAAATCTCTCATGGCGTTAGTAGTCTCATGGGTCTGAAGGAACAAATACTAATCAATACAGACAATATTAGTAAGGCTACTCCTAGAAACTATCTTGTTTAACTCTATTTGTTGTTTTACTAAATTAATTTCTGAAAACAATTTTGTGATAGAAAAATTTATTGTGATCAGAGGTAAGAAATCACTTATAAAATGTTCCGAGTGGAGCATTGTACCATGCGGGGCAGAAACTAACACAACGCAAAAGCAACTTTTGAAAAAAAGGCTGGGGGTTTCGAAATATGGATGTGAAGTGGTATGGAGAAATTAGCTAAGTCATGCGGAATGCAAATGACGAAAATTTGAGAATAGAAGAAAAGGAATAATTTTTGACCTAATTGGAAAGAGGAAAAGAATATTGTAATGTACACCATGGCCTAAAAGTGGGTATACAGTTTAGTACTGATCTGCTCACTGTACTTCATAATTCTTATCTTGATCAAACAGGTACACCTAGCTTCTTTATTATTTGTTCTTAATGTCTTTTTTTACTTATAGCTTAAGCCCGAAACAGCCGAAGAAAATAAACCTATAAGCTAGAATGTTATACTTGATCAATGCAAGGGTGTATACCTACTTTTGGGCCACCCTGTGTGATAGAGACGGTACACGGGTTTTTCTTTACCTCTCATCTTTATACAAGTTCTTTTTATACTGTGCTGTACACTGTGCTACAAATAAGTAGGTATCTCCAATTAATATTCCTTTCTCTGTGAGTTTGGACCTCATGACCGTAGCAGGGCGGAGATCTTTGAGGTTGATGGTTAGGAAGCTCCTGCCCGTAACAGCGCAGAGATAGGAAGCTCTTGCCGAAAGCAGCGCAGAGGTTAAGGTTAGGGAGTCTCTTCGCCTACAGCAGCGCAAAGAGAAAGGTAGGAATGATCAGTTGTGAGTGATGTTTTCTGCCTCTTGACGTGCACTTTTATAGCCGAATTTGGAGGCGGAGCCTGTGTAGTTGTTGTACGGGACTCTTCGTGGCTCTCCGTGTCCTCCTCGTATTTCTTCGGAGACTGCGTCTGTTGGCTGCTTGATCATCTTCGTGGAGACACACGTGTTGTGAGGAGATATTGCAATAAGGTTTGAACATTGGCTGAGAATATACTGCATTATGAGGAACATAATAGAAAGTGCAATGGAAAGAAAATTTGGGTTAGCTGATGGCCGTCATGTATGGAAGCTTCAGTTCAGGCAGATGACCAACCAAAAATTCCAGAATATCTAAGACTTATTTTTTAATTAAATATCCCATGTTTCTGTTCAGAGCTTAAGACAGACGGTGGTGACGAAACGGCTGAATCATGGCCGCCCGGAGCAAGGAGAAAGGGAGCAGTTATTCCCTGGATTTTCGAACGGTGTTTACTTCTTGCAAGTACATATCAAGATATAGTAATTTGATTTCTCACATACTATACTAATTAATCTTTGTATATAATGATTAAAGAGTAAATTTACTGTCATTTCTCAACAGATCTCAGAAACTACTAACAATGTAAGTGCAGAAGCTTGAAGTTTAAGGTAATTGTTTTTCTTAGGCTTTAAGCTGCATATACGGGGAGGCTTTGGGAATTGCGTATCCTAAGGGGAATGGGGAACATAACTAGCTAATTTTGATCAGTGCCAGATTTTGAATATTTTTACACATACAACCTTGAAATTTTGTACAAATATTCTCCTTGCACCCTAGGCTACAAAAAAGAAGAGGTTTAGGAAATTGCATACGTCAAGACGGGATCAGGATTATTTTTTTTTCTTTTGCGTTCGTCACATCTCTAAAACTATTACATTTAGAACCTTGTATTTTAGTATAAATGTTTTTCTTGCACAGGCAGGGTGTTGGAAATCGCGTATCCTATGAGGCACTGGGATCTAAAATAGATTTTTCCTCCGCGAGATCTCTGAACCTATTACACGTAGAACATTCAAATTTAGTGTAATGTTCTCCTTGAACCATGGACTGCAAGTAAGGCGTGGGTTTGGGATTTGCGTATCCAAGGGGGCATTGGGCTTATTTATTTTATCTAATTTTTGCATTGGTCAGATCTACGAAATTGTTAGACGTAATTCATTGAAATTTTACATAAATGTTCTCTTTGCATGCTTGGCTGTAAATAAGGCAAAGTTTCGAGAATAACATATTCCTAAAGAGGAGGATAGGAGCTTAAATACTGTCTTTTGTTTGTTTGTTTGTGATATTCAATGTCGAAGACGTATAGCAGTGAAATACAGCGAGAGTAAGAAGCTGTTATAACATGCAAGTTCATAAGCTGTATATAAATATTAAATGCTCTAGCACAATAGCTCATATATTGTCATTAATAAGCATATGTGATAAATAACAGTTATTTTATACACGGTGGCCCAAAAGTAGATATACAGTCCCTACTGATCTGCTAACTGAATTTCATATCATTTTTTATCGTCATCAAAAAGGTACACCTAGCTTCTTTATTATTTGTTCTTAATGTCTTTTTTTACTTATACCTTAAGCCCGGAACAGCCGAAGCAAATCAACTTATAAGCTAGAATTTTATACTTGATCAATGAAGGGGTGTGTCACTTTTGGGTCACCCTGTATAATGTATTAAGCGTAGGATATGTATATGTATGTATCCGTGACTGCGGGTATGTGACAGCCTCTCACCCTCTTTGGAATCGGGCTTTCCCACCCTAATTTTTTATATAAAATCCAGTGAGCGTCCCTGGGTGAGCTGAATAGGTGGGTGAAAGTGGGAAAACCTCGTGAAATCCAACCATTCCGTGTTTGCCTACCATTAAGTTCACTTGGCGAGAGCTAGGATCGAACAAGTAAGCCTACGCAACAGAGATGAGAATACTTCAGAAAATCTGTGATGACAAAACAAGTCAATATTCGTGCCATTCCAAAATACACAGAATTGTATTCTGATTCTAATATGCGAGGGTAAGTAAAAAATTATCCTCAATGTTGTTATAACTTTCCTCAGATTGTTAATACTGACTTCTGTCCTCGTTTACTTTATTATTATGCTGTTGCAGTCATGCTATGAAAGTTTGATCGTAATTCCTCCATTTGTCTTCCTTTTGTTGCAGATAGATCATGGCCGCTCCATTAGAAGATTGCACCAAAGACGAACAACGAGCAGTGATCCCGATTTTGTGGTCGGAAGGTGTATCAGGAACCAAGACTGATTTCCCCACGATGTGCCGCTTCATCAATAGTCACTCGTCTGTCTAACAGAACCATATTACGCGCACCTCAATGTTGTCGTCATTTGTTTTCGTAGATGGTAGTCCGGCTCCTTCCTCGTGCGTGTCTTCCTTGTGCGACCATTTTTGAATTTTTCAGTCTACTCGTAGACACTCGTAAGCGAGAAACATGTCACTGTTTCCGTATTGTGCTGAAAGTCCTTCATGGATTGTGGCCCCTCATACATCTTCCTACCACAAAAACCAGATCACTACCCATTGTTTTTCTTTCGTGCAAAGTTCTAATAGCAAAGTCCATGAGTTACCTGCAAGAAAAGGAAGACAAATGTAGGAATTAGGATCAAACTTTCATAGCATGACCACAACAGCATAACAACAAAAGGAAGACAAATGGAGGAATTAGGATCAAACTTTCATAGCATGACCACAACAGCATAACATCAAAAGGAAGACAAATGTAGGAATTAGGATCAAAACTTTCATAGCATGACCACAACAGCATAACAATAAAATAAACGAGAACAGAAGTCAGTAAGGAAAGTTATGGCTACGTTGGGGATAAATTTTGACTTACTCTCGTATAATAATAATACTTGAATAAATAAGAACTGTTAAATGAAGTATCGTCCATGCTTCGAGAGGAAAATGAATGATATAAATATTTGATAATAAAATAGAGAGAGAAAGAGACCAAGAGAGAGAGAGAGAGTTTAGGAAGAAAGATAACATCTTTCAGAAATGAACATTTAAGAGAGCAGGAAAGAAAACAAAACAAAAATAGTAACTAAACTTTCTTCATTCATTTTCTCTCATAACTGCAGGAGTGAAGATGAAATTTAGTTTTTCGTTACGAAAAATGCTGGGAAGAAAACTTTTCAGAGTTGATTACCTGAAACATGATGCTTCCTTTTCTTCTTTCTGCTGTTGGGCTTATCCTCGTCTTTCATTCCCACTGTTGATTGTTGCAGAAAGTTACTGGAAACAAAATATTATTTCTCTCTCCCTGTCTCTCACTCTCTCTCTCTCTGCGTGAGAGTGAGGAAGAAATTGAGAGAGAGAGCGTGTATGAAAGACATGATGAAGTTAAACGTCTGTGCCGCACTGAGAACTCAAAGCAAGAAGCACGTTGATGTTCCAGAAGACAAAATACATTTTATTGCTACAGTCTAAACAGAAAGAGATGAAAATTTTGTACAATCAAGGAGCTGGATTTGTTCTGGAAGAAAGCAACTGGAAAGATAAAACTGGAATGGAAAATAAAATGTAAGTGACTCAGATGAAAATGTTAGCTTGAGGGGAATCAAGCAAATTGATTTACGTGTGTGATGATTATTATCTACAGAGCGGCCTTAGGCAATTTACTGCCCCGTGGAAGGGTATTATTTGCCCCCTTTCTCCAGAAACAAATAATCTTAAAAGCCTTGATTTTAAGTATGCCACACCATCTGAACAACGAAGAGGAGGGAAAGCTCACTCGGACTCAGAAAGGCCTAAACGCTGCAAATACAAACTTGATGTATCTGTTTTATCATTAAATAATAATAATATTCTATTATGTCAATGAAAGATAAAGCAAACATACCTGCGGAGTAAAGATGGTAACCCTTTTTATAGAATTCAATATCAAACTTCAATCTCAATATATCAGTTTGCAATTCCAGTGCAACTGGCTCTTTTATCTTTATTTCTTGATTTTCCTTCTATATCTGTTTAAAAATTTAAAGAAAAACTTGTTTCTGCCTTCAATAATAAGAAATTTATTTATGACAAAGACAAAACTAGTTTTCATATCAAAACTGTGATAATTAAATGGAACAGGTGTTCGCTACTGTTCGAGAATTGAGTTCTTGTATTTGACAACAATCAAGCAATTCATGCTGGGATTTTGTTTGACCATTTGCTTAAGTACTGGTAATGTCACCTTAAACTAATGCAACCTAAACATGATTTATTAATGTAGTATTCAAATACAAGGTTAGCTTAGTAAATTTAAATATCATCATCATAAAGTTTATTTCTAACAGGAAATATTTATTATAAATAATATAGTTATGACAGATTGTGAAGCCCCGTGGAAATGCATGTGTTGCACAGATGGTATAGATAGATAGGTAGGTAGGTAGATAGATAAATCAATTATCAATTTGTAGAACATTTCTTCGAATGTAACAACAAGTAAATTTAACGTGAGATTGTGATGCTATGTACAGTAAGATTACGACCAAAACAAATCCAATATTAATGATGATGGAAGAATTGGCGGAACGAGATTATCGAAAGAAACGGGAGTATTGAGAAAACGCAAGGACATGATGTTGTTCATCACAAATTTATCTGGAGAGGGATCGAACCAGGGACCGTAAGCACCAGATATAAACGCTCTACAACTGAGCCACCGTGCCCCCTTCTAAAAAAAATAACTTCTAGGGCTTTCAATTTTATGTGTTTGTCAAGAAAAGCGTCACCAAAGAACCCTTAACACGGATGAGACATATGAAAATACAACGGATCTTTCCGTTGAGGATGAGTATGGTATAAAACACAACAGTTGGAGCACAAGAGAATACATGTGATTTTAAAATCTTATTTGCATTAAATTTGTGAAATAAGCCATTCAATACCTAATCATAGATTTGGATGGCTTTTAGAGCATTCGATTTTATGTGACTGTTCAGAAAAATATATAACTGTATCCAAGGAACCCTTAAGGATTTTCACTACAGCGAAATTAAACTACCGCTAATTTTAGAGTTTCTCTGTAATATCTTTAAAACAAACAAAAATATTCGAAAAGCAAAAACGTAGTGCACTAGACAATATTATTTTAGATGTGATACCGTCATCACAACTCACCTATCTGCTTTCGATTTGCAGCTGTAGATTTAGCATTTTTTTGTGGGTTCTTTAAATAGCGGCAGACCAAAAACAGATAGATGAATTGTGGTAAAGGTATCACATGCGAAATCGTATTGTCTATTTCACTACGTTTCTGCTTTTCGAATATTTTTTTATTTGTTTTGAAGATATTACAGAAAAACTCTAAAATTAGTGGTAGTTTAATTTCGCTGTAGTGAAGACCCTTAAGACAGGCGTGAGATATCAGTACACAACCGATCGTTCCGTTCAGAACTGGTCTGGTATATAAACAAAACGTCTGGGCAAGAGAGTACGGGTGTAATTTATAAACTTTATTTACGTTAATTTGTCAGTTTGATAATTCTATGCATAATAAAAGTTTGGATGGAAAATAGTTTATTTTTTCGTGTTTTAAAAAAATGCGTCTCTGAAGAAAGATTATTTCAAAATGGCTTCCCTGGAAAGTTAGACCGACTACTCTATAATACTTACTTATCGTTTCAGGCTCGTATCTAGGAGGCACGGTGGGCAGTGCCTTCCTAAATTTTTACTGCCCCCATTAAATTTTCACGGCAGGCTTGCATATGAACCATAATATAATAGTGAACTAAAATATGGTGGGATTGGCCCCTTAACTTCTACCGCCCCTTACCTTTTTGGGTTGTCCACGATCCTGTGTCGCTTTTCTTTTTTTTTTAGCCTTAAAGCTCTAACCGAGACAGGCTAAAATAAAAAGATCATTTCATAATAACTATCCACATGTAGATAACTGAAGGCGCTGTAGAGAATACTAGGCAAAACTGATATTGATCTTTAGAGTTTTAGAACTTTTTTTAAAATTTTAAAAATTATTCCCTCATTCTCTTTGCCCATTTATTTTAAATAAAAAAAGTTCCATTTGCCTACCGGTCGTATTGAATATATACAAGGAAGATATTTGTTTTCACTGTTCAGCAGATGACTAGAAACACATTTTATTGTTTACACAAATAAATTTTCAATTAACAAATGAAAACAAAGTATTCGTGAACTGGGCTTGACATTACGAGGAACAAAATAAATAAATACAGAAAAATTATGAAATTCGCAATCAAATAGGAAAACTTGAAGCTTGTATGAGGTGACATAACGATTCAAAGAAAGTAAACATATGCTCTCATTGTTTGTTTAGTGACAACACGTGTATCTTGGTGCACAAGGTTTCAAGTTTTATTCCCGATGAAAGAATATTGGCCCTATAACAGTGGTTTCCAATCTTTTGTGACTAACGACATACTTTATTGACATTGCGACACGCTTCTTTCAGTTTTTATTAATAATAGTGCAACACTGTAATTTTCTATAAGATAGTGACTCGGGACCGCGGTGACTCAGTCGTCAGTTGCTTGGCAGATGTGCCGTTCGCACCGTTGTCTCTTTGTGTTTTCGCGTGGCAGTAGTGAGTGTGCTTCCTTCTTCAATTTACCCTGCATCGTCAAGAGGAGTATTTTCTACTATCAAGTACTTTGTTCTTTTTACTCTTTTTATCATTAGTTTTCCTGCATTAAGTGAGAAACGTCCTCCAACTTTACGGGAGAACATTCCACCTCCAGCTGCTACTTCTAATACTACTTTTCTGAAGGTACCCAATGTAAATGAACCTAATTGTCAGATCAATGTTTCCACTAGTTCTACAGTTGCATCTATCACCAGTTCCCCCGCTGCAGTCTTCCAGAAGACCTTTGTTTCCACTATATTGCAGAGTGACCCACGTGAAGTACACGTTTACCTTCTAAGTGCATAATGTTTGTTCTTCGAGTGAATACTTTACGTTTCTCATTCCAAGATGTTGTTAACAAGCCTAATACATGAGTCTTGCACGAACGGATTCGTAACACTTTCCATCCCTTCCTGATCAAGTTGTTAGTATTGGGTTTGATTATAGTCGCAAACAGTTATATCCTAAGTTAATATCGAAAGTGCTTCGTGAACAAATTCTGTTTCGAATGAATGGAAAGGTCACTTACTCGGATGATCTTGGTACATATAACATTTTAATAGATTCTGCAAGTTCCAATATTGTGACTGTCCACTTGCATTTTGTACCCACCGAGTTGGAAGATTATCATATTACAAGTGTACTATCCCAGTACGGTGATATTAAATCAATTGCAGATGAAGTGTATTTTACTGAACACATCCATGAAGTAAGAGCTAGCAGAAAGATAATGCATAGGTGTATTAAGCGCCCTATACCTTTTTTATGTTACTATCTGCGGTTTACGTTTATGGCTAACGTATGACGGTCAAGTTAAAACCTGCGCCATTTATGACTCACCGAACCATTTTCTGATGGATTGTACAAAGCGCTGTATCCCTCCGGCTGTAACAGCTTCATTATCAAGTGCCCCGACATCAAGATCCCCGCCCATGCCCGGTACTTTGAACAAAGTGGATACTCTACCGAACGTTCATTCGTTTACCAGTTTTCCTGCATTAAGTGAGAAACGTCCTCCAACTTTACGGGAGAACATTCCACCTCCAGCTGCTACTTCTAATACTACTTTTCTGAAGGTACCCAATGTAAATAAACCTAATTGTCAGATCAATGTTTCCACTAGTTCTACAGTTGCATCTATCACCAGTTCCCCCGCTGCAGTCTTCCAGAAGACCTTTGTTTCCACTATATTGCAGAGTGACCCATCAAGTTCTACTCCCATAGCGGTAATTACTTTTGGTTTTCCATAACATAGTCTTACTGTTTCAGCATCTAGAGAATCGGAGGTGGATACGTTACATTCAATCGTGGTGGGTACTCTACCGTTAGCGATTACTGATGACTCCTACCAGGAAGTGAGTGTTTCTGTCGATGTGGATTCTCCATCAACAGAATCATCCCAGTTTACCTGTATACCCGAGAAGAGGCGTCGCAAAGGTCGATCTCAGTCTACACTACATCCAGTCGAGCCAATAAACTGCAGAAAACTAAGTGTGCACCCCCAGTGAACAACAATTGTGTGTCTGGTATCACAAGGTCACAAGCAGATCCTCATAACAGTGATACAAGTGTTAAGGCAAATGATAGTACTGCCCCCCAGACAAGTAATCATATCACCTCCCAGTTTAGAGTGGAAATATGTGCGAGTGTTTTCACCCATCTTTGTTCTTTCAAGTGCCTTGTGTCATATCCTTGTGTAGTGTTTAATTAGTGTCTTGTTATATTTCTGTGGCCATTAACTATGTACGCAATGCGTATAGCCACTATTAATGTCAACCGTATTTCTAGTCTTACCAAGCAAAAAGCACTAGCCAGTTACATCAACAAATCATATATGTATATAATCTTCCTTCAAGAATGGAATATTGATATTTTCTCCTTTCTCTTTGATCACTTGTGGGAAGTCAATCCTTCCAAAACTGGTTTTGAAACAGCTATTTTATATCTGTTTATCGCAAGAATATCTCATTAACCGATTTCTCGAAATTTCCGTCAGGTCGCATTATTACAGCCAATTATCAAAATATAGACTTTTGTAACTTATATCGCCGTCCGGAAATAATAAATGATCTGAGCGCAACTCCTTATATCTCACCAACGAATCAACGAAGTTATATTCTCGGGCCAAAGATTTTATCTGTGTAGGATATTACAACGCAATGTTAGACTCTATAGACTCAAGTTTTGGTTACACCACTACTACTGCATAGCTCAAATTAGTTGAAGATTTTTAACTTAATTGACGTTTGTCATCATTGTAAGGGTAACGCCTCAGGACACATGTTCTTTTGGCACAATGGATAAAGTCGTTTGGACCGAATCTATGTGAGTCCTACTTTAATTAATTTTGTGCGCTCTAAAGAAGTTGGCTCCCTATGCTTTTCTAATCATTGTGCTGTAATTTGCACTATTGATTTGCCTATTCGTAAGTATTTAAAGTTATCCTTAGTTTGGCCACTTAATAACAGCATTTTGTCTGATGAGGATCTTCAGTTTCTCATTACGAATAGATGGAGTCATTTAATGCAATTTAAATCTGAAAATAAAAACTTATTTTCCTGGTAGTTATCTCACATTAAATCGTCTTTCCGTCTTATCTGTAAGCAGCACAGTCAAGTCAGGTTCTCTCTCCTAAAAGAGCAATACAATTATTACTCTAATTTATTAGGTGCCTATTACAAAGACCTCACCCAAGGGGTTGACGTCCTACCTCGTACTAAGGAAATTAAGACACTTCTACTTACTTTGCATCGTAGAAAAAGTCAAGTTTTTTGAGAGGTAGGGTAACGATGCTTCAACATGAAGTTGCCTCTTTAGATATAGTTATTCGTGAAAGGCAAAGAGGTAAACAAAACCTTATTTCCAAGGTTACTTTTCCTAGCGCTGAAGTTCATGAGAATCATCTGTACTCCCAGCTTTGTACGATGCGTACCAGCACCTCTATTCTCCAGCTCCAGTCCATTCTTTTGTCTCTTTCTTGCAGCATCAGACTGGTTCTTTCACCCCGGAAGCCGGTAACATCCTCAATGAGAAGTCAACCAAACTATTTTTACGGGGAAGTTAAATAAATCTTCAGGACCCGATGGTCTTACGCTAGAATTTTACCGCCAATTTCAGAGCATTCTTAAGCCTTCTTACGTATAACGAACTCCGACTCGTACCCACGTGGAACTCTTCATTTACAGCTGGTATTATGGTTTTTGTGCTTAAACATGCCGGCGCGCATGATTTTGATAATTTTAGACCGATTACCTTCCTTAATGTTGACCAGAAAATTTTGTCACGTTGCCTTGCCTCTTGTTTAGAACCTTTTTTAAATCAGGTCTTACACAATGATCGGTATGGCTTAAAATATACCAAACCTATGTACTTAGCATTAAGCAATATACGAGAAGGTATTCATTGGTCTCAGAAAACTAGTTCTCCGCATGTTGCTCCAATAGCTCTTGATTTTCATAAGGCTTTTGACAGGTTGTCACATAATTATATGTTTGATGTACTTGAAAAATGTGGTTTCGGAGACTATTTTCTCAACTTAATTAAATTCCTTTATGCTTAACGATATGTAAAATTAAAAGTTATTGGTGCATTTACAAATCCTATCAATGTACGTCGAGGTATTTCACAAGGTTGCCCCCTGTCTTCCATTTTGTATTCCCTGGTTCTCGTTCCCTTTCTTTTAACATTGGAAAAACACATTCAAGTTATCCAGATCGGTGCTACAACCTTAAAATTATAAGAATTTGTTGACTATATACATTGTTTTCTTAACGGTCCACAATAACTCTCACATGTTGAAATCCTTATATCGAATTATGAGTGCATTTCAGGAGTTGTTTTTAACAAACAAAGGTCACTCCTGATGTATATAAACGCGGCTAACCAACACATGTATTTGTTTGAGATTCCTTTTACTGATAGCATCAAAATCTTAGACGTCACTTGGCAATGTAGCATAGCAGACAGTATAGCTACGATTTTCATACCACAACATGTACTTTGGCTGCTCTTATTCATTAAAGTAAAATCTGGCATGTAAGTCTTCCAGGCCGAGTTTACCTTTTAAATGTTTTTCTTTTTATTTTTAGTCCCCTTTGGTTCCTTACACAACTATTTTACTTGCCAAAGAAATATCTCAGTATCCTACGAAAACACACGGAACAACTGTTGTGGAATAATCACAGCCTCAGGGTGATTTACGCGACTGTTTGTTTATCAAAACGTGACGGCGACCTTGGTCTTAAAACATTTCACTTCGGAGCTACTCGCTGTTGTTACATCGTGTGTTCCAAACACTCAGCTCATACTCCGAGTCCCATTCCAGCATGGCTTGTTGTATACCACTCCGTTATATTGGGTTACAAGCTCCCCTGCATATACAATAGGATTGGTCGAAAAAAACTCTTTTCTGAAGTTTGAAAATGGATAGTGCGCAAAAGTTGCTACCCGTGGCAGTGACTTTGCTAAAAAAAAAAATAGTATTTTTCGGACCACCCCTTACCCTGTCGCATCCGCCTTGAAAATTTAAGATTTTGGTAAAACGGCAACCAACTCAACTCTAAAATAACATTGGCTGTTGCGAATTCTGGCTGTCTATAATTAAAGACAAGCAATGTTCAGAGCACAACTTAAGTCTCATTGACATTACGAACTGTTTTTAGAATACTCTAAATGTGTAGCTCTACAACTAAAAGCTGTATTGATACACAGAGACACATCTAGTTACGATGGGTGGAGCTCGCAGTGTAGCCACGTCCTGTCGTGTTCGGGACCAACGCAAAACAACCCAGAGCTCACGACGAGGACGTGGCTACACTTCGAGCTCCACCCACCGTAACTAGATGTGTCTCTGTGTATCGATACAGCTTTTGGTTGTACTTTCTAGAGAGCTAAGCCCTTCTTCGATTCAAATTTGTCCATTCGTTTTCTCGATTCTAGTGTCACCTTAATCTTATCGTCTCTCCATTTTTAAGATCATACGTTTTGGATGCTTCTTCTGTCACTCGTTTGCTCGACGATTTGCATATGACAAGGGAACAACACTGCAGAATCGTCTACCATCGAGCAGGTTCGAATAGTATCTTCTACTTCTGATCAGTACTGAGATCGGATGTTTCCTACATCTCCATTACCCATGCTATTGTAATTGGGTGAAACTTCACAGTTTTTCTCTTTTCTCCCAACTAGACACTAGACACTATACACCTATGGGTCCCGAGAAGGTATTTGGAATTGTTACACCAAGATATTCATCAGATGTTTTAACGGTACTTCGTTTCTATGCAGGAGACAAACAAAGTACTGAACCTCTTTAAGATTTTTTCGAGACACGCTACAACACCATTCATTCTTCCAGTATTTACTTCTGTTCTGTCGAATCCACCAATTGAGACATATAGACTTTAATGTTTTCTAAAAACTTCACCAGTGATTTGGCTGTTTCACTTCCTTGCCCTGATATGTCCTAAATAACGTGATCCCGGTTCCTCCAAAATGGTTACATGCTCTTCATATTTTTCACCTCGGTAGTATGTTTTACCTTTCTTCTTCTGATATAGCGTTTTGTCCTTTCGTCCGTCAAAATATATGCTCTTAAGCTTTTGTCCTTTAAGATTGTCTTCTTTTTGCAAAAAAATGCCTAATTTCTTTTTTCTCTAGTAACTTGGCACTTGTCTAAAACAGTACAGATCTCCGTAGTACGTATGACTCATACAGTTGCGAATAATTCCTGTACTAAACTGCAGGAAGTGTGAGTTCAACAATTACTTCTTTGATCATAGGTAATAGCCAGGCAATAGCATATTTTTCTTTATTTTCTTAAAGCAAGTAAGATAAGGACGCTAGTCATCACGAGGGGGTGGCTGCGCTTGGAGTTCCACTACCCAACCAGCCATCCAATGATTAGGGTGTATTATGTACTACTGTATTAATAAGTTTATAATTTTAAATAGTTAGTCCCCTACAAATTTCCATTTTCCTCGTTACTTTTGTCCACTACTAATGACATTAAACTCTGATTTCTGCAGGGGCAGCGGGGGCTCAGTAATAAAGTGTTCACTTTTGGCTGCATGGTGTCCTCGGTTCGATCCCAGCTCATGCCAAGTGAGTTTTGTGGTGGACAAACACCGTGTGTTCATTCCACCATTTCACTCATTTCTCACCACCGTCTCCTTTATCCTAGCCGGCATAACGGTGGGACGTAAAACTTAAAAATTTCATTTTTCATATTTTTTTCTGAATATGCGAAAATGTAGGCACGGATGATCTTGACAATAGTGTAGCTCTGAGGAAGCCGTCTCTAGCACTAAGTCCACACACTCTACCAGTTATTGAATTTGAAACTATCGATTGAGTGATTCGTGAAGTAGACAGGCAGATACTCATTGTCAGCAAAGACGAACTATATTTACTCGACATATCAAAATTCATGCAGTTAAGGCACTCTGGCCCTTTGTCATATTCAAGATGGCTCACTACAGGCAATAGAGTTCTGCGGCTATACATTACTGTGGAAAGTCCTTCAGATAATGAGGCAAATGTTCATCTTTGTCTTAAAGTTATATATGTCCATATGGTGTACCATTAAGTTGGGCAACAATTTGACCGAAAGTCCAAAACATGTTTACGAGAACATTCAGAAAACGCGATATTTTGGCAGAATAGCTTAAATAAGTTATAGAACGCAATGCTTACTTTGCTCATCCCGAAAATCTGCTTTTGGCGATGGTCATTGATGACAGACACCACATTTGAGAGCTTAGGTACAGACGAGTTTTGAAGGCAAGGAAAGCAGCTTTTAAAAGTGATCCTATGAGACATTTTTGACACCAAACATGAACTTTGTAGCTAAAGATTACAATGAATTAATACAATTGGATAATTGTAATCTTACTTTTTTCTTGTTAAGACCATTGACTAATGAAGATACAGCAGACCGTATGCTAGTTATCAATTTCAAGAAGTCTCCATGTCATATTCATGCTGTCGGCAGATGAGCTTGTGATGGGAAGATTTCGGTCAATGCTAGAGAAGGCTTAATCAGAGCTACCCTATTGTCAAGATCATCCATGCCTACATTTACGCATAAATCAGAAAAAATGAAAAATGGCATCTTTTAAGTTTTACGTCCCGCAGTTATGCCGGCTAGGCTAAAGGATACTGTGATGACGAGAAATGAATGAAATGGTGGAATGAAGAAAGTAGGAGGAAATGGGGGAATCCCGAGAAACTCACACACGGTGTTTGTCCACCACAAAACCCACTTCTCGCGAGCTGGGATCTATCCAAGAACCCCATGCACAAGAGTTTAAACCTCTATCACTGTGCCACCGCTGTCCCGCATAAATCAGAGTTTAAAGTCATTAGTCATGGACACAAATAAAGGGGAAATTTGTAGGGAACAAATTATGTAAAATTATATTTTTGTTAATACACTAATAAATAATACACCCTAATCATTGGGTGGCTGGTTGGGTAGTGGAACATCAAGTGCAGCTACTCTCTTGTGGTGAGTAGCATTCTTATCTTACTTGTTTTAAGAAAATAAAATTAAAAAATGTTAAACTCCCAAATTTTGCAAATTTTTGACAGCGATGTGCGACCAGATGACGCTATAGAAATATAGTTTATTTATTTTAAAGTGGTTTTTACGTACTTAAAGAAACTTTTAGGTTGTATAGGGTCATCATCCTATACTCTTCAGTCCTTTTAGAAAAGAAACATTCTAAATTTATTGTTTTTACCAGATTTTTTAAATTTCAAACGGCGATGCGGGACCGGAAGATACCTAAAAAAAAGTTTCTCTTTTTGAGTTTTTTTCTTGTCTATACCAACGACAACTTTTGCGCACTATAGCGTTCCGGAAGTTAGAAAAATATATTTTTTTTTTCGAATCACCCTACTGTCCAATATTTGTCTCAAAGTAACATGTATACTAGAAATTTATTATAATTTATTATTGTTATTAGGTTACTATTATTATTATATTTTGGGTTTGGAAGTACAGTGGCTCATTGGTACAGTGCTTTCTTCTGTTACGTGGGGTCCCTGGTTCGATCCTCTGCCAAGTAAGTTTGTGGTGGACATCATCGTGTCCGTGGGCTTTCTCAGGGTACTTCCGTTTCCTCCCACTTCCTCGTTTCACTAATTGTTCCACCATCTTTTGCCTTAATCATCCGTCTACTTTACATAAAAGACATAATCGTAGGACGTTAAACTGAAAGATTTCATTTCTTTTCAGTTTCATATATTCTGGGTTTTATTATCAAACCACTGGGGGCACGGCTCAGTGGTAGAGCGTTCGCCTCCGGTGCCTGGGGTTCCTGGTTCGATCCCAGCTCACGCCGTGTGGACTTTTTGGTGGACAAACACCGTGCTCGTGGATTTTCTAGGGGTTCTCCCGTTTCTTCCCACTTTCTTCATTCCACCATTTCACTCATCTCTCATCATCACCGTCTCCTTTAGCCTAACCAGCATATCCGTGGGACGTAAAACGTAAAGATTTCATTTCATTTTTTCTATCAAACCACTATCAATATGCATGCTGTACAGAGAAACACAGACGAATATTCCGAAAAACTGAGAAATTAATTACAGCAGAAGGTTATAGTAACACTGAGAAAAATTCGTCATTCGGACAGCGGTATATTGAACAAAAATCGCATTGTTCACTATTCAAATCTGTACGGATATCGAAGGAACATACATTATCCAACATACTTACTAGTCTTTTCTTCTTAGATATTACATATGCTATTGCAGTATGTTTGACATCTAACAATCTTCCATCAGATATGTGTTACATAATTTCATCTGTATGTGAAATCATGGTCGCCTATATTGTAAGGATCCCCACGTTGCAGTACCAGGCAATAACCACGTGTGAACTACATGTGTTACTAATAAATAAAAACAAACAGACGACGTTCCCGAAGAGGAGTCGATCACCATCGCCAACAGTCGGAAGGACGAGAATCAACGATGGAAGCCGACAAGACAGAATAAAAATGACCTGCACACCTCGACCAACATCAATCTTCCCGGATCGACCACAACACCTAAAACCCCCCTCATGACGCTTGGTCACCAAGAGGTACCCATCCTTATACCCACGACGCTTGGTCACCGGGTTCCTTTCCTCTTTCTCACGACGCAGGTCACCGAGAGAGAGATACCTAATCTACACCCCTCTCACGACGCTTGGTCACCGAGAGTATCTCACCTCAAAGCCCACGACGCTTGGTCACCGGGCTCCTATCTAATCTTACCTAAATATTAGAGGAATACTTATTATAATTTGTGTACATAAAACTTTTGTAATAAAAGGGTGAAGGGAAAAGTCCAAATCCCGAGTACATTTATTGCTCTACCCAAGAAATTTTACAATATACACTTCTTTCTTTCAATGGAACGTTATGTATAGGTGGAACAGTTATATGAAAAGAAGAACGCATTAAAATATACGTTTTCAGTTATATCTTTGCTTCAGGATGTTACATACGGTTGTAAATTAAGTCCTAATATTACAGGATTTACCTACGCCACATACTTTTTTTTCCCCTAAGTGCATATGTAGATGACTATTTTCTTTCTTGCTCGAAAACTGTCAACATTACTATTGTTACTCAGAAAGGATGCCACGGTATAAGTTGATAATAGTTTTCATTCAACTCGCAGAGATATTGCTGTGATATATAGATGTAACGAACAAGGACATGATTTCTATTTCTTTCTTTTGTTCTTTTTCGTTTTCGATCGCCACTACTAAGTAGTTATCATATTTCTGTTCGAAGTAAAATATCAGCACTTTTAGATAGAATATATATATGTAATTACAATATTTAAAGTAAATACGTAAGCAGTTAACCTCATTAGTTTTGTAAGATAAAAATAGCAATGGATGTGTAATCAAATAACTGATTGTTTAACAGAAAAAGAAATAACGACATTCGTGTCCAGATTTCAAGCTTAGGGTAATGCAGCAATAAACGGAACAACAGTTTCTGAGTGGTACAAATGGTTTTGATACGGCAAGGAGTCAGTGAAAGACGACGAGTACAGTGGTTGGCCAACAACAACCCGAACCGACGGCATCATCACCAAGTCGCAAAAATTGTCGAAAAATATCCAAAAGTGACGTTTTAGTTAAGACCAGATATACTCAAAATACAGAAAACTCGTATTACAAATTTTAAATGAAGACTTCAGAAAATGGTAGGTGTGCACCAGATTTCTTCCTCAGATTTCTTCACCAAATTTCTTCCTCAAAAACAGGTCGTAATATTGCACGACCATCCTTACTATGCAGACCTGTCTCCATCAGATTATTTTATGGTCTCAAACAGGGCAATAACTTGTAGGGACAAGGGGCGACTGAAACCCAGGGAAGCTCCCCGTCGTTCGAGGGGGCCCACTGTAAGACAAAATTTTCTTATCCATATACGATATGAACATGAAATTACAAAACACCTTCACTAGATTAAATAAACAAAACAGCACACAAAATGTAAATAAAGTAAAAATGACTCTTGGGCTCATTTCAGTAAAATAATATCTATCATTAGAGGCCTAGAAATAATATTTATTCGTATGGCTCTGATATTTGTCAATATTGTCTCTTTAATTAATTTGTCAAGTATGGAACGGGCCCAGGGAAGTAACTAACGGCCCTGCAGACCTTGCTGTGCAGGAGACCCCACAGGCTCCGGGAGCCGATAAAGAGTAAGTGAAAGATGGAAAGAGTGGGCGTAAAATTAGAAAAAAACATTTTCTAGGGCGCAAAATACGCGTATTTATGCTTGCCTCCGGAAGAAATCTTAGTTACGGCGCTGGTCTCAAAGGTAAAGATCCAACTTAAGGGATAACAATTCTGTATCACCGAGGAAATTTAAGAAACTTTGATCGACCGGCAGAAGGATTTTCTCCAAGACTATCTGAAAAAATTGAAAATACATGCTGAGCAGTGTATTGCTTCAAATGAGAGGTATTTCGAATCAACAAACTTACAAAAATGATACTAGTCTTATTATGGTGCTTTCGTAGCCCTAGTCCTTTAACTTATGGAAAGCACCAGTGGCGTATTTAGAGGGTTTCCGGGCTTAAGCCTCCCGAAATCTTACTTACTAGAGTAAAGTATATGAAATATCTTGCAGAATTTTCACATTTTCAGGCAAAGCCCCTCCGAAAGTTAGCAAAGCCCCCCCCGAAACAAAATTGTAAATACGCCACTGGAAAGCACAGTGCAATATTGAACAATGATGCTGTTGGCATTTACCGGCACACTCTGCCTCAAAATTAATTTTAGCTAATTATTGTAAATGCTAGAAAATTTTTAAATTCTAAAATTTGGCGACACCTTCTATGGCACGGTGTGACACGCTAGTTGAGGTCCAGAGCTTTATATACAATATACTCACTGACAACAGAGAACGTGAATACAAATCAAACCTAATATACGGAAAACTGGTTTCGCGAATTTATAAAATAAACCAAATAACCAACCAAAATTGCTGTTGAAAATTGTTGCCAACTCAATAGTTATCAGACCACCTGCTTATCAAAGTAAATTATTTTAAGCTTCACAATTCAGTTCGGTCGTACTGGATAACCTTGAGTTCCGTTTCCGTACGAGATCAATGTACAGTCATGTCGAAAATTATTATCGCATATCCATAAATATATTGTTGAAGGGATATAATTTGATAACGAATTCACCCGATATTTCTTATGATGTTAGTATGTGTATAATCGGCAAAGACAGTATGTGGAAAATTTCATGTCAAAAGAGCAGTAAATAAGAACAATAAAACGAAAATAAAATTTTCTTGTCCATTTAGAAACATTTTATTTTGCTCATTATAATTTTCGTATTTATAATTCTTTTCCTATGAAATTTACCACAAATATACATTTCCCTATTATACACATAATATCAGTATTAAAAGTACCCTGCAAAACCATTATCAAATTACGGTATATTCTTACAAGACGACAGTTATAGATATGCGACAATCATTTTGGACATGAGTGTACATGAAATTCTTTAGACACTTTAAGTAACTGCTATCCCCCTGAAAGTAGAAACAAATCGACGAAAAATATTTATTCTGGTTCCGTTTCACAATACTTCAATTATGATCCCTGTGTATTCTCACTTCATCCTTTACAAAAATTTAAGTTGAACAACCTTATATCAGTTATCAACTTTTTAATGATTCCACGTGCAAAATTTTCATATGTCATTAATTTTTTAAGAAAAACATGTGCGGAATGTAATCCGAAACAGTGTTTCAATTGTACTCTGTATGCTTATATGAGTACAGAACAGAAAATTTGCTTAAAGTGATAACTTAACGTTCACATGATAATCGACACATCCATTCATCTCCCTTTTACCTTTTAAGTGTTTTGGACACGAGCAAGCATATGTTACAACGAGGTAATGGATTGCTAACACATTACTCTATACGGCATCTCTTGTATGTGTAGTACAACAATGCTGCACTGCATGCATAATCAAAACAGTTGGAGTAAATCATAGAAATGAGTAATTGGTAGGTGTGGCTTCCCCGTCAATTACAGCACCTTTTAAATTTGCTCTACTGCGTTCTGCATGTGAAAGAGCATGATGCAGTGATTATTAGGGACTGGTGTGAAATGCCTAGATAGAGCGTTCGTAACGTCTTTTTCCAAACAAATAGAACTACTTCTTTTCTTTCGGAGGCTCATAGACTAGATGGAGCGTCTTCAATAAATAAATGCTTTACAATGAAATTGGCTAATAACTATAGGTCTAAAAATACTAAGCTGAATTTCGAAATCTTCAGGAAAAATAGTATTTCAAAACCTTATGATCAAGATATATGACAAGCCTGTCATTTCGAACTATTATTATTAACTAATCAAGCAAATTCTATTGCTAAATAGTACTTTTAAATGTCAGAAATATCTTTTTACTAGCAGAATGTCCGTTCTACGCACGGGGAGAATAAGTTTCATTTTGGACATACAGGAAATCAAAACTGTCACAAATCACCTTAGACACTCCAAAAACTATGAATTTGACACGAATATTGTCATTTTCAATTATTTTTTACATGTCACCATCCCCTCATAGGAGTACTAATGGGGACTGAATTTGGGTCTAAAGGGCATCAGGGGTGTCACTGTTCATCTCAAGTACCCCGAAAACTATGGATTCCGCACCAATATCGGTAATTCTCGATCATTTTTTATGTATTTCCCCCTCCCCCTCCCTTATGTTACACTGTCAAAGTGAAATGATAAATACCATACCAGGCCCGAACCTCATCAATGTTCAATATTTGATCGAGAATAGTCTTGTGGTTCAAGGATTATTCAGTCACAAACATTGTCACTTTTTATTTTTATTTATATATGAGATAGATTACTCGACAAATCTCTGAATTGCAGAGCAAGAAAATTTATACAACTACTATTTTAGAATATCTCTATTTTCCTTACTTAGGGCTTACAGCTGGAAGGGTTCTGTACTTTCTTGGAATATAGCAACAGAAGTAACATGAAGTGTTTGAGTTTTAGGTCCCACGGTTATGCTGGTTAGGCTAAACGAGATGGTGATGATAAGTAATGAATGAAATGGTGGAATGAAGGAAGTGGGAGGAAACGGGAAAACCCCGAGAAAACCCACGCACACGGTGTTTGCCCATCACAAAGTTCACTTGGCGGGGGCTGGGATCGAACCCGGGATCCCAAGAACCAGAGGTGAATGCTCTACCACTGAGCCACCGTGGCCCCTAACAGAATTAACAAATTGTTGGACGACTTTAGAAGACTATATTGCCACTAATGCTGAAAATAAATAAAGTATGTTAGTGTCATTGAAAAGACGGAAGTTTAAAGTATTATTCTAATCTTATATGCACTCAATATGATCCTAGCGGGTAATATGGTAGACGTCCAAGGAGTGGCCCTATTCTTGCCAAACCCTCTCAAGCATGTCTGACGTGATGTTTTTGATGGTTCTGATAATAAGATTCCTCAATTCTGATAGTGAAAGTGAAAGTGAAAAAGAAGTAAACATTATCTTTGAAGAAACTTAGAGGAATAAATCTCCACACTGTGAGGTCCAGTGAACGTGATGGCCATATAAAGAAAGTGTTGTGTGCTGTGGCTGATGTCGATTTAGGTACTCCTTGACATTTTTACGTCAATATGGAGAGTCTACGGCATGTTGGAAGATGAGTTTCTGTTCCTTATCTTCCCTGAGGTGTAGTATTAACCCAGTATCGAAAATATCGAAGTGCACACTTCAAGTAATACACAATATACTTTCACTTTGAGGCTGTCACGTTCTAAATCAATGAAAATACGGTGATTGGCTGAAAAATGTGACAAGAGCTTACGATAACATAAGATGACGTCTGCTGTATTGTACGTGTAATCCAAATTCAGTCGCATGAGAATCACAGGAAAGTAACTCCATTTTCGTAGGTTTACAGGCGAGAGGACAAAAATATTATTTTCTTAGAAAGATATGTTTTTAATAACAGTAATTGAGCTACATTAAAACAGATGATCGACAAGGAAAACAGATGGCGTTACGTTCCATTTACACCAAATGGGGTTTTCAAACTTATGTCCAAACATCAAGAAAACGAAAACAGCATTTTTGGAGTTACGTTCGTCTGGTTCTCATGTGACGATTGAGTGAATCTAACGTCAAATAAAACTTCGAACCTCACACTTTTCAACGACACCAAGCTCATGTATTTCTGTTCAGTATTAATGAAAACATAGCCTGAAATCGTAATAATAATTTGTAGGACTCTACGTATATAAGAACCTCCGAAAAAGAGGATATTTACTCATTTCCCTGAAAAGTCGCCCGATGCTTTCTTTGTGCCCAAAAAAGAGGATACGTAAAGATAAAACTGGATGGCTGGTAATCTTAACCTGCGGGAACTAAAGGTTCATTGCTGCAGAAACAAAACTTTTATTTCAGTTTCTATCCTGTATTAATGCATTTTACTCTCGGTTTCTGTTATCCGTGTAAAAATATTTCTTTTAATTATTCAACATCTTCTTTTTCTTGGCCTACCGAAGGGTCTTCTAGATTTTCCATCCAATCCCACGCATTATCCGTGTGAGCAAAGAGTTCCACCCATCTTAGATGCTTCGACTTTATTATCCATGCGATAGACAGAGACCTGTAGTAAAAATGAAGTGTTGCATAGCTTTCTAAATTAATTTTTCTCGGAACTTTCTTTCCGAACAATTCTTCAAGATAGTGGAAGCAACAATGAAAATAAAGACAAAAGAGATGGTAAACGTAGATCAGTGTTGCAAGCTTTTCTAGAAATAATGTGAAACGTGTTAAATGTAAACGCCGTTAGCATACGCAGCGTTGCTTTTTTTTTTTTTTTTTTTTTTTTTTTTTTTAGAAATCACTCTTCTCAGCTTTAACAAAATATCAAATATCGATCTCATACAACCACAGTACCACTTTGCATTATAGGTTTTAAACCATACTGAACTAGTGACCATTTCCGAATTATTGTACATTTTTCAAACTCAACTTTTATCTTCTCTTGATGGCAACACTGTTCAACGGACCCTTCAAGACTTGGAGTCAGCGTAAACAGTTCTTATCAATATTTAATTTAGCGTGTACAAAACTTTAGTACCTCACGCACTGCGTGCGCCAATGGCTTTTGCATTTTAACACATGTTTCATGTTATTTCTAGAAAAGTTTGCAACACTGAACTGTGCTCAAAATCTCTTTCATCTTTATTTTCATTGCTGCTTCCAATGGTAATAACAAATTTAGGTCATTCGATTCACAAAAACATAACTTTATCTTGAGTTGGCAACACTATTCATCCGGTGATATTTATTAATACACGGGCAGGTATCCTCCTTTTTCTAGTTGTTTCGTGGAAAGTTTCGTTTCTCTGTCTCTTTTGGTTTCTCCGTTATCATGGTTGGACATTCTAAATTATATTATAATGTGAAAACGTCATTTCGTGAGCTGAGTTTAACGCCCCTTTCAGCAGCGAGGCTATATGAGACGGCACCTACTGATTAACGTGGAGTTCGAACCATATGAGCTCCCAGCAGGAATCGAACCCGGGATTGCCACGCCAAAGGCACGTACGCTAACCGATTAGCCACGAATGAGCTCATGTCATTTTATGACTGTCGTCAAATCGGCACGGGTTAACGTTCTCGTAGGGAGCTACCATTTCACTAATGCGTGTTTACGGTCACATAGAATACATTTCGCTTATGTGCGTATCGTCACACGAAATTAACTTATTTAAGGGACACCCTAATATTAATACACAGGGTGTTTCAAAACAATACCTACAACGTTTGGGAGGTAATTCCTGACACCAAGATAAGACGAAAAGTATAGACCAATCTGGGTGCACACATGCTTCCTTCTGGAGATATAGGCTGCAGAAAACATGAAAATTTGAAGATCAATAGTTCCAAAACTATGGCAGCCACCGTAGCCGGGCCAAGACTTCACTTAGGAACTAATAAGTACGCTATCCGAAAATACATGTTTCAAAATCCTAAGGTCTCACAGAACAATTTTATACAGGGAGTTTTATTAATTACCTCTATAAAAAATGACGCGGAAGTTACTCAGGGTTCTGAAACATTTATATTTGGATTGAACCCATACTAGTTCATAAATAAAGTCTTAACCCGAATATGGTAGATCTCATAGTATTGGATCTTTAAAGTTAATTTTTTCACGTTTTTGGCAGCCTATAACTCCCAAAGGAAGAATTTGTGCCCCCAGGTTGGTCTATACTTTTTGTCTTATCTTGGTGTCAGGATTTACCTCCCAAACGTTCTCGGTGTTGTTTTGAAACACTACATATATATATATATATATATATATATATATATATATATATATATATATATATATATATATATTGCGTGTGTGTGTGTGTGCGTGTGTTTAACCAAAGAAAAGAAAACTGATGGGGATTGCGATTATTATATTAAGATGTACATATCTCTGAATCGCCAAAGGTTAAGAGAAATGAAAACCTTGGTATTTCGACTTCTTTAAAACAATTAGACACGCGTTTAAGCGTTTTTTTGATATTTGATATAAAAAGTAGAAAATGAAGTGGAGCTGGTTTACTAACGGTACGATGTCCATACTAGGCGTTCCAATTTCGTGCTAGTTTTCGCATTGACACGAATTTTATATTTAAAAAATGAAAAAAAAAAACCTTCTAATATTAGCTACAGTAACAGGTGGAGCATTTGCTACTTTATGTTCTTAATTTAAATGCTGATATTGTTTCTTAATTTCATCTAGAGGTTATCAGAATCCTTTCGTGTCAGGATATATCCATGAACGCTGTGACAAATCAACATTTAAATCATATTTATTATTGAAGTACAGGGTTAGCCTAAATAATTCATCAGGTCTCAAAGCACTATTTATTTAAGGGTATACGATGTACATAGACGGGTGTGCATGAATAGATACATACATTCATCAAGTTTCTGGTACGTTCTACAAATGTTCAATGTGTGGGCTCTTGGTCGTACGATACACATCCAAGTGGTCATCCAGTTTCGTCCATACGTTCTCCAGCATGTTTCCATACGTCCATACGTTCTCCAGCATGTCCGTCACAGCAGCAGTGATGCGTTTCTGCAGTTCATGCAACGTTGGAGACATTGGGAGCACATAAACTTTGTCCTTAACATAACCTACAGGGAGAAATGACGTGGCTTTAGATCTAGCAATGTGGTGGGCCATGGCAACAGAGGAACATCACCCAGAGTAGCGCGCCTTATACAGCAATGTGGCTGTTCTCTATTGAGAATGGCGCAGACAAATGCACTTCAGTGAGGTGGAGCACTATCCAATGAAATGAAACAAACACAAAATGGTCTGGTGACCAGTTGCAGCTTTCCCGTATTTGCGTACAAATGCACGCTGAACGCTCCTAACCGACGAACACTTCGAATAGTCTAAGACACCAAAACTCTTCTCCTGAATTGAAGTCATCTTGTAGCGTGCCGTCGCAGGTCTGCCATCTAACCTGCACGAGAGCCACGAGACCGGCTTTTTAAACTTGGTGAGTGTATGTAGGCCTATCTTCTTATGTATCACCCGTCTTTTGCACGTCGTATACTCACTCGGAGCAAATCCTTGGGCGATGAGGGGAACATACCCCTCCAGTCTTGGAACTGGGGAGACTGTGCCCCCAATAATCCGATTTGAAATGTGTTTTTTGCGGAGAAATGTGATGATTTGTGTCTAATTGCCACAAAGGAAGTGAGATGAAATTGCTGTGCCCCTTAGAATAGGCTTGAAATCCGCCCGCATCCAAATGTTGAAGAAAACTGTGCTTCCCTGATCCTCCACAGCATTGATTTGCAAATGTTCTGAATATCGCTTAAAAAAAAGGAAGTCTTACCTCTCCCTCCAATGTTAAAGTCAGATTTCCGCTGCTGCGTATACTAGTAAATAAACAGTGCTTTGAAACTCTATGAGTCATTTAGGCTAACCTTGTATATTGTAGTCTTTAAACGGTGATAAATGCTCTTTATTCTGTTTGTATAATTACTTTATCAAACTTACAGCTTTTACACTATAAATTATGTAACAACAAAACAGTGTTTGAGGTTTATGACTTGGTTGAGAGAATTTGAGGAAATTCTTGTCTCGTCTCAATTCTCGTCTAAAACGAGACGAGAATAAATATATTTGTTCCCCTCATTTTGTATTGAAACAGGTTCTTCTAGTCTCGGCTCATTTTCGAGAGCAAACTAGAAATATTACGTCTCGTTGGTAATATAACAATTATTGAGTTTCAAATACAATACAATTTATGTCGTGTTTCATCATTCCCTGATATATATATATATATATATATATATATATATATATATATATATATATATATATATATATATATATATATATATATATATATATATTACGAAAATTATGGGGAGTATACACAATAAACTTTTTTGGACTACATGCTGAATGATAGAAGTGTGCTTTGATTACTTGTTGTATCTGAATATTACTCTAGAAATATTTGAAATATGTAATCATAATAAACAAACTTTGACCTAACTAATTATTGTTTACCGTATACTCTACATAGTTTGGTCTAATATACCAGAATAACTTTATTCCTGGACATACTAATAAAGTACAATGTCATGATCTGTGTGGAAATTCATGGTGTTTACCGGTTCAACATATTTCGTTTAAATATCTAGTGATGAAGGGAAGGCAAACAAGCTCTAGATTTCTGTGAAAACGAATGATTACCAAACAAGAAAGGCTATATCGTTTGATGTCTTTACCATGGCTACCTCTTCATTCTACGAAGGAATCTCTGTAGATGTGGAACAGAACAGAGTCCCTGACTGAAGCACTTGTAAGCCTGCCTAATCCACTCAATCGAGTTAAAAGCAACCGCCTTCTTCCGAATGAAAAACCCTACTTCAGACTTTGGTATCAAAGTCAAACTTTATCCCGTGATATTACATTACCTGAATAGCTGGAATTTTCTGCATAGTAGCGTCTCATAGATTGCATCTGATTGTTTCTTCCTGTTCAGACACTTCTTACTGAATACAGAATGGAATTCCAGGATAATGTTGTTTTCCAAATGGTTTACAAGCAGTAGAACACAAATATGTGTTTTTCCTTGTTATTTCAATAGTACATAGCGTTCAATTGAAATAAAAATTGAAGGCTCGAATTACATGGCTGGAAGAACAATTTCAGTGCCAGTATTTAAAGGAAACCATGTATAAATATTAAAAGTTAAATTTACCTTGCTTTAAATTCAAACCAGGGCGTATATGAGATTACTATATGGCAAAATATATGTTTAGAACAAAATACTAGCCCTTTCTGTTCGTCCAGTCGCTAACACGCTCTCCTTTTGTGCAGTTGGTGCCGAATTCATTTCCACGTGGGGGAACAGTAACACATTAAATTGTAGCACCATATCTTTTATAGCCTAGCTGCTGAAGGGGAACGCCAAACTTAAACAAACGACAACAACCACAATAACAAGATAGTAGGATAGCCTTCGTAGCCAGGAGCGCACTCACAGAAAGTACACTCACGTCCAAAATTATTGTCGCATGCCTATAAATATGTTATTACAAGAATATAATTTGATAACGAATTCGCCCAGTATTTCTTATAATGTTAGTATCTGTATAATCGGCAAAGACATGTATGTGGCAAATTTCATGTCAAAAGAGCAGTAAATAAGAACAATAAAACGAAAATAAAACTTTCTTGTCCATTTAGCAACGTTTTGTTTTACTCATTCTAATTTTCATATTTCTTATGAAAACTATACTTGTTTAACAGGGAAATGATTGATGTAGCATGAAAATTTGATCTTACACTTCATCTGTACTCTTTCTCTTATAAAAAATGTAAATCTATAATTTTTCTCAAAATATAGATGGAAGTATTTTACAATTACTTATTGTATACGGGTACAGAATAATATCCATTTAACACTATCTACATGTAGTAACTTGTAGTATTGGACCTACCCCTAAAGGCTGGACCCACCCCAAAAGCCTGGGCCCCTCCCAACAAAAATTTCTGAGTGGGGCCCAGAAATGTTTGGGCACCACCCAGAAATTTGGGATCCCACCCTCAGCGTGCTCCTGTTCGTGGCTATATGGTTGGTGTAAGTACCTTGAGTGTGGGAGACCTGGTTGGATTCTCGATTGAATCTCATATACACCCAGAACCAACGTTAAGTTCTGGATTCACGTCTTACAGAGTCTCGGTAATTGAAGTAGGGTGATAGACCAGCAAAACAACAACAACAAGGGAATAGTAATTAAAATTCTGTTATTGAGGATTGTGATATTTAAAAGTATAGGGAAGAAACTGAACATTACAAATGAGTGAGAAAAATGATATGAAGCATTCGAAATGTGGTTCTGAAGAAGAATGCTGAAAAATAGATGGATAGAAGGAACGTGTGTCATCAAAAACTGGAGAGGAAAGGCAATTCTATAAATATCTAAAGAAAGCAACTTTCATGTCTTTAATGTTAAGGAATTCCGAGATATGACTATCTTGTTATAATAACTATAATTTTGCCCCTATCTTCCTGCCTAATCTATTTTCTTCCCTTCTAGCCGAATATCAGAAAAAAATTTAAAAAATACCTGTTATATTATTTTAAATTGGTGATCCGTATAATAAATTTTATGTCCCTAACCTTCAGCCAGATATAGATTTTGATATTTTAACCCTCCATCGCACGTGTGCTTAATTGTAACATCAAGTTACGCGCGCGGAGTCTCACAACGCAATATGTATTTATCTTCTTTTTGATGTGTATTTTGTTTTGAAGCGGGTCCCAGGTTCGATCCCAGCTCCCGCCAAGTGAACTTTGTGGTGGACAAACACCGTATGCGTGGGTTTTCTCGGGGTTCTCCCGTTTCCTCCCACTTTCTTCACTCTACCATTTCATTCATTACTCATCATCACCGTCTCCTTTAGCCTAACCGGCATAAGCGTGGGACGTAAAACTCAAAGATTTCATTTCATTTCGTTTTTTGTTTTGAAGTGATTTTAAATTGTTGAATATTTTCTTTTAAATGTTTTTTGACAATTGCCAACGTATGTTTTACAGTATAAACTCCTTTGAACAGTTCTAATATTTTATTACTCTACCCGACTCAGCCAAATCTAAAGTCTTGATGTTACAGTTAAGCACCCGTGCGTCGTTTTCATCAGCCGATTGCTCACTTTCAGAATTGTGATCGCTTTCTTCGACTACGTCTACATCACTATCATCTGAAGTCTATTTCATCATCTAGTATACGCAGTATCCGTGTTTGTTCTTTTTTTGCCCATATTTGTGTACACCGCACGCTGAGGCAAACTCCTCAACTTTGAAAACACTAAAGCACGCGCGCGGAGCGACACTCCTCACTTAAAACCGTTTACTCAGAGCAAACTACCAGCAAACTGCTGAACAAAATTGGTTTAGCTAGTGTGCGCGTGATTGTGAAAGGGGAAGCTACACGGCAGGTTACACCTAGCGGTGGCCTATCAAATTAAGAAAACTAAAAATTTCTCCATCCGCGGAGTGTGACTCCGCGGCGCGTGCTACGGAGGGTTAATTTAATAATTGCCACCCTATTTCTCCCCTTTCTGTCGAATTTCCGAAAACCTTTTCTTACTGGTACCTTATGTCACAAATCATGTGTATTTTTCAAATTTCAAAGGTCTAGGTTGAGGAATTTGGCCTGGTCGTTGATCAGTCAGTCGCTCAGAGCTTCTTCTGTTATATATAGAGAGACCACAGTAGACTTTCAAATAATAGGGATTCAATATTAGAACACGAAAGTGATAAATATACAGGGTGTTACAATAAAAAATTGTCATAATATTTTGAGAATAGATTTCTCACACCAAAATAAGAAAAATATAAATTTGTGGTATGAAGTTCATAGTTTCCTAGTTGTAGGGTACCGAAAACATGAATAAATGAACTTTAAGGGTCCATAGTTTCACTATTATGGGACTGATTGTAGTCCCAAGACATCACTGAGAACTAGTATATGAACTATTCAAATATCCATGTTTCAGAACCTCCGCTACTTGCACAATAGTTTTTAGAGAAGCTCTTTGGGATCACTCTCCTCCTACCTCTCTAAAAATGACTATGCAAGTACCGGAAGTTATTAAACATGGATATTTGGATAGTTCACATAACAGTTCCTCAGTGATGTCTTGAACGGCTACGATAGGTTCCATAGTAGTAGAGCTATTAACCTTTAAAGTTCATTTGTTTCACGTTTTCGGCACCCTATAACTCCGAAACTGTGGAGCTATGAACCTTTAAAGTTCATTTGTTTCACGTTTTCGGCACCCTATAACTCCGAAACTGTGGAGCTATGAACCTTTAAAGTTCATTTGTTTCCCGTTATCGGCACCCTATAAATCCGAAACTGTGGAGCTATGAACCTTTAAAGTTCATTTGTTTCACGTTTTCGGCATCCTATAAATCCGAAACTGTGGAGCTATGAACCTTTAAAGTTCATTTGTTTCCCGTTATCGGCACCCTATAAATCCGAAACTGTGGAGCTATGAACCTTTAAAGTTCATTTGTTTCACGTTTTCGGCATCCTATAAATCCGAAACTGTGGAGCTATGAACCTTTAAAGTTCATTTGTTTCACGTTTTCGGCACCCTATAACTCCGAAACTGTGGAGCTATGAACCTTTAAAGTTCATTTGTTTCACGTTTTCGGCATCCTATAACTCCGAAACTGTGGAGCTATGAACCTTTAAAGTTCATTTGTTTTACGTTTTCGGCACCCTATAACTCCGAAACTGTGGAGCTATGAACCTTTAAAGTTCATTTGTTTCACGTTTTCGGCATCCTATAACTCCGAAACTGTGGAGCTATGAACCTTTAAAGTTGATTTGTTTCACGTTTTCGGCACCTATAACTCCGAAACTGTGGAGCTATGAACCTTTAAAGTTCATTTGTTTCACGTTTTCGGCACCCTATAACTCCGAAACTGTGGAGCTATGAACCTTTAAAGTTCATTTGTTTCACGTTTTCGGCACCCTATAACTCCGAAACTGTGGAGCTATAAACCTTTAAAGTTCATTTGTTTCACGTTTTTGGCACATTATAACTCCGAAACTGTGGAGCTATGAACCTTTAAAGTTCATTTGTTTCACGTTTTTGGCACATTATAACTCCGAAACTATCCACTTGAATTTTTCTTCGGGCACTAATTTCATATCAAAAACAACTTCTCGCTATCTGTTAGTTTATGCTCTATGAGACTCAAACCGGAAGTGGTTGTGGCTTGAATAGAACAATAAGAGTTCATACTGAACCTACTTTTAAGGATCCTGAATCCATGTCAAAATATTACTCTCGATAATTATTATCAGTTCTTGTTCTATTGTGAGCAATATTAGAACCGGGAATTATAAACGATGTGTACCACTTTCTGTTTCAATAAATTAATAGGTTCGGATAGGGTTTCTATTCTTCATGCTGAATATGTTTCAAAACGAGTAATGTAGAATATCACATTGTGGCCTCGGGTAGCGTAGTCGCTAAGGCTCTTGTCTTTGGCATAAGTGGCCCGGCTTCGATTTCCGGTAGGGACATTCGATCGAAAAAGAGTAAAAGCTTTTTTCAGGCCAGCCTTTATGAATAAGGTTTACCTCATTCACACCAGGCGAATGCCGAGATGTTACCTAACATATAAGTCCCAGGCCGATTATTTTCCCCAGTCTTTCTTCCTTCCCTTTCCTCGGATAGTGTGCTCGCCGAGGGACGTCATCC
The DNA here is from genome assembly GCF_964235325.1 of Thermobia domestica. Lineage (NCBI taxonomy): Eukaryota > Metazoa > Arthropoda > Insecta > Zygentoma > Lepismatidae > Thermobia > Thermobia domestica. Next base: position 271,507,282 of record NC_137462.1, read on the forward strand.
CTCATACGTGATACGATAACATGGCCATAGAAGCCGAAAGCCCAGAAATCTAATTTCTAATCCTAATCCTAGTGACGGGATAACGTGGCCATATATGCCGAAAGCCCAGAAATCTAATTCCTAATTCTAATCCTAGTGATGGACTAACTTGGCCATAGATGCCGAAAGCCCAGAAATCTAATTCCTAATCCTAATCCTAGGGATGGACTAACTTGCCCATAGATGCCGAAAGCCCAGAAATCTAATTCCCAATCCTAATCCTAGTGACGGGCTAATATGGGCATAGATGCTGAGAGCCCAGAAATCTAATTCCTAATCCTAATCCTAGTGACGGGCTAATATGGGCATAGATGCTGAAAGCCCAGAAATCTAATTCCTAATCCTAATCCCAGGGATGGACTAACTTGCCCATAGATGCCGAAAGCCCAGAAATCTAATTCCCAATCCTAATCCTAGTGACGGGCTAATATGGGCATAGATGCTGAAAGCCCAGAAATCTAATTCCTAATCCTAATCCTAGTGACGGGCTAATATGGGCATAGATGCTGAAAGCCCAGAAATCTAATTCCTAATCCTAATCCTAGTGACGGGCTAATATGGGCATAGATGCTGAAAGCCCAGAAATCTAATTCCTAATCCTAATCCTAGGGATGGACTAACTTGCCCATAGATGCCGAAAGCCCAGAAATCTAATTCCCAATCCTAATCCTAGTGACGGGCTAACATGGCCATAGATGCCGAAAGCCCAGAAATCTAATTCCTAATCCTAATCCTAGTGAAGGGTTAATATGGGCATAGATGCCGAAAGTCCACAAATCTAATTCCTAATCCTAATCCTAGTGACGGGCTAACATTACCATTGATGCCAATGCACAGAAATCTAAATTCCTAATTCGTAGAGTATCACGTCATTCATAAGGAAATTTGTAATGTTGTCTATAATGAACTTTTACCCATCCTAAGAGGAAAACAAAACTCAGTGTTGGAAGTGTTGGAGACTACCGACTAAGAAAAAATAAATAAATACTTGTGCATTTGTATATATACAGTATATGTTTGATTTGAAACATTTTTTGCTTTTATAGCCAGTGAAGGACATAGCAAGTTTCTTTATTCTTATTTAGCCGTTTGCTCAATCGATGGGAAAGTTTTGAAAAAAAAATTACATTGATGATTGAATCGTGAAACGGAACAGATGCCAAGGGCTTCTATAATGAATTCCTTTACCGGTTACTTTATCAACTTCCCGTTTTTTTTTTTTTTTTTCCATTTTGCCGATCCCTGAAGAATCCTACATCTTTTCTTTCCATCAGGATTGAAAAAAGGAAAAAGGGACTAAAAATAGAAACTTTTAGTCCTTTTGATGTTTTGAAAAAACTGTAAACATTTTGCTTACGTCGTCATATCTTTTGTGATACGTAAATCATGTAAAGATATCTGAAGATATTTACAATAACGTAAGACAGAGAAATGTTGAGATGCGGTTTATACACTCTGTAAAGAAAAAATAGCGACACTTCCTCGGATACGGTTTTCACAACATAGGTTAACCAATATGAGTTTTTACATGAATTACTGATAATATTACAATGCATATTCTTAATGAGCAGTTCATTCTTAATACTTGCGCCGCAGTTTCAGGTTTTGTATATGCATATATTAGCAGCTATATGTGTTTTCAGCAAAAACGGCTGTGGGAAGAATTATACATAAAAGTATGAAAGATCAATAATAACAGCACCAAAAAAAATGTAATTTCTTAAGAGTAAGATATATTGTGTACGAACATTGAGAGGTACAATACATCAAACTAGATTTCGTATGTGGACCATGGGCTTTAGGAAGTGCAGGGAATCGTCGAGGCCTTTTGGTGACAAAGCTATTGCAAAATGCAACCTTGATTTCATGGAATGACTCCCGGATTACCTGTTCCGTGAGTTCCATTCTATCCGCGATAGTTATCTATTGAGTCTTCTGCTCATATTGACCCAAACTTTACAATTAGATACACGTCAGGTGTGTTTGGAGGCCACATGAGTCTTTGAATAGTTATATTCTTGCACCACGTATTAACGATTTTCGTCCTAAGCATTAACGTCCTGGGAAACGAAGTAGTCCATAACTTCTTCAGGAAAGTTATCTTTAACTGTTGTAAGAATTTTACATACCAGAATTTGAAGATGTTTTTGTGCATCAAATGACTCTTCACATATATCCATTGTTCTGACGTCTTTGGCGGTGAAGCAAGCCCATACCATCATTCAGTAATTGAATATTTGCATCTCTTAAACAAAATCCGTATCAAGTTCCTCCCTCATTCGTATCCACAACTTCACATCACTATCGTTTCCCACTATTTTAAACTTTCTTCAACGGAGAAAACAACATGCTTCCAGTTGTCATAAGTCCAAGTAGCATATCGCCTCATAAACCTACGTGTTGAAGTCTTCTGTGTTTTTGTCAGTTTCGACTTTCCAGGCCGTTTTTCTTCATAATATCCTCTTCAACAGTTAAGACAATACAGTCGTACGAGTAACTGCAGTTCCAAAATCATCTCAAATTGTAGAAACGATTTTTGGGGAAGTCATTCGTTAATTCTACAATGCTATTGATTTTATATGGCGATCTGCTCTGGATGATGCCTTCTTTTTTCTATCACACTATTGACGAAGGGATGATTTCTTATACTATTTTTGCTTGTGAATTACTCTTTCTGCCGTCGAATGGTAGATTTCGAGTATTCCAGCCGTCTCCCTTAGAGATGTAACTTAGCTGTGCAAAGCAAGAGTTATATCTTGTTCACGTGGCGACAAGTCACATTTCTTATCCATCATACTTGTTTACAGTCCACATATAGCAACAATTTCATACAAAATAACGCTGCACAACAACAATATTGCCACTTGACACTGTTCAAACAATGACAAAGCAGAGAACAATCACAAAATGCAAATTACCTGGGCATACACATCAGAAAATGCAATGCAGAATTCTCACTCCAATAACTTACGAAACGCTCTCAGCTGCCACCTGGAGAGAATATTACTGACACATAAATAATTAGTAAGCACCGTTTACACCATAGGTATCATAAATAATGCAAATGAACTATCACACTCATGATTTCCTTCTATTCCTCTTCTAGCCGTCTGCAACTATGGTCTTCTGTGCAAATTACCTTGAGAATTGACATGTTGCTATTTTTTCTTTACAGAGTGAATATTTAAATTAACCTTCAAAATAGTAGTTTATGTAAGAAGTGTTCAATCAGACTCTTGTAGCGACCAGAGGTGACCACTTTGACCTAACCTCACTCAACCTCACGCTCACAAACTCATTTCGACCTCACGCTCACATCACCAGTCTGACCTCACGCTCACATCACCGGTCTGATCTCACGCTCACATCATCAGTCTGACCTCACGCTCACTCAACCTCACGCTCACAACATCATTCTAACCTCACGCCCACTCAACCTCACGCTCACATAACCAGTCTTACCTCACGCTCACATCACCGGTCTGACCTCACGCTCACATCATCAGTCTGACCTCACGCTCACTCAACCTCACGCTCACAACATCATTCTAACCTCACGCTCACATAACCAGTCTTACCTCACGCTCACTCAACCTCACGATCACTTCGTGAGGTTGAGGTCGAGTGAACGTGAGTTACGAACTCGTGAGCGCCTAACTCATGAGTTTGGACATCTTTGGTAGCGACTATCACAAAATTTACAAGTGATATTTTGACTTCCAAACTATCTTATTCATTAAGCATATAAAATCTAATGTCAGTCTATATGTCTGTCAACCGACGAATTAGCCGTCTACTAACCCGCTACCCAACACTGTCTCTTTATTGAGATATATACAGGATGTATCAGAAAGGACGTTACAACTTTGAAAACTCATATTGTTTTATTTATATAGCTTACAGATATGTGTTTAGTGTCATTTTGTAGGCTAATACTCACATCAAGTTTTTTTTACCTTGTATGTAAAGAGGTTTAATGTGGCGTGTATTGGCGATGCGGAACACATCCGATCTAAAATCGCTTTCTTGCCAAAAATTATTTAAGCAATTCTATCAGTGTCTTTTACTTCTTGCACTGTTTGCAATTTGTATGGTTTGCAATATTATTTGGGTTTATTTTGTAGGATTGTTTACAAAACTTTATCTTATTTGGTCTCCAACGTCTTCACACGTACGAGGACGACCTGAAAATTTGTTCTGTCTTACCGAACATCCAGTTTCAATGAATTACTTATGACACTGATAAATATTAGGCCTTACTGTGAGGATGTTTATCATACACTTTGTACGAAAATTACGTTGCACAGTTGTCGCAGACTTGGATTATTCAAAACCAAAACGCACAGCTAGCACGCTCTGGGCAAGTAAAGGCAGCTGTCTTTGCTGCAAGTGCCGCTAGCGCTTGCGGTGTCTCGTTTCTAAAATAGTGTTAAAATTACATATATATTATTGTTGTGTTAGCACTACTGTACAACGATACTTGTATTTCAACATCTTTATTATATCTTTATTTTTATTGGTGGACAGAATATACTTTTAAATTATACACAAGCTGTTCAAGAGAAAGGAAGAAGAAAAATATGAAAAAAGATCTAGAAGTAATTTCTTTCCTAGTAGTTATGCGATGATATTTTGTTATCGACGATGTGAGTTAGTTATCATAACAACGGAAAATAAATAATGCATAACTAAGGATCCATCTTGTGAAATCTATATGTATAATTTTTCAAGAGTGTACTTGTTTAATTTGTTATGTGCTACAATAAAAGGCAATATCTTGATGTAACGTGTAAAATGGATTGTGATGAATCGGTAGCATCGTAGTTATATAAATGTACAAACTCAGGACCTTTGAGTTTAGTGGTCGTTATAACTGGATGTTGATATACAAAGGAAAATTATTTAAGATGTTGTATAGTGTGGCTCATAATCATGTATGTGATGTTTCACTAACTGTGGTATTTGTAATTCTGGACAAAAGGTTTTGATGTGGCAACATTATGTAGCCTGAAAGTGGAGATAACGGTCACTGGACTGGCTGTATCGGTCGACGTGGATCTATACAGTGGCCAATTCGATCTCCCGACTTGACAACACCTGACTGTTTCTTATATGGTGTTTTAAAGGACAAAGTGTATCAACATCACATACGGAATTTGCCCGAATTACGGGAAACTATCACAGAAGAGATCCACAGGATACCAGTAAGGACCTGTAAATCTGTTTGGGACAACTTTGCTCTTCGTCCCTAGGCATGTATCAATTTCAATGGTGAATTGTAGGACCTTGCCATGAAGAATGGAGATAAAAATTCTTGCAAAATATGGTATGAGGATAATATGTGTATGTTCAATTTTATGATCAAGTTATGTTGCTAGTTTCTTTAGCACAGTCTTTGAAACATAATTATAAGGTTCCCTATATATCATTATTTAGGATTACAATTGACTTATTACTTTTCGTACTATCATTTAAAGTGAACAAATTTAACTTGCAAATGCGTTTTATTACTTTTCGTACTATCATTTAAAGTGAACAAATTTAACTTGCAAATGCGTTTTATTACTTTTCGTACTATCATTTAAAGTGAACAAATTTAACTTGCAAATGCGTTTTATTACTTTTCGTACTATCATTTAAAGTGAACAAATTTAACTTGCAAATGCGTTTTATTACTTTTCGTACTATCATTTAAAGTGAACAAATTTAACTTGCAAATGCGTTTTATTACTTTTCGTACTATCATTTAAAGTGAACAAATTTAACTTGCAAATGCGTTTTATTACTTTTCGTACTATCATTTAAAGTGAACAAATTTAACTTGCAAATGCGTTTTATTACTTTTCGTAGTATCATTTAAAGTGAACAAATTTAACTTGCAACTGCGTTTTATTAGTTGTAACTATGTCAGTGTAGATATTTATAGTTAAAAAGTGGAGTTGAGTAAAACATATTCAGTTTTTATTTTTGTTGTTGTTTCTAATCTTGAGTAAGTGTTAAATATGTTTCTTCTGTAACGTCCTATGTTTGGGACATGATTGTCATGTGATTACAACTGGCATCATACGTATAAAGTGTAATAAGCTGGCGGGATGTCCCAAGGCCCCAAAAAGTGGCGGACCTTCGCAAAGAAACCTAAGCCATAAAAAATATTAAAATTTACTCTTTCAGTGTAGTATTATGGCACTCGTCATCAATAAGTCAATTATCTAAAAACAAATCTGTTGTGAATAGGATTACGAGGCAATGGGTTAAAGTAAAAATGATTAGAGACTGTGATAAACAGTTTTACTGAAAAAAAAAAGATTGAATGTTCCAAAAGCAGGATCCATTTTTTCCCTTATCCATTTGTCAGAAATAGAATATACCATTTCGTACTTCAATTTTGACCACTACAGAACTGCTCTTAATATTTTCTCTTTGATGTTCTGTTCGACTTAACTATTTTTTTTATTTTTCTCCATACTCACATTTTAGAAGTCTGGTCATATTTCGTTGCGTTTGAATAATATCCACGTCTCTATCCCGTAGTGTATAAGGCTTTGCATGAAACATTTGCTGAGTCCCTTTCTTAACTCTGTAGAATAAGAGCAAAACATATACTTTTTCTTCATAACTGCATTTTTTGTGCTTCACGTGACTTCAGTATATTTTCTTCCCTCCTACTATTATATTTGATACTGGTTGCTTCTTTCGGATCATGATTGCTTTCTTTTTCTTTTTTAAAAAATCATTTTATATTACTTTATATTTTCGTTGAATTTTCTAACATCATACTACTTTTCTGTTCTGATTCTTCAACAACAACCATATAATTTTCAAACCAACCCTTCAAACCTATCCGTCTTGCCGAGCAATTTTTTTTCCTAATTGCTTTTGAGTTCTACTTCGAAAGCTACACAAACTTAATATGTGTTAAGCTACATCCTACTCTTCTAGGTTTGCTATATTGATTTATAGGGATGCGCACGAGACAAGATTTGTGGCTGTCTCGTCTCGAAAAGTGATGTCTCGACTCGAAAAATGTATATTTCTCTATTGGAAGAGCCTTGTCTCGACTCGAATTTTGTCAGAAAAATCCTGTGTTGACTTGTCTCGTGCGCATTCCTATTGATTTATAAAATTTTCTATATTTCTTATACTGCATCGATGGTGGAGAAATTGTATTCCCGAGTTATTGATCTGAGTTCGAACCCTGGGACAGAACTTTGCTATAAATGTTTCAAGTAGCTGCAAACAATATGCGCATTCCGTATTAAAATATGGCAGATAATGTTTAGAGTTGCAATTAGGGTTGCCAACTTCTGAAAATGGAAATACCAAACATCCTTCTGGAGTACGTATACTCTTAATATTGTGACATCATTGCTCGACAAAAATGTGAATAACCTGAAAGCTGTCACTTCACATAAAATTAAACGATTCGGAGTTCGAATTTAATAACTTTAGTTACTTTTGAAGCATTTATTAACTTTACTTATTCCAGTTTTGGCTGAGTCGGCATATTAAATTTTTGTAGTCTACCATCAATAATACATCATATTTAAAACAGAAAAGCAAATATAATTTTCAATATAATCATGGCATGTCCAAAATATACTTGCAAATAAGTCTTATCAGCTTCGCTGGGACTGATAATGTCTCATAATGCCTTCATACTTTTACTGTATCTGTATGCATTATTTAATTGGAAAATATAAAACAAATTATTATAACCTCTGCTTTATCCACCTTCATTGGCAAACAATTCCTTTCATTACTCCAAAATAATCTCAATAAAACAGAGAATAGGACTAGTAAGTGGAACAAATACCGGACACTTAACGTGTGGTTTCGAGATTGTACCGGACACCGGACAAGGAGATCAAAAACCGAACTGCTCGGTGAAAACCGAGCAGTTGGCAACCCTAGTTTCAATCGCTGTAGTGACTTTCATTATGAGTTTTGTTGTCAGTACTTCTCTTCATAAAATTATTTCTTAGACCCCTTCCCCCATTGTGATGATTCTACTTTAGAAATACTGCTATTTGCTTTCCTGTCCACTGTAAAAAGAAGCAGTTCTTGTGCTATTTCCTTATATTCTTAGTGGACTCGGTTAATATTATCTATTTCGATTAAGTTTAAATTTTCAACTCGGATATCACTATCTGAAATTGTCCTAAAGCATCGCAAACTCCAATACATTATTATTTATTACGTTTTCGTTCTTAATATCTGAGCTACATAATCTGTCCCTACTCTTATTCAAGTTAAGCATTTCCATTCTTTCTAAACTTTCCTTTCCTACGCTATCTTCCTATTCTCATTTTCTACTATTATTTTAGTAAAATATTCTTCCGGTAAGTTTCTTGTATTTTTCTACATTTTTTGATTGTTCTCTGTTCTTCCACTTAGTTTTATACAATTATTTTATTGCTTGGTATATTACCCTATCACAATAATCATTAACATATGCTTTTATGATGTATGAAAATTTTGAAGCGAAGATAATCAATGGAAACATTTTGTGAATAACATGTCAATAATAAACACATAATTTTATGAAGACATGCATGTGTGTATATCCATGCTAATGAACGAAACCGTATAGAGAGGTTATATATACATTTTTATCTCTTTACATTGAAGATATGAGTTAAAAAGTCTAAATATAGAGCCATTGTTTGGATTGTCTTTGTTTTCAATTTCACAGCAAAAGCAACAAAACACACTGAAAATGCGATTCTGTATTTTGTTTCTGCTGTTTTGTCGTGCACTGAAGAACTAGAGGTTATATCAAAAGCAAAATCTCTGAACAAACGACGTTGTTTGAAAGAAGTGAATAAGGATTTTGTCGTGTATAATCTAGTTGGCGCATTGACGCGTTAGTAAAGGCTGTTGTTCATAAGTGGTCTTTATGCATACTGCCAACATATATGTACGTTTTATTTGTAAATTCCTTCTTTTGTATAATATCAACGTATTTTAGTTTATCTCCTAATGTAGGAAAAAAATACTGTGTAAACCTGGCAAAGGCTACGAACAGTAAATAATGTGACAAAAACCAAACGTTGGAAAGAGATCAGATATATACTGGACAACAATTGCAACAAAGAAAAGTTCAGAAATGAAACAAAACGGAAAGAAAACATATACAACAATGTATTGGACACAAACAGAATTTATGCATGGCTAAAAGGTTCATAAGCTTAATCATCTGCGTTAACGTTACCAAAGTATTTGATACTTTGTTAGTCCACGTATATAAGAGTAATTGATTAAACTTATTATAATTAAAATTCAATGATATCTTATGTAAACATATATGTGTTTTTAATTAAGTAAACTAAAAATGTTTTTCAGTCTGGGTTTCATTTTATTTGAACTGACGTATCAAAGACAACATAATGCCTCTATAATCACATTTGCAATAAACGAGGAAATTGTTACACAATCAGATATTTTTACAATATTAAATTATAAAATTAACTGTTTTCTTTACGACTTTATTCGAATTTTTATTGTAATAAAAAATTAAATTTCATTTATTTTTGTTAATTTAACCTTCTCCCTTCAAGGTATTATCAATTAATTTTATTTGTATTGTATCTCTTGTTAATCGTTTATATTTACAAGTCATTTTGTTAATAATTTAAATATTTTCCATCAAAATTTTGATTTTCTACTAGGAAACATGCTGCTAATGCTGACTTTTGTAGTTTCATTTAATCTAACTTATCTTTTATGCTCCTCACATACTTGGAGGAGTTAACGTTGATGCAATTTGATTGGTTTCGCACTTTTAGAATTTTCTTTTTTGAAATTGTTAGTAAAAGCTTTAGCCACTGTTTCATTTTTTTTGTTTGTTTGTTTGACATATTTTGTTAACTTTCTCAAGTTAGAAAATTTTGCACTCTAAAAGTTTTTGAAATTTGTTTATTACATTTTTAGTTTCAAAAAATCTCGTACTTATTTAAAAGTTTAAGAAAAAATATTATTAATTTTAAATTTAAGTTTGAAATTTTGAAAACTTTGGTGTAACATATTTTGAAAATTGAAATTAATTTTTATTTCAACACTCTTGTTTAAAATTTTTGAAGTTGAAAATCTTGGCACTCCTTAAATCTTTCTTAAAAATGATTATTTTAGTTTGAAAGTTGTATGAGCTTTTTGAAATCTTTTAAAAATTGTGTAAATTTGTAAAAATTTGAAAATTCTGTTTAAAATTTTTCAGTACTTGAAAGTTTGAAGCTCGCTGAAAAAGTTAGAAGTGGAAGAAAATAATTGCAACTGTTTAGAACGAAAAGATCTAACAGCACTGTAAACAATAATTACATCATCATGGTGTAATCATTTTTGAGTTAGTTTATGAAACGTCATTAAAATTTCATCACATACGTTTATAAGGGTTGCGGTGGCTCAGTGGTAGAGCGTTTACCTCTGGTGCTTAGGGTCCCGGATTCGATCCCAGCCCCCGCCAAGTGAACTTTGTGGTGGACAAACACCGTGTTGGGAGTTTTTCCGTTTCTTCCCACTTTCTTCATTCCACCATTTCATTCCTTTCTCATCATCACCGTCTTCTTTAGCCTAGCCGGCATAATCGTGGGACGTAGAACTCAGAGCTTTCACATCCGTTTATGACGTGTATGTCATTGTTCCTATATGTACGCATCATTCGAAATAGTATTCATGATAATATCATAATGGCTACTTGCTTAAAGTTTAAAAACGCAATTGATGTGTTAAAATCATTTACCAAGATTTCTACTTTACATCAGAATACATGTAAAGTCTTTGTGTTGAAGTCATTTCTACGAAATTTCGATTAAGATTACTTGTGATTCTTGAAGATGTTAAAAATGTTATATTACCTTCAAAATACTTACAACTGGAAGTTAAAAACCAACAAGAACTATTAAGTTTTAGTAATGGTAATCTACTTTTCCAAAATATTAAAAAATCCACTTTCTAAAATTTTACATCATTCATTTCCCAATTTATCGTATAGTTTGCTTTTACTTACAAAAGATATGGAATCCTAGTGACAAGCGTGCTTTTACTTACAAATCTTTGTTTAAATTAAAAAAAAAAAATGTCTCAATTTTTTGCTTAAAAATTTTTTGATCATTTTTTTAAATGTTTAATTCTAGGGTTGTAGCTCCGACTTATAGTGTAAGGTCAGTAGTTACATGTTTTTGCTTAGTATGTTTTTACTTACGAAAGATATGAAAACCCAGCGACGAACATTCTAAAGAGCCTCAATACCAATATCCTTCAGAGCACCCTGTATATTTAAATAATACGTATTTTGCTTTCCTCATTTCGAATTCTACGTAACACTAAATAAACCAATATTGCAACACGAGATTTCACATTTACTGGGTAATAAATTCACATCCTTATTTGCGAAAGCGAATATGAACAAACTAATAAAAAATAAATGAACAGAAATAAAATTAAATCTAATTACAATATTGATTTTTATTGCGGATTCAGTAGCCAGAAATATACTTTAAGAACACAGTTCACTTAAAGATTGATGAAAATTGTAATTTGTTATCTAGCATTGGAATAAAGGAGAAAGCTCTTTGAATGAACGGAATAGAGTCTGATGTCTAATTTAATCTTACGTGCACTTTCATCAACACCTTTAACTAAGTTTTCTGAAAGAAAATCCATTGAAACTAAATGAAACCAGAGTCCTAATTCCAGAAGCTTATATATGAAACTTCGGAGGATGAATTCTTAAGGAATTTCTTGCCGTTCGTGTTTAATTTAATCCTTCGAATTACCGCCTTTTGTAATGCGCGTATCTTGTACTTCGAATAAGCACATAGATTAAGAGATGCAAAAGAAAATTACAAGTCTTTCCTCTGCAGCCAACAAAAACTATACAATTTAATACAATCCTTCCTCAGCGTGCACAACAAAACCATACACGTTTAATGTAAAGCTTTTAGCAATCTCTCTTTTTATGCAACAGAACCTATTTCTATTGTTTTTTCCTGTTTCCTCGTTTTCTTCTATTTCTTGCGAACTGTAATTTACCTTGCTCAATTTGTTTTTTTTTTCTTTTATCTGCACTTGCATATATTGATACAAAAATGAGTGAATATAGGATTCAGAAGCACATATCTTGTGTAGTTCAAGAGTAATATATTTAGGTCACTGTATGTCTTACCAAACGGAAAGAAAGGAATAAAATATGGTGTACCACAAGGGTCCATATTGAGACCGTTATTCTACTTAATCTATGTGAATGGTGTACAGGAGGTAGAATAACTTCATTTGCTGATGACAATGCTTTATTTTATAATGCAAATATTATACAAGAATTAATATCATATATCAAGAAATACATATGTACACTATATCCTTGGTAATGTATTATTTGTTTAAATTTAGAAAAGTCAAATTATAAGCCGTTATCAAAATAACTTTACCCAATAGAATTTAGACTAAGAATTTGGAGGTGAAATGAATCGAAGATACAAGTATAACATATTTATTGTCATAAATAGGCCAACATCTCAGTTCGGAATTACATATTAAAAGTTTAGAAAAGAAGATATAGTTGATATTATACATACCTTAAAATAGTTCTGAAGAGTGGTGTGCCTGTACAATGCATTTATACACAGTTATCAGATATAATTGTGAATTATTTGGGGACACACTAATAAATAAAGAAGATAATCACTCTTAATATTGTACAAGAAATCAATAAGATTACCTTTGGTCGTCCTACGTGTTATCTAAGTAAGAGTTTATTTATGGAATCAAATGCTGCCATTCGATTTACTAATAAAATGTAACTTTAGTTCGTATTTGCACAATGTGCTTATATAATATAGTAATGTATTACATGTTTGTGTTTACAAGCACCCTTGTATTCACACACATTTTACACGTGCTCCCAGTAGCGTATTTAGGATTTGGTTTCAGGAGGGCTATGCACAACATGTGAACAAGCACTTATATTTTCCCTTAAAAATAGTAAGAAGGGTTATTGTTGTAAGTGGAATTTCGAGGGGGACTTGAGCCCGATAGCCAATCCCTAAATACGCCACTGCGTGCTCCTGTTTATAAACAAGAACCACGTGCACCTTACGATGGAGTACTACAAATTATAGACAACGGAGACGTTAGTGGTACCTACAATCACATGACGAAGAGGGAACAACAGCGGATTGCTAGAAGAATTTCATGGACAGCCATCAGTTTCAACTGGTCAAATTCCCTTTCTGGGCTTACAGTAGAACCTAGATGGTACCTACCCTAATCGAAATCCTTAGCTTACAGTAAAGCTAACGGTTCTTTCTCCTCCTAGCCTGCAGTGGAGCCTTGTGGGAAAGTTTACCTCTCTTTTTGCTTGCAGTAAAGCAGCAAAAAATCCAAATTACAACCAAGCCTGGTTTGCAGTAGAGCCTTGTCGGAAAACTATCCCCTCTCTGCTTACAGTAGAGCAGCGAATATCCTTCACCTACAACTTATGAAATAAATAGTGTTAGAATATCACTCAAACTTACAACAGACTGCCCCCAAAAATAAAGAAGATAAAAAATAAATTCAATTCTTTAAGAAGTAAAATTTAAAAAAATAGTTTTGGACTTAATTTTTGTGATGAATTTTTTTCTACCATTTTCGATTGATGGTGACAATGGCTTCAAAACTACCTCTTGCCTTTATAAAATGAAGCAATCTTTAGTTAGATGTGGGCTTCGCCCACAGGCTCCCTCATTTTTAAGCGTACGGCCTTGCACCTCGAATTTCATTCTTTGTTCTTGATCTTTGCACGACAAGAACGCGTTTATGCATTATTCTTTGCGAAAATATTGAACTCCTCTCCACCTTAGAATACGTATTTTAATTTAAGTGAAATAATAAAAACATGTTGGTTCAAGTGCTTACTGTGCTCTAAAACGCACTTCAAAGAGTCCACCTGTTTCTCCCTGATGATGTGACTGACAATTTCGAAGTTATTTTTTAAAAAATAGAAATTTTCCCCTTCCAACGTTAAAAGTGGAATTTCCAACTTATTTTCAATAAGAAAGTTATGGACTAAAGTTAAATATTCCTAATACATCTCTCATCTGAAGAGAGTTCGAGATATGACCATCTGATTGTAACAATTCCATCTCCCACCCTTTTTCTTCCTATCTTTCTAGGGAAGTATCAGGAAATACTGAAACCTATATCTGATTATTTTAAGTTGGCTTAAATGGGCCATACAGCAAGTTTTTGTGTCTGTGACCTTCAGCAAATTGGAGGTATGGGCACTTCACTCTATTAATTCCCATTCCTATTTACCTCATCCCTCTTCGAATTCTAAAAATTCCTTCTTAGTGGTACGGTTCCTCACGCCAAATTCCTATGCACTATTGTAGTTTCAAGTTTCTAGCTTAAGAGGTTTGGCCTAGGCGTTGATTAGTCAGTCAGTCAGTTACTTACTCACTTAGGACTTCTTTTATATACACACCGGGTTCGATTCCCGGTGGGGGCACTCGGTCGAAAAAGTGTAAAACGCTTTTTCAGGACAGCCACTCTGAATGAGGTTTTCCTGGGTTTTTCTCATTCACACCAGGCAAATGCCGGGGTGGTACCTAACTTAGAGGTCCCAGGCTGCTTCCTTCCTTTCCCAATCCTTTCTTCCTTCCCTTTCCCCGGATTGTGTGGTCGCCGAGGGACGTCATCCCTCAAAACGTGAAGGGCTAAATGGCCTTAGATACCGAAAGCCCAGAAATCTAAATCCCATCCCATCCCATACACAGTGCTGTCCAAACTTAAACACAATATGCGAAATTGTATGTGAGGGCCGGGAAGAGTGTCGGAAGCATGGAAAATGTGAGGAACAGCGCATTTTGCTTGCGAGGCGCGTTGAACCAGCGAACGGTGGGCTGAAATCCCAAAACGCTGGTCAAAATATGAAAACGTTGTTCAATTTGCATGATATTATGGATATGTAGGCATTCAAGGCTGCTGATAACGATTATGAGGTCAAAAATCAAAACTTCTTGGCTTAAAATTTGGCGTGTTCATTCGCTATTCCTGTCCAATACTTACTGTTAATGTTCTTTTTGTGACTTGCTGTATAGAATGTTTCAGTTTACATTCATAAAGAAAAAATTCACTCCCATATGACCCTGTTCAACAATGTAGTTTCCCCTGACTGAGTTTCCCAGCCTGTTTCTTGGACATGTACTGTGTTTGTGACGATAGATGCGAGACCTTAATCCATTTCAGTGTTGTGTTGGTGAGGTAAGTTTCTCATCAAACATCAAAACGGGCATTTCATTCGCAAAACTCTGGTTGACTCCTGGTTGCAGTAGTACTGCGGTTAAACATAAATAAGGGAAGTCTTTTAGTACTACTGAAAATACGTCTTTTTAAGCTAAGCTTATTAGTTACTAAAGTATTGGTTGCTCGGGAAATTTTAAGCAAAGAAAATCATTGTTTTATTGCCAGTTTCTTTGTCTCTGCGTTGGTCTACTGGTTACCGAGAGCGCCTTTCATATACTAGATTCCCGGTTCGATTTCTGCTGGGAGAACCTTGCAATTGGAATACATTAGTATGAACTAGAAGGAGGCTAGAGGGTCAGTTTCTCTCCAGAATACTGTTGTCTCCGCTAGAATACCATTGGTCCACAGAGTAAAAAGTATGGTTGTTCTGAAAGTAAGGTACATCTCATAGCAAAATATTCAAGTTATGCCAATCGGTTCGATGCTGAAAGGTTATAACACAATCCAAGAACAGCTTTTTGCTACACAATTTTTAACACATGACCAAAATTTACCCAAAAGCAAGTGGTTAATTTGCTACTCCCTGGTATAAGCACAGAACTGCAACTTCAATCATTTTCTTTTAAAGTGTATAAGAATTAGAAGTGTTATCCATTGCCGTTTAGAAATGAGAGGAGAAATGGTGAATAACATTTTACCTCTATTGATTACGCATTTACAAACTCACAGCAGAGATGCCAATCCATGGGAAAAATTTCATATTGTGGGATTTTTGACAATGATTTCTTGAAATAGGATAAAAGGAATTTTTATAAAAATTGGCAGGATTTATGGAATTTATCATATATATATCCCATTGGCGCCACCAAATTATTCATGGGCGAGTAGACAAATGAGTCTTTAATAAACTTGAAACTAATGCTAATTGTCAAATTTTGTTACTATGGAATACATGTTAGTGTAACGTTAATTATACTTTGGTATTTAACCCTTTCACAGAGGAAGTCGACTTTTGTCGACAGAACCAAATTTCCTTAACATGCGAATGTCGATTATAGTCGACGTGTTAAAATTTGTTTGTCCGTATCTTGGCTTTGTCGAGAGTAGTCGCCAAAGTTGTACCGTTCATTTTTGTTTGTGTTCTATTGTTTTCGATAAACAATAGAAATCACACAGAAAACCTTTGGCGACTACAATCGACAAACCCAAGATACAGACAAATTTTAACACGTCGACTATAATCGACATTCGCAGGTTAGGGAAGTTTTTTTCCGTCGCCTTCCACAGTGAAAGGGTTAAAAAAAGAAAAATGAATGTAAGAAAAGAATTAACTAAAGAAGTTAAATAAGGAAAGTTCAACTTTCAAAATGTTCCATACGAAATGACTGAAGGATGATGTTTATCTCGTTTTATTACGTTCAGTGGAAGGTCATGACACAAAAGCGTGATGAAAGTACTAAACTCATAACAAATCAGTTGACAATGCTCCAAGAACATTGCCAGAACGGACTTAAAAAGAATGGAGAGATGGAAACGCAAGGATAACTGTGATTGTATCTATACGTAAAAGTAAATATTTTTATCCGCACCTTTTGTTTCTCGCAAAAATTCACAAAATATCGTCTCTCTATGACTTACGGTTCCCGAGATATGGCTCCTTAAATCTCCCTAAATTCGAACGTTTTTTGGTCAATATCTGGGAAATGGTGGCCAGTTGGCCAGTGGCCACCAGTTACTATTTGTACCAAAATGTTCACCATCCTCTTAGGTATTGATCAACATCAATGTGATCTCTCAATGAGTTACGGTTCTCGAGATATGGCTCCTTAAATCTCCCTAAATTCGAACGTTTTTTGGTCAATATCTGGGAAATGGTTGCCAGTTGGCCAGTGGCCTCCGGTTACTATTTGGTACCAAAATGTTCACCATCCTCTTAGGTATTGATCAACATCAATGTGATCTCTCAATGAGTTACGGTTCCCGAGATATGGCTCCTTAAATCTCCCTAAATTCGAAAGTTTTTTGGTCATCTGGGAAATGGTTGCCAGTTGGACAGTGGCCACCGGTTACTATTTGGTACCAAAATGTTCACCATCCTCTTAGGTATTGATCAACATCAATGTGATCTCTCAATGAGTTACGGTTCCCGAGATATGGCTCCTTAAATCTCCCTAAATTCGAACGTTTTTTGGTCAATATCTGGGAAATGGTTGCCAGTTGGCCAGTGGCCTCCGGTTACTATTTGGTACCAAAATGTTCACCATCCTCTTAGGTATTGATCAACATCAATGTGATCTCTCAATGAGTTACGGTTCCCGAGATATGGCTCCTTAAATCTCCCTAAATTCGAAAGTTTTTTGGTCATCTGGGAAATGGTTGCCAGTTGGACAGTGGCCACCGGTTACTATTTGGTACCAAAATGTTCACCATCCTCTTAGGTATTGATCAACATCAATGTGATCTCTCAATGAGTTACGGTTCCCGAGATATGGCTCCTTAAATCTCCCTAAATTCGAACGTTTTTTGGTCAATATCTGGGAAATGGTTGCCAGTTGGCCAGTGGCCTCCGGTTACTATTTGGTACCAAAATGTTCACCATCCTCTTAGGTATTGATCAACATCAATGTGATCTCTCAATGAGTTACGGTTCCCGAGATATGGCTCCTTAAATCTCCCTAAATTCGAAAGTTTTTTGGTCATCTGGGAAATGGTTGCCAGTTGGACAGTGGCCACCGGTTACTATTTGGTACCAAAATGTTCACCATTCTCTTAGGTATTGATCAACATCAATGTGATCTCTCAATGAGTTACGGTTCCCGAGATATGGCTCCTTAAATCTCCCTAAATTCGAAAGTTTTTTGGTCATCTGGGAAATGGTTGCCAGTTGGACAGTGGCCACCGGTTACTATTTGGTACCAAAATGTTCACCATTCTCTTAGGTATTGATCAACATCAATATGATCTCTCAATGAGTTACGGTTCCCGAGATATGGCTCCTTAAATCTCCTTAAATTCGAACGTTTTTTGGTCAATATCTGGGAAATGGTGGCCAGTTGGCCAGTGGCCACCAGTTACTATTTGTACCAAAATGTTCACCATCCTCTTAGATATTGATCAACATCAATAAGATCTCTCATTGAGTTACGGTTCCCGAGATTTGGCTCGCTAAATCTCCTGAAATCGAAACTTTTTTGGCCAATATCGCGGGAACGGTAAGAATGAGGCGAAAAATTTCATGACTTCTTGAGATAGTTTTTGATGCTCTATCGAATGGAGGGGGGGGGCTAAAAAATCGCAAATAACAGACAGGCGGACAGACAGACACACGGACATAGAGAATTCAGTAAGAACATTTTAAAGTTCGTTGAATACACTTATTATCATTAGCATCTTCAATTAAGGAAAGTATGTGTTTATAGGCTGTTTAATAAACGTAAAAATTCGTAATTTTTGAATAATTCACTCATATATTGAAGAAAATGACTGATATACACTAATTCCATTTCTCATTTATTTGAAGTTTATTAAATTTTGATATTAGTATAGTGTAGGAAATTAGAGAGCAAAATGGGAATTTCTGCCTCTCGAGCAGAGATAGGCATTTTTGCTAACCCTCACTCACACTCACCCCCAGCCGCTCTCACCCTCAATCGACTCCCTCACACTCACTCTCAACCACCCTCATCCTCACTCAACTCCCTCACACTCAATTGACTCCCTCACATTCACCCTCAGCCACTCTCACCCTCAATAGATTACCTCAAACTAATTCTCAGCCACACTTACCCTCAATCGACTCCCTCACACCCAGCTTCAGCAACACTCACCCTCAATCGAACTCCCTCACACTCACCCTCAGCCACCCTCACACTCATCTATGAAAATGAGGGTGAGTGAAGGTGAGGACAGCCCTCTTGTGGGCATAAATGAGCGAGGGTGCCCATCTCTGCTCTCAAGGTGGAGTTTTATAACGTTCAGGTTTGGGCCACTGACTCAATATGATTCCATGAGTTTTAGGTGTTTCGTCCTTCTTTTTACTTTTTCCATTTTTCCGAAACAAAAATTGTAGCTACGACTAAGAATCAAGTCCAATTAGGTAAACAGTGAGAATTAAAAAGAAAAACAAGCGGAAACGGAGGCAAAATAAGAAGAAAATATTGTATTGTTACGAAAATAACAAATTTGGTTGTTTCACTTCATATAATACATATTTACACAAAGAAAAATGAATTGATGTTAAAAGAAACATTGCTTTCACCAACCCATCCACTCTTCTTAAGATTTCCAACAATACTTCATTAGCGTCATCAATTGTAGCAGTTGGACACTTTGTGATTCCAATGAATAGCTAACAATTAGCAATTTCTCCTCTTGTTTCGTCCTTATCTTGTAAATTTTAGAAAGAACGATGAATAAAACAATAATTTTATTGAGAAAGTTTTCAGAAACAACGGAAGAAAAATCAATGCAAAGTAGGCATTGTATCGTATGCAAAATCTTGAAAGAACTATCAAAGAAACATAATTGCTAGCAACTATGTATTTTATTTCTTTCATACTTTTGGTAAAAAATAGGCATATCGCTTTAACTGTGATTGTCCAAGGACGAAACTTGCCTATACGTTTGCAGATAAGCGCTATAAATGCAGTAAATAAACGATTATCCGTGAAATTGGGTGGCAAGCGATAATCGCGGATAACCGTTAAACAGACTAAAAATGAGGTGCAAACACACACACACACACACGCGCGCGCGCACACACACAAACAGTATTTCAGCATAAAAAAGTTTTATTGTTTGTATTACTCGGGCCGTCAAGGTCAGTGGCAAGAGAGTGTGAAAGTCATGACCAAAATAAAAGAGCATTACCCTGGCCCTCATCCAATGGCGAATCTGGCCTGGAGTCGGGGGGCTTAGGCTCCTCCAGTTTTTTTTTACTGACAAATAATTTAAGCTATTGTTTATATATTTTTGGAAGTTTTTAGTAAACTTATGATATATCCCTACCTATCATAGTCTGGGTATTGGTTGCCCCCCTATTTTATCTAAAACATTAAATAAAGACTGGCAAAAATTTTTTAGACTAAACTTTAACTGCTATTTACAGTAACTATTTTTGTTATTATTTCCTATATTTAGTAGTTACTGTTTGTTACTAATGTAGAAGTTTTTAAAAAGATTTAAATTAACTCAAATATTTTTTGTCCTAAAACAAACATACATAGGAATATCTTAACAAAAAGTAATCATTTTTTCTCACACTTCTGATTCTAAATCAAGTATATTAGCCTTGGTTTCTTCACTGCACACACATCAATAGTTTAGTTTATGAAATCTTCAGTAGGATTAGTGCCGTGTCGTGGAAAATCAGCGCTTGGCGCGAGAGTATACGACGGCACCCCCGTATATATGAGTGAGGTCGACAGACCAGCCGCGAAAGGTGAGAAAATTTTAAAAAGTAAACCATGCTTTTCCTTGATTTTGAGCACTTTTTATTACTTTGTTTCCTTTCATTTTATATATGTACACATGTGTTTCATTCCTCTGTTTTTCTTTCCTTCTTTTCTTTTCTTTTTCCCTCTCGAATTTTGCGCCCATTACTTCGGCGCTCGGGGCTATCGTCCCGCTTGCCCCTCCCCTATGGCACGGCACTGAGAAGGATCTTCATCACCTTCAATGGCAATCTTTCACTTATATACTACTGTCATATTGATAAATTCTATATAAATCTCTTACCCAGGAGGGATAACTGTTCCTCCCTGATCCCTCGAAATGACACCCTCTGAATCTCACCCTTTAATTGAATTATTTTTCGTTAAATAAAGGTGTGTTTACTTTAACAATCGTAAAACACATTTACGTCTGTCACTTCCGATGCGAGAAATGGGAATTAGGCGCTCTATTTCAAATAATGAAAGAACTGTACATATTCAAGAACTGAAGTCTGCTGACATCAGAGATCATATGGAATGATTGAAAGATCTTCCCTATCTTTCCTTTCCTATCTCAATCTGTGCTAGTGCTACCTACTAACAGTGGCGGCTATTGTTAGTGTTGCAGCGTTGCGCAACGACCAAAGTATTTCAAGAAAAAAATATTATCAATAGTAGTAAAGAATAGAAAAAATACTTTTTAATACTTGCATATATACACTTTAAATAACATATTTTTTACTTCTGTAACTGTCCGTTCCGTTAATCTGTTTTAAAAAGTGAAAAATAATCCGTCACAGAGTCTCTAATTTATATTGTGTTGCAGCGAGCATACAACGACCAGGTTCCTTCAGCGCGGGAATTGGAGCAAATGTTAAGTCTCCTTTCCCCTATTTCAGAAGTTAAAGGGACTGGTCGTTGCAGTGCTTCTGCAACACCGCACGGTTTCCAGTGAACGAGAAGGTTTTTCATTCTAAATAAGATTTCTGAATTTTCTTTCACTAGCAATTAACAAATGGAATTTGTTTTTATGCTTTCATATTTTTTAAATTACGGGACCATACTGAAGCAAATCAATATAATAATTTAAAAAAAGTGATTGCAGAATTACAAAATAAGAAAGAAAATATCTAGTACAGGAGGAAACAAATGAAAGTAGACCCGCATTTACAAGTTAATTCTTAGCTTATATTGATAATGAAGGCTTCTTCTACAGTAATTTGTGAATCAAATATTAATAAGTCAGTATGTAGAATCGCTCCCCCCCTCTGTGGATAGTATTTTAGTATAAACATATTTCCTTTATAAAATAAGTATATTTTATACTCTTGATAAATTCCACATAAAACTGTGTGATGGGGAACGCCACATTGAATTTGGGACTAGTTAGCAATGCTCAGGAGCGTAGCCACGAGGGGGGTCCACCGGGTTCGGACCTCCCCAAAATTTCGAAACTTGACTAACATTTGTAGACTTTCTTAACGAACTATGCTTGTTTAACAGAGAAACGATTGATGCAGGTTAAATATTTTATTTTACGCCTCATCATGTACTCTTCTTTTCTTATAAAAATAATCGTTCTATCATTTTTTCTAAAAATGTAGATGACAGTAAAAATTACTTATCGTCTTTTCGGGTGCAGTATAAGACAGGTTCCATATTATGGAGACGTATTGGACCTCCCTCAAATACTTTGGACCCCTCCCAGTTAACATTTCTGGGTGTAGAACTGGGAGTGCTGTTTGTTTTGATGTTCTTTGATTTTTTGGCTTCTGTTACATGCTGATCCATCATCTGGCGGGTTTCGAGGTTTCCTTTCCAGAACATATCACATTGGTAAGCATTGTTTCGCTTCATGTGGAAGTATATTGTGTTCATTGTGTATTGCGTAACAAGCAAGACGGATGATTTGGAATGTAGTTTTTTCTTTTACGCACATGTGTGTGTGTTGATGTATGAATATGTGACATTCGGAATTCATATACCAGTAAGTCTTTTGTATCAGCTGTTTTGGTTTTTAATCATTAGGTTTAATTTTATTGTGTGTGCTTTAATTCTGTAAATAACCTACAAATCCTGAATGAATTGTATACCATGACTTCTGTAAATAACTTACAAAAAAACATTGACCAGTTTTCAACTGAGGAAAAATTTGCAATTATGGCTTAGACAAAACAAGCAAAGGGCAATTCAGGAGAGTGTTTTAAAAAATCCAGTTTAAATTTACAGGATATCTTATGGCAGTAGTGTTGTTTGCACCAGATACATTTCCTCAATTTATTTTAAATTTTCCTGGGTAAACTGTGAATAAAGTATGTTCAATGTACATTTTTTTATATCACTAATCTCTGCTACGAACTCTCTTCAGTCAACGCTGAAGAGGAATTCCGATCACTGTCAGGGACTGAGTTTGCTAGAATGAATCGTTCGCAAAAATCTAGAAAAAATATTTAGTGAATCTACAAAGCTTTCAAATTAATATTAACTGTACCTATGGCGTCAGCAAAAGACGAAAAGTTGTTTTTCACATGAGAAAGAATTGAAACTTTCAAGGAATTGAATGTCCCAAGAAAGGTTATCACCATTGGTTATCCTTTCCAACGAAGAAGACCTGACAATAAGAATACCAGAGTTCAACCAGCATGTACTAGACAGATTTGCTCCAGTCAAAGAGGGAAGAATGAACTTACTAATTAATTAAGGTGATTAATCGGATAAAATGTTCTGCATTTTTTATTTTTTAAAAACAGAATTTTATTTAATTTAACATGTCACATAGCATTTGCATCTAAAGTTATGCTGATTAGTCAATGAGTCAACTTTATATCTTCTGTCT
This sequence comes from Thermobia domestica, assembly GCF_964235325.1. Taxonomy (NCBI): domain Eukaryota; kingdom Metazoa; phylum Arthropoda; class Insecta; order Zygentoma; family Lepismatidae; genus Thermobia; species Thermobia domestica. Next base: position 271,530,808 of record NC_137462.1, read on the forward strand.
CTTATCGTTCGTACTGCAACACCTGAACACAATCCACCGGCCGCCACTGCCTACTAATATATAATATAGGGCGAGAGTATAGTACCTACTAAAATACAAACCTTTCTTCAACAGTTAACAATTTCATGTTCTGCCAAACTCGGTCATAGCGTTAAGAACTGCAAGTTTTATTGACTATTTGGTATTCTATCTTAGATGTTACATGTTTAATATTTATATAGAATGGGTCTGCGTCATTTATATGTATATTAAGAGATCAGATTTCGTTTGCACGTGCACGGAAAGAAAGCAAATAATTCGGTGAAGTAATTTCTACATTTTGTGACTGAATTTTTTTGTGTTTCTTCGGGGGGGGGGGGAGAATGAATTTTCTTCGGGGGGAGATTCCCCCCGGGCTACCCCCTGGATTCAACCCTGTGTACAGGACACTGTTTTCAAAGATGTGAAAGATTTCATTGTTGATATTGTGTCGACATCTCCCATAGTAAGTGTCGACTTCTCCTGCAAGACTTCCAAAATCTACTGATCCGCACCATTCCGTTTGTGTTTTCTTGCATTTGCAAGTACTGCATTCACGGGAAAGGTTTTGTGCTTTATAGCTAGGACAAAGATTATTGCCAAATATTATCACTTTTGCAGAATAAAATTATCGTAACTTTCAGATTAGTGTCGAGTTGTTTCTTAACGTGTCGAAATGTCCTTACAAGATTCTACTCAAAGTCCATCCAAACCCATGCTCTGTAAGACTGTTCTTCAACAGTTGGAAGACAACTCAACATATTGCAGCCTATTTGTTTGTTCAAATTAAGTATCCTTCTTTAGCACCGATTTGGCATAAATACAGGCACACTTTGAATAGTTTTCTTGGACATGGTGGCTTAGTGGTAGAGCGCCAACCTCTGGTGCGTGGGATCTCTGGTTCGAACACTGGCCCAGTAAGTTTCTGGTGGAAAATACTGTATCCGTTTTTTCTCTGGGTAATCCCACTTCTTCCCACATTCGCATTCCACCAATTATTCCCACATTCCCACTCCACCTATTCTTCTCACACTCTCATTCCACCAATTCTTCTCACATTCTCATTCCACCAATTCTTCCCACATTCTCATTTCACCAGTTCGTCCCACATTATCATTCCACCAATTCTTCCTACTTTCTCACTCCACCAATTCTCTCCACATTCTCATTCCACCAATTCGTCCCACATTCTCATTCCACCAATTCTTCCCACATTCTCATTCCACCAATTCGTCCCACATTCTCATTCCACCAATTCGTCCCATATTCTCATTCCACAAATTCGTCCCACATTCTCATTCCACCAATTCATCCCACATTCTCATTCCACCAATTCTTCCCACATTCGCATTCCACCACTTATTCCCACATTCGCATTCCACCACTTATTCCCACATTCGCATTCCACCAATTCTTTCATCGTCATTCACTTGGTTTAATTGTCCATTTCCCTTAGACTAAAGGTCATAATCGTGGGACATTAACTTAAATATTTCATTTATGTTGAATGTTTATAGGTCTGAAACCCAAGACCTAAATATAACGTTTCACTTCGACAATAGTACTTCATGAAATTCACGACGTTTATTCGATAAAACAAGTATAATTACCTCCTGTTGCTTGGTTGGATTATCTCCGCATAAAATTGTTGCGGCAGAATTAATGTCGCTTGATAAGAGCTTACTCCTGAGTTAAGATAATAGTTAGTTGGGGTAGAAAGAAATTCCGTATGCACCACCATGCCAAAGATAGTTAACACTTTTTTCCCCTTTCTTTGTAATATGGGCAATTTATATGCAACATACAGTAAATCATTTTAAAAAAATTGTTCTGTTGTTGAATGTGGATAAAAATCACTTACGAAAAATTATTATTATTAACTATATCTTTACTACACATGCAAGGCTCTTTGAACCTGTTTTCTTACAAGGTTTATTGGTTTACCTAATTGCTGTTGACTCTAAGAAACTAATTTCTTCCTTGTGCTTAGCTTGATGCGATTTCTCCCGTCTGAAAGTTGGTGTGATTTTTTTCTTTTTTGCTTGGTTTTACCTGCCCTCATTTCACTCGAGTTTTCTGCTTGGTACAGGAACTATATTCTACACAATCAACAAAAACAATCACTCACGAAAATATTACAGAAACACCCATAAATATATATGTCAGAGGAAATAGCCCTCATAAAAGTAAGTTGTTGAAATGATAAGAAAAATGCACATGAAAATTTATTCGATTTTTTAAAAACATAATTAATTCTCAAGGCGATGGTAAGATAACTTTATAAAGTGATTGAACCACGTGTCCCATGTTTGTTTCAATATATTACGTGATAAGTCTTGATAAGTAAAAGCTAACTTTTTTGCTATATGAAACAACACTCTGAGCTCCTTCGTGCTTAAGCAGTTAGCGTTCGCGCCTTTGGCGTGGGAGACCCGGTTTCGATTCCTGGCGGAAGCTCATGTCGTTAGGATTCCACGTTAATCAGTCCTCGTCTCATATAGCCTCGCTGCTGAACGGGGCGTTAAACTCAAAATCAACTCAACTCAACTGAACGAAACAACACTGCAAGAAGAATTTCAAACAATTCATTGAAATGAAAATGAAATGAAATCTTTTAAGTTTGACGTCCCACGATTATGCCGACTAGGCTATAAGAGACGGTGATAATTGAGGATGAATGAAATGGTGGAATGAAGAAAGTAAAAGGAAACGGGAGTACCCCGAAAAAAAAACCCACGTCCACCAGAAAGCTCACTTGGCGCGATCTGGTATCGAACCAAGGACCACAAACACCGGAGATGAACACTTTACCACTGAGCCACCGAGCCCCTTCCCCCTACAGAAAATCATGGAATAGAATGACAATCTTTTGTAGAGTTACTTACAAAACAACAATTCAGACTGTATCGACTTGAAAAGCTGTATCGAAAATGATATGTTGGAACACTTTATTTCGACTCATATAATTACGAAAACTCTGTTTCGTCTCCTCTCATGAGAAACCTTTTTCCTTTGAAATACTCGTAATGTAGAGTTGTCTTGGTTAAGACTACTATTATTTACGGATGAAAAATACCTATTTTTCATTCTCTTTGTAACAAAATCTTCTACCAAGTTACGTCACACTCAACACATAATCATCATTATTCTAGAATCCAGACTTACACAAAGCATTGTTCTGTGTGGGTTAGAAACATGGATTAAGCAAAAGCGATGAAAAAGGACTGGAAGCTTTCAAAATGTGGGTGTGGAGAAGAATGGAGAGAATTAGGTGGGTCGAGCGGAAAACGAATAAGAGGGTCTTAGAAATGATGGAGTGAAGAAAAATCAATTTTAGATATTATTAAGAAGAGGAAGAGAAACTGATTGGGACATTGGCTAAGAAGAAACTGTAACATGAGGGACGTGCTAGAGAGTATGGTGGTACGAAAGAGAGAGAGAGAGAGAGAGAGAGAGAAAAGTAGAATACAATTATTGGACGATATCAGAACGGAAAAATCGTACGAGAAAACGAAGAGGTTAGTTAAAGATATGGAACAGTCTGTGAAGCAAGTTGCAGCAAGTGACCTTCCAATACTGACAGAATACCTATGATGATGATGATGATGATTGTAATAAAATCTTGTAGCAAGTTATGGAAAACTCAACACAAATGAAGAGAAAAAACACCTGTTGTGAAAAGATAAAATACGAACAATAACAGGTAAAATGAGTAAATGTATTTTTAAAATGTCATTAAAAACGCTACTTTTACTACGAAAACCATGTTCAGACGTAAACTTAGGGTTTCGGTCCTAGTGGTCAGAACCCCCAGGAATCCCGATTTTTTTTTTTTTTTTTTTTTTTGTAAATTTAGCCTAACTTTAGTAGGTGATTTTACAAATTTTAATGTAATTTATCCTGATATTGAATTTGGACCTTCACATAGCTTTGATCCTACCGAAATAAATCCCTACGTATATTCCTGAACATATTTATTATATTTTTATGTTATTAGTTTACCAACCCCTCATATTAAATGCATAAATCTTCATTAAAATAACACTAATTGACAAGTGTGACTTTCAAACTACGAGCACAAATAAGCAGAATATATCAAAAGGCAGATTTTTTTTTTGTTTTAAAAAAGAGGGAGCAATGTACCATTTTCCCTATAAATCAATTTTAATGTAACAATGTTTGTTCGAAAACTTCGCCTAGAGCACTGAATTGATTTTGATAATATTTGGCACATGATTTGACCATAGTCTAATTTGGGTTTTTATCAGGTTAGTTTGATTAAAATTCGTATCCTAAGGGGGAGCAGGAGCTTTAAATTTGTGATAAATTTGAGTATCTTATAATCGTCTTAAATTCGGAAAATGAAACTTGGTACACGAATTCTTAAGTTAAAATAATAAGACCTGTGTCCCAGCGTTTTTAAAAAATTTTCGTTTTGAGAGGGCATCTATGTATTGCGACTATGCTATGTAGTATCTATGATTAACATGGAATGGGACGTACTTGAGAGGTATTGTAATCATACTGATAACCAACCGTTTCTTAGAAATCTAGTCATCCATAATATATTCTTACACCAATATTCATGAACATTCTATTCATGATGAAATGAAAGAATAAAGCTTTATAAGGGAATGACTTTAATGCGTGTAATTTTATGTATGTTTATCCGTGTATTTTGAGACTTCCCAAGTACCGAATCATGAATAGGCGTTGGCAAATATGAAATGAGTACATACCTTAGACTTACGATGTAAAATATAGATATCTGGAGAATACAAGTCCTGTACATCAATCACGTCTATACCTTGCTCAGGTACGACGTTCTCTTCTTACTCAGATTTGTGTCGTAATTGTCTTGACTATTGAAAATCAAGTGGTTTTTCTTTCTTGACTACACACAAAACCACAGACACGATAGTTGACACAAAAATATGCGTAACTTTTGTGATTTCAGCTAAATGTTTAGATGCGTAATTTTTAAGGATGCAGCTAAATGCATAATGAAAACTAGGTTAATTGATGCACTTGTGTGCATAAAAATCATTATGCAAGTAAACCTTTTTACTGAGATCACAAAATGTTATGCATTTTGTTTGTCCCTTACTGAAGCATATGCATGCATTAATTGAAACAGTGGTTTGTATCGCTTTTTATATATCCCTTAAAATATACAAGATTTCCTAGAGTGTGGAAACCATGAAATAAATTTAGAACACTACTAAAAATATGCAATCGAGGCCTTTTGGTGTGATGCAGGACAGGCTGCAAATATTCCATATTACATGATAGCTTCTGCGGCCATTTTCGAAGGTGCCAGAATGGATTTGAGTTAATTCAGTGAAATATGGACTTTACGATACGCTACTACTCTACGACAACCGATAAGGATGTTATCTTAACACGAAACGGGAATTTGTGTTTGGCCATTTCCCGTTTCACCTTATGACATACAAGGGAATTTTCACTCCATATCTGTAACATATCTGTATCTTACAAGAACATAAATTGTATTATCACACCCAAAATAGCATATCAAATTTTTATGTGGATCATGAAATAGTATCAATATATGAAATTACATCAATTTCACTGTTCTTAAGTCTAACATTTTGGCAATGAATCCTGTTGTCAAGCCGCCTCCACTTTAGCTTTCTAAGTGTTCCCTGATACCCACTTGAAGACGTACTCGCAGTCTTTCATTTTCACTTGTTCGTCTTTCATTAATTCAGTGAAAGAATATATGACTAAGTGGTCCCCTAATGTTTTTCTTCGTAATTCGGCGTGCCACCCTTTCCGCATTGTTAGTAGTTTGTTCTTGCAAATAGGTAAGTCCATAAGTCACTGCAAATAGGTAAAAAATAATAAAAAAACATTATTAACACATTAAAGTTTCAAAGGATTCCAGGAGAATCTACGTTGGAAAGTCAGTAGTAAAATTTTGGGTGAAACTAATTCATTTTTTTGAAAATCAAACCCTACAAAAATAACAAACAATAGGCCTAACAAAAATTCTTTTAAGTTATAACATCACACCATATGTTTCGATGCAGAAAGGCGTGAAACCATACGTAACGTGTTCTACAATGTCTTTACGCTTGAAAAAACACAAAACCGAAGTGGAAAACCTTATTAGTACTTTTTAATTGAATAATAAAGATAATACCCTATCGTAACGGTACCATGTTTTGTCAAAACTTATTTCAATATCATGAAATCTAGCCCGATACTCTAGCCAAAACATCACAATAATGTACTGTGCGTCGCTAATTTCTGTGTAACTTTGGGGAACCCTATTGGAGATACGCATTATTAGAAGGAGAAAATGAATGACCATGTATTGTAGAAATAGGAGAACCTTCTTCAACTTAGCAAATTTGGGCCTCCTCATTAGAGGGCCATTTCAACTTTTGAGTTTCTAGGCCACTAAATCCCCAGAATTGACGCTCTTGGTGCAGGACTACCAACTTATGCCAGGTAAATGAAGTTTTTTCTTTAAATAATCAAGACCTAACAAGACTATTAAGTATTATTATTATTATTATTATTATTATTATTATTATTATTATTATTATTATTATTATTATTATTATTATTATTATTATTATTATTATTAACAGCGCTCCAGAATTCACTCATGCATTGGATATTTTTAATGAGAACCTAACATCCAGCAACCTTTTCGTTTTAAAGCTGAAGTTATTTTCGAAATTATACGTACTTCTATATCAATCAGTCACATGAGTCACTAACATGCAGTGAATGCATGCGAGACTGCTGTATTAATACTGTGAAATACACTTATTTCAAATGATGAATCACAAGCAGATGAGTTTTCTTTGAATATATACAGTTGGCCTAAATATTTGTTCACTCCTTTGTGGATTTGTGCAGAAAGCGAGTTCCTTCAGCGGATCTTTTATGGCTTTATCTCTTTTCTTGTTGCTATTATTGTTTTTGTAACGGTATTTGTCTTAATAACTACATACTTCCACTGCCTGACACTAGCTCACCATCATAAACAGTAATTCTAAATTTCAATCAGAATCAAAATACTTAAAACAGTAATATCATATTTTAATATACCTACCACCGACTTTGTTAACATTAGAACAAACGAATACACAATAACAACTCAGAATTCCCTCCATAACAACACAATAACCATTCGAGCATGCGCAAAAAGTGCTGAAGACTAGCTCCAAATAGGACAGATGACGTCCTCATCAAGAAGAAATGCATCATAGGAAAATGCAGAAATCGATATCAATCGAGTAATCTTACACTATAATTCATTTATATGTCTCAATTGACCCGTTTTTATTTTCTATTGTTTCCTCGAATTGAAAATTCTGCCCATCAGTGACAAAAATGAAATTTAGACATATTAACGCGCTATTTGATGCGCGTAAATATTTCAGATTTGCTATGATGCACATGTAGTTCTGCTGAGGTCATGGTGAAATAGTAAGTGTGTTTGGCTACTAATATACTTTTTTCATCATATTTGTCAATGCATGGACATACACGATGGGTTGTGTAAGGTAGCTGACTCTGGTATGTGGAAACAAATTCAAAGACAGAATCATATAGCAGTTTTTTATAGATAAAGAATTCATAAGTTAATCACAATTGAAAACATGAAATCTTTGAGCCTGTTAGGCTAACGTAGACGATGATTAAAGTGCATGATTATAGAAAAATTGGTTTAATGAGAAATTGGGAGGAAACGGGAGTGCACCGAGAAAACCCACGACCACGATGTTGTCCACCACAAACTTACTTAGCCAGAAATCGAACCAGGGACTCCAGCATCAGAGGTAAGCGCTCTACCATTGCCTCACCGTATCTCCATAATCATAAAAGAGTGTTGAAATGTAAAAAGGCATTTGTAAGTCATTTGAAGAGTAATGAATTAAAAACACAATCACAGACAATACTTTAATAATTGAGTTGAACAGTCAGTGATAGTATATGAAATTAATGCAAACAAGTTTGTTCACGATTTCCTCATACTTCGTTTTGATAAATTTTGGTACATGATTGGAACATAGCTCAACTTGAGTTTTTATGATGCTATTTTAGTTGAAATGCGTGTCCTAAGGGGAGGAGGATGTTCAAAATGTATACAAAAAATTGAGTATTTCATAATCCTCTCAACTTAAGAAGATGTAACATGGTACATAATTCTTCATTTAAAATAATAGAACCCCTGTCCCATGGTTTTTAAAAATTCCATTTTTAAGGAGTTAAGTGAACATCATCTATGTATATAAAAATTGATATAACGATGTTTGTCAGCAAATTCTTCCTAGCTATGCTGATTGATTGTTTTCGGTACATGAGTGTGCTTTCGCCTATGTTATACGGGGCGATCCATAATTATGTACCCCACCAGGAAGTCGCGGTCGGAAAGAGGGATTGCCGCCGTCGACGATGGCAGGCCGCCGGAGGCAGCCGGCACCCGTCCGCGGCGGCACGACGACCTACTTGTTCAAAGTTGCCGACCTTTTGCCAAGACTACAAGCCGTCGAAAATCGTAAAATAAAATGCCCTTTGTCGACTGTCAGAGTCGGCAAAACAGTCGGAAAGACCTCTTTCCGACCCTCTGCCGGCCTCTTTTCGACGGCGACGTCGGCGCATTTAATGCTCATTTCCGGCTGTTTGTCGACTGCTCGGCAAGGCAACTGTTCGTCGAAAATCGCGCGGAAAGACGACAGTGTCCGGCGCCAGCAATCCGACCGCTGCATCAGGTCGGCATGGAAAAATTGTCCGACTGTAGGCGATAGAATTCTGATGGGCTATGTGATGTTTTGAAGACTGTGGTAAAGAAACTAGCAGTACAACTTGAACATAAATTGAACATAAACACATTACTCTGATACCTTTCCTTACAGGAATTTTAATTTTTGTTCTTTACATGCCTTACCAATCCACCATCCAAATCGATACATGTATGGAGACGAAGAGCAACGTTGCCTCAAACACCCTAACAGATCCGTACTAGAATCCCGTGTAGCTCTTCTGTGATAGCTTCCCGTAGTTCGGCCAATTTACCTATGTAACATTGATACAGCTTGTTCTTTAAAACACCCCAAAAGAAAAAGTCGTGTTGTGTTAAACCGGGAGATCGAGCTGGCCTTTCCACAGAATTCAAACGCACCCACTGTTCAAGAGACAACCGTTCCACCATTCTGTCTGGCATACACTAACGGTTCTAGATCCAGTGGCCGTTGTCCCATAAGGAAACCACACATATATCACCACAGTTAGTACATATATTTTCACGTACTTTAGCGGATGTATATGTATTTTAGCGGTTAGTACATATATTTTCATGTATATAGTTCACAAGTTGACACAACACTATATTTGACGATAATAACGTATTTTACTTCACAATTCAAAATTATACAACTAACTATTACGTCGACTCACACAATTATATCTCACAAGCATTTCCTTGGCAACGAATTCCATTACCATAGCAACGTACAAAGAAAAATATACTGATCAATGTACAAACTATAACTTACATCACTTCTTCTTCTTCTTCTTCTTCTATCTTATAACTAGTGCTTGCAAATATATCACTGCTGACCTAATTAGTAACGAAATATACAGCATATAACGTTATCGTTGTAATTCCCACTCTTAGGCTACACAATATCGTCATATCGGGACTTTTCGTCCAGAATTACAAATACTACAGTCAGTTAAACACATACATAATTATGGATACCCTGTATTTTATCACGTTATTGGCAAGGGGGTGAAGGGTGAATGATATGACACGTAAAATAAGTTTGACCACTAAGACCTCTTAGACCACTCAACATTCTTTGATTGTTTTCTGCACATGAATGGCGCCTGACCTATGTTAATTTTTAGTACATTTTCAGCAAGGTGAGGAGAATGCGTTGGAGTGTGACATGTAAAAATAATCGAGACTGACCGATATTAGTGTCCAATCCATAGTTTTTGGAGTCACTGAGATTATTAGTAACACTTCCAATGCCGATGAAGTCCAAGTTTAGTCCCATCGGGTTGAGCTGGTGTCGAAAGAGAATGACATGTAAAAATAATAATAAAAAAATGCTAGATATTACTGTCTAATCCGCAAGGTAACACTACGATGCCATTAAGTCCAAATTTATTCCCCGTGCGTATCCTAAGGGGAGAAAGTGGTTCAAATACTTTACATAAACGAACTCTCCCCGTACGAAGAACGGGCATTTCAAATATTCGTATATGCAAACCTGTGTCCTGAAAGGATATGAGATTAACTCACTTATGCTGAAATTCTGCGTATTCCACTGGTCCTGACAAAACTTCTGATGTGATAGAATCATATTTGAAGCTCATTACAATCCTGGAATTCATAACATCAACCATGCTTTTCATACATTTGGCTCCAAAAAAGTGATTTATTCCCTTCCCTAAAGGGCTTTAAATTACTTACCTCACAGGTGAGCTGCATTCCACAATTATATCGCCATTGATGATGAAAATGGACGCCAACTTGTATTTTCGATAGAACTTAAGATACTTAAGATCGACTTGGAAGTACATCCAATGATTACAATAGATGACACTCGCCAACAGTTTCTTGTAAAAACGACAACATATGACATTTATGGCATTTTAGTACACCTGTTGGTCTTCGGTTAGAAGAGTAATTGACATTACTTGACTTAATTTTCTTCAAAATTGTAAATTTATATTTGTTTTGTCTTCCTTGTACTTCGTGCTGTTATTCCGGGAAATAATTCACTATATGAGTGGTAATACTTTAGTTGCAATACATGCCTTCATATGACATCACTGCAGAACCTCTCTACCTCACCTCACACTAACCCATCCCATGACACGTGGCACTTCCGGTAATTGGACACACCACCGCAAATACTGAGAAGCTTTCTGCTTGAATCTACACTCTACTAGCAACCTGTATCCAACCTCAATACTCTTCTTCACATAGTAAAAACATCACTCTGGCCACAGAGAAGGCGTCACCTTCTATGGCCCGCCCATCGCATGAAGGGAATGAAAGGCAGAGGAAAAAAACTTTGCACGAAGAAAATCTCAGGAATTCCTCACATCTCCTAACTTAAACATTCAATGATGTTTTTAAATAATAATTGGAAAGAGTGATTACAAAAAGAATAAAATAAAATGAAATGATATCTTTTGTGTAATCATAATATTGTCTAGATTCAAACTCAGAATCTTACAAAGTAATGGTGAGTACTTTGCTTTCAAGCTACGTTGCTCTTTCATGAAGAGAATGAGATACAACTTATGATTGTAAGGTAATTAAAACGAAATAAATACAAAGAGGTACAAGAAGTTCATGCAATCACCTTGAAAATGAAGAACTACGAACCCCCTTGAACATGCATTTCATAGTTAGGTCTTTGTATGTTAAGCATGCAAATTCTGAATTCGTTGGTATAATTGTTTCTTTGTTTTTTGCAGGTAAATCACCGAAGGTGAAATGATTGACATGCGAGAGGCATAAAGCGTCATCAAGTTCTTCCATCTTCAGGGGAAATCGGCAAACTAGATCCACGAAGAGGTGAAACAAGTCTATGGATATGAAAGCAATACTATGAGATAATATCCAAGTGGAAACGATAATTCTAAACTGGATACACCATATCGCTGACGCCTCTAGGTCCGGAAGACCATCTTTTACTGATGATGTCACCTTGACGGAGAGAGTTGAGAAGATTATAATGGAAGACAGGAGGATAAGTATTGAAAGTCTTATGTGTGCAATAGATATGAGTTAGCGGTCTACCTGGAATATCATTCACAACAAATTGATCTTCAAAAATGTCACCATGGTGGATGCCACAACTTCTTACACTTTTCTAAAAAAGAAATGGCGAGGACACTGCAAGAGAAATATTGTATCACTGTTAGGTGGATAAAGAGGAATTTTTGGCAGGCAAGTGACAATGGATGAAAGTTTGGTTTATCTCTCTGACCCAGCAGAAAATGAGCAAACAATGGAAATACCCCTCCTCTCCCAGCCCTCAAAGACACGAGTGTAGAAGTCTGCAGCCAAGATGTTTTCCGTTTTCTGGGACTATGAAGGGGTCATCATGACCGCACATTATCTACCACAGAGGTCAACTATAACTAATATATATTATTCCCTGACTAAGCTACGAGACAAACTAAAGAAAAAACGTCATGTTTGATCACAAAAAGGGCTCAGCTGTTGACAGATAATGCACCAGCTCATTTCGCCCAATACATGAATGACGAAGGCAACGTGAAATATTGGCCCACCCCCATACTCATCAAACCTAGCACCAGGTGACTTCTTTCTCTTCTCAGAAATGAAGTATCTACTCAGAGGACGCCATTTTGACAGTAGAGATGACGTCATTTCCAAACTGCAGACTTTTACAAAACAGGCTTACAGGAAGTGAACAACTGCTGCCAAAAATGTGTCGCGAGGCACGGTGACTACACAGAGAAAGACTAATACTATTAGTCTGAGTTCTCCAGAGTAGATTTCTTCTAGGTGATTGCACGAAGTTTTTGATATCTTCTCGTAGTTCAGGCAATCAGCGTAAATATCTATATTATTTGTCATTTTTAAAAGTCTGTTGTAGGTTGCACTAATCCTCCATGTTGGCGACTTATTTAGGATATTAGTCCTTGCTTTTGCACAATAAAATAAGTTATAGTTTTCTGGACGTCTTTTTCTACCTGGAACGTTTATTTGAAAGCTCGAAAGCAATTCGTTGCAGTCTAGCTTATTATTAAGTACCTTGTACAAAAATATCATGTCAGATAACGTTCTTCTTTGTTTGAGGGTTAGAGTTTCAAAATTCCTATTCAATGAATTAGTGTTTTCAGTTCTTGGGAAAATCTTTGTTTCCTTATATACAAGATATCTAAGAAATTTGGACTGGATGTTTTCTATTTTTAGTGAGTTAATTTTTGTATCTGGGTTCCATACAAGCGTCGCGTATTCGAGTTTGGATCGAACGTAAGTATAATTTATGAAGTATAATTAATATTAGTATAATTTATGAAGTGTGGCAGGTTTACGAAACTCCCTACTAATTCTTAGAATAAACCCAAAATTTCTGTTCGCTTCATTTATTATGTTATCAATATGAAGTTCAAATGTAAATTTCGTATCATACATTACTCCTAAATCATTGACAGTACTTACAACGGGTAGTTGAGTCTCATTAATTGAATATTTAAATTGCACTGGTTTTCTACGTTTTGTAATACTCATGATTTTACATTTACTAATATTTACATTCAATAAATTACTTAGACACCATTGCACCACTGAATTTATGTCTTGTTGAAGTTGATTACAGTCATTTATGGAATTTATACATCTAAAAAGTTTGAGATCATCGGCATACAACAGTTTGTGGGAATACGTTATACATCTAGGAAGATCATTTATAAATATTACAAATAGTAGTGGACCTAAATTTGACCCTTGTGGAACACCAGATAGTTGCAAGTATTCGGTTGACTTGTCCCTTATATACACAACGAACTGCCTTCAGTCTCTCAAATACGACTCGAACAGCCCAATTAACTCTGCGGAGTAGTTAAATTGACGAAGTTTTTCTATTAGTACCTTGTGATTTACTCTATCAAATGCTTTCGCAAAATCGGTGTAGATAATATCTACTTGACCACCTTGATCTAGGGTTCTTGCTACAAAATTGTTAAGAATACTGAGATTTGTGACTGTCGATCTACCCTGGACGAAACCATGCTGGTATTCTGAAATTGATAGTTTTATATGATTTTCAATCCGTTTATAAAGAATAGATTCAAACACTTTAGCAAAAGTACTCAATATTGATACAGGCCTATAATTTTGAATATCTTTACCATTATTAGACTTAGGAATGGTACAGACTTTTGTTATTTTCCATTTACTGGGGAATTTACAAGTAGAAATAATTAGGTTAAATAAAATATAGAGTGGAAGTAGAAAGTGTTCTTCACACCCTTTATTATATAATCTGGAATACCATCAGGTCCTACCGTTCCTTTCCCCTTCAATTTTCTTATTGCTTTTTTAATTGTAAACGAAGTTGTCAATGTATTGGTCATAGTTGTAATAAGGATGTGTATATCATTTTGATTTGTACTAATGTAAAAAAGAAAGAAAAAGAAAAGAAAAAACAAAATACAACTAAAGGATGTATGAAGTTCGTAAAGGTGTTGTTATCTTTATTCTCATGTTGAGTACCTAAGCTACCTTTATTATTATTTTTTAGCTCATTGATGTACACTCATGTCCAAAATTATTGTCGCGTGTCTTTAAATAATGCTGTAGGAATATAATTTGATAACAAATTCTCCCGGTATTTCTTATAATGTTAGTATGTGTATAATCGCCAAAGACATGTATGTGTCAAATTTCATATCAAAAGAGTAGTAAATAGTGCATAGTTTCGTAGGCACAGGGTGCCGAAAACGTGAAAAACTGAACTTTAAAGGTCCATAGTTCCACTATTATAAGAACTATTGTAATCGGGTTAAGACATCCTGAGGAACTAGCACGTGAACTATCCAAATATCTATCTTTCAGAACCTTCGGTATTTGCACAATTATTTTTAGAGAGGCTTTTTGAGACTACTTGATCACTCTCCACCTACCTCTCTAAAAATTGGTGTACAAGTACTGGAGCATTCTGAAAGATGGATATTTGGATAGTTCACATGTTCGTTCCTCAGTGATGTCTTGACCCGACCACGATAGATCCCAAAGTAGTAGATCCATGAACTTCACAAAATTCACGAACTTCATAAAGTTCACTTATTTCACTTTTTCGGTACTCTATAACTCCGAAACTTAGCACAGATTCATATATATATTTTTTTATTTTGATGTAAGGAATGTATTCTCAAAATATTCTGATACATTTTTGTTACACCATGTATATCATTAAATTTAATTTTCACAATGTAAGAGATAATTATATAGAGTTTGGAGAAGAAATGACGAACATCATAACATTAAATTTCCGCATCATTTCAAAGAAAAAATAAAAAACATTCCCCATATGTAACAATGGACTAAAAAAATATGACAATGGTATGTTATACACTTAAAATACTAGATCTCTTCTATGAAGACATTTACAAATAGTCACGAGGATATCTCTCCTAGTTATGATCCAAATCTTGAAGTTCAGCTAGCTTTAGTGAAACCGTAGACATATTTCGAAGTGATGTATCGTGCAAGAGCCTAACATATGATAATGTCACATGTGGACAGATAACAAATGATGTTTTTGAGCTAGTTAAGAAACTAGACACCGTACTTCCAGTACGTATACAATAACCAAGAAGGGTGGAAAGAGAGAATCTGTGAGCAGCAAATTTAAAGGAGAAAGGGTTCAAGAGAATGAAGCCAATTGCGTCTTGTCACCCTAAACAAATTTCGCGGGATCATGTCTAGCATGTGCGAGGAGACCAAGTCAAACAAAAGATCTTTGGATTGAAGACTGCGTCACAAGTCAACTTCGTCTCTCTCTCTACCCTGTTGGAGGTCTGATTAACACTCCCGTGTCAACTGTGGTCGGTTTTAATTGCACTGGCAACTTGCGAGGGTTTGTAGAAAGTAGGGGAGAAAGGGGTAACACGAGACGGATGTGGAAAGTAATTTTTTTTGAGGGGGTTAGAGGAGGACGAAGATTGGGGGTGTTGTTTGCAGAGATTAAGGTTTGCTAGTTAAAGGCAAGAAACACAAGGAGTAGTTGGGGGGAGGGGGACAACGATAGTTTCGTCTGCTACGAATGTCCGTTGCATATACGCGCAGGCGGTTGTCTTAATAATGAAGGTGCACCAAACAATCCGCCTTCCTGAGTAGTAAATTCAATCTAATCCAATCAGCGTCGACCGCGAGACTCATCCTTTTCAGGCGACTGTCTTGCTACGTTTTTAAGACTTTTCCTTTCTTTTAAGATCCTGTTACAAAACATCTTTACGGAATTCTCAACCGTCTCCTGGGTTCAACAAACTATCTTCTTTCGCTCATAAATTTCTGCTTAACTAGTTAGTAAAGAAACTGATGAGGTAAAATTATAAAATTAAGTTTGAAGTTACTACGTAGTAAATTGACAAATAACTTTCTCAGAATGACTTTAAGATTATATCTCTTTAATACAATTAATGGTTTAGTGTCTTGTAAAAAACAAAATACAGGAACTGGGTAGAAATTAACGTTTTATGGTAGCAATTCTAAATTTATCTAATTTTAAAATGTAGCAATGTTACAAATTAAATATGCTGTTGTGGCCTATATTTTAGATTAAATTCACAGTTAAAAGCTGACATTATAGAGGAATCTGTTTGACCCTAACCATAATTCAAATATATAATTACCAGCACTATATTCAAACCATAATTCAAATATATAATTACCAGCTGTATATTCAAACCACAATTCAAACATATAATTACCAGCACTATATTCCAACCATAATTCAAATTATAAATTGAAATGTTATTTGTGTGGTCACATACAAGATAAAATTACAGAAGTTTACAATTATTACTGGAAATTGATGCTGCCACCTATTTAGAACATTTTAAAAACACATAGTTTCTAATGTGTTGAAATTTCATTTCTTATTGATAGTATGAACTGTTGTAAGTAGTTGTAAATTTCCATAACTGTTCTCCAAATGGATTTGTGTACAACCAAAGGTAGTTTTGTCATCATCATCATCATAGGTATTCTGCCTTTATTGGCAGGTCACTTGCCGCAGCTGAGAAGCTTCCATGCTCCACGATCCTCCGCTAACCTTTTCGTCTTCGCGTATGATCTTTCTGTTTTAATATCATCCATTAATTGTAGTCTCTTTCGCCCCCTCCCTCTCTTTCCCGCCACCATACCCTCTAGGACGTCCCTCATGATACAATCTCTTCTTAGGCAATGTCCCAACCAGTTTCTCTTCCTCTTCCTAATAATATCTAAAAGTGTTCTTTTCTCACCCACCATTTCTAACACTCTCTCATTCGTTTTCCGCTCGACCCAACTAACTCTTTCCATTCTTCTCCACACCCACATTTCGAAGGCTTCCAGTCGATTTTCGTCACCCTTACGCAATGTCCACGTTTCCGCCCCATACAGCACAACACTCCACACGAAGCATTTTATGAGTCTTTTTCTCAACTCTTTGTTCAAGGTCCCACAAAACAGACTTTTCTTTCTTTTAAAGGCTTCTTTCGCCATTCCTATCCTTGCTTTTATTTCACGTTCGCATTTCATGTCATTACTAAGAACACTACCCAGGTATCGAAAACTATTCACTTGTTCTATTTTCTCCCCTCCTACTTTTATATTTGACACAGACCTCTTTGTTCCAATCACCATGGCTTTTGTCTTTCTAACATTTATTTTCATCCCATATTCTTCAAAGCCCCTTCTCATTTTTTCTAACATTTTATTGATTTTCTTTTCAGATTCTGCAACAAGGGCCATATCGTCTGCAAATCTTATGCATCTAATCATTCTACCTCCTACCGAAATGCCATCATCATCATGTAGGCTCTTTTTTACTATCTCTTCTAGATAGACATTAAATAGTGTTGGCGAGAGGCAGCATCCTTGTCGAACTCCCCTTCCAATTGTACTCTCTTCCGTCATTTCTTCCCCTATTCTAACACTTACTTGTTGGTTCATGTATAAGTTTCTTATGAGTCTTCTATCTTTCCATTCCAACCCTATCTTTGTTAGAACTCCCAACAACAATTCCCAATTCACGCGGTCAAAAGCCTTTTCTAGATCAATAAATACAACATACACCTCTTTCCCTTTTTCTATAAATCTTTCACCGATCACCCTTAATAATCCAATAGCATCTCTTGTGCCCTTGCCTCTTCTGAACCCGAACTGCTCTTTAGTTTGGTCAAGCTTAACAAAAAGTCCAAAATAATCCTCTTGAAAACAGAACACAATATCTGATGATAGCTTTTGTATGTTGCAATGTTCTGTCCAAGTAGCTTGATTAAAATTCAGCGTAGCATAACAATAAAAGCTGCTTCTTAAAGAGAGAGAGAGAGAGAGAGAGAGAGAGAGAGAGAGAAGAGATAAGGTAAGTGTACTGGCGCCCAATTCTACTTCGCCCCGGGTGCCGAAATCTCTAGCTATGGCTCTGAGTTGCAGTGGAGAAAGAAAACAATATTTGAATTTAATCTTCTTCCATAACTTTCTTATGTCTTGCACAATTACTGGGTACAATATTTCTCAATCCCCCCTCCTCGCAGATGCGTCATAAATACGACGTTGAGAACATATATATATACATCAAGCACTGTGATGTTAGTTGGTCCTGATAGAAACATGTATTCGGCCACTCGGGAACTTACCTTGATTGGTCACAGGTAGAAACATCAAGGAGCAAAACACTGGAATGCTTATAACCATGACTTTATTTATACCAGCAGTAATGAAAATGAAACAACACTATTAACACTGATTATTTACACTTCACATTTTACACCTTACATATGTCTGTACTTTCCTAGAACTAATACACTAAGGAAAGAAAACGTTTGTGGCGTAAGTAAAAACGTTGGTTACATGAGTAAATCCTGTAGTTTTTGATCTTTTTTTATACTTGCTTTCTGTTCCGAGCAAACGTACTTTCCCGCACGAACGAAAGAACTGTATATAGGCGTCAGGATCTCACATACAGATGGACGTATGCAACATATACAGTAGTTGACATATGTAACATACGTATACGTATGTAATATACGGAAGACTGTTAGATGTCAGAGATGCTGCAACGATATGATGTAACATCTAAGTGAGGAAAGTATGTAGCATATGGATAACATATGTTCCGTACTGATTTTCGTAGTAAATATACGGATTCCGTATATTTTTACAACATACCGCTGTCCGGATAACGGATTTTTTTCAGTGTATGTTAGAAAGAACATTGTTCAGAAACAATAGTCAGCCCGGGATTAGTGGAGACATACAGGCAGTTTTCCAACTTGGAAGAATCTTACTGGTTTGTTTCTCATATCATACTTAATGAATAACAAGTCACCTTTTTCCTTCTGTCTAGATGAATTTGACTATTAGATTGCTACCAAATCTATACACACTTGAGTTGCATGTCTTCTCCAGAAAAAAAAATCCCTAGTGACGTCTTCTTGTTGTATAGCATCAACTAAATTCTAGTTGTAATTTCAAAAAAATGTAAACGTTTCTTGTTAATGGGAATCAAAACATATATGTCAGTCTCTCCTTAATTGTATATTAATTTCATGCATCAGTTATCCAAAGTATGAATATTTACGTTGCTGATTTACCAGTAAATTCGTATAATAAATAAATTATGTTATACTACAAGAAATGACAATAGAATTTATCTTTTGAATAATTACAGTCATCTGAAGCCAAGTGCTTACACGAATCAATGAGTGCTCCAAAAATACAAAAAATAAGCACAGTATACTATAGTAAGAAGTTTCTCTACATTTACAATTTGATACGTAGATCTTTTGTTAATTTAACCCCTTTCGTGGGCGAATTTTTCTACAAGAAATGGGATGATACCTCATCTATACTCCCCAGCACAAACTCAAAACAAACAAACAAACAAAATCATTTCTCGAGTGCAATTCCCATTTCCACAGTGGAAAGACATACTAATGGGATTATCGCTTCCCAGTGCAGCAAATAAAATCATACCTAGGCTTCCTTGCCGGGAAGTATGGTTCCCATTGCCCACAAAAGGGTTAAATATTGATAAATAAAATATCTTATACAGGAATCTGCACTTCACACCACTAAAGTAAATGAATTAATTTTAACTAGACAAGGTTTGTGCGAAGCGAGTAACAAGTCAAGTCAAGATCACTGTAAGTCAAGAAAATAGAAGATAAACAAGTAAAAAATTATTTAATTAAACGTACGGCAAATTTTATACCCCCAAGATATTTTAATCATTTTAGAGAATATAGCTGACCCCCAAATATTTTGCGTAACTCCCAAGAAATGAAAGCTGGCGTCGTCAATTCTTTTCATTCACAATACATGACATGCACTCATATTATAAACAAAGTGAGTGTGATAAAAAGAATTTACTGATAATTATCTCAAAATATACAAGGTGAGTGTGATAAAAAGAATTTACTGACAATTATCTCAAAATATACAAGGTAAGTGTGATAAAAAGAATTTACTGACAATTATGTCAAAATATACAAGGTGAGTGTGATCAAAAGAATTTATTGACAATTATCTCAAAATATACCGATATTAAAAGCTATCTTCATCTTCCAAAATGGAAGGAGGCCAACCATGAACGTCGATCTTGGGAAGCCGAGTAGACAAGGTTTGTCCATGAAGTTTGTTAACATATTTGTATTAAAATCTTCATTGATGTCTTGTTCGATGACATCTGACAAAGCTAAGTGCTCCTCCCCCCCCCTAAAATAGTAATACAGAACTAAGAGTAAGCTCAACTTGCAAAATTTTGTAAAAAACATAATTTTCTAAAAGTTTACATTTTCCACCAAAATATAAATCGCTGTCATTATACCTTGATAAAAGTTACGTCTTTATTTCTCGCAGAGAAAACGAATTTGATATATAAAAATAAACTGATCTTATGGGTGGTCAGATGACGAGAAAACAACTGAACCTCTGAAATTAATTTCGGAACATAGTATCCAACTCCTGCTGGATTTCTGTCAGGTCAATTTGATTAAAGGTATTCAAGGGGAAAAGGAGTTTCAAAATTTATCTCTAAAGTAAAATATTTTATGGGCTTTTATCATTGAACTTAATGGCTCTGCGAAGTGTAGTCGCTAGCACTTTCTTCTTTGGTGCTAGCGATCCCGGGTTTGATTGCCGGTGGGGATACTCGGTCGAAAAAGTGTAAAACCTTTTGCAAGCCAAAAATCCTGAGTTAAGTTTTTCTGGGTTTTCCTACGCCGGGATGGTACCTACAGAGTAACATACAGGTCGCAGGCCGTTTCATTCCTTCCCCAATGCTTTCTACCTTCCCTTTTCCCGGATAGTATGATCGCCGAGGGGCATCATGACAAAAATGCCATGATTCTGTAACACATATCAATTCTACAAAAGACTGCAAGAAAAATAATAGTTGTGAATCTATAGCTCAAGTTTCTTAAGTGCGTGGTTCTGTGTTGAAACTCAAACAGTATTTAAACCAATGAAATCCGTTGACGACGCATCATCTTTGACATACAAACACACATGGTTCACATATAAGCACACACACACACGCACACAAAAGGAAGCAAAATAGACACAGAGAGGAAGAGAAGTAAAGACCTTCTGGGATTGAAATTATTTTCAGTTGGATTCTCTGGTTGTAACTAAATTATAAATCCAATTGTCCAGGTAAATCCGAGAGAAATAGTTTTTGACCTCTGCGAGGATTTCACAGCCAGTGAAGCGTGTCGAATGATAGAGAGGCGAGTTCGTCAGTTTGGCGGTCTCTGGTGAGCGAATGAGGGAGAGGATTGGCTTCCTACAGAGAAAGCCAGCGAATCTAACAGCTACCGTCAGAGTCTTTAGTCAAAACAAGTTTAGTAGCTCGCTTGGAGCTAACAGAGCAAACTAGATGAATAGGCAGAGCTCAGAGAGTTTTGCAAATCTACCTACGGTAGATCCACCACTACCTTCATAACAACTCTCCCGTTCTCTCTGCGTCAAACGTGCATTTGAACACATGGTCTATGAAGATGATGCATAGAAGAAAATCTAGGCTAGAACTCACATGTTTTATCCACCTTTTAAAAAAAAAGAAGAGGAGAGAGAGTGGTGGGTCGAATCCGAAGTAGATCTTCCATAGAACGCAATCCAGCTGTAATCGAGTTTTCGGGACGAGCCACTGAGGGATGGGATCTGACGTAATTGAAAGCTATGGAAAGGCCCAGTGAGCGATCTTTCGTTTCCCATCAGCGGGGGCGTAAAACCAATTATACACTCGGCCAGCTTCTCTGCACTAGCACAATGATAATCTCTGAACACACGGTGGCCATTAATTCGGTCTCTTTTTTTTTAAAAAAAAAATCCTACATTCTTTCTATAGCTTTTTCTTCTATTATTTCCTTTTCTTTATTTCGACTCTTTTCGGGTCTCATGTTATTTTCATTCTCTGTTTCCTTTCAATTTTTTTTTTAGATCGTCTAACGAAGGACATCCACGCATGCTACACACATACGCACATGAACAAAAAAGCGTTCTGTATGGATGTGCTCATTTAATTGCTATTTGAAACCAACTTCTTTGTGAGCTCCCTCGTGGCTAAGCGGTTAGCATACGCGCCTTTGGCGTGGAAGACCCGGGTTCGATTCCCGGCGGGAGCTCATGTGGTTCGGATTCCACGTTAATCAGTAGGTCCACGTCTCATATAGCCTCGCTGCTGAACGGGACGCTAAACTAAAATCACTCACTCACCAACTTCTTTGTGTAGTCGCATTTCCAAATGCAACTCATATGTTTTTTTTTTTTCTCCTTCTGTTTTCATTTTAAATCCTTTGCGACCAGCCATTCTTTCGTATCTCGTTACTATGACAAAGGAGATCTATCGTCAATACATAAGTTGGTTGAGATGCGAATTAATAGAATAAAACGGTCAACGAATAATGCTTAGCTACACATTGTAACGACATGGTTCATAATTTTGTTCACATTTAACCTGACTACTTGGAATCACCATTTTCTTATCTGTATAAATTGTTACAAAGCTTCAAAGGATGGTTATGAAGGCGAAAGATGAACAATGTACTCCAAAATACAAAAGTCATTTATGCATAACTACGAGTTCAACTCTGGACAGAAAAAAAAAAACTAAATTTACATAGTCTATTATTAATAAAATAAAGAGTTTGTTTGTGTGACTGTGGTGCGGCCTGGGGACCAAACAAGTGGACCGAGAGTTACCAAAATTTAGTTACGGGTACCTTGGTCCAGGCTCCAGAAAAAGACGAAGCGATTTTTCAAAAGACGAAGCGATTTTTCAAAATTCTAACCGAGGTAGAGGCGTTTACCGCACTAGCGTAACGCAAAAATGTCGGGCCCCCTCGCAGGATTATATTTGGGTTCCGCTTCTCATGCCAATTAATTTCCCACTATATTATGTCCCTGTAGAAGACGATGGCTAATAAAATCATGGAATATAATAGAATTACAATTAAAATTAATACTCACCGAAAAAGACAAAAATTATTTTACCATAACCTTCGAGTGCTAAGATATTTTTTTTTTTTTTAAACTGATGTTGCTAGAATGGATGAATTTTCACCCAGAGCATATTTTTCTTTTCTAAAATTAATAATGTTGTTCAGGGAAATGGATATTCCATATTCAGCTCACTTTTTGTAGCCTATAGTTCTTGGCATTTGCTTCGCGGTGGGCCCCCAAACTCTGCGGGCGCCCCGCACTGCAGGCCCTGCGAGCCCCTCAGTTACGCCACTGGTTTACCGGGACATGTAAAAGTAGTAAAAAATGACAGATATTAGTGTCAAATTCATAGTTTTTGCGGTCACTGAGATCAATGGTGAAACTCCGTTCGCATTAACTTACAAATTCACCCCGTTCAACTGCCGGCCGGGGGTCATCCGGGGGGGAGGGAGGATACCAGGATATGTAAAAATAATCCAAAATGACCTATATTAGTGTCAAATCCATAGTTTTTGTGGTCGCTAAGATCAATGGTGGTACCTCCATTAGCGATGACTTTCAAATTCAGCTAAAATTATATGCAGGCCGGGGGTCACTTGTGGGGGGGAGGAGTTACCGACACCTATACAAATAATCCAGTTATGTTTACAAAGATAATTTATCTGACACATGCAAACAATGGGTATTTCAGCTATGTAACAATAAATTTCCCTTTTTTCTTTAAACTGAAGTTAATTATTCCAATTCTTTTCACAAAATTTTATAACAGGAAACAGTGTCATATGTACACCGCGTGAAGGAGTTTGGTTTACATTGCGTGATATCTTCTCAATTAATATTGAAACTGGAAATGGTAGCAGATTCCTACTACACCCGGTTTTGGAATTAAATGAAATCTTTAAGCTTAACATTCCACGTTTATGCCCTTGATTCTAAGGAAGACAGATGATCAAATCGAGTGAACGATGATGGAATAATTCGTGGAATGAAAATGTGAGAGGAAACGGGAGCACCCCGAGAAAACTCACGGACACGATGTTGTCAGCCACAAACTTATTTGACTGGAAATCAAACTAGGGGCTCTAAGCACCAGAAGTAAGAGCTCTACAACTCCGCCACCGTGCCCCCACACATGCCATGTAGAGAGATGAGTACAGATTAAATATATTCTCGAGATGCTTAAATGATTGCAGAAATCCGCTTCTAACTATCTACTATCAATTTTACTAGATAGCGATTAACATTAAAACCAGTTGTTGATTTTTGCCACTCCTGGTTTTGAATAGGGGCTTAAAAGAGACGATTCTACTTATTCGTAGAACGTCAAATGATTTCCAAATCAGCTTTTTGCTATGTCTTATCGGCATTGCTCTATGTGGATCAAGAACCGCCTCGTAGCTAAGCGGTTAGCTTAGCACATTTGACGTGAGAAACTCGGGTTCGATTCCCACTGGGAGCTCATGTAGTTTGGATACTATATTAAGTTGTAGGTTCATGTCCCATATAGCCTCGCTGCTGAAAGGGGCACTAAACTAAAAAAAAGTCAAATCAAATTTATGTAGATCAATATTGAGACAGGAAGTTTTAGTGGATTCCTATCATCCTTAGCAATGGGTTAAGGCTGAATATGAAATATATTTTCACGGCGTTTAATTGATTATAGGAAACGGTTATTCGCTATCTATTAGCGTTTTAACTCTGTAGTGATCAACGTTAAAACCAAAAATATCTTCTGCTTAAATATCATCTCCATTAACGGACTCGATCCATAGTTTTAACACTCTATATCCCATCCAAAAATTAAGTGTGATTCATCAAGTATTGTTGATATTTTTTCCCTTCCGAGAGGACGAGTAGACATGGTAAATATATAAGGCAATTTTTGGTAAACCAAGTTCTTTAATAATTGTAATACAATAATATTTCCACGTGATTATGGTTCCCAAATTCATTTGCAGAAATAGCGTTAAAGTAGAAAAGAGTATATTTTAAATGTAATATAAAGTGCAGAATTATTTTCATCTACTCAATACATGCAAAAATCAGAACGAGGAACAAAGAAGAACGAAGCAAAGAAATCTATCCCATATACAAAGCAAGGAAGCGAGACAATGAGGTTAGAAGTAGAAGTAAATGAACCAGGAAACGAAGTTCTTCCGAAGATAAAGAAGAACACAAACACTCATTGATCAACTTCACTACCACCATGCATAACTCATACAAACACAAGCACTTATTGATCAACTTTACTACCACCACGCATTACGCATACAAACACAAGCACTTATTGATCAACTTCAGTACCACCAGTCTAAACTCATACAAAGAAAAACGCAAGTACTCATTGATCAACTTCGCTTCCAGCACTCATAACTTACAGAAAAAAGAGCGCAAACATTTATTGATCAACTTTACTACTAATATGGATAACTCATACGAACACAAGCACTTATTGATCAACTTCACTATCACCAGTGAAAACTCATACAAAGAAAAACGCAAGTATTCATCGATCAACTTCACTTCCAGCACTCATTTCTTATACAAAGAAGAGCACAAACACTTATTGATCAACATCACTACCACCAGTCAAAACTCATACGAAGAAAAACGCAAGTACTCACTGATCAACTTCACTTCCAGCACTCATATCTTAAGAAGAACACAAACACTTATTCATCAACTTCACTACTACCATGCATAACTCATACAAACACAAGCACTTATTGATCAACTTCACTACCACCAGTTAAAACTCATACAAAGAAAAACACAAGTACTCATTGATCAACTTCACTTCCAGTACTCATAACTCATAAAAAGAATAACACAAGCACTTATTGATCAACTTCACTACCACCAGGTGGAAATATTTCTGACATGAATGAATGTTAGTGATCAGCGATGACTTGTCAATGGCTAAGAGCCGTCATGATGACCTTCCGCATGCACTACTGGGCCTATGGATGGACATATAAAGGTTTCCCGAATCATAACTTTCCTGTCGTCAACATACTGTGCAAGTCTCGACTAGCTGTTTTCCTGGAAGAAGATCCGGCCATTGATGTGATGAAGGTAGTATCGTCATTCATCGGACCATGCGACGCTATGCCATTGCTCTGCTGTCTAATAACGATGAGTACGTGCCCATTCTAGTCGTGAGCTGCTGCTAAAATTACACGTGTGGGCCGTTGACTGCGATGGCCATATCTAACAGTGTATGGTGAGCTATCTATTTAGATACACTTGTGCTTTGTTTATTGTTCAAATCTGCTGTTAATTACGCCACACTCTGTGTCCTACTCTATTGTAGCAACCTCGACATCTTTAATGAGGTGTGTTCGCCTCATGTTATAGGAGGCACACATATAGCTATTTTCTATTTAAAATTTTTATGTTAATTTCACGCGAAATTTTTGCATAATATTAGAATAATTTACATATTTATATGTTAATTAAGAATATATAAGTTAGTTAGGTTAATTAGTAAATAAAATAGGTGAATTAAACATTTTTATTTGGAATATAAAAATATATGTAGGAAAGAAAACTTAACTTGGAAAAGCTCCACTGAGTTTAAAAAAAAAAAACAGAAAATGTTCCGTAGCAGTTAAAAGCTGTGTACGTGCACCCAGAATTGCTATCTAAAGTTAAAAAAGAATTCTGGTATTAGAGAAATTTTATCTAGGTCATATATTTAAATCATACTTCTAACTTAGTTAGGTAGAAGTGAGCAGAGTTGTTAACGTTGCTGCAGATAGTGTCCTGGCGACATAGATCCTATCCCTTTACCTTTGTGAATTTTGCTCAGATATTTTAGCAAGTGGGTTAGAATTCTTGGGAACAATAAGGTGTTACTTTTTCGTAAAGTGACCATTTTTGACACTAGAAACTTCGAAAGCGTCGGTTGCATCCCGCCAGAAAAAAAGCCTATATTTTTTTTCTTCAAAGCGCGGTTTCGACAAGGAAGAGCTTCTGCTCTTCCTGCGAGTGGGTTTTCCCCCATTGAAAATTATGAATGCATCATATTCTATGCATTATTACATATTTAGAATTGTAGAAATGTAAGATAAGATGTAATTTTGGTCAGAAAAGATTTTTCGTTGTTACCTTAACTTTAAAACAAAAGCTTATTACTTTACTGTGCTTGGTGTTGACATTGCTGTAATTGAGACGACAGCGATACGCAGTACCGTGAATGTCATAGCAGCCGATATGTGTATATTTATTGATTATTAATTCTAAATTGAATGTCACTGCTGGAATCCTATGTAAATATAATCAGAGGAATATTAGGTACAAGGTAATATAGAATATATTGTTGATTCATGATAATTATTGTGAAAAAAAAAGTGAAAAACCAATAACAAATGTGTGTGTGGAGGTTGCGAGGGATCACCGCTAGAGTACTCTGGCGAGGTAAACAAAAGCACATGGACTGGTTCGGCAAGGAATGTTGTTTACAAAGAAAATGTACAGTGACGCCGGGGAAAACAATACAAAAACAAGTATTTAACATTTGAGTAACAAAGTGTATGATACACCGTTTTAAAGCTTAGTATTTCCTCTATTTGGTGGTCAAACTCAATATAGATGACAAGCAATAATAATCTAAGAATGAATGAAAGATTACATGAAAGTGTACTATCCAGACATTTTGGCGACAAAACCATTAGGGTCCGCGAAAAGGGACTATACATTGAATTTTGGGTAGGTCAGGAGCGAGCCTTTCAAAATCATGTTCTTTCCTCTGAAAGAAAACTGATTGACAGGGAAGAAGCAAGTTAGTTGGTGTTAAGACGCGATACACAGAGGTCTTCCTCTGTAATAGTTAGTGCAAGACTCATCGTGACAATGGTCTGTTTTGTGAGATAGGCACATTTAAATAGTAGAATCGCGGTGTTACTCGAGATTGAGTTTTTTTTTCTTTCGTCTCGATCTGACTGTCTCAGAACTTAACGTAATCTCGGTGTATGCTTTACGGGCAACACATATTGCGAGACGAGATGTTAAAAAGAGGAGAGTGAATATTTTTTTTAAAGCAAAGACTGAGTCTTAAATCCGCAGCTAGGACAATGACTACTAGCATATAACTCTCGTATGTAGTTTGCCGTGTGATATATGTATAAAATCTTAAAAGTAAAATTTTAAGTGCGTCATATGTGGCCAGTGTAGAACTTTGGAACTGGACCGTAGAATCAGAACATTTTCAGAGACTTTGAGGCAATCCAGATACATTATCCAGTAACACTGCATGAACCAGATGTCTTCAAATGGATCCAGAGATACTAAGAGAGAGACACCAGTGCAGCGGAGAAACAACCAGAGCAGCGCCCAGTAGCAGCAATTGATATCATCTAGGAGGTTCCAGGATGCCGAGCGAACTTCAGTGAGAAGAGAGAGGACAGAAGGAAGAAGACAATGAAGGACACGTCAAAACTATACGTGCACGAACTATGAACAGAAATGTATAATGGCCAAATTTTTTATAAAAAATAATAATCATTATTTTTTTTATCGACCGGTCACTTCAATTTAATATTCGTGTGAATATAAAATAATTTTTTTTATATGTGTGTGTGTGAATATCAGTGTTGAAAATCTGTATGATTTCTGTGGAGGAGAGGAGTGTTTTTTTTATTTTTATCAACATTAAACATTCGACAAAATAACACGGAAGTCTTTCTTGTACGGATTCCAGACATCAATTAAGGTATGTGGAAAATTTCGCATATGTTTTTCTTTTACAGCATGGCAAGAACATGTACAGAGATGGGTGTATGGTTGTAATCTGACCATTTCAATGGAGCATCTGAGTTGAAGTAAAGCCACTGATTACCTGAGTTAAAGAGTATTTTGTATATTTCAAATCACTTAATTTTTTTTAAAAAAAAGCTCTACCGAATATTTCTTTTATATCTTTAATATTTTAACTAATCACAAGTAATTCATATAATTCATTTACATAACTTCTGTTAATTACTTAATTTAAATACTTCTTGGGACTGTCCATTCAGGGCACTCCACCATTGTGGTGCAAATAATTAAGTATTTTAGTTTCAAATTCTGGCTATGCCCAACACGTTCACTTGAGCCCACCACAATGTCTTGTGGTTTGATGTTGAGTCCACTATCTTTTTCTCACCTTTGCAAGACACTAACCATGGCAACTGATGAACACCCAAGTATCGCTGTCTTCGAGATGATCTTACCCATGCGGTCTGGCTATGAAAAACTGGCTTCCATCAAACTCTGATATATTTTCGGCCTTATGAATTTCACCCACAAGTACCAGACTGACTGATCAAGTGAGATCTCTATCACCTTCTGGCGAGCAGTTCTACTGTACTTCGTGCCTCTTACATCAAGCCAACGATTTTTTTCTTTTAAAAAGAACTAGACAGAAAAGAAGAAGACAGTCACAATGTTTCAGGTGGTCAGTGTACTATTTTTTAATCCCTCGACCCTTAGGATACACATTTTAATGCAGGTAACATGACAAAAATCCATATAGTTGCGGATTGTTTCAGTATCCACAGTATTTCCACATCTATTTGGTATAACCTTTATGGGTCCTCATGCAAAATACCAATATTAATAAACTCCTACTTCTTACGTAACATTCATTTTAATACAGTTGTCAAACTAATATAATATCAATCTTAATTTAATTTATGTTGGTAGATTGGTCTCTTTTGTTTCCTCCCCCCAAATATAGATACATTCAGATTTTAACAAGCGATATATATATACACACAGAGTGGTCCATAAGTTCCCATAGTAGAACCACTGGAAATAAAATAAGAAAGCTGGTATCAAAATAGGCTTCATATAGAGCAATATACTGCTGAGTACGTATTGCCAACTTTTGCATGGTCTTGGAAAACTCTTATGTGAAAATTCTCTTCGACTGGTTGATTACAGCTTTTTAAATTTTCTTGGTGGCGTGGAATTTTTAACTCTTTAGTTGCAGCTTAACCTAGGTTTAGGTTTGAAGATATCAGATTGCAACTTTGCATAGAGATTGAGTGTATCCTTGAGTATTTCTCAATTTTTTAGTTCCCTACGTGAAACCGAGGCCGGGCCCGAGGGTCTTAAGTGTTTCGAGGGGATTATTTTTTCCGAAAAAATTCCGTTTTTTTCAAATTTTTCCGGTTCAGGTGTATGATATATATATGTGAGTCATGCCGTTGGAAAGGGATCGTTATAATGAAGAACACGACATTTGAATTATGACTCTAGGCCAAATAGTAATAACACGGTAAATTTTTATAATATGTATATTCATGTGTATATTTAGATATATATATATATAGGTCCTAAATTCAGACTTTCAACATTTTTTCAGCCCTTTGTTTTCACGATAGAAGATTGAAGTTTTGCACACGTATTTTGTACATAACAAAGTATTTTCCAAAAAAAAAAAATCAGATCCCTACGTAAACCCAGGCCTGGGTCAGAGGAGCAAAATGTTTTGGCTGGATTTAAAAAAAAAATCCGTTTTCCTTTCAATTTTCCCGTTTCTGGTGTATAATACGGACATGCAAGTGGTACCGTTAGAAAGTATGCTCTACTCGAAAAAAAAAAACAAAAAAACGAGGTATGCACTGATCCTACGATAAATAGTAAGGAAGCAGTAGCTGTTTGAATGAAAGTCTAAAATTTACCTCAAAAAGTGGAAATCATAAAAGGTTTAATCACAAATCCGGCGTAAATTTTACGAAAAAGAATAGCAAACATTACCGTATCTACCGAACTATGCATGCACCGGCTCCCCTCTTTCCAGTAACTTCCTAACTCCTATTGCAGAGACCAGTTCTGGTTTGAAAGTCTTGTCTGTCGCTTCTTCTACATTTGTGCTGAACGTTTACTTGTAATTTTTACGAAGGTTTTGTAACTACGTTATTTTCTTAGAGCGACCCTTTAGAAGTTTGCTTGGGCTATTTTTTTTAATAATTTGTAACCTCAGTGAGCAGTTTTAGATTGGTTTCAGACTGTTATATTACAAATACGAGGCGTACCGTATCCGGAAAGTAAGTAAAGTTTTGGAAAAGTATAATAAACATATTTTTAAAAATGTCACAAGAAAGAGCATATCTTACACTACTTTTCCACATAGTTTCCACCGTTGTTGAGGCACTTTCGTAGCGGTGGATCAACTTATGTAGTCCTTCCTCATAGAACGATGCCGCCAGTGATGAGAAATATTGCTGGACAGCGAGTTTGACTTCGTCGGGAATTCGCCTGAAAACGTTGTCATAGTAAAACGTCTGTTCTCACGAATTTTTCATGGATTTTCTTCACCAAGTCATCGTTGACAACAGAAGGCCGATTACTCCGGGGCTCATCGTGGACATTAGTTCAACCCTCATTAAATATCCTTACCCAGTTTCTCACCATTCCATCAGTCATTGCGTTTTCACCATAAACATCTTTAATTTGACGATGAATTTCTGCCGGTTTCACATTGTTTGCGTTTAAAAATCGAATTACCGAACAAATCTCACAGTCGGCGGGAGCGTCAATTGTCTTAGACATTTTAAACTTGCACTGTAAACAGACAACACTACGCAGAGCAACCAAAATGGCGTCAGTTGAGAGCAGACGAACAAGAACGACTAGCGCGCATGCGCGGAATACAGATCGCAGCGCACCAGGCGGAAATGCGAAGCGGTACTTTCTTTCCGTATACTCCTTGCAATACTTTAATTACTGCTTGTCCCTGTTGTTGAGGAAAATATGAATGATAGAGATGTACAACATGACATTGAACAAATAAGACGACTGTTAAATAACGTAACTTCTGTGATGACAATAGTGATGCTGATGATAGAATATTATTTGACGAAAGAAGTGATAAGGAAAGAAGATTTACTAGAGGAAAATTATGTAAAAGATGCTGAAGACATGGATGCCGACCCAGATTTTGAAATAGAAAGTTTCGTCACTGAAACCGAAACAGATGGATGACACTTTTCAACGATCCACCTAATAATTTCGTTTTAAGTTTATATACACAATGGGGTGCACTGAAATTGCACAAACGTTCACTCCCTTATCTGTTGATACAGATAAAGCCTTAATGAGCAGGTAACGAAATTGGAAATTGCGTAAAAAATGTTGAGCAACGTTGCCATCAATACCATAAGCATTTCGACTAATAAATACAAGTCACCAAAACGTAAGTCGTTTTAGGGAAAAGCACAAAGTAATGGATCACAATAGCATCTTCAATTGTCGCTATTATATGTGTGCACGGGCGTTGTTAGAGAGAGGAACTGGAGAATATGTTAAAGTCAATAATTTTCTGTATGATCATGTCTAACTATAAGATTGCCTGTAAGATTAAAACAGTAAGAAAATTGTTATTGGAAAACTTTAAGGAAACCAAACTTATATAAAATAAACACACACACACACACACACACACACACACACACACACATATATATATATATATATATATATATATATATATATATATATATATATATATATATTATATATATATGCAAAATTCACAGATAAACCATGTGGAGGCACGCATGACATTTTTAAAGCTGTACAATTTGAATTCCAAGGATTGAAGCTGTAAACGTGAAATGTTCTGTAAATATATAAATATATATATGTTATGTAAATATATATATTGCTTTGCAAATATTAGAATACAATACAAGTATACCTCACAAAGAAATTGCGTTTATAAATTTTATTTCAGTGCAAAATTTCACACAATTTTCTGAATCTCGTTGTTGGCAAATTTGCTGTGGAAATTTGCGCAATTTCAGCACTCTCTGCTTCTCGTTAATAAGTCATAGATTACAGAGATTTCCAATGATCTAATCCTTAGAAAAATTTGCGCAATTTCGTTGCACCGACACAATGTTATGGCTATTAGTTGTTTTTTTCTTACTCTTTTTAATTATGCAGTCGTAATATCAATAAAACAATTTGCTCACATACGATTCTTTTCCCTTATGGCTCCATGTTTGTAACTCAGGTATACTGTTAGGAAGTTATATACATAAATGTTTAAAAGTTGTTTTTAAGTAAAGTGCTCCAAAGATATATAATCTTGTTGTCTATATAATTCTATAAAAATTCTCATTTTCAAATACTACTACTACTTCTACTACTACTACTACTACTACTGCTACTACTACTACTACTACTACTACTACTACTACTACTACTACTACTACTACTACTAATAATAATAATAATAATAATAATAATAATAATATAGACCCTAATAAATAAATAAACTTGAGTAGTAAAGTTTACGAATATTTAGTAACCACGTTGAAACAAAAACAGTTTAGTAATCCAGAGTTAAATGCAACAGTAATAAAGATTTGATAAATCAATATAGAAATTATGTATTTATACCAGTTATTACAAAACAATGTATTAAAAATAAAATATTGTTTTAACAAATAATACCAATGATATTCCATTTAGTTGTTTGAACGCAGACACACACAAACGCAAATATATCGAGAAAAACGAATCGTTAATGTAAATTCTTCGCAGCTACATAGCATCTGTCACATGCTTTCTGGAATAAACCGTCATAAAATTGCAACGTAGGTCCACGTCTCATATAACTTCGCTGCTGAACGGGACGTTAAACTCACACTCAACTCAACTCCTGCGGAGTCCCTATTAGCCGTAAAGGTATGTTACTAAGGAAGCTGTGAAAGAGCAAGTTTTAAGAAATTCACATGCAAGCATAATAGAGAGAAATTTCATAATCAAATATACAGATAATTATCAAAATAATGGAGAGACTGGAAGAAAATGCAAACTTCTTGATTAGTACGGCTGAAGACAACTGTTAGATTTCAGAAAACATCAGATTCATTGTTAAGTGCAGAAATTTCAGTCATGAATAATTCCAAGTGCTGATTTAGTTTCATAGTCACTTTTGTTGCATTTGCTTTACGATCCATGAAGAAATCTTCTTCAGTACTCTTCAAGTGCACTTTTATTACGCACTGAAGTTGCTTTGGTACGACTTACGTAGGCCGTTATTATCTTGGACATTACTCTTAGCGAGACACGTAATACACTTGCTGCTTTAGGTACACTTGTGACAATTAACCATGTATCTAAATTTGACTTCTTTGAAACTCAGAGAGGTCTCCCATTTTGCACCACAACCGTCTGCCCGCTTCAACACCTGTCTCAGTCCTACCCAGCGTCACGTACTACAAGCGACTATAAATACACCATTAGCAATGGTTAGACGCAGAGTACGCATGCTTAGTATTACCTCTAACCTATCTTAAGTGTTGGACACTACAGGTGTTCCTATTGCTTTGATAACCATCATGAGGTCGTGCACGTATGTATTAAATAATGGGATAAATATTCCTCATTCTCTACGGAGAAAAACCGCCCCCTGTTCAGAATTGTATTTGGAACTTTTTTAATCAATCATTCAATGCTGATTGAAATAAAGAATAGTCTTACAAAACCATTCAAGAATCATGAAATAACGTATTATAAACATTTTGGCTTTGATAATCAAGAAAGTTTTAATGGAGAATTATCATTTGTAAAGCATCAAGGGAAATCTCTGAGATTTACGTTCTAAAATAGGTCACACTGTTAATTTAGATATAAACTAGAAATTCTTCTCATCACTTCATGATTCAGGGATCAGACAATATTTTCGCGGTAATTAAAATTCAACGAGACAAATCCGGAAGGTCTCATAATCTCCAATGTAAACTGGGGTAGTTGCCTTCACCAGCTTTCCTCGTCTCCAAACAAATTAACGCATCTTCTTCGCCGTCCCTACTAATGGACTTCTCAAAACAGTTTTGTTGAAGAGGAAAGAAAAAAGAGCTTTGCATGGAAGCTTCAACTTTGAGTCGTTGTGTTTTCGTCTCGCTATCTCTATTTGCAGTTGTCTCGCTCCTACTGTGCTTACTCGTGTAATGAATGGATGATAGAATGATTTCATTATTTCCATGTGTTATATTTACGTTTTCTGTTTCTATGACGAACTGAGTTTTGTGAATATATAAAGGAGCGGGGAGGTTATAAATGTATGTGCAAATGCTTGTTCCTAAGCACTCCATAGAGAATTGAAAGCTTTGAGTTAAGAGCGTGTGTTTCCAGTTTGCACTTTTTATGTAAGGAATATAAGTTGGTAGGATTTGTCAGTTCAGTTCAGAGTGGACATGATTAAAGCATTTGTGTGGTAGCATCTCTGTCAGTTCCACGATAACATTCGTAAAGTGTGTCCGTCTATAAGAAATCTTGAGATGTTCCTTCCCACAATCTTCTCTAACAACAATAATATTAATAACTATAAAATTAGGATTAGGAATTAGATTTCTAGGCTTTCGGCATCTATGCCCATATTAGCCCGTCAATAGGATTAGGATTAGGAATTAGATTTCTGGGCTTTCGGCATCTATGGCCATGTTAGTCCGTCATTTGAATTACGATTAGGAATTAGATTTCTGGGCTTTCGGCATCTATGGCTATGTTAGCCCGTCACTAGGATTAGGATTAGGAATTAGATTTCTGGGCTTTCGGCATCTATGGCTATGTTAGCCCGTCACTAGGATTAGGATTAGGAATTAGATTTCTGGGCTTTCGGCATCTATGGCTATGTTAGTCCGTCACTTGAATTAGGATTAGGAATTAGATTTCTGGGCTTTCGCTATCTGTGGCCCTGTTAGCCTGTCACTAGGATTAGGATTAGGAATTAGATTTCTGGGCTTTCGGCATCTATGGCCACGTTAGTCCGTCACTTGAATTAGGATTAGGAATTAGATTTCTGGGCTTTCGGCATCTATGGCCATGTTAGTCCGTCACTTGAATTAGGATTAGGAATTAGATTTCTGGGCTTTCGGCATATATGGCCCTGTTAGCCTGTCACTTGAATTAGGATTAGGAATTAGATTTCTGGGCTTTCGCCATCTATGGCCCTGTTAGCCTGTCACTAGGATTAGGATTAGGAATTAGATTTCTGGGCTTTCGGCATCTATGGCCATGTTAGTCCGTCACTTGAATTAGGATTAGGAATTAGATTTCTGGGCTTTCGGCATCTATGGCCCTGTTAGCCTGTCACTTGAATTAGGATTAAGAATTATATTTCTGGGCTTTCGCCATCTATGGCCCAGTTAGCCTGTCACTAGGATTAGGATTAGGAATTAGATTTCTGGGCTTTCGGCATCTATGGCCATGTTAGTCCGTCACTTGAATTAGGATTAGGAATTAAATTTCTGGGCTTTCGGCATCTATGGCTATGTTAGCCCGTCACTAGCATTAGTATTAGGAATTGGATTTCTGGGCTTTTGCCAACTATGGCCATATTAGGGATGATGTCCCTCAGTGATCACACTGTCCAAGGAATGGAAAAGAAGAAAAGATTGAGAAGGCCTGGGATCTGTATTTAGGTATCATCCCGGCATTTGCCTGGTGTGAAAGAGGAAAATCTCACTCAGAATGGCTGGCTACATTTTTTCGATGAGTTTCTTCACCAGGAGTCGAACCCGGGACCTCTTGCACCAAAGACGAGAGCATTAGCGACTTCGCTAACGGGGCCACGATAATTGTAAAATAATGTGTGCCTGTGTCTGCAATAAGATTTTTCCTATACAAAGGAGTCACCCAAAGTCATCAAAGTGTGTACACAATATAGATCTTCGCCAGATCTAAGCGCGTAAGAAGTCGTTTCTATTTCATTTTCGGTTCGGGGAAATTTGTAGGGGAGTTAAAAATGTACGCACGTATCTCGTGGTTTCTGAGTGCTCTTGGACATATGCAACCCGCATGATATTGTTCGTATGCTGATTTGTATAACATCACAGGATAAATACCTGAGCTATGGACTTCCACTCTTTTTTTTAATTCAGTATTGTGAAATAAATCCGAGCAACGACGAGCGCTTACAGACAGGTATAGATGCCTCAAAACTAAGTTCGTGAAAGATGTAAATTCAACTAGAACTTGATAGTTTTGCACATATACAGAATGAAATACCAAAACAATTTTCAAGTATTAACTTTATAACAAAAATTAATCGAAATGTGGTGCAAGGATTCATTTTCCTATAATTATCATCGCTTAGGGTTGAAATCCGTTAATAATAATAAGAGTAAAAATGAGTAAATTCATTTCAACTCAGAAGTTTACTTTTACATATATCTACTAATATGATTTATAAAAATCCTCGATAAATTTCCTCTCTCGCTCTCTGTATATATATATATATCTATATATATAAAAGAGAACGCACAAAATCCTTTGTCCGCTCATCACGCTAATACGGCTGAACCGATTTCTTTCATTTTTGGGGGGTTGTTAGGATTTGGACCCTAGATGGTTTTTATCATATCACTTTAATTTTCAATTACCAGTGTCTTGAGATAATTGACCAATCAGGTGTCCATACGTACAAAAAATCCTTTGTCCGCTCATCACGCTAATACGG
This sequence comes from Thermobia domestica, assembly GCF_964235325.1. Taxonomy (NCBI): domain Eukaryota; kingdom Metazoa; phylum Arthropoda; class Insecta; order Zygentoma; family Lepismatidae; genus Thermobia; species Thermobia domestica. Next base: position 271,568,472 of record NC_137462.1, read on the forward strand.
CTGAACCGATTTCTTTCATTTTTGGGGGGTTGTTAGGATTTGGACCCTAGATGGTTTTTATCATATCACTTTAATTTTCAATTACCAGTGTCTTGAGATAATTGACCATTCAGGTGTGCATACGTACAAATCCTTTGTTATTAGTTCATCATAGGTATAAAAATAAACGTATTTATATGCAACCCGCATGACCCTGTGACTCGGCGGGTTAACATAAATGACAGGCGCTATAAATCACTTGAAAGCGAAAAAGTAAAAATTATCTAAGTAACAAAGTTTATTGCGTTCCGGGATGACCGCAGCGAAGCGGGGCGGGTTGGGGTGACCGCAGCGAAGCGGGGCGGGTTAACATAAATGACAGGCGATATAATGTTAACATTAGTGCAATCTTCTATGGTTTTTATCATATCACTTGAAAGCGAAAAAGTAAAAATTATCTAAGTAACAAAGTTTATTGCGTTCCGGGGTGACCGCAGCGAAGCGGGGTGAACGCTGCTAGTATATATATATATATATATATATATATATATATATATATATATATATATATATATACTTTAGATTATATATGGTGACTGTTTTGATTTAAGGTTAGTCAGGAGTAGTTTCCAATATTTTGAGCTGAGACTATAAGAAAAAGAAGATTAATTTCTTCTCAATTAGAAAAAAATGTTAAACGATAAAATTCATGAAAATTCTCCGAGTTTTGTGGAGTAATGCATTTAGTTGATATCAGTTAAACCGTTCATAACACAACGAGGGACGGAAATGTGTTTTTATGACAAGAATTTTGCTCCACTCGATTTGTTGCAATAATTATCACATACACTTGTATATCAAGTAGTAATGAGTTCGTCGAAAAATCGTTCTTTATTGATTTTTGCAAATCTTTATTACAAGCACACAGTGTATTTATTTTGACAGGTTAACGTGTTGAACCTCAAATTAACATTCGACAGGTTTTGTCTTATGTTACAAAGGCAATTGGAAAAAGAAATCTCCGTTTGCGCATGTGCGAGAAATAGCCGGAAGAGCAACGTCAATCCTGTCTCCTGTGACGTTGTGTATAGTAGTTCAGTAGACAGTGAGCATCGGAAGAAGATGGTTGTGTTGCAGTTCACTCGTCCGCTATAACAACTGAAAAAACGCTCCAACAGGAAAACCCGTCAAATGTATAATGCGTGCGGCAAAATACGTAAATAAACGTGATGAGTGAAGGTGTCGTATGTTTATAGGTGGACAAACTGACGTGCACCATGCGTCAAGAAGTGGGGGTCCATCAATACAGCAATGACGTTCAGGCAATGAACTCGGCTATACTTTTTCAGGCACATGAAACAGTGGCTTGCGTCGCACCACTTCGACAATGATAATGTACTTCACAATGCTGTTAACGGATGACTCCATTCCCACCGGGAGTTTTGTTTTAAAGGAATTTCAAACCTTGTAAAACGTTAGGACAAATGCCTTAGTTTGAATAGTGAATATGCTGAAAAGTAATGTAATGTTGTACTTTTCTAATATGTATAATAAAAGTTGTACTTTTATGTAATGCACAGGAGAATACTTAACAAGCTTACTAAGAAAGGTAAGATATACCTCCCTGTTAAGTTTCATAAGTATCAGAAGATTAAGTACGATATTAACTGTTCCTGTAATAATTGACTTTTTAAAACAAAACTGAAGAGGAAGACAAAAGTGATGCATTATGCATTCATGTTCTACGAGGTTCTGTATATTCTTAGTGTATTATGTGTATTATCAGTTTGTGAATTCAAATTGACAGAAAGAAAGAATTTTACTTTGGAATCAAAAATAGCAGTGGCGGCTGGTACTATATGTTGTATGGTTGTGCAACCGGATTTTTTTTATACTAAAGATATTTTTAGGTATTAAAGTAGTGTATCAGTAAAAAATAAACCTTTGCTCTTGAGCACAAAACAGTATTGATGCATATCTTAAAAAAATCAATAACAAAAACTGAAAGAAAGAGTGATTTACATTTCCAGTTGCAGTGAGCGTTGCCACTGGAAGCAGTAACATATGGCAGCGAGCTTCTATCTCTTAACATGAGGAAGTGGATTTATTCCTGCGTCGCTGCTATCGTCCCGTATTGCTTCCTTCCAGTTGCACCTTTTCTGCCACTGGTATAAAGTCAGCTTCTGTAGTAGTTACGAATTCCTCCGCTTGATAGCGCTTGGCTCAATTGATAGGTTGAGTGAGATATAGACGCTTGGAAGAAAGAAGTTATTCACAAAACAGAAACTCGCAATGAACAAATGCGCGTCTGGTGGTAGCAGGGGCGGATCCAGGCTGAATGTTTGGGGTAGGGCGGTCGTTCGAAGTCAATAGGTTTTATTTTACATTTATAATACAAAGGTGAAAATTCTTGTTATAGGTTTGTAACCGCCTATAGTTCGTGGTCCATGTTCGGGCAGCTATTTATTTGTAACCGCCAGGGTGTCAAGTCGCTGTTCGTGGCTCGTGGCCCTACCAATAAGTATCTTCCTGATACTTTAACTTACCTGGACAGGACGATGAAGGACCTCTCCAAGAAAAGGTTACAAACTGTTTCCAAATCGCTCGTCGGTCTCAATAATATGAGCATTAGGCGCCGAGAGGTTCGGGTGTCTCGTCTCGAAAACCTCACGGACGATCAGACGGTCATCCAGACCATAACGCACACAAACATCACTCATACCAAACAACGAAAACACACTGGATTAAATGACACTATACTTATTTATTAGAACACTATTTAAAAAAAATAGCGAAGAGGAATGGACACAACACTGAACACTAGATAAATATAATAATTTTCGTCGCTGAAATCACACTTTGCCTTTTTCGGGCAATATAGCCCTTTATATATATATGATTATGATTCAGATATCACTGTAAATGCTTCCCTCACACCATTGACACACTTGGGGAATTAGCACTAGGGAAAAGTTGTCTGGATCGTCCCACGATGGATCCAGTTGTTACGCTGAACAATCTTAAAGCGTAAAGATGAATCTTCAGCAAATTAAACAAGAAATTCTCCAAAGTAGAATGCGGATGTGGGTGGGCGCGTGTATAACATTTTAAACGCACAAGGTCTGCGGATCTGGGACTTCACTAGTTGGGGCTAGCCGTAAGAAATCGTCCTTCACTGGCTAAATAGCTTGTGCCCCTTCACAATAAGTCGTATCTGAAGCTCGACACGACATGCGTGGTTACGGCTTCCAGACCTGGAGTCAAACTCTCTGAGCATCCAAGCTCAAGCTACGGGTTGCAATGGTCAACTAAAAGTGTTGGCAGTTCATTTCAAAAATCACTCAGTTAACTCACCTGTATACACATACAAATAGAATACGGAAAATAATTTATGTTAATTTTTAATCAACTGCCCATAATGCACTAGACACGGCGATAACTTTGGCGTGAGAAAGTACAGATAACGGGCTACGAAACAACGCAGTTGGCGCCGCTTTGGTTGCTGAACATCTGGTCAGCCCGTATTTCTCTAATCTATTATAATGTTTCCATAAGTGATTAAAGAAAGCACTTAATTCAGTTCCAAATAACTGCAGAATATATACTGTGCATATAATAAGTCAGGGAGAAACACTGAAATGGTTAGTCACTAACTGAAATGTTCTCAGCAAAAGCAATGTTTTAAATATATATATGAAAAAGCGATGAAAGACTTCTTTGTCCAATTGTGTGGGAAAGAAGCAATTCCCACCGAAGAAAGAACTTATGTTCGTTGCTGAACAAAGTATAAATCGAAAATAATAATCACTGTCTTCACGAAATATACAAGGCGTCCACAAAAATTACTTCTATAAGCTGGTGGCGGTTATAGATTTTGTTTTTAAAATAAAAAATCTTATTCTGGGGGGGGGGCGATCGAGTCTCGAAGCAGAAAATGTCTTACCACTGGTCTAATTCCTAGCTCTGTGTCTTTCGTGCACATGATCCCGTGTTCGATTTCCGGCGGAGAGCATAAAAATTTATCTCAAATCACTCACTTTCAATACTCATCTGTCTTCTTTAGCCTAAATTGCTGGAATGTAAAACTAATATATATATTTTTCATTTTCGAAGGAAAAAGTCCTAGATTTCGTGCTTCTTTATAATAGAACAGCAGACAAAAATACGTGGTTACTGAAAATGGACCCTTTGTCCCTTATATTCATACAAAGAAATGCTTACAAAATGCACATTATCGGAGGAGAGAGGTGTTTTTGTACCATAAAGAAAATAAGCAGAAAATATTTGCGGTAGCGATGCTTTCTGTTCAGAAAAAAACTTGGAGAGCAGCATTTCAGACTTCAATGAAGTCACAAAAAAATTTGAAGCTCGAAAAGAACGAAGAATGATCTTCCATTTTAAAATAATACATAGTTTACTTAATTAAATAATTTTGTTTAACTGCGTGTATGAATATATGCAATTTTCTTGCTTTTTTCTTCTTTTCGGGTTAAAGATATCATTCATGGCTTACAGCACATGCTTTATATTCAATTTATCTCTTGTTCAATGACATGAGTGAAGAAGTTTTGTATGTAAATAGTGTATAAACGCACATTGATAATGGTTGTTTGAAAAAAAAGGAAATAGCTTATATTAAACCAATATTAGAGAATACACTTTAATCAATAAATATACAAATAGAGCTTAAAAGGACTTTCCTCTTCATATTTCCTGAATATGTTTGGATAAGAGTCAAGAATGCTGGGGGGAAGGGAACAATTGCGCGTGCCTACACATCTTTGATATTGCAACATTGCAACCGGTGCTTCTACAGACCACGAACCGTTACTGAAAAATAGCTTTCTCGGAATTATAAATTCTTGTGCATATACAGCATAATACAAGAAAATTCTGCTTAAAACAATATGAAATTTATTTGCTTGTGTTTACTCTTAAAGTATAGAACGGAACAAAAACAAAAATATGAAGTTGCTGAAGTAAATATTCACATAATAAAAGCTCTCACTACTTCAAATGATTTTTTGAGTGTTTTGTTATTACTACAATCAATTTTAAGTACATATTTATTTAAACCACGCAAATTTATTAACCTCTTTTGATGTAAAAGATTTTTCTGGAAGTTGTACGAAAAGAGTCAAAGTATATTTTATTGTAATGAACAAGTTCTAATAAGTTGTCTAGTAAACATTTTGATGCTTTGGTTCAAAAGTTTGGAAGAGCCATATTTTGGAGAGAATTGGAACAAAAATTCTAGTTTATCTTCATTAGTGTTCATCTATTCTTTATTAAAACAAACAAAGAAAGAATAGAAATATAACATTTAAAAAAATCTATGTTCAACTCAGTTATCTAGCAGAAGCCAAAATAAATAATTCACTAGTTTACTCTCTTTCCTCCAAATTTTGGAAAACATCTAGTTAAAATTTAATACGAGTTTGTTCAAAACATTCACAAAATTCAATGTAAAAACGTGTTCCTCTAGATTATGTTATAATCTGAATGACGTGTTGAATATGTATGCCCCTATTGTGACCATTTTGTAGATAATATTATTTATTTCATTGTTATCATTAAATAATGTGTTTCTATAGATTAATTATGTTATTATGTGGTAGACATATAAAGATGATTCAAATGAAACCTGTTCGGAGTCCATACATGTACTATCTGTATATATATTGTTATAAACTGTGTACAAAAAGCATTCATATGAGTGTGTAATGGTATTTGCAGTTCATAAAAATTGCCGATAGGCATTCAGGGACTTGTCAACTGTGCCATTAGTTGATGAATTCTGATCAGGTATTTCACTGTGGAATCAACGACCCTTTAGTGCCTTCTTCAACGGACTGAACACGTGAAAATCACAGAGTGCCAGGTAAGGCTATAGATTGGGTCACGCAACATCTCCTATTTTGATCGTTAAAGTCCATCACCTCTCCAGCAACATGATGAATCATGTAAGAAGATAACATCTGACTTTAATCATTAAAGTCGTTTGCGTTTGGTGATATCACGAAGGTAACGTAGTAATGTGTGGCATAGAGAGACTCTCCTGGTGTCTTGAAATCGAACAGTAATGGTCCTATGCAGTCAAAACACACGGATACCATGATGTTGACTCCTGATACCTGGTTGAAACGTGGTGTCGACGGGTGCTTCAACTGTACTGACGGGTTTCAAACTTATTTCAAGTAGCAGCGTCGTGATTTATCCATTGACACAATTCATTAAAGACGTGTGGTAACACATTAAATGTTGAAGAGTCGTGCCCATACACTTTCGCATTTGTGTCTCTCTAAGTATCCGTGCCACACACTGCGCACAAACATCGTGGTATCCAAGTCATTAATTATTGTTCATGGTGTTCCATAACTTATATTTAGTTCCGTAGCTCTCGCTCGAATGCTCAGACGTTTTCGCGATCACATTTACATACCACAGTACGATTGTAATCTGTGGCAAGAATATGAGCTCGCTTTTTGTTGTTCGATCTGTGCATAAAATTCGTGCCCAATCTATGACGGTCTTCAATATACATGCATCTCCATAGACGTCCATCATCCGATGAAGCATCTTAGACGGTTGACATTCCTCCGTAGCTACTCATAAACTGAAAGGCTACTTGCTGATCCGACTCGGACGGATTTGAAGTGGTAAGTGTCTTGTTTCAAGCCTTACTCCAGTAAAGACAGGGAACTTCTTACAATGACTAATACATTAATACCACAAATATATATAGTACCACAAAAATCCTACGTCATCAACTGTTCCTACTAGGGGTGTTGGACTGGTTTCATTTGCTACTCCTTATATATGTCTTTATTTTAACATTTTGTAGAAAACTTTCATTGCTTTATGGGTTTATTGAAGTAAACAATGTCACTATTAATAAATTATTATATCGTCTGATACGTATGTTGAAAATACACATCTCCAATATATCATTGTTTATTGCTAGTAATGAACAAAGTGTTCATATTTTTAATTATATTATATAATCTGATGAATATGTTAAACATTTAAATCTTTATTTTAATAATTTGCAGCAAATATTCCTTGTTTTCTTGTTACCCTTAAAATCGCGGAAAATAATACTGACTTTAAATAACACTGGGGTCCATTGGACACCAGGACTTAAAATTCATTATTTACGTGCAATTTTCTCCTACGAAAATGAGGAATGGAATAGGTAACAAAAATCTGTTGGCTTTATTGTCATTATAGTATAACAGTGGTTTAGTTATTAGTTCTTGCAATGCTCATATATTTCAACTTCATAATTATACATTCTGGATAAGAATATTATTTTATTATTTCTAAAAGTGCTTTTACAACTATTTTTGTTATTTCGCATATTTAAAATAGAATATTTGAATTAGGATATTTGAAATGCTTTTACCACTTTTCAATTCTTTCTTTATTTTGTTTCTAATTTTTCTGTTTATAAATATGATATATTTTTGGGAACATAATAACTAATTTCATTGTAATATTTACTATATTATTTTGCATAAACACACCATTTTATCTGTTTTATAACACAGGATACAAAGATTATTAAACATGTTGATACAATATATTTAGTCAATAACGTAACGTTCATTACAAAGAACTTAAGCATATGCCACACGCAACTTTTCATTGCAAACACGGTGATCATTGCAAACATGGTTTTGAAACTCGTGTAAGTTGATCTGTTTTCTCTATCCTGTCCTAGGTCACGTATGGAACAACGACTTTACTTTCGAGCTGGTTCATGTTCTAACGATATTTTCAAAAAATATAATCGTTACTTTTCCCAGTTCGCTAATGTAATGACTATATGATATCATGTACTATAAAATCACACATCATCAATCACTTACTATTTTGAAATAGTACACAGTGGTTTTAGACAACGTTAGTTTTCATTATTTATGTTCTCTCTCTTAGTATCACAATCAATCAACAACTACTGATTGTCATAGCAACCCCGAAAAAACGACGAATCTGGTATTACAATAACAGCGGTTAAATATCATATATTTTTTATATATCTCTTCTTCTTCTTCGTCATCACAGTCTGTGGACTTTTAAGCAACACCTTTTGTCCGCAATAATTAAGGTTACAAGAAAATGGAAGTGTTACAAATAGACAAGTGTTAGAAATATACCATATCGTTGTATATATGACTCCCGAACAAGACTTCTTAAATTGTCCACAATTAAAGAAGGAATCCTGCACCGGTATTTCACATATACAATAGTACATTATTTTTGAATAGCCCTCATATATATAAAAATACAATTCATGAAATAATATGTTATTTTCATTTTATCTTAATATCATTTTATATTTATTCAGTAATCAATTTTATTTTAATTCTATAAAATTATCGACGATAAGGAGATATTCAAAATGCGGTACGTTTGATCTTATTTTTAGGTTCTAAATAGATTCTTTAATTCAATGTCGTTTATACTCGTTAATAATACAGTTGGTGTAAGCTGAAATACAACGTAATATATTTCATTTATTCGGGCATTGCTAGCATAACTTCGATAATACAATATTTGTATTGATGCATAGATGTAATTGCATAGAATTCAGAAGAAGTACGAATTACAAAGAAATTACAACAATATTCAAAGTGAAACAAAACAAAAACTAATAGAATATGGTTTGTCGGACGCCATAATTTTACCTGAAGTTATATTACCAAAAGATTCGATTAAGTTGCATTGAATAACACAATCTTGAAGAGTACCGTCCTGTATGTTATTTACTTCACCAGCTCTTTGGTTCATATTTTGAAAATTTCTGCCCTCTATGTTATTGTTTCGAAATCCAGTTCGTGGAAAATTAGATCTATTGTTTGCATGATTTCTAAATGCTGTATGATTGCTATTTCTGTTTCTTCTGAAATTAGGTTCGGTTATATTTCCGTTACAATTAGTGTCAGTTATATTACCGGTACGAGAAAAGCCAGAATTACTCTTTACGTTATAATTACGATTCTCCTTAACATTAACATTGCGAATAGGTAAGTGGTTAGCTTGGTTTCGATTAGAATTACTTTACAACTTCGTCTGACTTTCAAAGTTTTGAACTATTGAAAGTAAATGATTAAACTGAATACACTGGGATGATATTAAGATTTGCTGTAGCCTAAAAGGTAACAACATTCGTATTGACGCAATAACGCCTGACTCAGATTGATAAGGATTGATCAATTTCAATTCATTATATGCCGTGATTACAAAATCAGTGAGATTTTTATCTATTTTAGGATCATAATGTCTATTTTTAATAAGCGCCTCCCGATTTGCCATCAAAGTCATTTTCAAAGTTGGTTAACAGAGCAATTTTGAAATTTGAATAGGTACGTAAATTACTTCTAACAGCGTTAAACCATGCTGAACAGGGTGGCAATAAAACATGTGGTAAAATTTTAAGAAAACTGTGCTCACCTACGCCGGTCAATTCATATTCTTGTTCAAATCTTTCTAAAAATATACTGGCCGGGATGTCCTCGGATCTACCACTGAACTTGGTCAACGACTTAATTTCACTAATTTTGAAATGTGTATTAGAATACCTTGTATTTTAAAATTTTACTTGATTATCAATATTCTGTCGTAATCTTCTTTCTTGGTTCTCAGATTTGGAAGCTACATCCTTTTCTTCGGAATAACATCCTGGTGAAATATTGACCTCTTCACGTAATCTGGTTTCGTCAGCATTTTGGTCTACACATGTCATGTTGATGACTGGGTCAATGGATCTCTCTACTGTCCCCAATCTTTCCTTGATGTTTTGCACTTCTTCTTGTAGCTTCATTATCTGGTTCTGATGATTATTAACACGGGTTTCAACTGCTTCGACTGAACTTTGTACTATGGCAAAACTGTGAATAATCTGTTCTATTCTACTATCGGTTAGTTCCAGTTTGGTATCAATTTGTTTGGATATTTGTTCGATCTTAGTATCTGAACTTTGTATCAATTGTTCCATCCGGGCATCCACTTGTTCCTTATTGTTATTCAACTGTTGCATTACTTGTTCAATTTTAGCATCCAATTGCTGCGTAATTTGTTCGTTGTTGAGATTCATCTGTTGCGTAACATGTTCCATTTTAGTATTCAACTGTTGTCCTAACTGTCTTATAAGCTACATCATATTCATTGGCGAATGGACATCTTCAATTCCACTACAGGTGCCTTCATCCCCGTGAATATTCATTTTTGTATTGCGATATATCTTCCTTTTTGTTCCTTAAAAGAATGTAATCCGTGATTATCAACAAATATGAGACTGTTTACTCAGAACTTCAAACTAGTCTCAAACTCCTGGCGGGATAACACCATTTAAATATGTAACGATAATTTCTTAAGTATAATCGTTACTTTTCCCAGTTCGCTAATATAATGACTATATATCACATCATCAATCACTTACTATTTTGAAATAATACACAGTGGTTTTAGACAACATTAATTTTCACTATTTAGTTCTCTCTTAGTATCACAATCAATCAACAACTAATGGTTGTCATAGCAACCCCGAAAAAAAGGACGAATCTGGTATTACAATAACAGCGGTTAAATATTATATATTATATTTCTTTATATTTCTCTTCTTCTTCGTCATCACAATCTGTGCACTTTTAAGCAACACCTTTTGCCCGCAATAATTAAGATTTCAAGAAAAGGGAAGTGTCACAAATATACAAGTGTTACAAATATACCATATCGTTGTAATGTTCATCCTTGGCTGTATTCTGGGAGTATTTTTAATGTCACAAATGTTTTCATATTGAAAGCCTCCTCTTTCCCAAGTGCTGTTAAAAATTTCCTTGTAGAGTTGTTCTTTAAAGGCACTGATTAAAGGAAAGTCTATAATAAATAAACATTCAACGCAATTACACCTACGATGTCATAGAACATGGCCATGAACTATCTTGTAATTCTCTTGATGCTAAAATGCCGAACCATTTGATCCTAGTATGCACTAGTCCTTTGTGTGCATAATAACCTTCCATGATTTAAGATTCGTGTTTCCTTGATTTCTCATCGATGACAGGGTGAGAATGCATTGTACTAAGGAGAGTTACAACTTTAGATGGCTTAGGACAAAAAATACTATCATTACATTGTCTTCAATTCCAAACATGGTTGTGAATTTCTTTCTCTCTTTAGAAACGGTAAAATTTGATGACAGTTTTGGATTGTACCAACTAACATCAGGCGCTTTGAAAACAAATCATGTGCAAGTTCTAGACTTGTAAAAAATTAACAAACGTGATATTGCGGCCACTGTTCTGAATATCTTCAGTGAAGTCCATGACTACTCTTTTTTTCTTTGTTCAGTTTCTCTGGAATCTTCTGAGTTCTTCCTCGTGGTTACATCTATTTTCCAGACATAGTTTGCTATACTGTCATATAGAGCCCAAATTTTAATACTATACTTTCCCGTTTTGAAGGTTTGTACATTTTGAAAGAAAATTTGCCTCTGACAGTCAGCAGCTGCTCATCTACTGTCATATTTTTTCCTGTCCCATACGCTTCTCTCAATTACCCATTCCCCACACCAAACAATTCATTGATTGGCTCTAGTTTATCGTAGAATATTTTCTTCGTCGCTCACCTGCGTTATCAAATCGCCTCACTCTAGATTACGACTTATTATCATGGAAAATATTGGACGCCCGTCCGAGTGACTCTACGATTGATTGATATATTTGGTATATTCCCTTTCGGACTTACACATGCTAATAAGTAACAACGTATCTACAAACTTCTTCAGTTCAGTTTTATCCATTTTGTTCCACCGATCACGAAAAACTATCTGTTATTCTGTGTTTGTCCATTTACATATCAATTTTAGCAGCGGAGACCGAGAAAAAAAATATAATACAATGCATAAAAATACAAAAAAAAAAAAAATACAAGATGACCTTGAGTCATATTCTCTAACTTCAAAGTGTGACTCTAACCTTTTCATTAACAATGTTTCTGCTACGCATTCCACCTTGAATCCCTGTACGTAGTTCAACATACTATTAGTCTTCTACAGAATCCACACTTTCTTCCATACGAGGCAATTGAGTAATTTATACACAAGTAAGGTACTTTTGTCTCTTCCTACTCATTGTCAATACTAAAACACTACCGAAGTCACTAGAAACATTCGGAATCGTACTTCTACTTGTCGTCTATGTTGCATTAAAAGATTATTTCAATTTAAACAATAAAAGTCAAACCTACAGCTAGAATTTGCATTTTATTTACATTTTGAAAGAAATTTGTAAAAATCATAAGCAGTACATTGTGCTTTTTACAATATTGTATTATAGTTTACCGTAATTTGCACTTGAAAGATCTAAAATAAATAATTTTGAACTAATAATGGTACAAAATTCATGGCTAGATGTATTGAGCACTTAAGAAACGAGAGAGAGAGAAAATCCAAAATCATGGGTTCCATTGGACCAGTTGAACACTTGCAGCTAGTGTTTTTATGGTAAATGCTTATTTTTGTACTTGTGTGTACTTTAATTTTTAAATGTGGAAGATTGATTTTACCAATCGACTGTAATATTAATATCTAGCCAATATGGAGTCTGGATTTTTACAACAAAACTAGAAGTGGTTTAAGCAAGGCCAAAATAAAGATTGGATATGGACACCAAGCCCAAGCAGGGCTGCGGTAGCTCAGTGGTAGAGAATTCATCTCTGGTGTATGGTGTCCATGGTTCGACCCCAGCTTGTGCTAAGTGGTCTTTGTGGTGGAGAAACGCCGTGTAGTGGGTTTTCTCGAGGTTCTCCTGTTACCTCCCACTTTCTTCATTCCGCCATTTCATTCATTTCTCATGGTCACCATCTCCCTTAGCCTCGGTGCAGAATCGAGGGACCTTAAACTGAATATTTCATTTCACCAAGCCCAAGAACATCGATACTAGAACAAGATAAAGATTGGATATGCAAGAGGAAGTGCATAATAATCTTACTCTTGGCCTTATTTTGGTGATCACCAAGTAGCGATGAACATATTTTCTTGCTTTCCGTATAGTATGAAAGACCATAATCAAAATCATACTTGGTCTTCATTTGTACCGATGAGGCGAGCATTCTTGGCTCTTATATAGCATGAAAGACCACCAAGACTACGAAATGCAGGACCAAGACTTGACTGTGCAAGACAAAGAATAAGACGCAGTATTGATGACCAAGACCCAGGATGCGAATTGTTTGAATTTCATTTGTTGGGCTGAAAGTGATGAAATAGAATTAGTACTTTATAATTAATTATCATACAGTATTTTTAAATTTTAAATTACAAAATTCATATTATGTATCTTCTTACTTGCAACTATATATACTGTAAAATACGTTTTCATTACCGAGAAAGAAAAATCAAAGTGGCGCGGGTCCCGGAATCATAAGAACCTATTTCGGAATGAAAGTTGAAGGGTTGGAAAAAATCATAGGTGTTCTCCCGTTTCCTCAACCGTTATCATTGTAGTTAAACGATTTCCTTTCGTCTCCGCCAAGAGACTCTTGCTACTGCCTTCCGAGAAGACCCCCTGCCGTCCAAGCAGGTGAGAACACTGACCTTGAACAAAAATTTCGTCACCTAGAACTAAAGCAAGAAAAAAAATTGTCCCACGTCGGACATTGGTATCAGTTATAAAAAGAAATAAACAAACCTCAAAAGTGCCAAATATTCCCTAAGATAGATATACAAATCCCCCGCTTGATCTAGCTAGTGGTTAACGTGTAAGACTTCGGTACGTGTCCGGGTTTAATTCCCACTGGGAGTGCATTTTGGCGTTCACCCAGTGTCGTGACGTAGTGCTCTGAAACGGGTCAGCTCGGGTCGGGTCAGTCAATTCGGGTCACGGGTCGGGTCGGGTCGGTCTTCAACCCGACCCGACCGTACCCGACCCGTTGAGAGCACTACTTTCCAGTGAACACTGTATCTTTGTTGATTAGTTTGTAACATCTGATATACAAGTTTAATATGTATGTGCTTATTTATTTATTGTAGTATTTTATTGAAAATGTTTATTTCTTTGTTATTAAAGAAAACCAGCTCAAGTCAAGAGCGCCCATGTTGTGGTTTCCAGGATGGGGCAAGTATAAGCGACATTTAGCGAATATAGTCTCCAATTTTGCGGTAAATATTTTTAAAAAGCTATTGGCTTTTCGATCTTCTTAAGTACAATTTCCTGTAAACGGGGCGAGCGCCCCACTTTGCCCCCCCTGATGGGCGCCCTTGGCTCATAATAATTTTTTTCTTTTATCACACAATTGTTCTGCATGGTATTGATGGCTCTTAGGATTTAAACACATTAAGATATTTTCAAATTTACAGAATGGCTTAAACTGGTATTTGTGTATTGATTTTTTTCTTTACTATTATCTAATTTTATTTATTGAGTAACACGTCATCTTGTCAAATTCTTTGCAGGTTGATCTGGCTATTGAGTAGCTTGCCATGGATTATAGTTGTAAGTCATATGATAAGTATATTGGTTATTTGACCATAATATCTGTTTGCGATTAAGTTGACCTTCCTTCTGATAGTAAACTTGCATTTTCTTGGTGTTAGTAAACTTCATATACAGTAAGGTCCCGAGCATACGGCCTAATGTAGCGGAAGGGCAGGCAGGATAATAAAAAAAGTCGGATAGGCTCGAGATCTTTGAACTCATTAAGCATACCCCAAGTACTGTTTACGAATACAGTACTGTACGTACTATACAGTTAAATTAGATACAGCGGCAAGCGTACTGTATTGAGGTCCGTTACATACTGACGAAACAATGAACAAGAAGCAGAACGCTCAGAAACAGCGGCAAGCGTACTGTATTGAAGTCCGTTACACACTGACGAAACAATGAACAAGGGGCAGAATTCTGCTTTTTTTCCTGTTATAACTTGTATTTTGTACACAACACGTAGGAGGGTCGTAGCAGTCGCCCGCTTCCAATGCCTTGACAATATTTCCAATGCAACACTTTGCCTTCCTCATTTAATTACGATAAGAGAAAACTAGGCCGTATAGCACAGAAGGTCGTGAGCCGAATAATCGAGAGTCTACTGTATTAAATTTATCTGATATTATCAATGTTTATATTATTTTATTTGATTTATTATTCATTCTGTGGATCATATTACGTGGATCGTATTAGCCTATTGAGTCTACCTAATTTGAATTCTTAAGTACAACGATGTTTAAATCGGAGAATTTGATTAAAAATCAAAATAAAGGTACTAATTAAGGATAAAATGAATATATAAACTTCTGTATACGGTAAGATTATTATTAACATCTCCAGTGTCATTCTTCAATTGTCACAGATTTTTTGTAAATTAAGTTTCTTGAGTCCGTGGTTCGATTCCAGCTCATACTAAGTGTTGTTTGGTGTACAAACACTGTGAATAGGTTTTCTCCTGCTTTTTCTTCGTTTTCGTCCATTTTCTTCATTCCACTGTTTCATTCAAATTCATTATCACTGACTTCTTTAGCCTGCAGGCTATAGCCATGACATGTAAAACTGAAATATTTCATTTTATAACTCTTTTAACTCGTATGTACTATTTTTAGTAAATTGGATAATTTTCTTCATTATTCGATTAAAAAAGAACCAATAAAGCTTTTTACTTCGTTTTTTTTGTTTTCTCAAACATGGAGGCATTGTAGAATACGTTAAGTACTGTTTCATGCCTTTCTGCGTCAAGACATAGGAGATGATGACCTCATAGCTCACAAAAATTATTTTTGTTAGGACTATTTTTTATAATTTTTGCCGGGTTTCGTTTGCACCTAGAAGATTGAAATTTGGACACACATTCAGTGCACCCCTTAGTATTTTTCAGATCCTTTTTCATGTTTACGTTTTGGACCCAGAGGGGCAAAAACTTAAAAATCGGATATTTTTAAACAAAAAACCCTCTTTTCGATATTTTCAAGCCTCAGATACATGATGTTGACATGCGAATGTTACCGTTTGAAAAGCTGTTCTGTTATGAAGAAAATGATGTGCAATCTATGATCTTTTATCTTAGGATAAATAGGGATATCTCAGGAAATTCTACCGGAGATCCTGTTTTATACGGGAATCAGAGGTATTGTGGATATATTATTTTTTGGCGATCTTACTTTTGCACCTAGACGATTCACACACATTCAATACACCACTTAGTACTTTTCAGTTTTTTCAGATGTCTGTGTTAACACAGGGGGTCTAGAAGGGAAAAAGGGAAAAAAGGGATATTTTTAACAAAAAAACCGTTTTTCGAGATTTTTCCGCCTCAAATACATGATGAAACATGTGAATGGTACTATTTAAAAATCTGTTCTATTCTAAAGAGAATGATGTACAAACCACGACCCTAGGATAATTACGGATGTCTCAGGAAATTTTTATATTACATCCGGGTCTTTTGGAGTAATCTGGGGTATTGTGGGTCTCATTGGTAAATTTTTTCCGCTCTTACTATTCAAGATAGAAGCTCGAAATTTTGTACACATATTTAATACACCCCTTACTATTTTTAAGTTGATTTTGAGATACGTGCGTTGTCACAGGGGAGGTATAGAGGGGCTCAAAATTAGAGAAGAAAAAAATCAGAAAAAATCCCGATTTCTCTCAAAATTTCCCACCTCAAGGACATAATAGGGAAATGTGAGTGGCTCAGTTTCAAAGGTTGTTTTATTCGAAGAGAATGAGGTACGAACCATGATTCTAGTATAAATCGGGACTATACCGTAGCTGCTTGACTGAAAGTCTATAATTTACCCTAAGAAAGCCATAATTTTAAGGAGATAATAGTTGCTAGTTGCTTATACGGCAAAAAAAATATTGAATTATTGAATAGAGATTAATTTTAGATTACTTGATTAGATGAAATCGCAAACAGTATAATAAATAGTGGGGTATCTCTCGCGAGTGAGTCGACTTTTCTGACTAACTCTTTTGGATGAGTGAGTGAGTCGTTGTTGACTAGAAATGAGCAACGATTCTTCGAGAGTCGTTGTTCTTCGGGAGTCGTTGTTCTTTGGGAGTCGTGGTTCTTCGGGAATCATGATTCTTCGGGAGTCGTGGTTCGTCATGGTTCTTCGGGAGTCGTGGTTCTTCAGGAGGCATGGTTCTTTTTGAGCCGCTGTTCTCTGGAAGGGACGATTCTTTAGGAGTGACAATGTTTGGAGAACGTGAACCTTGTACGTCGCTCACTCGCGAACCGCCCTCTTGCTTTTTAAATCTTGTTGATTGATTCACTCAGTTGCTGTTTTGGAGGGGTAGTTTCGCTGGTTCTCACTATAGCGAGCGTCTCTTCAGTCGAGCAAATGTGCGTTGCCTTAGTGTATTTGCACCTCTGGCATGAATAAATTAAAAAGAGTACCAACAATATAAATGTTTAACACTTTGATGTGGCAGTTGGACTGACATTGATATTTTACGTGTAAAGCGTAAACTTTTAACTATCAATTAAAATCGAATCTGCAGCATGGGGGAGTAGGTCAAGTACGTAAAAGCCCGTAAGAGCCGGTTCTTTCCTGTTCCCTGGATCCGCTCTTGCAATCGATGTACTTTGTTCGTACATCAATATTGTGCAACTATTAGTTTTAAACAAAAGTATGTGTTATACAATTCTTAAGGAAAATGGTCAGGGGCGGATTTAGCATTTTGGCGCCCCTAGGCTCAATAATTTTTCCCTCCCCCTAGTCTGGTTAAAGTTACTTTCCTAAAAAACCCTTATTAAAAAATTATATCAGGCCTATATGTTAATTGCTTAAACACCATTCTACGATGCAACTAGTTTAACTTTATCAACAATTATTTGTTCCAATGAACTTCAAAATCAGAATGCTTTATTAGCCTGATTTTTTAAAATCAATTCAAAAAATATGTTAAGTTATGGCTATTTATTTTTATTTAATTTTTTTCTCTCGGCCGTGCGCCCCCTGAGAGCTTGCGCCCATAGGCCAGGGCCTACCGGGCCTATTGGGAAATCCGGCCCTGGAAATAGTATGTTAAAATGAGCATATGTAATTCAAATAAATTCGTAATAATTACAGTAAAATTTAAATATATTTTATAATAGGAGAGAATTGATCCTGATTGTCTTAGTTCTTTATTTTCGTTGCAAAAGATAATTTCAGCTTAAATAACGAAGGTCTACTTAAGGGTGTTTTAAGATACTTTTATAATATAGACCTATATGGAAATTCTTAAGACTGTGATGTACAAAATTCAAAACGTATTTCCCGGAAGTTGTATCTACAACACAACTGAATTTTATGGAAGCACACACGGTTGGGATGGGTAGGACCGATGCCCCTGTTAAGGTTTCCTGTCTTACAGTTCTTAAACCGCAATGTTATGTTATTAACACAATACGTCTATTATATAAAAATGACAAGAATCTTGTAATCACGCCAAGGGAAAACAGTTGAACCGTTTAAAATTATTTTTTGATAGTTATTAACACCTACTTCCAATTCAGTTTTTATCACGTTACTTTGATTTGATTCAGATCCGTATCCGCGGGGGCACGGGGGCCGGGCCACCTCTAAATTTTTACCGTCTCCTCTAAAATTTTCACGGTAGGCTTGCAAATGACCTAGAATATGGTGATGAACTATAATATGGTTGGGTCGCCCTCCCGAACATCCACCGAGCCCCCCTACATTTTTGGGCTGGCTATGGGCCTGATTTGATTTGGTTTTGAGTTTAGAATCCTTTTCAGTAGCAAGGGACTGTAGCTCAGTGGTAAAGCGCATACTTCTGGTACGTGGGGTCCCTGGTTCGCTCCCCGGCTAAGTACGTTCGTGGTGGACATCATGTCCATGGGTTTTCTCAAGTACTCCGTTTCATTTCACTTTCTCATCCTACCAATTCTTCCATCATCATTCAGTTGCTTTAATCATCGTCTTCCTTACCATACAGGGCTTAATCGTTTTGCCATTAAACTAAAATATTTCATTTTATTTCAGCAGCGGGGCTATATGAGACGTGGACCTACTGAAAACTTGGAATCCGAACTGCATAGCTTCCACCGGGAATCGAACGCCGGATCTCCCACGCCAAAGGCGCGTACGCTAACCGCTTAGCCACGGGGGAACTCGTTACTTTGATTAAAGTGTGTCTTCTAAGGGGGATATGGTCGCCAACAATGTTAGGAAAAATTTAGTTTCTCACGATGTAATAAAATTATATTTTTGGCATTGAATTTAAAGTTGTAACACTTTTGCAGTAATCCTAAAATTATATTGCTATAGCATTGAATCTAAAGTTATAATATTTTGCATTCCGTATTTTGATTCGTTTAGGCTGCAATTTGCATGTAGCTTTTCTGCATTTGTGATGTATTTTTACACTTATTATTAGTAATTTTATTTAGTCTAATTTGTATGTGTATTTTGTATCTAAATTGCATTTGTGTATGTTACATCTGTTAATTGTAATTTGCATTAGTTTAAAAGTGTAACTTCCTGTGATTTTTCAAAGTTAAATTTGTTAATAGCACTAACTAACTAACTAACTCTATGGTCTATGGAACCCGGAGGTTCAGTGCCGCGTTCACAAAAGCTCTCCACTGACTTCTATCCTTAGCTAATTGCATCCAGTTTCTACTTTGTTAATAGCACTATGCTTGTAATCTTAAATTAGAGTTATACCTTTTAAATTCATTTTATGTAATGTATTTCAGTTTTTCCCCCTCTTACAATTTCAGTTTTTAACTTCCCCCTCTTCCAGTGTAAAAAAGTAAGTGAGTCACTGAGTCGTTCAAATGAATCGATTCATTATAGTGAGCGAACTATTGAGCGGCGATCTCAGAGGTGAATCGATTTGCTCATCACTAAGGTTCAGCCTATTATAATTTTGCGAATCATTAAGTGCATACACGCTTTTCTTCGTAAAACTTCAGCTATAATGGCTGGCACGTAGTACGGTACTTAAATGAAGGAAAACATTTATTTTGAGGAAAGGACTCTATATTAGACAGGTTTTGAGACAGTGAACATCCTTAAAAATGGCATAAAGCTGAGGATAAGATGAAAAAAATAAATTATTTTATTTCATGATAATTTATCTGTTTTATTCCTAATAAATAGTTATGACTATCCTACAAAACAATTACAATACATAGACTGACATCTATCAATCACTAAAGAACAAAATCTGCTGACCAACAAGCCGTGGCAAGATAATTGGCATTGTTAATACAATTTCTTGCACTACACCTGGGTCATAATTCCCCAACTTTACGATATTTTTTCAGGCCTTTGGGAGCAGCTACAGGTCTGCAAATTTTTGAGTATAAATGTATGACCCCGGACTACATGCACACACAAATACAGACTTCTACGTCAGTTGCTTTCTCTTCCCAAACATGTCTTCAATGTCCAAAAATGTTGCTACTGTAGGCCCTGATTTCACCCCTTTCAAGTGGTTTTAGGCAAAAATGTTAAGAGAACAAAGTCTTAGCTCTGCAGAAGTTGGACACCCACAGCAATTTTCAATTTGCGAGGACAAATACATGCTGAGATATTCAAAACAACATAAACGCTTGAAATGGAGAAAACGCAAAATGGAGGCAGAAGCTGCGTCGCTACGAGATGTTTTTAAAAAATAATTAATTGTGGTTTTGAAGTACCCTGATATAGTATAAACATTGATGAAAAAATTAGATTTTTTTGAGATGATCGATCGCCTCATGCTTGATCACTTAGAATGAATTGACTCACCTAGGATTTCTTCTAAGAAAATGTATTCGGGAAAGGGTAAAATCAAAATGTGAGGAGGTCGGTGGATCAAATATTAATGTGATTTTTAAAAGTTTTTTTTTTTTTAAACTTTATGGATGGGACCTACGTATGGAGGCAAGGTAGTGTGAATGGGGGAAACGTATGTGATGCGCAGATGAAATCATTAAATAAACTAATGAAATGATAATGTTGGAGGAAACATCACACACATGATAACAAATGAAATTAATGAGATGGACCCTTCCACACTCACAAGTTTAATGCAAAGCATTGAAATTCAGTCGGTAGAGCTTAAAAATTAAAATTTACAAATTTAGAAAAGTTACTTTAGCTATGAAACTCTTAGTTTCAGGGTCCACGTAGTTTTAACGCGACCTGAGTTGGAAAATTACTCACAGAAACACCTGAATATGCCCAGCAGATTCATGGGACTCTCTCTGAATCATGGCATCTGGCCTGATAAGAAACATATGAGAGAAAATTTGCAACACATACCTTTCAGCTGCACTAGGATGAATGAAAAGGAAACTCTCCAGATCGCACAGTGGGGCGAAAACGCAAAAAGCTGGCCAAAAGTAAAAAAAAAAAAAAAAGAAAAAAGAAAGTTAGTAATATAGGAATTTTTTTTTATGTAGTTGGCTAGAGTGATGTTAGAAGGGCCCAAATCCATAAATAGAATAGGGTTTTTACTTTATTCCGACTACCTGAGCCACTCTTAAGTAGACCCTTCAGCAGGTCAAATACGTAGAGAACAATAGAAGAATTGTGACGCGTTCGTTGAAACGGTTGTAACTTTCGAACGCGTTCATAGTTTTTAAATCTGTAAAGTTTTCCTATATCGTACTGGTAAGTAGAATAAGTGTATGAAGTGAAAAATTAATAATAAAGATGTAATAATTTATAATTTGAATCGCAAGTCAGGCAAAATTTTCACATTGTTTATAAATTTTAATAACTTAAAGCGTTGAAAACATTATGTGCACCCTCGTGCACCACGTTCATATTTTGTAGAATGGTAGTCTGAAAATTAATTAATGCTGTCGACAAAAACGTAGCTGCCAAAACGTGCCAATTACGAAGCGTGTTGATGTTAATTATTGTTCATTTAATGTTACAGCGACAAGCCGTTGCAGTTATCATAACCGAATCAAAATTTGTGTCATTTAAGTAATAATACATTTCTAATAAATAAGAACGTAAGTAACAAGTAATTGTTCATCAAAATATGTGAAAAAAGTGAATGTTGTTAAAGATACATTGTGAAAATTAGGAAGTATGTTGACATTCTTTTTATTCCGCCATTTTGGATCCACCATTTTGTTTTTTTTCAACGTTAGTTGCAGAATCGTAATCAGCAACCTCAATAACCCCTTAATACTAAATTTCATTCAATTTGAATATAGTTATCATATTTTGGCCAGCTTTTTGCGTTTTCGCCCCACTGTGGATCGGCTGCATTAATCCTTTTTAATTGAAATGCTGGATTCCGAAATGTGACGTAACACAGTATTACACACGTAATTGTGATTAATAACAATAAAAAAAAAAATTATATTTTCAATTTTAACCACTGATAGATATCTTTAGCTCAGATCTGGCTTGAGTTCACCGTTCGTGCACATAATAATTATAATTCCACTTCCATCTTCCTAAGTGTTGTTCCTGTTATCTTCTTGTGTTGGATCTTCGACCTCTTCCGGTCCTGAAGATTCCTGAGCAGGCGCCGGGACTCTGCGGTAACTCCGATGATGATCTCACCTACTGGAGCTCTGGGTCATAGCTGCAGGCGAATTCTCTTCATCTAGACCTCTCGTAGGACCTCCTCTCTTATGAGCTGCAGGGGACGGTCGTCAACACCCTGGCTGTTGAACTATCTCAGTGTCATTAGATGATTGGAGCGTCGTGCTATAATACTGGGTAGCACTAGCAAGTCTCGCTCGGTTCAAACACATAAGAATGATTTTAATATATATATATATATATATATATATATATATATATATATATATATATATATATACACGTAGCACTAAACTGATACTATTTACATACTTAATCCTGTATTTACAAATTATGACGACGCCGTGCTTCGATTCGCATAATCTGTACAAAGCTATACAAACTCAGTCTTTGTACGCGAAGAATATTAGCAGAAGACATTGTCGACTAACTTATGACACTGATACTTCATTATTATTTATATATACAAAGCAAGGTTCACTTTCACTGCGTGCTATATAAGTTACTTGCGCACAAAGTTTTGTGAACTAATCACACGCTGAACTATTCCAATTATGAAATGATTATGATAGGCTCATGTTGAGCTTATTCACTGAAATCACACCGAGCTATTGCACTGTTCGGAGATCGAACTGGTGTAGGTTCGATGCACACTCGTCCCGATAATAGGCTTCTGCCTATTATTATATTGCGTGTGTCGAACTCTCTCGCGACCGACACGAGTTCGACGGTAACTAAGAAGTAACTGACCCCGAGCCTCTCCACTTCCTTGTTTTTAACAGAAACAGAAGTTCATTGTCTCTGAGAGACTCGCGCTGGAAGGAACCAATTCCGAAAACTTGAAAAAATAAGGGTTTGGTATTTTCCACCCTCTCAAGCACGCTGCATGTGACCTACTTTCCAAATGTATACACACTTTCACTTGATTTTTGTAATATCTTTGCTCACACGATGCGAAGTGTTTCAAATGACAATGTTCATCATAAAGATCATAAAATAAGCTTCAAACTGATATATATCACTTAATCACATTTAAAAGATTTCTGTGTGAAATCTTAATAAAAACACAAAAATTACTATAGTTATGCGTTCACTTGCACTCACGTCATAGTTCCTGACTTTTACTGCCATCTGGTGACAGGTAACCAAAACTCCTACCTGTATGACAAATGGAGTTTTGGTGATGAACGCTGTTTTCTCAAGAGTTTTGATGGCTTTTTAAATGTTTGTGAATGTATTTAAGTTACAATAAACAAATTAGACACCTTGAATGATATATACACAGCCTCTCAAGTGCTGTCATACTGTAAAACATGAATAAAAAAGATTATTGTTCTGGCAAGCACCCTTTCTTGCCCCAGAGGTGCATTTCGCCAGCCCCCCCACCTTGGAGTTTCCAAAAAAAAACCTATGCCAATCGTTTGTGCTACGTTTGTGCCGGAATGTACCGCAAAAATTTTCGTTTGTACCACTTCCGGTACGAAGTTATAATAGTTTTAAAGTGGGGGGCTGGGGAAACGGCAACCCCCCCACCTTGGAATTTCGAAACGAAACCTATACCAATCGTTTGTGCTACGTTTGTGCCGGAATGTAAAGCAAAAATTTTCGTTTGTACCACTTCCGGTACGAAGTTATAAGGGTTTTGAAGTGGGAGCTGGGGAAGCGGCAGCCCCCCACCTAAAAATTTCAAAACGAAACCTATGCCAATCGTTTGTGCTACGTTTGTGCCGCAATGTACCGCAAAAATTTTCGTTTGTACCATTTCCGGTACGAAGTTATAAGGGTTTTAAAGTGGGGGGGCTGGAGAAATGGCAGCCTCCAAACTTGGAATTTCGAAAAAAAAACCTATGGCAATTGTTTGTGCTACGTTTGTGCCGGAATGTACCGCAAAAATTTTCGTTTGTACCACTTCCGGTACGAAGTTATAAGGGTTTTAAAGTGGGGGGGGGGGGCTGGAGAAACGGAAGCCTCCAACCTTGGAATTTCGAAACAAAACCTATGCCAATCGTTTGTGCTACGTTTGTGCCGGAATGTACCGCAAAAATTTTCGTTTGTACTACTTCCGGTACGAAGTTATAAGGGTTTTAATGTGGGGAGCTGGGGAAACGGCAGCCCGCCACCTAGGAATTTTAAAGCTAAACCTATGCCAATCGTTTGTGCCGGAATGTACCGCAAAAATTTTCGTTTGTACCACATCCGGTACGAAGTTATGAGAGTTTTGAAGTGGGAGGCTGGGAAACGGCAGCCTCCAACCTAGGAATTTCAAAACAAAACTTATGTCAATCGTTTGTGCTACGTTTGTGCCTGAATGTACCGCAAAAAGTTTCGTTTGTACCACTTCCGGTACGAAGTTATAAGGGTTTTAAAGTGGGGGGGGCTGGAGAAACGGCTGCCTCCAAACTTCGAATTTCGAAACAAAAGGTATGCCAATCGTTTGTGCTACGTTTGTGCCGGAATGTACCGCAAACATTTTCGTTTATACCACTTCCGGTACGAAGTTATAAGGGTTTTAAAGTGGGGGGGCTGTAGAAACGGCAGCCTCCAAAGTTGGAATTTCAAAACAAAACCTATGGCAATCGTTTGTGCTACGTTTGTGCCGGAATGTACCGCAAAAATTTTCGTTTGTACCACTTCCGGTACGTAGTTATAAGGGTTTTAATGTGCGGGGGGGGCTGGAGAAACGTCAGCCTCCAACCTTGGAATTTCGAAACAAAACCTATGCCAATCGTTTGTGCTACGTTTGTGCCGGAATGTACCGCAAAAAGTTGCGTTTGTTCCACTTCCGGTACGAAGTTATATGAGTTTTCAAGAGGGGCTGTGGTAACGGCAGCCCCGCACCCAGTAATTTCGAAATGAAACCTATGCCCACTGTTTGCACTACTTTTGAACAGGAACGTTTCGCTAAACTCTTTTCTGTACCACTTCCGGTACAAAGATACGAGAGTTTCAAACTACGGGGCTGCCGTTTTGATGCCCCCTCGGAATTTCGAAACGAGACCTATGCAAATCGTTTAACAACAGTTGTGTCGGAATGTATCGCAAACATTTTTGTTTGTATCAGTTCGAGTACAAAAGTATGACAGTTTTAACTAGGGGGCTGCCGTTTCCAGAACTCCCCATCTTGGAATTTCGAGATAAGACTATGTCAATCGTTTGTGGTACGTTTTTACCGGAATGTACCGCAATAAAAATTACGTGCCTGAAGTTGGCCCCCCACCTCTCCCAAATTACACCAAACGTTGCACGTCGTTAATGCATCGTTAGTGCACGTTAGTGCATTTAGAACTAACGTTAGTGTTATCAGCCTTTACGAGATATTGAAGATTTTGGTGGGGGACCAACTTCATATGAAGTTAGCCCCCACCCATCTTTATGCAGACAGATTTTCACTAAACTTAGCGCATCGTTAGTGCATCATTAGTGCACTTAAACACACTAAGCACTACCGTAAGTGCTACCATATTTTGGGATTATTCAAGATTTTCGGTGGGGGGGGCAACTTCAGAAATATCAAATTCTATACAAATAGAGGTAGAAACATGGGGTTGACGGTAATCGTTAGTGCATCGTTAGTGCACTTAAAAGCACTAAGCACTAACGTTAGTGCTACCATATTTTGGGATTTATTCAAGATTTTCAGTGGGGGGCCAACTTCAGAAATATCAAATTCTATACAAATAGAGGTAGAAACATGGGGTTGACGGTAATCGTTAGTGCATTGTTAGTGCACTTAAACGCAATAAGCACTAACGTTAGTGCTACCATATTTTGGGATTTATTCAAGATCTTTGGTGGGGGGCCAACTTCAAAAATATCAAATTTTATACAAATAGAGGTAGAAACATGGAGTTAACGGCAATCGTTAGAGCGTGATTAGTGCACTTAAATGCACTAAGCACTAACGTTAGTGTTACCACATTTTGAAATTTATTCAAAATTTTTGGTGGGGGCCAACTTCAGAAATATCAAATTCCATACAAAGTGTCAGTATTTTCAGGAATCAGTAACGAATGCACTAATTACTTTGTTAGTGCTTGAAGAGGGCGCAAATTCACGCTGACCACCAAAGATATTTTACTTGTAGCACCTACACTAATTAAGCACTAACGTTAGGGGTTGGTGCACGAAGAAGCACTAACGATGCACTAAGGATTGTACTGGAAATGATTTTTAGTGCTTTTTAATTTGGCAGAAATTTGACACAGTGAAAAACTCCCCTTAAATTTCTTATGTGAGTTTCCTGAGATGTAACTGGCCATAACTACACTAATAGTGAAGCACTAACGAAAACGGCTCTAATTTTTTCGTTATTGGTTGAAGTGGGGCGCCAAGTTCATGAAAGCTTCCAAAGGTTTTTTTACTTGTAGGACCTACATTAATGAAGAACTAACGTTAGGTGTTAATGCACTAAGAAACACTAACGATTTCAGTAGAAGAGGTCATTAGTGCTTTTGATTTTGGCGGAAATTTGACGCAATGAAAAATTCCACATGAATCTCTTATAGGATTTTTGTGGCATATATTTGGCCATATCTACATCAATAGTTAAGCATTAACGGAACTATGAGTGTTTTGCAGAAGCGCTAACGATACATTAACGAATGGACTTATTTTTCGTTACTGCTTGAAGTGGGAACCAAGTTCACGCTGGCTCGCAAAGGTTTCTTACTTGTAGCACCTACACTAATGAAGCACGAAACTTAGGTGTTGGTGCACTAGGAAGCACTAATATTACAAGGAAAGAAAACTTTCGAATTTATCGTGAACTTAGCCCCCACTACAAGCACTAACGAAAAAATTAGTTTTATACGTTAGTGCATTGTTAGTACTTCTAGAAGATACAAGTAGTTTCGTTAGTGTTTCACCATTAGTGTAGAAATGGCCAATTATAATTCTCAAAACTCCCATAAGAAACACATGGGGAATCATTCATTGTATCAAATTCCCATCACATTCAAAAGCACTAATTACCTCTGTTACTGCAATTGTTAGTGCATCGTAATTGCTTCTTAGAGCACAAACACCTAACGTTAGTGCTTCATTAGTGTAGGTGTTACAAGTAAAAAAAACCTATGGGGAAGTCAGCGTGAATTTCGCACCGACACTTTAAGCACTAACGGAATAGTCCAATTCCGTTAGTGCTTCACTATTAGTGTGGTTATGGCCAATTACATATCACGAGACTCACAAGAAATTTAGGCAAATTTTTTATTGAATCAAATTTCCGCCAAATTCAAAATCACTAATGATCTCTTCTAGAGCGATCGTTAGTGCATTGTTAGTGCTTCTTAGCGCATCTACACCTAAGGTTAGTGCTTCATTAGTAAATGTGCTACAATTAAAATACTTTTTGAGGCCAGAGTGAACTTAGCGCCCCCACTTCAAGCACTAACTAAAACTTAGTGCCATTCGTTAGTGCATTGGTAGTGCTTCTGGAAAACACTAACAATTTAGTTAGAATTTCAATATTAGTTTAGTTATGACCAATTACATGTAACGAAACACATAATAAATTTATGGGAAATTTTTCATTGCGTCAAATTTCCGTCAAATTCAAGAGTACTAATGATCTATTCTAGTGCAATCGTTAGTGCATCGTTAGTGCTTCTAGAAAACACTAACAATTTCGTTTGTCCTTCAATATTAGTGTAGTTATGGACAATTTCATGTCACTAAACTCCTATAAGACATTTATTGGGAATTTTTAATTGCATCAAATTTCCGCCATATTCAAAAGCACTAATGATATCTTCTAGTGCAATTGTTAGTGGTTCTTAGTGCACCAACCCCTAACGTTAGTACTTCATTAGTGTAGGTGCTACAGGTACAATATCTTTGGAGGGCACGGTGAACTTGCGTCAACTTCAAGCACTAACAAAAAATTAATGCCATTCATTAGTGTATCGTTAGTGCTTCATGAAAGCACTAAATGTTTGTATGAAATTTGATATTTCTGAAGTTGGTCCCACCAGAAATCTTGAATAAATCCCAAAATATGGTAATGCTAACCTTAATGCTTAGTGCATTTAAGTGCACTAACGATGCAATAACGATTGTCTTTAACTGCATGTTTCTACCTCTATTTGTATAGAATTTGATATTTCTGAAGTTGGACCCCATCTAAAATCTTGAACAAATCCCAAAATATTATAGCACTAACGTCAGTGTTTAGTATTTTAAGTGCACTAACGATGCACTAACGATTGCCGTTAACTCTATGTTCCTATCTCTATTTGTATAGAATTTGAAATTACTGAAGTTGCCCATCCCACCGAAAATCATGAATGAATTCCAAAACATGGTAGCACCAGCGATAGTGCTTAGTGCGATTAAGTGCACTAATGATGCACTAACGTTTGCCATTAACCCCATGTTTCTATCCCTATTTGTATGGAATTTGATATTTCTGAAGTTGGCCCCCCCACCAAAAATCTTGAATAAAACCCAAAATATGATAGCACTAACGTTAGTGCTTAGTGCTTATAAGCGCACTAACGATTCCCGTTAACTCAATGTTTCTATCTCTATTTGTATTGAATTTGATGTTTCTGAAGTTTTCCCCCCACTTTAAAACTATTATAACTTCGTACCGGAAGTGGTACAAACGAAAATTTTTGCGGTACATTCCGGCACAAACATAGCACAGACGATTGGTATAGGTTTTGTTTCGAAATTCCAAGTAGGGAGGCTGCCGCTTCTCCAGCCCTCCCACTTTAAAACCCTTATAACTTCGTACCGGAAGTGGTACAAACGAAAATTTTTGCGGTACATTCCGGCACAAACGTAGCACAAACGATTGCCATAGGTTTTGTTTCGAAATTCCAAGTTTGGAGGCTGCCGTTTCTCCCAGCTCCCCCCACTTTAAAAACCTTATAACTTCTTACCGGAAGTGGTACAAACGAAAATTTTTGCGGTACATTCCGGCACAAACGTAGCACAAACGATTAGCATAGTTTTTGTTTCGAAATTCCAAGTTTGGAAGCTGCCATTTCTCCAGCCCCCCCACTTTCAAACCCTTATAACTTCGTACCGGAAGTGGTACAAATGAAAATGTTTGCGGTACATTCCGGCACAAACGTAGCACAAACGATTGCCATAGGCTTTGTTTCGAAATTCCAAGTTTGGAGGCTGCCGTTTCTCCAGCCCCCCCACTTTCAAACCCTTATAACTTCGTACCGTAAGTGGTACAAACGAAAATTTGTGCGGTACATTCCGGCACAAACATAGCACAAACGATTAGCATAGTTTTTGTTTCGAAATTCCAAGGTTGCAGGCTTCCGTTTCTGCAGCCCCTCCACTTCAAAACCCTTATAACTTCGTACCGGAAGTGGTACAAACGAAAATTTTTGCGGTACATTCCGGCACAAACGTAGCACAAAGATTGGCATAGGTTTTGTTTTGAAATTCCTAGGTGGGGGCTGCCGTTTCTCCAGCTCCCAGTTCAAAACCCTTATAACTTCGTACCGGAAGTGGTACAAACAAAAATTTTTGCGGTACATTCCGGCACAAACGTAGCACAAACGATTGCCGTAGGTTTTGTTTTGAAATTCGAAGTTTGGAGGCCACCGCTTCTCCAGCCCCCCACTTTAAAACCCTTATAACTTCGTACCGGAAGTGGTACAAACGAAAATTTTTGCGGTACATTCCGGCACAAACGTAGCACAAACGATTGCCATAGGTTTTGTTTCGAAATTCCAAGTTTGGAGGCTGCCGTTTCTCCAGCCCCCCCACTTTCAAACCCTTATAACTTCGTACCGGAAGTGGTACAAACGAAAATTTTTGCGGTACATTGCGGCACAAACGTAGCACAAACGATTGGCATAGGTTTTGTTTTGAAACTTTTAGGTGGGGGGCTGCCGTTTCTCCAGCCCCCCCCACTTTAAAACCCTTATAACTTCGTACCGGAAGTGGTAGAAACGAAAATTTTTGCGGTACATTCAGGAACAAACGTAGCACAAACGATTGACATAAGTTTTGTTTTGAAATTCCTAGGTGGGAAGCTGCCGTTTCCCAGTCCCCCACTTCAAAACTCTTATAACTTCGTACCGGAAGTGGTACAAACGAAAATTTTTGCAGTACATTCCGGCACAAACGTAGCACAAACGATTGGCATAGGTTTAGTTTTGAAATTCCTAGGTGGCAGACTGCCGTTTCCCCAGCTCCCCACTTTAAAACCCTTATAACTTCGTACCGGAAGTGGTACAAACGAAAATTTTTGCGGTACATTCCGGCACAAACGTAGCATAAACGATTGGCATAGGTTTCGTTTCGAAATTCCAAGGTGGGGGGGCTGCCGTTTCCCCAGCCCCCCCACTTTAAAACTATTATAACTTCGTACCGGAAGTGGTACAAACGAAAAGTTTTGCGGTACATTCCGGCACAAACGTAGCACAAACGATTGGCATAGGTTTTTTTTTCGAAACTCCAAAGTGGGGGGGCTGGCGAAATGCACCTTTGCCCCAGTGCTGTCTGCGGATATTTAAAAAAAAAAAAACTTTCGTATGTGTTCTGCACACATGTCACCTTACAAAACCATCAACCAATCTCCAGACCAACATTAATACAAGCCAATTCTTTATTCATACATTCCAACGATCTAATATTAATGTATAAGTCGAAAGCATCCAGAAAGTTTATATATACATTACCTAAAAATACTCTACTAGCAGAAATACATAATTGTAGCAGAAGCTGAAAACATCTACGACTACAGTGACATCTATCGTGTTTTCTAGACAAACTACGTCGACTGACAGAGTGACTGCTTCAAATTTCGAATTTTCAGTGCTCGCTGGCCAAGCTGAAATTCGTTAGGGTGAAGCCACGCCGAAGCCATGTAGGGCGCTATAAGTGGGAGGAGTTTCAAATTTTCACACTCTATTGTATCCAAATTTTCCTATGGACACGCTAACTTTTCCTGTGTTGGAGAGACATTGTCTTCCTCGACTTTGCGTCTCCAAGTGATCAGAGTGTCTTCCTCTGGTTTAAAACACTGCAACTGTTCGCCTATCTCTTCCTACGTTATACTAGAGATCTTCTCTGTTCCTATTTTCCAAACGAGATAGCTACAGTGCATAACTGAAAGTATCCAAGCTCGCTCACACAAAGCAGAGCGTCGATGCTTGCTTTCTTATAGTTTTTTTTTTCTATGGGCTTCGCTGTCTCTGCGAAAATCAAATATTAGCGTTATCCAATTCCTTCCACTCCCATGTCCTTATATATTACTTGCCTTTTAATTAATATATGCAGTCATTCCCCGAGTCCTAACGATGTCCTGATGTTACATACATAAATAATTATATGCAAAACAATATTTATATACACAAAATCAGTTTTCTGCTATTATGCAAATCAAATTAAATAAACATTAAAATCGCAACTAATTAAGTGATTAAATATTCATATTTCAAAGCAAAAATTTAATATGCAAATTAATTATATAAAAACATTATTGTGCTGATCACAGTAGCTCAGTGGTAAACTGTTTATCTCTGGTGCGTAAGGTCCCTAATTCGATCCCCGGAGAAGTAAATTTGCGATGGACAACATCGTGTTTGTGTTTTTTGTGAGTTACTCCAGTTGGCTCCCACACGATCATTCCACCAATTTTTCCTTCGTCACTCACTAGTCTTAATCATCCGTTTCTGTTAGCCCAAAAGGAGAAACGAAAATGAAATGAAATCTTTAAGTTTTACGTCCCGCAGCTATGCCGGTTAGGGTCAAAGAGACGGCGATGAGAAATGAATGAAATGGTGGAATGGAGAAATTGTGAGGAAACAGGAGAACACCGAGGAAACCCACGCACACGGTATTTGTCACCACAAATTTCACTTGGCGCGAGCTGTTATCGAACCAAGGACCACGTGCGCCAGAAATGAACGCTTTATCACTGAGCCACCGCGGCCCAACTTTATGGACAGACCTACACATGGGGGCAAGGAAGCTCAGTGGTAGAGCACTTACCTCTGATGCATGGTGTCCTGGTTGGATACCCGACCAGGTAAGTTTGTGGTGGACAACAGCGTGTCCGTGGGTTTTCCCTTTCACATTACCATTCTACCAATTCTTCCATCGTTATTCACTTGTCATAATCATCGCCTCCCTTAGCCTAAAAGGGCATAATCGTGAGACGTTAAACTGAAAGCTTTCATTTCATTTCCTACTAGAATGGGGCCTACAATTAACTTGGTATTTCGAACCACGACCGAGGCTTAAATCGAGTGCACCAAGGCCGTTCCCCACCACACAATTTCTACTCCAAAGTCCAGATTACGAGACTACGCCACTGACGAATCATTTTACGTGAGAATGAATAAGTTCGGAAAGAAAGAAAGCAAAATGACCTCCCAGCTTAATAATACATCTTGAAATTCAGTAAAGTAGATATTGAAACATAAGTGTTCTTCCTTCGTCTTTTTTTCTTCAGTTAGTTTTTATACGTGGTTGACAATAATACTGCTGCAGTGCAACCAAACGACAAAACGTTAAAAAAAAGAAATAAAAAAATCTGAACAGAAACTGGTCTAGTATTTGAGGGAGTTAACTGCTTGCAAAAATGGCTCCAAGTCGTTTCCATTCAATCTTTTAACAAGTTCTTTTTTTCTCTCTCTGTTTCAGTTCCAAGGGAGACTTAAAAAAAAAGTCCTTTTTAAGAGGCACTAAAAAGTCCTTTTGTGCGATTGGCTTTGGTTAATTTCGAGAAGAGAAAGAAAATGTGAAAAGACTTCAGGAATGTAGAATGCCCTTAAGTACTTCTGTTCTCATTCCACTTTCCAACCAGGAATAAAAGTCTTCAGTTTTGAAGAAAGTGAACAATATTTCTAAATACTTTTTAATATGGACAAAGACATTTAAAATGCATTTATTTATTTACTTATAATAGTTTTTAATTACTACGAGCAGAACAAACTTTTATATTAATTAACAACTATTATTTTCTTTGTTTGTTTTTATATATTTTTCCCTTAACTGATTTTTTCTTTTTATAGTTGTATTGCTGTATGAACCGTCCTCCAATCACGTAGCACTACCGTCTAAAGCAGAAGATAGCGCCAAATAGCTCGCATGTTATTGGCTGTTGATGACTTCTTGTCCTTGAAAGCAGTCGATTGTTGCCACATCACACCAATTAGCAGAAACCGTACAGCTGGGTAAGTTCGGTTAGTGAACACTGCATTAACTCAACGTTCATTCAGATCAGCGACAGTAAACAAGTGGGTTGGTATTAACAACGGCGGAATTATTAAAATTTTTTACAAGTACAGTATATATATACAAGTACAGTACCAGAACTGAAAAAAATTAAGGAAGAATAAAACGAAATGAAATGAGAAAAAGAAGAATCGGCGTTAAAAATTAAAAAAAAGACTACAGAAAGCTTTTGGTTACTCTTTCTTATGAGGAGATTTGAATTAGTTGCAATACATGGTGACGAGGTGAGTGGGATATCCTGGAAGAGTCAAGGAATTTGAAATTTCCGGAAAGTACGCAATTCTTAGAATTTCTGCTACTAGTCAGGGAGATTTCAATCTTTTGAAAGCATAATGCCAGCGTGGACATTTGTGTAACAGCGTGGACATTTTTGATCATAATTTTTCGTCATCGCATCCTTGCAGTATCAAACACGTTATTTCAAAAAAAAATTTCTACTACTCCTTTAACCTGTAATTTGGAACAGACAGTAAGTAGTTGAAGGAATAATAAAAACAAAAATTTATGTAAAAAGAAAGTTCTGTTAACATTTGATTCAAAAGAGAAAGGAACGCAAATATTGTAAAATATTTTACAAGACATTATTCAGTTTGTACACTCATGTCCAAAGTTATTGTCGCATGCCTATAAATATGTTGTTGTAGGAGTATAATTTGATACCAAATTCGCCCGGTATTTCTTGTAATGATGTGTATAATCGGCAAAGACATGTAAGTGGCAAATTTTGTCAAAAGAGCAGTAAATAAGAACAATAAAACAAAAATAAAACTTTCTTGTCCATTTAGCAACATTTCGTTTTAATCACTCTAATTTTCGTATTTATAATTCTTTTCCTATGAAATTTACCACAAATAGGGTCTATACATTTCCCGATTATACACATGGTATCAGTATTAAAAGCACCCTGCAAAATCATTATCAAATTATATTCTTACAAGAAGACAGTCATAGGTATGAGATAATCATTTTGGACATGAGTGAACTTTTTATAATAGTGAATATGTACTTTTTATAATAGTTGAGGTCGTAATGAAATGAAAATTGTTATATTTGAATGAACAGAGGAAGAACGTAAATATTGTAAAATCATTTTCAATAAGGTATTTTTATTATTTTACTTGAGATTTCTTCGTAGTTTGTTATTAAAATACCTCTTTTTATTGTCCTAACAAACCAATATATGTTGATAGTAAAGTAATTTAGGTTGATTGGGCCTTGAGTGTTTCATTTCTGCCCCCCCCCCTCCCCCGCCGACCCATTACGAATTCCTGGCTAAACGAACCAGTATATGTTCCACTAAAATAGTTTAGAATGATCGAGCCCCTGGTGTGATGAACACAGTATTTCATGTCACGGACCCCCCCTTCACAAAATCCTGGCTACGTGCCTGTATATATAGATAGATAGATAGATAGATACAGGGATGATAGGTAACTCCACCGACAAACTTTGGAAGGCGATTCCTTATACAAAATGAAAGAAAAAAGTTATAATAAACATGGGCCGAAAAATGCCTCCTGTCAGACTTATGATCCATTGAAAATTCATGATCCATATATTACATGATCAACACAACTGATCCGATTTTGATCAAAGTTGACATCGACCTTGACCTTCATTTCTTTAGTGAAATATTTATCTATAGACTTTGGTTCTCGAGTTATGGGACACCAAATTTGCGGTTTGGACTTAGAATTTGGTTGGAATTTAGTGTCTCTTTCAGCACGAGGTTATATGAGACGTGTACTTACAGTTTAAGAAGGAGCCTGAACCACTGTAATGTGTTCATATCTTATCTAATATATATATACACTGCCGGTCAAAAGTTTCCTTACAGGAGCTTCAACTTACAATTTTATGATATATTCGATAGGGAAAGCCACCAATTCGAAATATTTTGTTTGTGCAAGTCTCTATAATGTCTTAGGAGGTTAATATATACGTTTTTCCTTTTTGTAAAATGTTTACATGTAATAAAAAAGATAATTGAATTATTGTAAAGTTGGCGATTATTTTTATTAAAAAGAACGTGATCAGGATCATGAAATAACTTTGCGTCATCGAAATAAGGTTAAACGTTAGCAGTTAATTCCTTTTTATAGTTACCCCTGGAATATAATTCCTTAGTATATAGGCCTTATCAGACATAAATAATGTCAGGAGTTTACATTATTAGTAAACAATATTATAAGATACGGTATAGTGACGTTTTGAACAGTGTTTGTGTGGATGTTTTTGCCTCTTCTGAGGGTTTGTTGCCGTTATTGTTTGAAATCACGAACAGAGGCTTTTCTATTAGTCAAATATCTTTCAAACTGAAATAGACGCCATCTACTTTTGGTGATTTCATCAAGCGTTTTCAGCGAAGACGGAAGAACGTGGACAAAAATCAAACTGGAAGGTCTCGTATTAGGTCACGTACGAAAAATCGTATTATTGTATTGTTTAGCAAAATAAATTTGAAACTTACTGCAGCGGAACTCCAATCAGAATTTAATCGTAGTCACCCTACAAACATTTCAGTTATTACTGTGAATCGACATTTCAGAGTAGCTGCACCCTGGGTAATAGTTGCTGTGCAGAAACAGTTAATAGTTCAGTGGAAACAAGTAACAGAGGCTCTAATGGACCTTGAAGAACAAAAATTGGACAACAAAGCAGTAGAAACGTGTATTATGGACTGATGAGTCAAAATTTCAAGTTTTTAGACAACGACATCGAGTTTATGTTCGAAGATTTGTTACAGAAAGGATGCATCCTAACTGTGAAACCCCGATTATTAAACATGGAGAAGGTTCTGTGATACTTTTGAGGTGTTTCGCAAATTCTGGAGTATTCACAGAATACAAGGAAATCTGGATAAAAATGGTTATCGTTCCATTTTAAGCAGCCATACTATTCCCTCAGGATTTGATTTGATTGGTCTCAGAATCACTTTTCTGCAATATACTGATCCGAAGGACACGTCCAAACTTTGTTCTAATTATTATAAGAAAAAAACAAGACAAAGGAGATATTTGTCTCATGGAATGGCCTCCCCAGTCTCCAGATCCTAACCCCGTCAAACTTCTCTGGGAAGAGCTTGACAAAAGTGTATGAACAGACTGTCCAACATCTGCTAATGATGTATTTGATATTCTGCAGAACGCCTGGAATAATACTGTAATTCAGATGAAAATCTTTCAAAAACTTGTAAGCCACATGCCCCGATTGGTGAAACCAATGGTAACGGCGAAAGGCGGTTTCTTTGACGAGAAGAACATTTAAAGAAGTTGCCAATTTTTCTTTGTTGGATAACACTATTATGTTATTTCGATGTTAAAACTATCACTGTGTTCCTAAACTACCAACTATCTTGTCCAAAATTGAACTATATTACAAGCCTAACTTAATATTTCCCTGTTTTTCTGATCTCTCCGGAAACTTTTCACTGGAAGTTTATCTATAGACTTTGGTTCTCGAGTTATGGGACACCAAATTTGCGGTTTGGACTTAGAATTTGGTTGGAATTTAGTGTCTCTTTCAGCACGAGGTTATATGAGACGTGTACTTACAGTTTAAGAAGGAGCCTGAACCACTGTAATGTGTCCATATTTTCACTCCTTAAATCCCAGCTCTGTAGATAGAGTGCAGAACCTCATGGCTATGCTAAGCGGAGAGCATTAGGCAACAAATACTGCAAATAAATCATCAACCACATTTATTGCTAATACCATAATTGTTTTAAAATTATTGTAATTAACATTTGGTTCTCCTGTAGTCTAGGGTTATAGCGTTGAACTTATTGGAATATAATCTGACGAACTATAACCCTCCTCTTTCTCCTTATTCAACTGCATTTGTGATACAAAGTACACAAGAACAAAAACACATAAATAGCAGAAGTTCGTACTCTCAGCAACAGATGGCATAACGATCATTAAGAATAATGGCAGCAACACGTAGGTCTTGGTTTTCTCCGATCAGAATCATTCGCACGTTTCCGTCGCCATTACAATGCAAGAATATTTCCTCTTCAGCCGTTTGAACCAGCTACGTACGGGCAGTAAGTAGTGGTAGGATAGAATGCTGGCTTGACTACGTACGAGCCGCACGTAGTGGTAGTCAAGCGGTTAAGACTCTCTGACCAGGAATGAAACCCAGGACTCCCCTGCACCGAAGTCATGCCCTCTGTCCCTACACTGACAAAAAAACGTATATGGAATACATAAAAATGTAGATTACATGTGTAAATCCTGTAGTTCTTGTACTTAACGTACAGCAAACGTATAACTGAAAAAGTATATTTTGTACGTACTTTTCGTATAAGTTTCCCGAATAAACGTACTTTCAGTACGAAAGAAAGAACAGTAATGATCTCACATACAGATGGACGTATGTAACATATACGTATACGTATGTAATATAAGAAAGACTGATAGATGTCAGACATTCTGCAACGGCATGATGTAATATCTAAGGACAGTGCGTATGCAGTATACGGATAACGTATGTTCCGTACTGATTTCTGTAGTAAGCATAAGGATTCCGTATATTTGTACAACGTACCGCCGGCCGGATAACGGATTTTCTGTGTAGACTAGAGGTCTGCACGGGCCAGAAATTTTAGCCCGGGCCCGGCCCGGCCCATGAATTTATAATGTGAGGCCCGAGCTCGTGAGATAATCTAATGGGTCCAAAATAAGTCCGAATTATAGAAACGTAATAGACCTGACTAACGCAAAATTGCATTTTTATTTACAGCAATTAGAGGTTTAATTTTGCTGTTGTTCTTTAAAAGTTCTCCAGAAAGAACGGTCCAATAAACATCGCTGTACAGTATGTTTACGAAGTTAGGCCTGACAAGGCCCTAGAAATATGGTTGTATACTTAAAAATTTACGGCCCGAGCCCGGCCCGGAGTCCGAAGTGATATAGCCTAAGCCTTTTAAGTCCAAGTCCGGTCCGCGGGACGGGTCGAGCTTAAGCCCGCGGGCTCGCCCCGGGCCCGTGCAGACCTCTAGTGTAGACCAACGGAAGGACTATGGCAATATAAGATTTCCAATTTCAACACTGATTGCTATAGTGTATAAACGATAATGGTGTAACGTGTGTTAAGTAATGGCGATCGAATACCGCAACGTCACTGGCCGAGCAGGAATGAATAGCCCCCTTCACAAATAATTTTCTGCCAGAAACTATGTAAGAATTGTATAGAACAATTATTGAACCTCTCAAAATATTTATATATGCATAAAGAACTAAATCCAAAATCACAACCTTGGATTACTCTAATATTATCAACGATTAAAATGGTGAAATGAGTAAGCAATGTTCTAATTAATGCGATTTTAACATCAATTTTTCTCAAATTTATAACGAACAACAACAGTATAACTTTTCCAAAAACGAGTAATTTAACAAATTATCCAATTTAAGTTCCATATATAAAAGCAATCTCCTAATATGATTGATATTCGATCATGTAACTAATTGATCTTTACTAGGCAAATTCCATTAGAAGCAAATTCAATCATGAAAACCAGGATATAATTCTTAACCAAATATTATACAACAATATTAATTTTGACTTTTCTAATTTCGCGTACAATTACTTTAAGGTAACTATTATATCCGAAATTATACGAGATTCACTTTTCACTAAACTCGTTATTACAGATTTTTGTTCCGACCAGTTTGATTTCAACTTCACAATTGAAGCTTATAACTCGTGACGTAGACAGCGTTGCCAGACTCACAGCTCGGAATTATTCCAAAACCTGATCGAAATTATGCAAGATTCGGTCAAATTATGCTAGATCCTCATAATTACTAATTCAAGAGTTTTAAAAGAAAGAAAAAAAACGAAGTTGAGATACGATAACGTAACTTAAAATACGCAGAGCGCGAGAATGCGTGGATAGAACTCAATACTTCCCACACCAAAGCTTTAACTCAACTAAACTAGTGCAGTCGTTGCCAGACTCAATGGCGTACATATCGTATAAATGAATGCAAAGTGTTTGTTTACATATTTTGAAAGAAAATTACCTCGCAGCATAAGCGGAGTTGAGAATTGTCTGCTAGGGGGGGGGAGACTTTTGGTCGGTCTCGGACCTTTCATTTCAGAAATAAAGATGGTCATGAAGTCAGAAATAAAGATGGTGAAGTTGTCAAAAAGTTCGGGGGGAGAATGGCCCATGCCTCGCAGTTAAAGGATTAGAAAACCCTGGGTGGAATCACAAGAAGAAAAAAAAAGCCCAAAGCCGTTTTTAACTTACTTCGGAAAATAAGACTGCTTGTATGGGTTGCCGACTGTATGAATCAATGGAAGAAGACACATTTCTCCCGTTCTTTTTCTTCCCACGACCAACTTCTTTCTCATCTCCAGGTTTTACGGCTTTTTGATAAACTTGCTAAAATTATGATAGATTTGGGCAGGATGCTAAAAGCAAGATGCTAGATGCTAAAGACATGCAAATTAGGCTAGATCTAGCATCATTATGCTAGATCTGGCAACGCTGGACGTAGATTTCGTATAGATATAGTTCTGTAGATTGCCACTACAGCGCTATAGTCGGCCTATCTCCCCGACATCTATACAATTCAATACGATAACTTTTTTTTTAAACAAACTTAGTAAAAACATTCGTCCCTAGGCCAAAATTTTTAACTATTCAAAAATTTAGCTAATATTTATGAATATAAATTGATCGGCGTCTGTCTAGTCTTAAGGTCAAAATTATTAATTTTCCAAATTTTAAATAGTTATTCTAAACCGTTTATACCAACTATTGATGATAGTTGCAACCGTTTTTTACAGATCCTTAACCATAAGAAAAAGTTCCTGGTGTAGATTGTTTTTTCTACTGAACCAGAGTTTGTTCAAATATTAAACTCCACATATTAGCTAATAGAAATTGACCAGCGAACCAATAAGAAGAATATAGTGAAGAAATAGTTACCAATTATATAACTCAACATATACTCTTATACCCATAGAGGAAAAAACAGTAAGAGATACCGAGATATGGCTTTTTGATATCGGATTTAGGAATTAGATTTCTGGGCTTTCGGCATCTATGGCCATGTTAGCCCGTCACTACGATTAGGATTAGGATTAAGATTTCTGGGCTTTCGGCATCTATGGCCATGTTAGCCCGTCACTAGGATTAGGATTATGAATTAGATTTCTGGGCTTTCGGCATCTATGGTCATGTTACCCCGTCATTAGGATTAGGATTAGGAATTAGATTTCTGGGTTTTCGGCATCTATGGCCATGTTAGCCCGTCACTAGGATTAGGATTAGGAATTAGATTTCTGGGTTTTCGGCATCTATGGCCATGTTAGCCAGTCACTAGGATTAGGAATTAGATTTCTGGGCTTTCGGCATCTATGGCCATGTTATCCCGTCACTAGGATTAAGATTAGAAATTAGATTTCCGGGCTTTCGGCATCTATGGCTATGTCAGCCCGTCACTACGATTAGGATTAGGAATTAGATTTCTGGGCTTTCGGCATCTATGGCCATGTTAGCCCGTCACTAGGATTAGGATTAGGAATTAGATTTCTGGGCTTTCGGCATCTATGGCTATGTTAGCCAGTCACCAGGATTAGGATTAGGAATTAGATTTCTGGGCTTTCTGCATCTATGGCCATGTTATCCCGTCACTAGGATTAAGATTAGAAATTAGATTTCTGGGCTTTCGGCATCTATGGCTATGTCAGCCCGTCACTACGATTAGGATTAGGAATTAGATTTCTGGGCTTTCGGCATCTATGGCCATGTTAGCCCGTCACTAGGATTAGGATTAGGAATTAGATTTCTGGGCTTTCGGCATCTATGGCTATGTTAGCCAGTCACCAGGATTAGGATTAGGAATTAGATTTCTGGGCTTTCTGCATCTATGGCCATGTTAGCCAGTCACCAGGATTAGGATTAGGAATTAGATTTCTGGGCTTTCGGCATCTATGGCCATGTTAGCCCGTCACTAGAATTAGGAATTAGATTTCTGGGCTTTCGGCATCTATGGCCATGTTAGCTCGTCACTAGGATTAGGATTAGGAATTAGATTTCTGGGCTCACTATCCGGGGAAAGGGAAGGAAGGAAGCGGCCTGGGACCTATACGTTAGGTACCATCCCAGCATTTGCCTGGTGTGAATGAGGAAAAATTCACTCAAGATAGCTGACCTGAAAAAGCTGTTCAAACATTTCGATCGAGTGCCCCACCGGGAATCGAACCCGGGACTTTTTTTGATATCGATTCAGCGTCTCAAGAACAAGTTTCACATGAACATTTAACATCGTCTATTGCAAATGGAAGTAATAGAGATATATCACTTCAAATTTCAATATAAATTTAGAGTAGTTTGCATATCTACCATAGTTTCACATTGAGAAACGTAACTCACTTTTTAAATGTAAGTTCCATTTCAACCATTTATCAATCTACCAGTTTTACCATTTCCACTTGTTATTTTGAATGTTCATTACGAACATACCTTGGTTAAATGATTAATATTCTCATCTTTGGTGTAGAAAATTCAGACTCGATTTTCTACAAGGGTTCGTCTCATTAAGTCTCCACATTTAACTGTAGATCCGCGTTTCATATACTCTCTATACTGGAAAGGAATGATACGTTTCCAAAACAACCAAATGATTAAAGATGAGACAAAATAACCTCATCTTAACAGCAAATTTTGCTACGTAGTGAGAATAAGAGTATTTTGATGTGATGAAAGTCACATAAACGTTGGATACACACCCAGAGCACAAAAAATGAGTATGGAAAAAATGACGGATCATTATGTGTCAATTGGTACAATTTTGTTGTATAAAACAGTCTGGCATCGAATTTTCTTCCATCTGAGTTCATTGAAACAGTCTCATTGCTCCGCCCGTTGGTATAAAGATAAGTAAAAGTAACTCTTGTGTTAATGATAGTAGACGTTTCTATCACATTGTACTTACGTCAACGCTTGATGTTTCTGCTATCGAATTTGTTTCTGGGGCAGCGGAGGTTCAGTGGTAGAGCGTTCACCTCTTGTGGATGGAGTCCTTGGTTCGATCGCAGCCCGCGCCAAGTGAGCTTTGTGGGGGACAAACACCGTGCCATGTTTTTTCTCGTTTCCTCTCACTTTCTTCATTCAATTATTTCATTCATTTCTCATCCTTTCTCCTTTAGCCTAGCCGACACAACCGTGGGACGTAAAACTTAAAGATTTAATTTCATTTTATTTCGAATTTGTTTCTATCAAAGTCAACGGTGACACTTCGCACTGCTTTGCCGACTAGTACATTGATAGGTAAAAGTAACTCTTGTATTAACGTTTGTAGATTCTTCTAGCATATTAATTGCAATGTTAGATGTC
The DNA here is from genome assembly GCF_964235325.1 of Thermobia domestica. Lineage (NCBI taxonomy): Eukaryota > Metazoa > Arthropoda > Insecta > Zygentoma > Lepismatidae > Thermobia > Thermobia domestica. The sequence continues at coordinate 271,611,524 of NC_137462.1, forward strand.
TCTGGCTTCAAGTTTTCTTCCATCGGAGTCCATGGCAACATTCTCACTACTTCGCCGCTTAGTATAAAGACAAGAAAAAATGAAGTCTTCGAGTTTTACATCCCACGGTTATGCCGGCTAGGCTAAAGGAGACGAGAAATAAAGGAAATGGTGGAAAGAAGAAAGTGGGAGGAAACGGGAGAACCCCGAGGAATCCCACGCGCACGGTGTTTGCCCTCCATAAAGTTTACTTGGCGCTAGCTGGAATCGAACCACGGACCCCATCCACCAGAGACGATCCCTCTACCACTGAGCAACCATGGCCTCCTATATAGACAAGAAAAAGTAACACTTGTGTTAACGTTAATAGATATTTCTATCATAATTTTTCAACACTAGATACCTTTGCCATCGTATTTGCTCCCATGAACTCCATGAAAATACATCGTACTGTTTTATCGGTAGTAACTAGATAAGAAATAGTAACTCTAGTGTTACTTTAGTATGCATGCAAGTTTTAAACCTCACTTTTATAAGATTTTCCGTTCGACATTTTTGTAGCAACCATTCATTCATTCACATGCTCCTACTTCATTTGACGAAAGGCAAAAGAGGAAACTAACTCTGAATATTGAAACTCAATTAGGTTTCTGTCAAAATGACAAGAGTGCAAGTGATACCGTAATTTATTCCATGAATAGCAATCAGCATTGTTCATCTACTCCATGACTTGCATTTCTCTAACTTGCAGTATGTATTCTCCCCTGGACTCATCTCCACAAAAGTATTTACCACAATCTATTTTTGACTGAGACGAGGAAAACAACAATAAATGTGGTTTTAATCCCAATGCATGCCAAATAGTTGCCCGTTTCCCATGTGAATGTAAATTCTCATGGTTCTCATAAGATATTTTGAGCAAGTTTATCATTATTTCATATGTAGTACGTGCGTATCGTTTGCAAGGATGTGTATCATTGTTAGGAGTATATATCAATAGTAGGAAAGGAGAAAAGAGAATAGGTAACTAATTTTCGATACTTGTGTAGTATTATCAGTTATGATATGAAGGGTAAACATGAAATAAAAGCTAGGACAGGAATGGCGAAAGAAGCCTTTAGGAGAAGAAAAGTCTATTTTGTGGGTCCTTCGGAAGTGAGTTGAGAAAAAGACACAATATTATATAAAAAAAGGATTTTGTTTAAACCAGTTTTTTTTGGTTCAAATAATTTGCTCTATGTATTTATATTACATATGGACAAAAATAACTTTGTTTCGCCTTGGTGTTATTATGCAAAACTGGGTTGTGCTGATAGGGATCACATAGCTTAAAGCGGAATCCAAACTCCTACTCGGCTTACATCTGAGAGAAATTGTCCTCCATTTGAGCTAGAAACCGGGACTAATTGGTCACAAATACGATACGTCTTCCGACTCACTCGCGAAGGACTCCTGATAAAAAAAAAAAAAAAAAAAAAGTTGTACTGATTTTTACATGCTTGTTGATATAGTTGTTGAGAGTAATTTCAGAAGGACAAAAGGATAACCAGTTGCACAAGTGAAACCATTATACAGAATTACATATGGACAATTTCAAACTACTGCAGAGTACAGAAGAAGTAATTTAGCCCAAGTTAGTTCACTACGACTTTTATTAGTCCAAGTTAAAGAAATACGACGACTTAATTTGCATATCAGTAAGAAAAGTGAATAAAGATACGAATTATTTGAGTCCATTTTGACTCTGAGCCATTTATACATAAATAGATACCAAAGATCCCCTCGTAGGGTTTGTATGTCCCCTCCCCCCCAAAAGTACGGCATTTTGATGTATCTTATCAATAGTAAACATTATTAAAACGAAACAATATTTAGAATTTTTCTTTGATTACAATTGCCTAATAATAATAACAAACTATAAAAAATCACAAAAGAAACATTCATAAACTTATAAAAAACATAAGTTGCTTTTGTAGTATAATCTCTTTGAGTAATGATGGGGAATTTAGATCTGAATATAATTGAATAATATAGGGGAGTGAAACGTGATAACCTACAAATATGCTCTCATCAAGATTTTACGAACACTTAAACTTTTATGAACTTTTTCGTTTTTTTCGTTTAAACCAGTTTTTTTTTTTTTTTTTTTTTTGGAGAAAAAAACCAGCTGGTTTAAACCATGGTTTAACCAGTAAACCCTGCCCAGGACTATTCCTTTCAGGCTAAGAGAGACGAATAGTTAAAGCAAGTGAATCATGATGGAATGATTGAAGGAATTGTAATGTGGTAGGAAACGAAATACCCCGAGGAAATCCACAGGCACCATGTTGTCCATCTCAAGTCGTCTGACATCTTCGTTTTGCATAACGTCCAAATATCCTAATCACAGTATGCGCATACGCATCCTTCTCTGGTACGTTGAGCCCGGTACAAACATTTTATAACTCCGTGTCCATTCCAATTCCCAACAATATCTATATCTATATCTATATCTATATCTATATCTATATCTATATCTATATCTATATCTATATCTATCTATTTATCTATCTATCTATCTATCTACATGTATGTATGTGTGTGTGTGTTTGTAACTTGTTTTTAAAACAATGTCATTACTTTTCCCTATTCTGCTTTTCATTCGACATTTGTTAATGGTAAACAAAAATTGTTTATTTTTATCATTGCCAGTCTATTAAAGTAATAAAGTAAATGATATTAATAATAATTATAAATGTGTTATTTTCTTCACGGGAGAAACACTATAGAAATTTATTTAAATTTGTTTCAGAATATGATACATTAAAACCAAAATCTAAGAAAAAGAAAAAAATTTAAAAAGGCAAAAAAAAACTATAATGCCACATAAGGCATAATATATACACAAAGCAGCCAAAGCACTATGATCGGTCGCTACTTTTTCAATAAATTGTTGAGCTGACGTTAAAATCGAGGAGCACAACACTTCACATGAGAACCAGAGAAACTTAACTCCATTTTTGTAGGTCTACAGGCGAAAGAACAAAAATATTATTTTCTTAGAAAGATGTGTTTTTAATAAGATGGTAATTGAGATACATTACAACAGATGATGGACAAGGAGAACAGATGGCGTTACGTTCCTATTACATCAAATGGGGCTTTCAAAATTATGTCCAAACATGGAGAAAACGAAAACCACATTTTTGGAGTTACGTTTCTCTGGTTCTCATGCGACGAACAGAATCATTTGCCAGACGATGACAGTGATCTGATTCGATTAGTCAGTGTAACGCTCATGATTAAAATGGGGAAGACCGACGATAGATCAGTGTCTGATATGGGCCAGATTATGATGATCAGATACCAGAGGATAAGAAACACGAAAATAATGTGTCTTCCACAGACGAGAGAAAAGGGTGGCACAACTACAACAAAAGCACGACTCCACCAAACCGCACTTTATTAACGACGTCTGTTGTCATAGTGTTGAGGTTGGTAAATACTGGCATAGGTCGAAAATATTGACACAACGAACAGCAGACGAAGGACAAATATATCTGAGGACATAGTGCACCATCGTATACTGTTACATATGGGTCTCTACAGTCAATATGTCACATGTGTACGATGTTAACCGCACGGAATCATCATTGGTTATAATAGGAATGGAAATGTATCTATCACTACTGAAACCCCGAGCAATATTACAATGTTGCATGTTCCGATGAATTACGGTACTTTCTTTATCACATTGATGGCTATATAAGAATTCGTCATCTTCCAGGATTACAGCTTTTCGGGATGTGCACAATGGGACGGCAACAGGGCAATGGTGTTTTCATTGTGGTTGGGAGAAGCTTAACATTTCATCCATGGACTCAGTAGAGCAAGTAAAGAGAATCTTGATGCTTCTTATCTCTCAGCAGGTCATTGGTGGTCTTGTACACCCGTTCACATCGGCAATGCTTCCAGCTGGGAATGGCAACTTTCAGCACAGTAATGCTCCTTGTCACAAGGTGATCGTTCTGCAGAGTGATTTGAGGAATACAGTGATCAATTCTAATTGCTGCAATAGCCCCCAAACATCAAATTTTATATGATCTTCAACTATTCGATTAACAAATAAACAGTTTCTGATTATTCAACTACATCTATGATCTTAAGTTATGAATCGTCACTACAAATTATAAGGTTCAAAGTGTGAAATTGTTACTGTATATCAATATATTTTAATGATTATCTATAAGAGACCTTACATTCTGAATCACGAAAAATTCTCCTTATATTGCCCGGCGGGAGCTCATGTGGTTCGGAATGCACGTTAATCAGTAGGTCCACGTCTCATATAGCCTCGCTGCTGAAAGGGACGCTAAACTAAAATAAACTCAACTCTCCTTCTATTGCATTATTGAGCGTTTGTCTTTTTCTATATTTCTTTTTTCTTTTTTTTTTTAGATTTTGGTTCTATGTACCAAACTGCGAAACAAATTTAAATGAATTTCTATAGTATTTTTTTTTTGCAGCAAAGAAAATAATATAATCATTTTAATGGACAGGAAATTTTTTAATAAACTATTTTTGTACATCACTAACAAATGTGAAATGAAAACCAAAGTAGGGAAAAATAATGATATTTAAAAAAAATATAAAAAACAAGCGGAAGTATTAAGTATTTCTAGAACCAATCGGGTGGAAACCCTCAGATAAGTCAAAAACTAAATTGAATATCTGTTAGTGACAATGTTTATCAAATTCGTGACTACAAAAGACCTCCTCCTAACCTTTCTACGAGGAAATTGACATCATTTTTTGTTTTACATCAGTTCTTTTATCCTCAATGTGACACTAACGTCTGCGGAGAAAAACAGTTGAAAATCATTTCACTCCACTGTCTTATATGATATCTATCAAGTAGCAATGCCATGTGTACACCACGCGAAAGAATTTGGTGCATATGGCATGATGTTTTCTCAAGTAATTGAAATCAAAAGTGATAGATTCGATAGATAGATAGATTTTAGTAGAGAGATTAGAGTGGAGATGAAACGTGTTATTAGAATACATAATTGAATGTAGGAAACAGCTTTTTCTTATCTATTACAATTTTGGTTTAATAGTGATAAATGTTGAAACCGGAAGTTCGCTTTAAATCACTTCCGGTTTGAATATCTAAATCGGTGAACTCAATGCCTAACTTTTGACTGTTTACATCTTGGCCAAAATCCATTCTGATTCTTCAAATAATTCTTAATTTTCTTTGTATGCCTAACAGACACACGGACTGAAATGAAATGAAATCTTTGAATTTTACGTCCCACGCTTATGCCGGTTAGGCTAAAGGAGACGGTGATGGTGAGAGATGAATGAAATGGTTGAATAAAGAAAGTGGAAGGAAACTGGAGAACCCCGAGAATACCCACGCACACGGTGTTTGTTGACCACAAAGTTCACTTGGCGGGAGCAGGGTTTGAACCCAGGAACCCAAGCACCAGAGGTGAACGCTCTACCACTGAGCCACCGCGGCCCCGGCATGGACTCGGTTAAACTATATATATATAAATGGAAATGACTATGTTACTTAATAACTCTTAAACCACCCGACCGATCTTCATCAAATTTGCCATATACATGAGGTTTGGGCCAGAGATGTTTTGTATCATATCATTTTAAGGCGCAACTTAGGGGAGCGGGAGGAGGAAAAATATAAAAATGATCAAAATGACCGATATTAGTGTTGAATCCATAGTTTTCGGGATCCCTGAGAAGAACAGTGACAGTTCCGAGGCCGTTTTAATGCAAATTCAGCCCCTCAAATTGGGAGATTATATATAAAATGATCGAAAATGACCAATATTAGTGCCGAATCCATAGTTTTCTGCGTTGCTGAAACGAACAGTGACACTTCCGGTGGCGTTTAAATCCAAATTGATCTCTTTATGTCCAAAATTAAACGTATTATCCCAGTGCGAAGAAAGGATGTTCTGCTAGTAAATAAAGGAGTTATGGTAATACAAAGATAAAATTGATATCTAAGAATTAAAACTATTAATTGACATGTGAGTTATGTATGTTTAAGTTGGGCTAATTTCCAGCCTGGAGCCTAGTTAAACACTAACTCACATATCCTTGTACGTTGGGAGACACATGGTGTGTGGGTTGTCGTATGTATTATCTGATGGTTTGCCTTATTGAGCAAAACTCTTAGGCTTGGCCTCACTGGGCCCGTTCCTGAGGAAATAATTTAAAAAAGTTAATTTATTAATAAAATTAAATAGGTTTATTTTCTGTGCTGCTTAATTTCAGATAGCCCAGTTTTCATTCTCTTTCGTAACAAAGGATGGTGACCCGCAAATATTTAAATCTACTGTAACTGTAGTATTTAATGTACCAACATACCATATTATATAACAAATGTAAGAAATACAACGAATAGCATTCGGAAATCAAATTATAAGCAATTGCTTCGTGATAGCAGCGCCAGTATGAACTCATGCTTTCCAGTGGTAAATATTAGGGAAGCAAATATCAGCTTTCTTGGTACAATTCAGGGGAAGGTCTTGTGTTTGCGTATCAGCAACATGGCAAACATAGCTTTTTGATCCGTTCCCTCGAGCGGGGAACCACAAATTGACGTGAATCTTGTTTAATTGTGGTCACAATTGACAAGTTGACTTGGACAATCGGTAACATTTCCCTATACCACTGGTATGGGTGCTATTTGCTCTGGTAAGATGCAACGGTGTTCACAAATGTCATGATTGTGTATAGACTGATATATATATATATGAGAATCTTTCCTTCAACTGTTTTTGGTCGTTTTTTGCTTTTCACAAATAGCTTGGAAATAACTAAGCTAGCATGATAGCTTGGTCTTTCTAGCATATAAATAGAAGTTCTAGAGACTATCGGCAAACTAATAATAAGTAAAAAAATGTGAACGAAAATAAAAAGATGTAACTCTCTAGTAGTAGATGGATATGGAATAGGAATTTCTATATTACACTCTGCTATTTGTGATCATTTTAACACTAAGAAAGATATGTATAAGTTCAATGAATCTTCACCACAAATCGTTATGATCATTAATACGAGGGGTATCAGAAACTAAAGTTACAAGCCCAATATTTCTGGAGTTTCGTCTGTTATAGAGAAACTTGGAGTGTACGGTAATTTTACTACATGCAGTTGGCAACTGTGCAGAGTTTCAGAAATCCGCCACCTACGGCGCTAGTTGCGTGTAAACAAAAATGGCGACTCGTTTGGAAAACTGATCTCGCAAAGAAGTCCGCTCAGTTATTCGATTTCTGTGAGCGAAACATATAAACACGGCTGAGATTCACTGGCAGCTTGCAGAGGTTTACCGAAAGACTGTAATGTCTTCTCAGGATGTCGCAGAATGATGACAAAAGTCAGCGGGTGGTAGAGAAAACGTCACCGACGAGGATCGCAATGGCTGACCCAGCACGGCATCAACAGATTTGAATACAGGTCGCGTGAATCGATCACCTTCCTTACAGGCCGGACATCGCTAATAGCAAATTTCGCCTGTTTGCGCACTTGAAGGAGCACCTAGGAGACTGTCACTTCATTTGAGACGAAAAGGTGAAACATTTCGTGACAACGTGGCTGAACACGCACGCAGCACAGGATTGTTACCAGGAGGGAATCTTCAAACTCATCCCATGATACGCAAAGTGCCTCAAGCGATATGGAGACCATGTCGAAAAATAACTTAATGTATGTATACTATCTGTTGGCTGTATTGGTTGTATAAAATAATATACACACGTTTCACTGCAGGCTTTGTACGTACTATCTGTTGGCTGTATTGGTTGTATGAAATAATATACACACGTTTCACTGCAGGCTTTGTATGTACTATCTGTTGGCTGTATTGGTTGTATGAAATAATATACACACGTTTCACTGCAGGCTTTGTATGTACTATCTGTTGGCTGTATTGGTTGTATGAAATAATATACACACGTTTCACTGCAGGCTTTGTACGTACTATCTGTTGGCTGTATTGGTTGTATGAAATAATATACACACGTTTCACTGCAGGCTTTGTATGTACTATCTGTTGGCTGTATTGGTTGTATAAAATAATATACACACGTTTCACTGCAGGCTTTGTACGTACTATCTGTTGGCTGTATTGGTTGTATGAAATAATATACACAAGTTTCACTGCAGGCTTTGTATGTACTATCTGTTGGCTGTATTGGTTGTATGAAATAATATACACAAGTTTCACTGCAGGCTTTGTATGTACTATCTGTTGGCTGTATTGGTTGTATGAAATAATATACACACGTTTCACTGCAGGCTTTGTACGTACTATCTGTTGGCTGTATTGGTTGTATGAAATAATATACACACGTTTCACTGCAGGCTTTGTATGTACTATCTGTTGGCTGTATTGGTTGTATGAAATAATATACACACGTTTCACTGCAGGCTTTGTACGTACTATCTGTTGGCTGTATTGGTTGTATGAAATAATATACACACGTTTCACTGCAGGCTTTGTACGTACTATCTGTTGGCTGTATTGGTTGTATGAAATAATATACACACGTTTCACTGCAGGCTTTGTATGTACTATCTGTTGGCTGTATTGGTTGTATAAAATAATATACACACGTTTCACTGCAGGCTTTGTACGTACTATCTGTTGGCTGTATTGGTTGTATGAAATAATATACACAAGTTTCACTGCAGGCTTTGTATGTACTATCTGTTGGCTGTATTGGTTGTATGAAATAATATACACAAGTTTCACTGCAGGCTTTGTATGTACTATCTGTTGGCTGTATTGGTTGTATGAAATAATATACACACGTTTCACTGCAGGCTTTGTATGTACTATCTGTTGGCTGTATTGGTTGTATGAAATAATATACACACGTTTCACTGCAGGCTTTGTACGTACTATCTGTTGGCTGTATTGGTTGTATGAAATAATATACACACGTTTCATTGCAGGCTTTGTATGTACTATCTGTTGGCTGTATTGGTTGTATAAAATAATATACACACGTTTCACTGCAGGCTTTGTATGTACTATCTGTTGGCTGTATTGGTTGTATGAAATAATATACACACGTTTCACTGCAGGCTTTGTACGTACTATCTGTTGGCTGTATTGGTTGTATGAAATAATATACACACGTTTCATTGCAGGCTTTGTACGTACTATCTGTTGGCTGTATTGGTTGTATAAAATAATATACACACGTTTCACTGCAGGCTTTGTATGTACTATCTGTTGGCTGTATTGGTTGTATGAAATAATATACACACGTTTCACTGCAGGCTTTGTACGTACTATCTGTTGGCTGTATTGGTTGTATGAAATAATATACACACGTTTCATTGCAGGCTTTGTATGTACTATCTGTTGGCTGTATTGGTTGTATAAAATAATATACACACGTTTCACTGCAGGCTTTGTACGTACTATCTGTTGGCTGTATTGGTTGTATGAAATAATATACACACGTTTCACTGCAGGCTTTGTATGTACTATCTGTTGGCTGTATTGGTTGTATGAAATAATATACACACGTTTCACTGCAGGCTTTGTATGTACTATCTGTTGGCTGTATTGGTTGTATGAAATAATATACACACGTTTCATTGCAGGCTTTGTACGTACTATCTGTTGGCTGTATTGGTTGTATAAAATAATATACACACGTTTCACTGCAGGCTTTGTATGTACTATCTGTTGGCTGTATTGGTTGTATGAAATAATATACACACGTTTCACTGCAGGCTTTGTACGTACTATCTGTTGGCTGTATTGGTTGTATGAAATAATATACACAAGTTTCACTGCAGGCTTTGTATGTACTATCTGTTGGCTGTATTGGTTGTATAAAATAATATACACACGTTTCACTGCAGGCTTTGTATGTACTATCAGTTGGCTGTATTGGTTGTATGAAATAATATACACACGTTTCACTGCAGGCTTTGTATGTACTATCAGTTGGCTGTATTGGTTGTATAAAATAATATACACACGTTTCACTGCAGGCTTTGTATGTACTATCAGTTGGCTGTATTGGTTGTATGAAACAATATACACACGTTTCACTGCAGGCTTTGTATGTACTATCTGTTGGCTGTATTGGTTGTATGAAATAATACACACACGTTTCACTGCAGGCTTTGTATGTACTATCTGTTGGCTGTATTGGTTGTATGAAATAATATACACACGTTTCATTGCAGGCTTTGTATGTACTATCTGTTGGCTGTATTGGTTGTATGAAATAATATACACACGTTTCACTGCAGGCTTTGTATGTACTATCTGTTGGCTGTATTGGTTGTATGAAATAATATACACACGTTTCACTGCAGGCTTTGTATGTACTATCTGTTGGCTGTATTGGTTGTATAAAATAATATACACACGTTTCACTGCAGGCTTTGTATGTACTATCTGTTGGCTGTATTGGTTGTATGAAATAATATACACACGTTTCACTGCAGGCTTTGTATGTACTATCTGTTGGCTGTATTGGTTGTATGAAATAATATACACACGTTTCACTGCAGGCTTTGTATGTACTATCAGTTGGCTGTATTGGTTGTATGAAATAATATACACACATTTCACTGCAGGCTTTGTATGTACTATCTGTTGGCTGTATTGGTTGTATGAAACAATATACACACGTTTCACTGCAGGCTTTGTATGTACTATCTGTTGGCTGTATTGGTTGTATGAAATAATATACACACGTTTCATTGCAGGCTTTGTATGTACTATGTGTTGGCTGTATTGGTTGTATGAAATAATATACACACGTTTCACTGCAGGCTTTGTATGTACTATCTGTTACTTTTATTGGTTGTATGAAATAATATACACACGTTTCACTGCAGGCTTTGTATGTACTATCTGTTGGCTGTATTGGTTGTATGAAATAATATACACACGTTTCACTGCAGGCTTTGTATGTACTATCTGTTGGCTGTATTGGTTGTATGAAATAATATACACACGTTTCACTGCAGGCTTTGCATGTACTATCTGTTGGCTGTATTGGTTGTATGAAATAATACACACACGTTTCATTGCATGCTTTGTATGTAGTATCTGTTGACTGTATTGGTTGTATGAAATAATATACACACGTTTCACTGCAGGCTTTGTACGTACTATCTGTTGGCTGTATTGGTTGTATGAAATAATATACACACGTTTCACTGCAGGCTTTGTACGTACTATCTGTTGGCTGTATTGGTTGTATGAAATAATATACACACGTTTCACTGCAGGCTTTGTATGTACTATCTGTTGGCTGTATTGGTTGTATGAAACAATATACACACGTTTCACTGCAGGCTTTGTATGTACTATCTGTTGGCTGTATTGGTTGTATGAAATAATATACACACGTTTCACTGCAGGCTTTGTATGTACTATCTGTTGGCTGTATTGGTTGTATGAAATAATATACACACGTTTCACTGCAGGCTTTGTATGTACTATCTGTTGGCTGTATTGGTTGTATGAAATAATATACACACGTTTCACTGCAGGCTTTGTATGTACTATCTGTTGGCTGTATTGGTTGTATGAAATAATATATACACATTTCACTGCAGGCTTTGTATGTACTATCTGTTGGCTGTATTGGTTGTATGAAATAATATACACACGTTTCACTGCAGGCTTTGTATGTACTATCTGTTGGCTGTATTGGTTGTATGAAATAATATATACACATTTCACTGCAGGCTTTGTATGTACTATCTGTTGGCTGTATTTGTTGTATGAAATAATATATACACATTTCACTACAAGCTTTGTAACCTTACTTTCTGATCAACCCTCGTAAAAATCACAACTGTGATCTCTTTTCTCAAAACCAGAGGACTCTTTATGAGCCCAAATGTTTCGCAGAACACACCAGCATTTTACGTCGATCATTTTCTAGAAATGTATTACCGCTTCAATTCATTATTAGAGTCGAGGCGCCTAATATAAAAGCCAACAAATCCATTTTTTACCGAAATTGATTTATATATCGCTTGTTATATGTTTGATCTAAAGGAATTCCATGGAAACAGAATTTTATTTAAAAGCTTAATATTCCATACTGGAAAAACTAGTTAAAATATAGGACTTTGTACGCGTGTATATGGAGCACCGCTGCACGTTTTGCGAGATTACTCGAAACTAAGCGAAATGTATGTGGCGGATTTTGATACTAGGCGCCTCAATTAAGAATATCTTAGTATGGTACTTACCTCCTTATTACAATATTGGGTTTCTACTGAACTCAGAGGAGCGGAATAAGGAACACCTGCAAATTGAAGTAGTCCATTACCACCTCCCTTAGTCAGTTTTTAAACTTCGTATGAAAGGTAGGCAAACTTCGACAAGAACGTCAGTAATTACACTATTGTTTTGAAGCTTAATATAAGACTCTGTAGTTAGACCAAACTTGCATATCTCATAAAATTAAAAAAAACTCCAGAATAGATTAATAGATAAGCGCCTAGGCTAAACTATTTAAGTTAGAAGCTAGAAATTTAAATAGTACATAATTTTTGTGATGTGCAGTACTACTAACAAGGGACATCACCCAATTGTCCGGCTCCGATTTTAATGAAATTTTTCTAGCTGATAGGGGACATATATTTATTATTTGTGATGACAGAAATTTTTGCCATGGGGCATGTTTTCTATTTTTTGTCAAATTTTTAAGAGTTGTGATGTGGTTATTAAAGATTACTGCAGAAGTCCCTTACTAACCTTTGTAAACGTAGCGTTAATGAAAGAACAACCATGTAGATACATATAAGGCCTAGGGGGAAGTTGTATGATGGTATGACCTTGACGGCAGCCATCTTGAAATCCGTCATTTTGAATTAAGTTCAAGTTTTTCAAATGGGAATAGGGTAACATGATACATACGGGCTAGAATTTAATCGGAAAGACAATGGTGAAGCTAGTTTTGAGATACATCTATTTGGGGAAAAGTTACAGGCATTTAATTGTTCACTTACTACGTGCGAAATAGTGCTCTCAAACGGGTCGGGTTGACCCGACCCGACCCGAGTCGGGTCGGGTCAGCTCGGGTCGGGTTACGGGTCGGGTCGGGTCAGGTCAGCTCGGGTCGGGTTGTCGGGTCGGGTCAGTCGGGTCAGCTCGGGTCGGGTTATCGGGTCGGGTCAGTCGGGTCGGGTTATCGGGTCGGGTCAGTCGGGTCAGGTCGGGTCGGGTTATCGGGTCGGGTCACTCGGGTCAGCTCGGGTCGGGTCGGGTCAATCGGGTCAGGTCGGGTCGGGTTGTCGGGTCGGGTTATTCGGGTCGGGTTGTCGGGTCGGGTCAATCGGGTCAACTCGGGTCGGGTTATCGGGTCGGGTCAGTCGGGTCGGGTTGTCGGGTCGGGTCAATCGGGTCAACTCGGGTCGTGTTATCGGGTCGGGTTGTCGGGTCGGGTTGTCGGGTCGGGTCAGTCGGGTCAGTTCACTTTGGTCAACTAAGTTTAGGTTGAGCTTAAACTCGGCTGGAGTCGAAAACTGCTGTTTTACACTACCTGCGTAATTAAAAATAGCAATTTTCAATTGATTTTATAGAAGCCATAAATGTATTTTGAACACTTGCAGCTAGTGTTTTTATGGTAAATGCTTATTTTTGTACTTGTGTGTACTTTAATTTTTAAATGTGGAAGATTGATTTTACCAATCGACTGTAATATTAATATCTACGCCAATATGGAGTCTGGATTTAGAACAAAACTAGAAGTTGTTTAAGCAAGGCCAAAAGAAAGATTGGATATGGACGACCAAGCCCAAGCAGGGCCGCGGTAGCTCAGTGGTAGAGAATTCATCTCTGGTGCATGGTGTCCATGGTTCGATCCCAGCTTGTGTTAAGTAGGCTTTGTAGTGGAGAAACGCCGTATAGTGGGTTTTCTCGGGGTTCTGTTTCCTCCCACTTTCTTCATTCCACCATTTCATTCATTTCTCATGGTCACCATATCCATTAGCCTCGAAGCAGAATCGAGGGACCTTAAACTCAGGGGTGTAGCTAAGGGGGGGCCATCGGGCCCAGGCCCCCCAAATGGTTTCCTGCCCCCCCCAAATGACCAGCTTTAAAAACATCATAGTAAAATTATCTCGCTTCCTTCATTTAAAAGTAACAAAGTTATTGACAATTAATAATATACGGTAAAATAGTATGGAGAAATATTGTTTTTCCATACCGATCGAAAAATAGGATACATTTTTGTGACAGCAGATTACACAATTTACTGCGATTTATATTTGACAGTTTAAAGACAAACATTTTAACAAGATATTATAAATACAGCCATAAAACAAAGGTCTAAACTGATTTGTAAGTACATTATATTTTTATATGCTTTAACAAGTATTTTAAAAGACAGAGAATGGAAAATTTGGTGAGAAACAATGTTTTTATTCAGTTTGGATTTCATTCGCTCTCTTTTATTTCTACTCAGTGTAATAAAATAATTGTTTTTTTTTTTAGTCACGAATAATAAATAAATATTTTTGTCAGGAAACTATAAAGAAATTAAGTGAAATTTAAAGAAAATCAATCTTGTGTACATAGGTACTGTATACAAGGTCTTAAATTTAAATAAAAAGGTAACCAAGAAAAGTTTTGTTGCTTTTTCACCCACCACCTTCGAACATCGATACGTCACCTAACCTGGAAGATCAAAAATAGTCCCCATCAACATCGACGACCTTCTGAAAACGTTCCTGAAGGCCATGGAATTCATCGCGGTAGAAGTTGGTGGGCCGTGAAACGAAGAAGGTATCAGGTGCATTTTGGACTTTTACTAGGGATTTGAATTGGCGGCCTCTAAGGTGATTGTCCAAAGAATGGAACAGGTAATAATCGGACGGTGCAATACCCGGGGAATATAGTGGTTGCAATATTGTTTCCCATCCAAGGCGGAGAATGGTGTCCTGAGTCATCCTAGCCACGTGGGACTTAGCGTTGTCCCGTAAACGAGGACCCATTTGCAATTCAGAAGTGATGGCTCCAGAGTTTTGAGTTTTTGTTGAGCACAGCTCAACTGCTGACACTACACAGTTGCATTGATACTCTGACCAGCTGGTAGCAGTTCCCGATGCACGATGCACCAAACACACAGAAGGACCTTCTTCTGGTACAGTGCTGGTTTCGGCTGTTTTGAAATCGGTTCATGGGATGCTAACCAATGATGACGGCGCCGTGGAGCTTCGTATAGGACCCACTTTTTATCACATGTCAACGCCCTGTCCAGAAATGGCTCCGAAAAAGTAAATAAACCCATGCGACTGCCGCGTTGCCTTCTCGCCCGGAGTCAAAACATGTGAGACCCAACTTGTAGTGCTTCCCAACTTGATGGATGTGCTGCCGAATGGTTTCTCCACACACTGAATTGTAGTCCCAGTTCCTCTTTGTACGTACATGTGTTGGTCTTCTGGCATGTGGTGTTTTCTGGTGTTTGGTCATCGTCCTTAAACTTGTTAAACCATCGCTGCACTGTCCGCGTCGTCACGACACCCTCAACAAAGGCCTGGCATATTTTCTGTCCCGCTACAGCGGCGTTTGACCTCCATTTGAACTCGTTCAGCATACATGCTCTTATGACGCTCTGTGGTTGTCCCATGTTAACTCTGTCTTTACGCAAGTTCACTGTGTATCTGAATTGCCACAACCAGGTAGTATGTTGGATATACCCACACCAACAACTGACGTTCGCCTTATCTCCACTCGCATTCAACTCACGGTGTGAGGTCCAATTGAACACAGACCTCCACGAAAAGGGACAGAACTTTCTGGTTATTTTTATAGTTATGCACAAAAGTATAGCGTTTGGTCCCGGGCAGTAGTTCTTGATTAAGCATAATAAAAACTATCTTGAATATAATTTATGGATAATAATAATAATAATAATAATAATAATAATAATAATAATAATAATAATAATAATAATAATAATAATAATAATAATAATAAATAAGATAAAATAGTGTTTTTAGTTTTCCAGAAGGAAACCAAAATTTTCCTTTCTTTTAGGCCTGAAAAACACTAGCAGCAACACATTTTTTGCTTTGTACATTGTAGCCGCCCCCCCTCAAAAACGACGAGCCCTTCTTACACGAACCTGCTGGCTACACCCCTCCTTAAAGTGAATATTTCATTTTATTTCACCAAGCCCAAGGGCATCGATACAAGAACAAGATAAAGATTGGATATGCAAGACGAATTGCATAGTAATCTTGCTCTTGGCCTTGTTTTGGTGATCACCAAGTAGCGATGAGCGTATTTTCTAGCTTTCCGTATAGTATGAAATACCATAATCAAAATAACACTTGCTCTTCATTTGTACCGATGAGGTGAGCATTCTTGGCTCTTGTATAGCATGAAAGATCACCAAGACTACGAAATGCAGGACCAAGACTTGACTGCAAGACAAAGAATAAGACGCAGTATTGATGACCAAGACCTAGGGAGCGAATTGTTTGAATTTCATTTTTTGGGCTGAAAGTGATGAAATAAAATTAGTACTTTATAATTAAATATCAACCTGTATTTTTAAATTCATATTATGTATCTTCTTACGTGCAACTATATATACTGTAAAATACGTTTTAATTACCGAGAAAGAAAAATCAAAGTGGTACGGGTCCCGGAATCATAAGAACCTATTTTGGAATGAAAGTTGAAGGGTTGGAAAAAATCACAGGTGTTCTCCTGTTTCCTCAACCCTTATCATTGTAGTTAAACGATTTCCTTTTGTCTCCGCCAAGAGACTCTTGCTACTGCCTTCCGAGAAGACGCCCTGCCGTCCCAGCAGGTGAGAACACTGACCTTGAAGAAAAGTTTCGTCACTTAGAACTAAAGAAAAAAATAAAATAAAAATAAATAAATAAATAAAAATAAATTTCTCCCACGTCGGACATTGGTATCAGTTATAAAAAGAAATAACCAAGCCTCAAAAGTGCCAAATATTCATTAAGATGCATATACAAATCCCCGCTTGATCTAGCTAGTGGTTAACGTGTAAGACTTCGGTACACGTTGTCCGGGTTCAATTCCCAATGGTAGTGCATTTTGGTTATCACCCAGTGTTGTGACCATAGTGCTCTCAAACGGATCGGGTTGACCCGACCCGACCCGTGACCCGACCCGACCCGACTCGGATCGGGTCAGCTCGGGTCGGGTTACGGGTCGGGTCGGGTCAGGTCAACTCGGGTCGGGTTGTCGGGTCGGTTTATTCGGGTCGGGTTGTCGGGTCGGGTCACTCGGGTCGGGTTATCGGGTCGGGTCAGTCGGGTCAGATCGGGTCGGGTCAATCAGGTCGGATCACGGTTCGGGTCAGTCGGGTCGGGTCGGGTCATCGGGTTGGGTCAGTCAATTCGGGTCACGGGTCGGGTCGGGTCGGTCTTCAACCCGACCCGACCCGACCCGTTGAGAGCACTAGTGCGAAAGTCCCTTGCCTCCGCTTCTAACCCGCGTATTAATGATAATAAGTGGATAAAAGCATCGATAATACATATAATGCCTAGAGGAAAGCGATACGGTAAGGGTATCCTTGATGGCAGCCATCTTGGAATCCGCCATTTTGAATTAAAGTGAAGTTTGAAAAATGAAAACCATAGAGTGTGACACCTCATTTTAATAGCAAATTTTTCCAAAAAGTCAATGGAATGCTTATTTATGTTCTATAATTAACCAGTGTGAATTTAGGACTGCTTCTAATGAGCGCCAAACGTCCATTATTTTTTAAATTGACAACACTCCTAATTTTAACCGCATGTTTTAAGATTCCAACTGGCACTTTGTTGTTGCCATGGCTCGTGTTTTCTAAATTTATTACATTTTTTAAGAGTTGCAATTTGTCAGTTCATGAATAGTGTTGGCATAAGCATCCAGCATTCTTTCTAAATTTTGAAGACTTGCCATGAAATTATTTATTTCCTATACCTGCCCTTCAAAAGCTCGTTTACTGACACGAATCATCGCACAACGAAACAACTCCAACTTTGTTGTGTAAATCAAGGGTCTTTTGTTTTGTTTATATTTATTTATTTATTGTTTATTTATTTATTTTTTATGGCAATTGTTTAGCTAGTCAGACAAAAAAAGTCATTCGTTTTCTAGCGATTGTTGTCGATGATTCATGATTGTGAAATTTATAATCAGTATTGATCGGGCACTCAATTAAGTTACACCTCTTTATAAACAAGTTACCTGTTTTAATATTACTGATCATTGTATATTTTTAATAAATACTTGTGGGAACAGTCATATAATGCCTCTTTCTAGCATTGCTGCTGTTTCTTAAATGTTGTATTTATTAAAAATATTTTATTGTTTGTCGTTTGCGCAACATGTAGGCTACATTTCCTGATAATTTTGTGTTCGTATAACACCAATTTGTTATAATTTCATTTGTATGTCTTTACGTCACATAGGGCCATATAGGTTCTTCATGTATTCTCGTTTAAAATAAATAATTACATTGCAAGTCTTCAAAATTCAGAAAGATTGCTGGATGCTTATCCCAACACTATTCACGAACTGACAAATCGCAACTCTTAAAAATGCAATAAATTTAGAAAACACGAGCCATGGCAACAATTGCAAAGTGCCAGTTGGAATCTTAAAACATGCGGTTAAAATTAGGAGTGTTGTCAATTTGAAAGATTGAATAATGGAAGTTTGGTGCTCATTAGAAGCAGTCCTAAATTCACACTGGTTAATTATAGAACAAAAATGAGCATACCATTGGTTTTTTGGAAAAAATTGCTATTAAAATGAGGTGTCCCATTCTATGGTTTTCATTTTTCAAACTTCACTTTAATTCAAAATGGCGGATTCCAAGATGGCTGACGTCAAGGATACCCTTACCGTATCACTTCCCTCTAGGCATAATATGTATTACCGAAGCTTTTGTCCACTTATTATCATTAATACGTGGGTTAGAAGCGGAGGTAAGGGACTTTCGCACGTAGTAAGCGAACAATTAATTGCCTGTAACTTTTCCCCAAATAGATGTATCTCAAAACTAGCTTCACCTTTGTGTTCCCGATTAAATTTTAGCCCAAAGTTATGTATCATAATATCCTATTCCCATTTAAAAAAACTTGAACTTAATTCAAAATTTCGGATTTCAAGATGGCTCCCGTGAAGGTCATACCCACCATACGACTTCTCCCTAGGCTTTATATGTATCTACATGGTTGTTCTTTCATTAACGCTACGTTTACAAAGGTTAGTAAGGGACTTCTGCAGTAATCTCTAATAACCACATCACAACTCTTAAAAATTATAAAAAATAGAAAACATGCACCATGGCAAAAATTTCTGTCATCACAAATAATACATATATGTCCTCTATCAGCTAGAAAAATTTCATTGAAATCGGAGCCGGACAATTGGGTGATGTCCCTTGTAAGGAAGGGTCTTAGAAAATTTACATAGAAAGGGAGAATAATGAGTATCGATTATTATAATAACATGAGCACATCGCGGAATAAGACATTAAGTTTGGGCATTTAGATCTATCACTTCAAACCAGAACAACCAAAGAATTTACGAATAATAACTCTTTGAAGGCGGGTTACTTTTCTTACGTAAGATCCAAACTTGAATATGACTAAGTTATTTGGAACTTTTCTATGAAAATATGTAGTCGAAAAAATCGAGCAAATACAAAGCAAATTCATACGTTTTCTCACATATAAAAGGAGACAACTTTATCCAAAATACGAACCATATGATAATTTACTTGATAACTTTACACTTCAGACATTTGAACAAAGGCATACATTGAACGACCTCATTTCCTTACACAGACTCTTGTACAACAAAATAAACTGTACAGACATAATTGCAAAGATCCAAATCCAACGTTCCATCCCTCGAAACACTCAAGAGAAATAGTGGCCTCTTCTACTGCAAGAAGACACGTATAAATGCACTGCATATGTCACCTACACGGAGAATTTGTGCTACATACAATAAAATCAGTAAGGGTATTTTGGATGAAGATGTAGATATATTTCATTGTTCTAAAAATTCATTCAAAAACTAATATTGATTATTTTGTAAAAAAGAAATTAACGAAAATGTCAACTATCAGTTTCGTTATAATTTATCATTATGTATTGAACTATCATATGCAGACAGTGAAATTGTTGAGTAATGCATTTTGTAACGATTAGGGATGCACACGAGACGAAACGAGACGAGAAATGGAAAAGTCTCGTCTCGTCTCGCAGCCTTAAATGTTGGTCTCGTCTCGCAAATGTGAAGTCTCGTGTCGCGTCTCGCATAAAATTTTGAGTCTCATCTCGCGTCTCGCGCGAGACTTTCTCGCATGGTCTCGCAGTCTCGCATATATTCTGGGTCAAAATTTTGCAATGTGTTATTCTATGGCTGTTAATGAATGATGATGTGATATTCTTTCCGAAGGCAGGTATTTGACCTAAAAGTCCCTTGGCAAGGTGAATCCATGGTGGTTTGTCATTGCTTTCCATAAGATGAATGTTCATAACATCCTAAGGAGACGGAACCTAGAGTTCAACATGGTATCCGAACTTTTGTCCCTTCGCTCCAAATTAAAAGAAAAGTTGTGCTGGAATTTGATTGATGGACCATTAATTTTCATCAAATTAATAGCATAATTTACAGAAAAACCAGCATAAATTGTTACTGGATCCAACATTGTTTTCCAGCTTAGAGGTCTCCAGCAATATTTTCCAGTATGCCATGCGGGCACATTTTTGCCCCGAAAAAAAGTCGCCAATGTAATTAGGACATAAAGAATATAACGTTTCCGTATATGTTTTTCTGAACTCATTAAACCAAACCCGGATCCTTTTACTATATCTATATGTAAATTGCTTCGTCTTTATTTAACCGGACTTCAACCTTGTCTTTGCCTGCTTCTAGTCCGAGGAATGCTCTAACGTCACAATATCCAAAATTGACACGGATTGTTCCCTTAGAATAGGTTTGAACTTTCTTTTCAGAAAGTTTAAACTCTCTAACATTAAATTTGTGGAAGCAGCAGAGAAAATATAAAAATGCGTTACTTGTGTAGGCAAACAGTGCTGCCATCTATTGTCGCCTATCTCCCTTTACGCCAACCACCAAGGAATAACATTACTTGTGTCAACGGACTTGTGGATAATGCAATATGTTAACAATTGCGAGAATCCAAATATCCAGCAAACTATACTTGATACGAAAAAAGCTTTCTGGATTAATTTCCAGATCATACAGTTGAACTAACTGCAGTGTTGCAAGAATTCGCATTTTATCAACTTTCGCTTTCAACTTATATAGTGTTGCCAGATCTAGAAAATAAATTTACTGAAATATCATGTTATTTCTGCGAGCCGGGCCTGAAATAAACTTTGACGAGAGGGGATTTCCCCGCCATCCCCCAACATTAATCGCTAGTAGTAATGTGAAAAAGACAGAAACAACAGAAATATCACATTTGGAAGCAATAGGAAGTCTTATTCGCTTTTCAGACCAAAAACAGAAGTTCATGTATTCGTGCGCGCCCACGTGTATGTGTTTGTGTTGCAAAATAAAGTCCTAAATCGATGCTGTAATAAATTTCCAATTTACAAAGTTTTTTTCTTTTTTAATGATGTTTAGAAACTAAAGAAGGCTTTAATTCTGAAAATCAACCTTGAATAATAATATTCAAGATAATAAAAATAATCTTGAATAATAATAAATCTCTTAAAATGTTTATTGCCCCAATCACTTTTTTTGTTCCTGGAGGCATTAACGCTCAACTTAGAAAACTCAATAAATGTAAAATCACTAAATATACAATTAAATGTAATTCATAAATGTTGCGAGACTGCGAGAAGTCTCGCGAGACTTTTCGTGCGAAGCTTAACCGAATCTCGTCTAGCGTCTCGTCTCGCGTCTCGCATAAAATTTTCAGTCTCGTGTCGTGTCTCGTCTCGCAAATGCGTGCAAATCTAGTAACGATAAATAAATAAATAAATGAATAACTGGACACGCCTTTAAGCCTTTGTTTCCTCGAAAGGAGAAAATGAAGCGGGAAATAAAAGAGTTGGGATTCCTATAATTATATTAAGATATCCATATATACAGTACCGCTCAAAAGTTTTCGAACACACCGGATTTTTGTAAGCATCTACTGTGATCCTATTATTTTGGCACGAGAACTTTACCGCCCTGCATAAGATATACTCCTGCCCAAAGCATAGAATTTGACGACAATTGGATCGAGGTTTCAGATGTACTGTAGATGATATGTCAAATTATAATGCTTGAAGCTGAGGCCAAAAAGGGATATTTCATATAGATATTACATAGAATAAACAAAACTCTGCAAGCAACAAATTAGTTTTGTTGAATGATCTAGATACTTGTACTCGTACAGTAAGGAAGTGTAATGAGAGAAATTTGAGAGAAAAATCAGTTTTCAAAATTTTGCAGTTCTCTATACCTTATAGATACGCTGGCTTTAAAAAAAAAAACTAAAAACATCGTTCCTTGAAAAATATTTTCGACGGTCAATCACGTATATCCTCTGCTCAGTGGAAGCATATATATAATGCACGTAGTTAGAATTTCAACGAGCAACAATGGAGCATACGAAACCATCATAAACACTTTCAAAGTATGGTATTTTTCGAGCTTGAAACGTCAACATATCAACAAGCTATAAAGAACTGCAAAATTTGGAAAACTATTTTCTTTTTCAGATTTTTGTCACTGCATTGACCCTCTATGTCTACCCTTTCCAAGTAAAACTAACATCGTGCCTCACCTTCCACACTTTTGTTTATTCCTTCCACAGTGCAATATCTATATCAAATTGTCTTTTTTGGTTTCAGTTTTAAGAATTATAATTTAATCAATGCAATTAGTATGTCATAATTTCCGTATCTCGGAATCTTTATCCACGTAAATAAAGAAAGGAAAGATGGAAAAACAAAAGAGTAAAATCATCCAAAAAATAAGTAAAAAAAACTAGTGAAAAAAAAGTTGTGAATACCCTCCTTGTTTATAAAGATAAAGAAAAAGAATGATGTTAAAAGAAAATGTTATACTTATGGAACAACAACCTTATGGAAAAATATCAATTCGTACCAGTTGCAGTTGAATCCGGTGGCTCGTGAGGAAGGGAAGGCCTAAACTTCATAAAGGAAGCAGGAAAACACATCACACACTTATCCGGTGATGAAAGAGCAACCAGCTTCCTAATCCAAAGAATAAGCATGGCGGTGCAAAGAGGTAATGTAGCCTCAATACTAGGAACCATACCTCCCGGTAAAGCACTGGAGGAGATTTTCTTACTGTAAAAACAAGAGTAATGTGTCCATATTGTTGTATACTAATTATTTTTCATTGTCATTCATTATTGTTTCAACTGCAACAATGTAATTTTAATTTACAACTGATGTATTTAGAAAGCCACAGGAATTGCGTTTCAATTGCAATTCAAAGCAATTAATATTGCAATTACATATTTCTATTAACTAAAAAAAATTCATTGTTACATTAATATTTTTCTGTTGTAACGTGCTTAATATAAGCAAGTTTTGAGAAAATAAGATTTAATAAATGAAATAAACATTTTTAACAAACCAATATATATATATATATATATATATATATATATATATATATATATATATATATATATATATATATATATATATATATATAATTACTTAAAATATTTTATTGTTATTATTTTAGCTTTTATTCAGATGTCTCGCATTTAGACTAAGATTTTATTTTATTTCTGTTTTTCGTAGCAACGCATATGATTTAAGTTGGGAGATGTGCTAGTCTTTGGCCAGAGAATATTCGCTTTTTTTTAAAAAAAAAATCTAATATGGATAAAAATACAAGTCTGCTCAAAGAAAAAGAGTACCCAAACCTTTTTCCAGAAAAAATCACTTTCTACTTCTTCTTAGATTATCATTGACTCGTTTGTTTTGAACCAGTTTTGCAGTCTTCCGTATGCCAAGTGTGACAGATATTTCCTTGTTGCATTTCTTCCTAATACATTGTAAAGTTCTGCTTATTAGAGGTCTGCACGGGTTGGAATTTTTAGCCCGAGCCCGGTCCGGCCCGTGAATATACAATGTGATGCCCGACCCGAGCCCGAAATATGTTTTAGCATTTAGGCCCGAGCCCGGTCGAATTCGTGTGATAATCAAATGAGCCCGAAATAAGCCCGAATTACAGAAACTTAACATAACACAAAATTATATTTTTATTTACTACAATTAGAGGTTTAATTTTGTAGTTGTGCTCTAAAAGTTCTCCAGAAAAAACGGGCAATTTATTTTGTTCTACAGTATATTTACAAAGTTAGGCCCGAAAAGTCCCGAGAAATATAGTTGTATATTTAAAAATTCAGGGCCCGAAGTGATATATGCTCTCTATAGGCCCGAGCCCATGCAGACCTCTACTGCTTATGCAGGTATAGGTAGAGCATAGTTAGAACTAAATTATACACGGGGATGTTTCTCCCACTTCCGAATGTTATTATAAAAATCTAATTATTATAAAAGTAATACAAAAATCATTGTGATGTAACTAGTTCACGAATACTGGGTAAAGAGAGATATCCGAAGGCCTGAATAGTCTAGGGAAGGATTTCCACAGAGTCCCGAGCAATATAGGTGGAGTGGATTTAGGATCGCCAATACTCCACGCAAGCAGATTTGGGATTAGAAAGCCATAAAGCTTCATCTAAGCTGAGTGACTGGGGTTAGGAGTCGCACAGAGTTCCGAGCAAACTAAGTGGACAGGAAGGTAGATCTAGAGCTCTAATCAAGCTAAATGCTTTGGGTTAGGTTACTTCTAGAGCTCCAAGCAAGCTAAAGGAGCGGAAGTGACAAGCCAAAGCCTGGCAGTACTTGATGTGATCCTCCTGAATTTAAAGCTTCTCCAGTTTGGCGGTGACTCTGGTGGTCCTATAAAAATGAAATGAAATCTTTAAGTTTAACGTCCCACGGTTATGTCGGTTAGGCTAAAGGAGACGGTGATAATGAGAAATGAGTGAAATGGTGTAATGAAGAAAGTGGGAGGAAACGGGAGAACCCCGAGAAAACCCACGAGAACGGTGTTTGTCCACCACAAAGTCCACACGGCGCGAGCTGGGATCGAACCACGGACCCCAAGCACCGGAGGTGAACGCTCTACCACTGAGCCACCGCGCCCCTCACTGGTGATCCTGTCGTCTGCCACTGCAGGAAGTCGTAGTTGGACGCACATGGTTCATGTTCATAAATATGAGGATATGTTGGTTGCTAGTACACAAAGGCATATGAGGAAAATTACAATATTGTATTATTTGGTCCTATAATTCAATCGTGACCTTCCTATGTATCATTTTCCTTCCATCATTCCTTCCAGAACGAATTTTATATCTTGCCAATCATCTCATCTCTTCTTTTGAACATGTTCTTCAGTATGTTTCTTTTTATTCTATCCTTTCCAACACTGTTTTATGCTATACTTTATCCACCCACATTAAACTTTTTCCTATTTGGAAGCCTTAATTTGTTTCTGTATTTTCCTTCTTCTCGAAGAGTCCATACTTCATATCTACAGGGTGGCTCAAAATTAGGTATACAGACCAGCATCGATCAAGTATGACATTTTCATTTATTAATATAATGAATTTATGTATTTGGTTTGGTTTATTCCGAGCTTAAGGTATAAGTGAAAATAAATTGAGAACAAATAAGGAAGAAACTAAATGAATACCTGTATGAATAACAATAAGTAAATGATATAAAATGTCATGACCGATCAGTACGGGACTGTATACCTACTTTTGGGCTACCCTGTATACAACACCTTCAGCTCTATATAAACAAGTCTGTGCATAATCAAAAATATACTTGGGGAGCAATACAGTGGAAAAATTAGTGGAATAAGAAAGTGGGAGGAAACGGGGATACCCAAGAAAAAAACGGACACGATGTTGACTACCACAAACTTGCTTGGCCGGGGATCGAATCGGAGACCCCACGCATCAGAGGTAACCTCTCTACCACTGAGCCACCGTTCTCCCCGATCTCAGGTTCGATTCCAGGTAAGGTGAGTTTGTGGTGGACAACATCGTGTCTGTGTTTTTTTCCCCAGGTTCTCTCATTTTCACTCTCACTCTCCTTAAACCAAATGCTACATAACCATTAATTTTCGTAAGTAATTCGTTATACTTAGCTTATAGGGTATAATCATGGGACTTAAATGTTCAAAATTTAAATTGGTGCTAGGAATGTTTTCCATAGAAGCATTTTTATTTTAAAAAGTGCACAATGTATTGGATAAAACAATATACGAGGAAGTATCGAAACTTTTTAATTATCATAGTAAAAAAATCAGGATACAGGGATCGTTGTGATTTGTAGTTGTTAACCTCTCTCTATAGACACCACCCAGATTTACATATTTCTCCCAGCTTTCTTTCATTTTATGAATACCGTCATTGTAGAAGTCTGCATACTATGCTTGAAACCACTCTTTCATCTCATGAATGACGTCATCTGTGTTGTCAAAATGGCGACCACGTAACGGATCCTTCATTTGGGAAAACAAGAAAAAGTCACTGGGTACAAGGTTGGGAGAACTAGGCGGACTCTGCAATATCTGGAAACCACACGCCTTTACTTGGTCGACAGCAACTTGAGATGAATGAGCTGGTGCATTGTCAGCTAGGAAAAGAACATCTTTCGAGAGCATGCCGTGACTTTTCGTTTTCGGAGCTATTTGTCCAAGAGATTGATGTAGTACTTCCCAGTGACGGTTTGTTCTTTTGCAAGGTAATCTGTGAGGATTACCCTACGAAAATCCCCCCTAATAAAACGGACAGCATAAAATTCCATCCTGACTTTTGCAACTTTGCCGTTTGAGAGGGAGAGAATCAGCATGCTCTCACTGAATGCTCGGGGTTTGGTCTCCTGATCATACCGATATATCCACGTTTCATCCGTGGTCACCAGACCCCCGAAAAAATCTTCTTCATCCTCTTCTAACAGCGTCAACATGTGTTGGGAAAGGTCACGCCGTGCTTGCTTCTGAGAAGGTGTCAGCAAACGAGGAACCCGGTGCGCAGATACCTTAGACATGTGAGGTTCGTCATGGACATTTTTCCACACATTACCATAACTTAGACCAGTTCATTCATAATCGTTTGGATAGTTACACGTCTGTCTTCGAGGATTAAACATTCCACTTTCTTCACAGTGGCTGCATCGTCCGTCAGGGATGGTCTTCTAGGTATTGGATCGTCTGTGAGGGACATAGTGACAAGTTTGGAATTTCCTTTTCAACTTTACGATGGTATCATAAGATGGACAATCATCACCATACACAGCCTTCATCTCGTCATGAATTTGCCTGGCATTGTTACCTTTTAAATGCAGGAACTTTATCACACTGCAAGCCTCATTCTTATCCATCTTGCACTTTGGTCACCTTTGGCACACTATGTAAAAAAAATAACAATCATTAGGAGCTAATTTCCTTAACATCATGCACATAAAAGTCAAATATAACACTGATAAAATTTCATCATCATATGTTAATAACTTCGTGGTGATAATTAAAGCTTACGATACCCCCTCGTATATCGTAATATTTAAGTAGTGATGTCACCTGTGTGAGTTGGAATGAGGAATAATCTTTGATTGCTTGTCTTATAAAAACGGGCTTACTCCTTGAGCGTAGTGATAAATGAGCCATTCGAGATTGAAATATTACTCTAACTGCAGGTAGTAATAACTATTTCTAAATTTTACTAAGAGAATAAAGACTAAAATTCGATCGTTGGCAAATGGATATCATTATTTTTCTTCAAGTAATTCTGAGTCTCATTCCGCTCGTTTTCTCTTATTCACATTATTTTCTCACGGAGTCTCCTGATTGATGATGAAAAATTTGTCAACTTCATGAGTTGCACTTAGTTAGCTAGTAAAGTTCGGTAGAACACCGGGGAACGAACTCAGTAAAGCCCAAAGAATATATATCTTCTCGTCATGACTGTAATTAGTTCACAGGTAAAGAGCATTTCGCTACGTTCCTATTGAACGTTACATTAATCAACAAGAAAGAAAAACTAACAAAAGAGAAATTCCAAATGCCAAAGGGTAATATATTAATAAAATTACTAGGAAAAGTGGAAGAAATCGGCTAAAAGTTTTATGACTACGAATGTATCATTCCTTTTAATCCATTTTTAATCATTTTTCATTTGTTCTTTCATGTATACGTAAGGAGTAATTAATTTCTTTCTGAGTTCTGCAACAGAAGTTACTATATATTTAACATTGCATCATACGGTTAGATGTTAAATATAAGATTGGGGAATTTCACAGAACAGCTACGAGGTGTGATCGAAAAATACGATGAATAACTTTATTAGAGAGAAAGTAATAAGCTTACATGGAATTTGACTTAATATTCTTCAAAGTATAATTCTTGGCTAGCAATGACATTTTCCAACGTTGAATTCATGACTGGAAGCACTTGTGGAAGGCCGTTTAGCTGCTCTGACGTTCATCTTTCAATGTCATGAATGGCGTCAAAACGTTTTCCTTTAAACGCGGTTTTATTTTTTGGGGAGAGCCAGAAATCCTGTCATATTATATTTGGAGAGTACAGTGGGTGTGGATAGACAGAAATATTTTTTTCGGCCCAAAACTTCTGTTCGTCAGTCAAAAGTGGGAGAACGAATTTCGCACTCATTCTTCTCATTTCCAAATCGGTGGTTAAAATGCTTTGATTTTAATACGAGATTTTTCGTTCTTCGGAAAGCTCTCGAAAAGATATTCACCTGTTTGAACGAACAATTTTTGCCACTTTTTGCACGTTCTCTTTTCTTTTTTGGGGGTTAAGAGGTCCTATCACGGTGAAATTAAAACACCGCTAATTTTACAGTAATTATGTGATATCTTCCAATAGATAAAAGATAATCCAAAATTTGGAACAAGGTCGCTCTAGACAATATTATTTTACATGAGATACCGCTATCACGACTCACTGATCTGCATTCGATTTCCAACCATTTAGAAAATCGACTTTTATTTTCGTATTTCTAAATGGCTGTAAACGGAAAGCTACTAGGTGACTCAGGATAACGATACCACATGCAAAATAATATTATCTAGGGCGATCTTGTTCCACATTTTGATTTTCTTTTATCTATTTGAAGATATCACATAATTAATGTAAAATTAGCGGTGTTTTAATTTAAAGCCATAGCGGTGATAAGGCCTCTTAATGAACATCTTGAACGTTATTTGTCTTCTACCAATTCATTTCTGCTTTTAAATCGCTGATACCGCATGTAAATAGTCTTCAGAGTTAGAGCATTATTACCACACACTAATTTCAACATTTCATGAGTTTTTTTTTTTTTTGGCACTTTTTTGATCTTCAAACAGGATTTAATGTTCACATGTTGTTGATGCGCGACAGACATGATAAACAAACCTCACTCTAGCGGCTCAGGACGCTGACTGACAAGTCAGAACATGTTCCAACTTGCAGCTGGCTGTCTCAACGGACGATACTATCGGAAAAATTAGATCAAATGGTTGTAGCGTCAGAAATTGCTGATAAAAGAATTCATTCACCGTACTCTTTTTATCACACATTGTATGTCCTTTTGTCCGTCTGTCTTAAATCATGCCTTAGGCTAAATTGATCATGCAAATAGGCTAATAATTAATTAATAATGCTAATGGTAATAATTAATCAAGTAAAATATTTGAATGCTGTTGTTACCCTTACCTTACATGTAGTCACAGTTTATTTATGTACAGTAGTATAATGTGAGGTCAAATAGCATAAACACTTAAAATCAATCATAACATTTATTAAGTTTGGATACTTAAATATGTAATATCTCAATAACCTTTATTATTCATATTTGTCACCCTTATTTCAGGACGAACAGGGTAAAAGTTAATGCTATTATAAAGTTCTATAAATTAATGATAATTTTCCTAGTCCATCTTTCATTGAAAATTAAGTGACTAGTAAACTACTGAGTGGTCCTTATAATAATCTAACTAGATACAGACAGCAGACACAAGTGCTTAGAAATTTCTGGACAACCAGTCTCAAATGAACATGAACGTATAGCATTATAACAATGGTAAACTAGAAAGTTCTTACGGCTTTATGAGCCTATAAATATCAATATCAAAGTTACAAGCTCAAAACCTTTTCATATTACGTGATATGGTCCTGGCGTACTAGCCTAAGATTATGAGGAACATTTAATAAAAACTGTACTGCTACTGATTGTCATTTAGTATAATAAAATAGAAAACAATAAACAGACCAACTTATATTTTTGGATCCATACTGCAATAGTCAATACCAAAGTGGTGATACAAAATATTCGCAAAGCACAACTGACTGACAATATGAATTCGACTGAGACAGTACGAATGGCTGGATTGACGAATGACCACTGGTTAAAAATACCAGTTATTTTCTATACCTGTTGTTTACTATTTTCATTCTCTTGTCCTTTCTTCATGGACTTCCCTAGACCAAAAAAGAGTTGTGTGTTTGTGACGTTTTTCCAGGAAAGTCCGCCGTTTACCTTTGCAACAAAAAGTATATTTGTCAAATGTGTCTTTTCATCATACAAATGTTTTGGTACTTTCATTTTTGCTGGTGCCCTTCACCAAACATGTTTTCACTTTGCATCAGTTGTTGTTTCCGTATCGTTGTGAATAGGCTGATGAAATATTTTTGTAAATAATTGTTGTATTGGTTTCTCTAAAAAAAATGTTCGAGTCTCTTTTCACGTAATAGTCTATCATTACACATCAACAGGTATCAGAACAAAAATTGTAAGGTTTCCTGGAATACATTCAGCGACCAAAGAATAGGTTAAATATCGTCCATTACGTCTATTCAAACCGGAAGTGGTATAAATTAACTACCTCCGGTTTCAACATGGCCATAAATCCAAAATAGCAACAGATAGCGATAAGTGTGTTCTTTTTTTCTTTTTTTTGATCGATTCAGCATCCCTCAGCGAGTAACCCTCTATTTAAGTCGAAATGGGTAGAAATTAACCATTTCCGATTTCAACTTCGATCATCACTGAACAAGGTAATAAATAGTGGCAAACGGTTTTTTAGAATTTATTTACCGTCTGGATAAAATCGTGCATCTTCACCTGCATTTGTTTCTACTAAAACCAAAAGATGTATAAATTTACTAATATTTCCGGTTTTAATATTAATCTTCCTACAGCAAAAATAATAGGAGATAGTAAGTAATGATCTTTTGGTACTGATTCAGCGTTCGCGGAAAAGCTTCTATCTTGGTCCTTTTTCTTTTTTTAATCAAGAGGCCGTGGAAACGGTCCCGGTTCGATTTCCGGTGGGGACACTTCGTCGAAAACTTGGGAAAGCTTTTTTAGACCAACCATCCTGACTGAGCCTCCTCATTTGCAGTAAGCAAACACTAACATAAGGATTCCCTACCATTTTCATGCTTTCCAATTTCCTCGGATGATGTTATCGCCGACGGACAGACACCATTCCTCATACATAACGGGCTTAAGAAGCCATGAATACTGAAAATGCCCAGAAGAACTTGCTAATCATCAAAATCCAACACAAGTTATATATGCTACTTCGGATCTTAGTACTGAGTTCTCATAGGTTGGGAGTCTACCCTAGATTCACAACTAGAAACTGGATTCGCTGACCAGCTTTCCAAACTGTGCTACGCATAATCATATGAAATCTCATTGGTCAACAATGTTCCACTATCCGTTTGCTGACAGGTATCAGAGCGAAAACGATAATAGCAAGAAACAAATATTTGTTTGTTCAATGTGTCAAGGATAATTAATGTTTCGATCTTCATGTTACTATTCAAACTGGAAGACTTGTAGACCCGCAATTTTTCGGTTCTGGTACTGATTACCATAGAGCAGAAAGTGTAAGATATGACCATAATATATTTTCCTTAACACTGATTTGTCTTAGACCGTTTGTTAGCAGCAAAGATGCACAACACAAGCTCCAAGGTTAAAGTAAGATCTGAACCAGTGTACGACTCGATGTTCTCACACTGGAAATCAAACCCATGACCTTGTTCACCAAAGACACGTATAGTAGCTATTTCACCTATGAAAAGGTCCATTTTGAATAGTCGTTGTTGGCTGATGCATAATTTTCTTTTTATAAAGAGAACAAAATTATCTTTAGACCTTTAACGCGATATTTTTTCAATCAGACTGACTTTTTTTTTTTTTAAATATTGTGGTTTCGGTGTAGGAAACACGTGATTTAAAGAAAAACAATGGAAACATTATGGAACCTATGAAACATTTTATCGTGCTTGCATATAGGGTCTATGCAAAGTTGCGCGTTGACATATGCAAAGTCCACTAAAACAGATAAAATCAATAAAATGCTACGAATTGTCAGCGTACTTGTCCTTTTGCACTCATTACACTTGTGTCTAACACAGAAAAACTAACAGTTCAAAACCTGTTTACCTAAACGAGCAAAGAAAGCTCAAAGATGACAATATGGCATAACTCCGCGTGTAGCAAGTAAGACAAAGAGTCCAACGCTGGCTTATTATGACATCTAGCGGGAAATTCAGAACTTCATTAGTGAAAGGATATCTTAGCTGATACACAAAGCTGTTTTCTTTTTATGTCCGAACTAGAAACTACATGCTGCAATACAATTTCAAAGTAAACTTTGCATATATGCAAAGCTGCTCGCTAAAGGATTAACAGTGCTTATTTAATCTGCTCCATTTTTTCGTAACTTACGGACAAGAGCATACAATACTACGTTTACTAAATATGAAGACTAGCAACACTGTAAGATAACCTCTGGAGCCACTAAACAGTTATTGTGTGTAGCTTTTAGCAGTGTGACCACCGCTAGTACTTTCGTGCTAGATCTAGTACCTTTTATAAATTTTAGTATTCTAGAACGTTCACCAACAATTCTAATACTCTTCTCCTCCTGTTCTTTTCTCATAAATACATTTGGGAGAGAAAAAGGAACCTTACAAAAATTTGCCAATGAACGAAAATATCACTGTTCCTGGTAACTTTTTTCTGCTTGTTTTTTTTTTTTTTTTCAACAGTGGTATTTACAAGAGCGAAAGTGGGACATAGGTGCCGTCTGGTCGCCTCCTCCAATTAATAAATGACCACAGTAAACAATATTACATATTTGGTGATTCGTTTAAACAGTAGATGATTAAGGAATTAAAACTGGATTTTCTTAATAAATCCATTTCATATTTCTTGTTTTCTTCTGATATCCTCTATATTTGTCATATTTGTGTTACTTTAGTAGTTTTAGATTGAGTTCTAATACGACAATTAAGCAGAGATTTCGCAGGTACCTTTAGTTTAGGGGTGTAAAGTCAAAATTGAGAGTGTATAAGTGGTTTGAATCGAATTTTGACTTTAAAAAAACTTAAAGTTGGAGTTTCTTTTAGGGATATTGGGTAGGGAGAGGGAGAGAGGGAGAGGGAGCTGCCGAAACCTTCTAATAAGATATTAATATCGTAAAATATCATAAATAGGTTGGAACGGGAGCAGATAAAATTGTACTATTTTTTCCCCAAATCTAGTACTTTTTTTTCTGCATAAGTTAGTACGAAATATTTTTGCTGGGTGGTAACACTGGATTTTAGTACCGAGTATGTTGTGTATTGCGTGAAGAATTCACGAATTTATGTTCCGAATTTCATGAGTTACAGTGATTTCAGTGAACTGTGTTTTCTTTGTTCGTCATGGATAATAAAATGGAGAAGAGAGTAGGCATCAAGTTTTGTGTCAAACTTGGCAAAACAGCCACGGAGACCGTCGACATGATTCAAATGTCTTAAAACAATGATGCTCTTTCTCGAGCCACCATTTTTGTGTTGCATCGTCGTTCCCGTAAGGTATCATTACGTGTGAAGGTAATGCTAGAAACGCTTT
Organism: Thermobia domestica; assembly: GCF_964235325.1. Lineage (NCBI taxonomy): Eukaryota > Metazoa > Arthropoda > Insecta > Zygentoma > Lepismatidae > Thermobia > Thermobia domestica. The sequence continues at coordinate 271,645,495 of NC_137462.1, forward strand.
TCGACTGGCAAAGTTTTGTGTATAAACAATTCATTCCAGAAGGACAAACTTTGAATGCTGCGATTTATAGAGACATTTTAGCACGCTTACTGCAGAGAATGCAAGGGGTTCATCTGAGAATGGTTCATTCGGGTAACTAGCTCTTGTTGCACGACAATGCACCGTACCACAGAGCTAATGAAGTACAGATATCTTGGCAAAAAAGGTGAGATATTTCAATCATCCGCAGTACTCACTTGATATGACTCCGAAAGCTTATTTTTTGTTTCCAAAGGTCCAAATAACGTTGAAAGGAAAATATTTTGACTCAATTTCGGACATCCAAAAGGCTGTGACGAAGGAACTCAATATTGTCGGACAAGAGGATATTCAGATAGGAATCCAGAAACTATACAGCCGTGCAATTGCCTGTATACAACAAGGAAGGTCGTATATTGAAGATAAGCAGCCAATTAGGTAATTCTCTTCTACATTATTTTCTGAAATTGTTAGTATTTAAAAATTTAGTAGATATAGTATAAGGTATGCGTTTTTGCTAACAATTGCACTAGTGACCACTACTAATTACTTCAGAAACAAAAGTTATGCTTTACAGAGTAGATCAATCTTGATCATTAAGTACCAAAATTAATAGTTAATGCTGTACGGAAGATAACAAATGATGTCTTAAGTTTGGCGTTCCACCGTTATTTCTTTAGGAGTTTTATTCACCGCTCCCTCTCTTTCTTGCCACCATACCCTCTAGTAGGCTCACAGTTCCTTCGTAGCCAATGCCCTAACCTGTTTCTCTTCCTCTTCTTAATAATATCTAAAATTGTTCTTTTCTCACCCAAGATTTCTAACACCTTCTCATTCGTTTTCCACCGCTTGACCTAGCTAATTCTCTCCATTCGTCTCCACACCCACATTTCGAAAGCTTCCAGTCGTTTTCCATCATTTTTGCGTAATGTTCATGTATGTCTCTGTCCCATACAGTGCAATACTCCACTCGAAGGCTTCATGAGTCTTTTTCTTAACTCTTTATTCAACGTCCAACAAAATAGTATTTTCTTTCCCCTTCTTTCGCCATTCCTATCCCTACTTTTATACTCGTTCACATTTCATATCATCACTAATTAGTGCAGTCAAATTAGCAAAAACTAAGGAACAAATTAGTAACAAGCTGAAAATTGGTACAGATGTTGGGAATGATGTTCTAAACAACATACTAAAAGTCCCCTGAAATCCCAGGTGACCTTCGCCGCCATATTGGAAAATGGCGGCCGGAAGTGTCAAATGAACAATACCCAGATAAAAATAGCAATATCTTCGCTATGGTTGAACATAAAGAGATAAACTTAGTGTTGTTTTATAGAACATAGATAACAATATTTTTTAAAGTGAGAATTTTTTCATAAAACTCATACTTTTAGAAATCTTTAGCCCTAAATTCTAAAATTCCGAAAACTACCGTCAAACTGATTTAAAATTTTATTGAGCTTAGGATGTAATTATTAACAAGTTAAAACTTTACATAGATGTTGATAAAGATTATTTAAATGACAACTAAAATCCCACAACTTCTTCGTTCGCCATATTGGAAAATGTACAAATGTCCGAAGTAATTGAAAGATAATATTTTGTTAAGTGAAATAGAAAATCTAGACCGGACTAAATATTTGAGAAACTGTAAATGCAGTCGATCCGAAGTCAATTGGGATCAATGCTGGTGCGGGGGGGAAATAATATGACGTGTTTAAGGTTATCCTCCGCCATCTTGGAATCAACTTGTGTATTTTAAATGGCAATATGCTCGTGTGACATATTAAGATGGATCACTAGGTGTTCCCAGTGCTATGCTCAGTGTTGAAAATTTTCCGGAAAATTTTCCGATTCATAAAAACATACTCCACTTATTCCTACATCGTTGTTTAGCCGTGATGTGAGGTGGAAAATATTATTCTATATTTTTCTGGAAAATTTTTCGTTCTTAACAATATCAGTGATCAAGTAACAATTCCTCAGTATTTATAAAATTAATTGAATTCGTGTACGGAAATGTTAAAAAGTGAAAAATTGTTTAAAGAATCTGAAAATTTTCATGGCTCAGACAATTTTCCGTACTATGTAGGAACAAGTGAAACAATTTTTCATGAATCGAAATATTTTCTGTCTTGTATGGAAAAATTCAAGAACTTTTTTATGAGTTGGAAAATTTTCATCATTTTGAAGCAAAAAGTAAAATAACCTTTTGTGAATCGGAAAGTTTTATTTCTCTGTAGAAACAAGTGAAAGGAATTTTCATTAATCGGAAAATTTTCATCACGATGTAGAAACAAGTGAATAAAACTTTTCATAATCCGGAGAATTTTGGATATTATGTATAGTGGTGTTAGGTGGAAAATTTTCCGACTCATAAAAAGTTCTTCAATTTTTCCGTATAAGAGAAAATATTTCGATTCATGACAAATTGTTTCATTTGTTCCTACATAGTACGGAAAATTGTCTGAGCCATGAACATTTTCAGATTCTTTAAACGATCTTTCACTTTTTTTAAAATTCAATCAATTTTATGATTGCTGGGAAATTGTTACTTGATTACTGATATTTTTTAGAAGAGAAAATTTTCCGGAAAAATATAATGCTTGAATAATGTGGCGTTGCCAGATAGTGTCGAGTGTTTACTGGTGCCAGATAATAAGGGAAGTAATCATGGATTTCTGCTTGGATACTTATTAGTTTTAGACCCTTAACGCAATTCCGCTTCTTAAACTGCAACGCTAGAACCCAGGAATTTTCTTATTGTGACTACTGCAGTAAACGTACAAATTTGGCAACAACGCATTATGGCGTTCTGTTTAAGTTTCGTCTCAAAATCTATTTCCTTAAATATAAATTAATATTTAAAAAAAATATGAAACATAACACGAAAAACGGTCAAACAATATATCTATTCCGTAATAAGATCTTTACTTTAAAATACTTTACACATACAAAGAATCATTTCGTAAAACTGAGCACTTCTACTAAGATCTTACAGCAAGTGCCATCTTGTGTGCTCATTGTAAAACGAATCAATATTCTCTTTTATTTGTTACATTTTTCGATATCAGGAGACACAAACAAATGAACCAGTATCTTGTGCTGTAGCTGAAACATTACTCTATCTTATAGTACAATATTTATAATACGTAACGTTCCATTGCGCAGTAGTTAAGGCAATGAGCTAAAATATGTACTGACTTCCGGTTGGCGATCCGCCTTAAACAATATCCTAGTTCGAAGAGAAACCCAATGGTATGGTTATTTTTCCAAAACCTACAACTGTTTTGAAGTTGTGAATAGGTTGAGGATATGTTATATGTGAAATGCTGTGAAATGTACTGTGCGAAGTTTCGAATTGAAGTATAAAGTAAAAAGCAAGCTTTGTAACATCTCACTTACGTATTCTTTAATAACCAGGAAAAGAGAGAGCTAACACACATGAGACAATTACAATCACATGACATGTTCAGCATGCCCACCGGTCTGTTCTATGCATATCCTTAACCGTGAGACCAGTGCTTGTGCACTCTGCGAAGCATAGTTGGTGATATTTGTTCACAGTCAGTAATGATTCTCCTTTTCAGGTAGCCAATGTCAATAATTTTACTCCGGTAGACAATAGTTTTAGAGTGCTCCCAAAGATAGAAATCAGAGTTAGGTCGGGAACCTTGCTGACCGCTCAACGGGTCCATGTCGACTTATCCAGCAACTGGGAAAGTGTTCATTGAGCCATCGGTTACATTACGACCATAATGCGATGACCCGTCTTGTTGCCAATATTGGTGAAATCACCCTTCCTCTTCCAACAAAAGTGGCATAAAGTGTTTTCAAACGTATGTCCATGTTGTGCAGCATCAAAGGTTCTATCAATGAAGACAGGTCGCCCCGTATTCTACACCACACCATTCCTCACCTGCACCTTGCATCTTTGAAGCATCTATCTAATTAAGATTTGTATTAGCCCTGTACCGAACATTTTGCCCAATACCAAGAAATTCTACGGTAAAGCTTTTTTTCAAAATCTGCAACGGTTTTGAAGTTGTGAATGGATTTAGGCTAGAATATGTTATCATTTAGACTTAAATTTTGTTATGTGTGGAACACTGTATAGATGGGAACCAACTGACTCTTTATCTTTTTTTCTTGTAGGTAGGACAGGATGCTAACTCGAGAGGAAAGAATCGAAATCTTCCTTTTGAATGGAGAACGCAGTTCAACAATAACATCCGTCTTCAAAGAGCGACATCCTAATCGCGAGCCGGTGACAGACAGTGCTGTACGCAAACTAAGTCGCAAATTCATGGCAAAGAGAAATGTTGATGATTTACCTCGATCACTACGACCACGAAATGCAACTGATTTGGACACATCAGCAGCTGTGTTGAGTGTATTGGTGAAAAGTCCTATGGAGAGTGTGCCACGTCTATCAAGTGAACATAATGTTAGTGTCAAAAGTGTTCAAAGGATGTTAAAAAGGAAAAGGTGGCACCCTTAAAAATTAAAGTTGAAACAAAAACTGCAAGAGGATGATTTAGATAGACCAATGGAGTTTTGTGAGTATGCGTTGGCCCAGATAGCTCGTAACCGAGTTTTTTCTCATAACATTGTTTCTAGTAATGAGGCAAATTTCTATGTAACAGGTGAGATTAACAACCGAAATGTCCGGTACTGGGATAATACAAATCTTAATTGGATTGATGCACCAAAGATGCAAGACAAAGGTATGGTAATGGTGTGGTGTGGAATATGGGGCGAAATCTTATTGGATATGTTTTCATTGATGGAATCTTTGGTGCTGCACAATATGGATATATGTTTGAAAACACTTTATGCCACTTTTGTTGGACGAGGAAGGGTGATTTCATCAATATTGGCAACAAGATGGAGCACCGCGGCATTATGGTCTTAATGTAATCGATGGTTCAATGAACACTTTGCCAGTTGTTGGGTAGGTCGACATGGACCAGTTGAGTGGCCAGCAAGGTTCCCGACCTACATCCGTTGGATTAATATCTTTGGGGCACTTTAAATTTATTTTCTACCAGTGAGAAATTATTGACATTGGTTACCTGAAAAGGAATATCATTACTGTCTGTGAACAAATATCACCAACTATGTTTCGCAGAGTGCACAAGCACTGTGTCTCAAGGTTAAGGATATGCATAGAACAGAACGATGGACATGCTAAACATGTCATGTGATTGTAATTGTCTCATGTGTGTTAGCTCTCTCTTTTCCTGGTTATTAAAGAATACGTAATGTGAGATGTTACAAAGCTTGCTTTTTACTTTATCCTTCAATTCGAAACTTCGCACAGCACATTTCACAGCATTTCACATATAACATATCCTAAATCTATTCAAAACTTCAAAACAGTTGTAGGTTTCGGAAAAATAACCATACCATTGGGTTTCTCTTCGAATAAGGATGTTGGTTAATATGTCACATGACCATGTTGCCATTTAAAATAAACAAGTTGATTCCAAGATGGCGGAGGACAACCTTAAACACGTCATAGTGTTTCCCCCTTGCACCAGCATTGATCCCAATTGGCTTCGGATCTACTGCATTTACAGTTTCTCAAATATTTAGCCCGGTCCAGATTTTGTATTTCACTTAACAAAATATTATCTTCAATTACTTCGGACATTTGTACATTTTCCAGTATGGCGAACGAAGAAGTTGTGGGATTTTAGTACGTCATTTAAAAAATCTTTATCAACATCTATGTCAAATTTTAACTTGTTAATAATTACAACCTAAGTTCAATAAAATTTTAAATGAGTTTGATGGTAGTTTTCGGAATTTTAGAATTTAGAGCTAAAGATTTCTAAAAGTATGAGTTTTATGAAAAAACAATTCTCTTTAAAAATATTGTGTTATCTATGTTCTATAAAACGACACTAAGTTTATCTCTTTATGTTCAACCATAACGAAGATATTGCTATTTTTGTCTGGGTATTGTTCATTTGATACTTCCGGCCGCCATTTTCTAATATGGCGGCGAATGTCACCTGTGATTTCATGGAACTTTTAGTATGTTGTTTAGAACATCATTCCCAACATCTGTACCAATTTTCAGCTTGTTACTAATTTGTTCTTTTCTTCATTAAAATTTGAGCTTCATTTACTGCACTATAATATGTAATACTACTCAGGTATTAAAAACTTTTCTATTTTCTTCCCTTCTATTTCTATATTTGACACCGACCCTTTCGTGCCAATCACCATGGCTATTGTCTTGCTAACACTTACGAGTTTTTTCATCCCATGTTTTTCACAGCCCTTCCTCAAGTTTTCTAACATGTTATTGATTGTCTCTTCAGATTCTGCAACAAGCATCATATCATCTGCAAAACGTTTTTAAAAATGGTGAGATGAAAAACGCGAAGAAACAGAGAAAATCAAGGAACACTATGTTGTTCTTGAGAAACTCAGATGAGTTGAGGTCGAACGAGGGACCTCTGGTATCAGAGATGAATGGTTTACAACTGATTCATTGTTCTCCAAATCAATACTTACGCATCAGCAAATTTAATTCGTTCTTTTGAGTAAATCATTTTATTGTTTCACTGTTTGCAAATTACTAGGGTAAAAAGTGTATTCAATTAACAAACTTTCTAATGAAGTATTTATTTAAATTCGCTGCCTTTGATGTCTGTATTGTCCAATTGCCTGCCCTGGAGCAGAAGCACAACGGATAAATTGAGCTACTCTGCTCAACGCGATGTTAATCAAGCCTCGATCGACTATACTTCGCTTCCGGGCTATCTGCCTTCCTCTCGTAAGCTTATATACATATGTACATAAACACATATTCAATAATAGCTGATAGAAAACCTGAAGCTAGTCACAGTTTGCTGTAATACTAACTAATAGAATTTTACGTACAATGTAATTCATATTAAAAAAGTTTTATTGTATTAGAAATGATATATTGAAAGCTATACATTAATCATGTTTACGGAAAACTTTGCTTTTATAGTTATAGATACTTTGATTCTCAATAACATACGCAGCATTATCGTACTATATATATAGCTTACTTAACTTAACACTTATCCGAGCAGCCGGGGCCTTCCAGGCCCAGTAGCTTCATTTTTCTAAAATTTCTCAATAACCATACATATTTCGAAGACATAAAATACTGAATTCTTCTATGTTTCATTCATGAACATATCGAGTTGGTAAAGCTTTTTTTTTAATTTGAAAATCTTTTCCTGACGTAACCGGGCAACCGGGCCTAGGAGGCCCCGTATAACTTTAGTGAAATTCCTGTCAAATATTAGATCAAATTGTCACATAATTATATATTGAACACGTGACTTTTGTAACCTTTAGTCGGAACAGTATGCGGCAACAGACATTGAATTTTGAGTGTTCTGCACTTAAAATATATACTGGGCCTGACAGGCCCCGGTTGCCTGTTTACGTTGCAAAAATGTCTGGACCGGATTTGCTATTCTGCTTGGTCGCCTTACAAAAGCGTGACACGAAGTTTCGTTACTTGACAAAAATATATACCGGTACATTCTAGACTAGTCGGAACAGTAAGTGACAATAGGCATTGATTTTGTGTATTCTGCACTTAAAATATATACTGGGCCTCACAGGCCCCGGTTGCCCGTTTACGTTACAAAAATGTCTTGCCCGGATAAGGGTTAAACTTAGAAATAGAATTAAATACAGTTTCTACTTTGATGTGCAATTTGGCTCAGTGGCAGAACGATTATTTCTGTTGCGTAGGGTCCCTGGTTCCATCCCCGGCCAAGTAAGATTGTACTGGGGAACGTAGTGTCCATGAGTTTTCTCAGGGTATTCCGTTTCCTCACACATTCTCATTCCATCAATTTTCCATCCTCATTTGCTTGCGTTAATCATCCGTCTTCCTTAGCCTAACTCGTATAATCGTCAAAAGTTAATGGGGCCGCGGTGGTTCACTGGTAGAGCCTTCATCTCTCATACATGGGGTCCTTGGTTCGATCCCAGCTCGTGTCAAGTTGTTGGTGGCGGACAAACACGGTGTGCGTGTGTTTTCTCGGGGTGGTCCCGTTTCCTCTCACTACCATTTTATTCATTTCTCATCACCGTCTCCTGTAGTCTAACCTGAATAATCGTGGGACGTAAAACTGAAAGATTTCATGTCATTTTCATTTCGTAGGACGTTAACCAGAAAGATTTAATTTCATTCCATTTCAAGTTCGAGGACCCATAAATATGCTAAGGCTAAGTGAAATGGATAATGAACGAAAGTGAACTATTATGAAGTAAACAGTGGAATGAAAGTGTGAGTAAAACCAACGAGCCTAGTGAAACTTCTTTCGTCGTTTCTAAACGTTTAATGCTCTTTTTAAGCACCAAAGCTATATCAAAGGCGGGCCTATAGTTTATAGTGAAAACCAAACCACAGCAAAGCGTTCAAATGTTAAATTGTTTTCCCGCCAAGAATCAAAACCAGGATCACATGCACCCAAAATGCCTCCGGTAGCTACTAGACAAGGAGAGAGGGCTGAACCCAATGTTGTTTAGCAGAAACGCACATGGCCTGGACTCGAACTGGAGATTCCTTGCACCAGACGTAATTCAGAATTGGAATATGCATATTGTAAGATTCCATACCCTCACGTGTAAGCAACCGCTATCAACACATGCGAACGCGTGTTACTGTGCTCAAAACATAATGACCAGCAGACAATAAAAGGCGGATACGAAGAGAACACGAAGATGGACCGGAGGAAAAACGAAGATAGCCGACCTTCTCCTCACGGACTCCCCTTTAGAGGACATCCATAAAAGAGGACCGCAAGTGGGCAGAGGTATCAGTTAGTAGCTGATGATTAACCTAACAACACCTCTCCCCGGGGCCGGCAATGAGCTATGGAGAGTCCCTCTCAGCCTTACCTCTGGAGGCTGCAGTGAGCGAAGGAGATATCCTATAACCAGTTTTCTCCAAGAGTTGCAGTGTGCCACGAAAAAATCCTATAATCTCCCGAGGCTACAGTGGGCAAGGAGATTCCTTGTAATCACCTGACCCAGAGGCCTAATGCGCGAAGGAGTTCCTGTTATAAGCTAAGACAAATTGAACCTATATTTTCGAAGCCACTACGGTGTGTGCTGACTGTCAATATTCACTAGACTGTGAAATCATTTCTTGTATTACAAAGATCATTATAGAGGTTTATTTTTGTAAATAAATAAATGAAGGGATAAATCCCGGACTCTACTGAGAACATCACAATATATAGTATAGAATGAAATCTTTAAGATTCGCCGTTATCCCTTTCAGACTAAAGGAAAAATAATTAATAAAAAATAATTATGAAAGAATTTATATACTGAGAGGAAGTGGAAGATTTGGAGAAAACCTACGGACAGAATGCCGTCCAGCATTATCCTTACGTTACTTACGATCGAACTAAATATTACCCATATTAGAAGTGAACGCCTTAAGACTTTCTTTTAGTTTAGAAAAGGTATTACTTCCTGTTATTTAGTATTACACTTTGAATGACTATCAAAGTCGAAAACCCTAGAAAAGTTAGAAAGGTCTATGCTCTTCGGTAGGATTAAACCTATGATGGATTTTGTCTCTCGATCAGAAAATTCACGCATCAGATAGCTCGACTACCTAATATCGACTCAGTGCAGTGCCGTGGAAAATCAGCGCCCGGGGCTAGAGTATACAACGGCGCCTCCATACATATATTCCAATTAATTTTTCCTTGCTTTTGCCCCTTTTTCTCCCGATTTTTTCGCCCCCTTACTTTGGCGCCCGGGGCCGTAGCCCCGCTGCCCCCCCCCACGGCACGGCCCTGTATCGACTAGGACTGAACTATCAGACTTCCGTATCTATATAAAGTCAATACTCTATGAAGCATCTATAAATATGATCAACAAGATAAAGGATCCCCCCCCAATTCAGACAAGCTATGATACCCCAGACAAATTGTAGCTAGATCTCGTCATGTTCACCACGTAAAGTAGTCAGCAGATGCTCCGGCCAACTTCAGCCCACCAAGTCTCTTGGTAAACAAGCTGGAGAAACCCCTGCGCCGCTTTGGAACGAGGATAAAACCAGAAATATATGAATATCTCATAACCAATGATTGAACTCGGACCTCACGATTGCTAAGTACCGTCTAACCCACCACGAGTCTAGAACTACTATATTCTAAAATCAGTTGAAATGCTCGTTCTTTGCACCGGAAAATAATGTTTATGGAAAATATTTCAAAATAAAGAAGTGAGTAGGCGTTACCCTTGCTTGAAATCCCCATTCTTTGCAGGAGGAGATTTATAGAAAGTACTTGAACCCCTTCGACCACTAGGATATATTCTTCAATGAAAGTGCAACCCCTGATGTATAAGCAACCAATACTGTTTGAAGTTACGAAGTGTTGCCTAGCCGTTTAGGGGCTGTTGCAAATATGTAAGCCCCCTATTTAAGGTAATTAATGGAATCGGTCGTAAGGTGACCCCAACTTAGTAATTATTCGTTTCTGACCAAACGTATAGATACACTTTTTTCTTGTACTGAGAGTCTGAAGAAGTATGCAAAATTTGTGGGATTATTTCCGGAAATACTTGTATATAGAGAATACTATTTACAATATATTTACTATAATCAGCACCATGAATGTTGTATAGTAAATAGTTGAGTTGAGTTCAGTTTGAGTTTCAGCTACGAGGCTATATGAGACGGAACCTACTGATTAACATGGAATCCGAACCACATAAGCTCCTGCCGAGGATCGAACCTGGGTGTCCCACGCCAAAGGCGCGTGCCATGAAGGATCTCCTGTAGTAAATAGTGTATTATAATGTAATTATTAAAAGAATTCAGCTACATAACGTTGAAAGATAGAAGAGAAATATTAATGCTAACCTTTCTTTACATCGAGAGTGTCTCAGAAGTGCTCCACTAATTCAACAGAAAGATAACTATTAATAATCAAGTTTTCTAAACCGGAATGCTGCAAAAACTTACCATTGCTTAGAATCTGCAAAGCGACAAATACGTGTAAAATAGCAGATTAATATGGGCCTGGTTTGATCGAACTTTTGCGTATCTATGACCCTGCCTCAGTGGTCATGGTCCAGGGGGTATGTAGGACCACCCTGTCTAAATTTTAACGCTGACTTCTGGTACTTAGGATATTGCTGGTTCAAGTAATTTTCTAGTGAACAACACTATGTCCACGGTTTTTCCCGGAGTACTCGTGTTTCCTCCCACATTTTCATTCCACCAATTTTCCATCATCATTCACTTGTCTTAATCATCCGTCTTCCTTAGCCTAACAGGACATAATCGTGGGACGTTAAATTGAAAGACTTTATTTAATTTCAATTGAAAAGCGTTGCTCGTAGTTGTAATATACTGGTACACAACGAAATTAGTTGTAATAATATATAATTATACCATAAAGTTCTATAGCAATATTTTATTTTAAAATTATTCTAAAATATACTATTATTTATTAAGTAATTATACACACACAACACACTAACTAGCTCTGTGGGCTATGGAACCGAGAGTTCCAATGCCACTTCATTGACTCCGAAAGTTCACGAAAGTTCTTTATTGACCTCTGTCTTTAACCAAATGGATTCATTTTCTACTTTGTATTCCTATTTCTGCGAGATCTATCTTAATATTGTCCTCCCATCTATCCCTAGGTCTTCCGTATGGTCGTTCTCCGATTATACTTCCAGTGAAAACTATGAAAGCATTCCTACTTTCTTCCATTCTGGCTACATGACCTGCCCACTTGAGCCTCCTAGACTTGATGACCCTAACAATGTTTGCTAAACAGTATAAACTCTGCAGTTGCTTGTTTTGCAGTTTGCGTTCCTCTTCGGTTCGAATATTCGTCTCAGGATCTTCTTGTCAAGTATTTTCAGTCTGCGTTGTTCCCTCCGTGTAAGCGACCATGTTTCGCAACCATACAGTACAACAAGCATGACTATCGTTTTATATATTTTAAGCATCAAATTCCTCGACAGAATTCGTGACGTCAAGAGATTTTGAAGTGAATAATAACACGAATTCCCTGCTTTTAGTCGACATTTAATTTCTTCGTGAATATGGTTTTTGTCTATACATACAATGTTTACAATATTTTTATTGTACACTATACACTATCCATATATTATTTCTTAAGTACCACTATACATACAATATTTTTTATTTTACATATACAATACATAAATAAATAACCAACATTTTCTGGCAGAACAAAAACCTCCAATGACAGTAATATTGCAGCGAGTCATGTTCTTCTTTGGCCACATAAAAAGTGATTTTTTGTGTTTTCTCGAAAACTGAGCATTATAATTTAACCTCAAACATATTTCGTTTAACTTGATATCCCCTATCAGGAGCACCTTGCCTCAGTGGTAGAGCGCTTAACTCTGTAGAGTGGTGTCCCTGGTTCGATCTCTGTTCAAGTAAGTTTGTGATGGATAACATCATGTCCGTCTGTGGGTTTTCTCGGAGTACTGCCTTTCCTCTACTTTCTCATTCCACCAATTTTTCCGTCATCTTTCACTTGCCTTATTCATCGTCTCCCTTAGCCTAACCGGCATAATAATGGGACGTTAAAATGAAAAGATATCCCCTAAAGATTGATACAGAATTAATTTTGGATATTATTTAGTTAAACATTAAAGGTTAAGTACTAATAATAATTGTCAGCCATATCTTCATTAACTGTCATCATCTTGTTAATATTACATTGAAAAAAATTAAAGACGGTACACTTCAGGGTCAATTTCAATTTAATAGGTAGCATCATTTTTGTACAGCATAATTTTTTTAGGTTTATAAGCAAATTCATTTTTGATTTTTTTAAAGTTCAATTTTTGGCGTTTCACCCGTGATTTATTTACTTCATTTCAACTTAATGTTTCGAAATCATTGACTGCGTTTTTCAACAGAGCTTAACTAATTATTGTTATATAATTATTGAATTGTTGTATAATTATTGAAGTATAATTATCCCATTTTATAATTTTATACTTCAATATGAAACAACAAATTATTGTTATATTTCAGGGGCGGATCCAGGATATGATCAAGGGAGGGGCTAAACCATATTTTGCCGTTTTATTCAGTGTAAAGGAGGATTGAAGCTCATTTTATCCAGTGTATATCTCAGTGTCAATTCTGAGGATCCGCCACTGTTATATTTTACGGTTTCATTTTATAAGAAAATCATCTTTTTACTAACTACTATTATTGTTTAGTCTTTTAATAATAATAATAATAATAATAATAATAATAATAATAATAATAATAATAATAATAATAATAATAATAATAATAATAATGATAATGATGATGTTTATTTCTGTGCCATGAACAGCCTAACGGCAAAAATACAGCACTTTATCAGACAATATAAACACATATTACATACAATGTAAGCTATATACTGAAACAATAAAACATAATGATAAAATAAAGTAAAATAATATCGGATTAATAATTCCTTGTCAAATTAACACCATTTTTTTTAGTATCAAAATAGTCGTCATAAATAGTAAAAATAATATTTGTCAAGCTCTAAAATTCATGCTTTTATACTGATAAAAATAAATTAAACTAAATTAAAAGAATTTGTCAGTCTTCTTAAAATTACAGATTTCGGATTCAACGGAACTAATGTTGATATATTTCTTGTATTATACATTGGTACCCTTATACCTATATTATGCAAGCAATATTCACTGTGATAGCTATTGTCTAGCAATTTCTTAATAAAATCTCTTTCAATAACTTTTCTCCTGTCGCTCAATGCCTGCAATCCCCAAAATTGACACCAGTATTCATAACTACGTGAGTAGTAATCTCTATTCATTTTATAGCAGAGTAACCTAATAAAACATTTTTGTACTGATTCAATTTTGTTTGCCAACGTTATACCTATACTATTCCAAATAACTACACCGAACTCTAATTTTGATCTTGCAAGCATCTTGTATAAATATACATATGAGCTGGCATTTCTAAACTCAGGCCATTGTTTGAAAATAAACCCTATTATTCTTCTAGTCCCTTGGATTGTATCATTTATATGATAGGTAAATTTCATGTTTCTGTCAAACACTATACCCAAATCTTTAATATGTTCGGCTTTATGCAATGTTACTCCATTAATTACATATTTGCTCACGTAGTATTGGGTTTTGTTAGTATATGATATGTATTTAGTTTTGTCACAATTTATTTTCAATAAGTTACTTTTACACCATGTACTAACAGTATCTAGATCTTCCTGTAGTAAGTAGTTATCATACTCACTATTTACTATTCTAAATAATTTTAAATCATCGGCATACAACAAAATATTTGAGTATTTAATTTTCTCAGGCAAATCATTAATAAATATTGAAAAAAGAAGGGGTCCCAGAGGAGATCCCTGAGGTATGCCATTCTTTATATAACCGTAACTAGAGGTTATTTGACCAATTTTTACTTTAAACGTTCTGTTTGCTAGATAGCTTACAAACCATCGAATGTACAATGGGGATAGACCTATGTTTCTTAATTTATCAATAAGATGTTCATGCTCTATGGAATCAAAAGCTTTTGACATATCTATATATATAGTGTCTACTTGTAATCTATTCTTAAGTCCTAAATGTGTAAAATCAGTAAAATGTACAAGATTTGTTACAATCGATTTCCCTTTATAAAATCCATGCTGAAATTCACTTAATTTGTTTTTTACATTAAAATATAAGTGTTTGTGTATTATAATTTCAAAAATCTTGCAAAATGCATTGACTAGTGTTATTGGTCTATAATTTTTTATAATTCTACGATCACCTGCTTTGTGTACTGGTACAATGTATACTTGTTTCCACATTGAAGGAAATTCACCATTTCTCAGGGATGCATTAAATACGAGGGTTGGGGCAAAAGTCATGGCAACTATTTTTTTTCTTGCAGATACGTGAGCGGATCACAAACTTCTATGTGTCGTGTGGAAGTTCTGCAAGCATAGTGTGTATGCAGAACAACAGATGGCTCTGTGATAGCTGGTAGTAGCACAGCGAGGCCTGTGAAATCAGTCAGTTGGTGAGTGTCGTGCGAGATGGAAGTAACCCGTGTTGAACATTGCGCTTCCATCAAAATAGCCGTTTTCCGAGGGTGAAATGCGATGGAATGTCACAGTGAATTAGTGGAAGCGCTTGGTAATAATGCCCTACCATACCGGACAGTAGCACAGTGGGTAGGAAAGTTTCAGCAAGGACTTGTGTCAATCAGTGATGAGCAATGTTCGGGACGACCTGTCAGTGTGCGGACCGACGTGGCACGTGTCGTCATCCACCCACCGTACTCTCCTGACATATCGTACGGTGACTTTGATCTCATTCGAAAGATTAAGGAACCACTATGTGGTAGGCGGTTTACAACATGCGAGGACATTGCTAATGCTGTGCGCGAACAGGTGACCCGATTCACACATGGTGTGGCAAATGCTGAGGCGGATGGTATTCAACGCCTCCCACATCGTTGGCAGCGCGTGGTGCAAGTAGCAGGGGACTACTTTGAGGGTTTCTATGCTCAGGTTTGTCATGTCAACTGTATGCGTACTGTGTTGTCATTCTTTTGCACCGTGAAGGCCATATGGCCCTGTATACTACCGTAATAAATTAGTGTGTTACGATATTTCAGTGGTATTCATTGTCCACACATGTAGTTAACACCTTGTCCTTTCGTATGTATATGTCAGATTTTCCAACCGGACTGGTATCTTCAAGACAAAAAATAGTTGCCATGACTTTTGCCCCAACCCTCGTATATTTGTTAAAACAGTTGACAATTCGGTACTACATGCTTTAATTATATAATAGGGGATATTGTCAGGACCAGGCGCTGTGCTCGCCTTAATAACTTTGATTGCATGAATTACATCAGACTCAGTGATATTAGGTATATCTATGACGTCATGGTTGCTAATGAGCGAAGGAGAATTCATAACCTGCCTATCTGGGTAATGTCCTAATTCTAAATTAAAATTTTCACTAAAAACATCTTTAAATAATTGCACAACATCATTTAATTCAGTAACTGATTTGTCATTATGTTTCATTTCAGTTGGTATATGCTTGCCATCAGAACTTTTAAATATTTTCCAGAAAAACATATTGTTATTGACAACACTATTTTCCAAACTCATATAATATGATTTTCTCGCCTCTAAGTATTTCTTTTTGACAATTTTCCGTAAATCTGAGTATCTTTGATACCATGTATTACTATTTGTTTGTCTTGCTTTAACAAAATATTTGGTTTTCTTATTAATTAATGATTTCAGCTCTTTGTTCATCCAAGGGTCTTTGTATTTAGGCCTATTGCTAATTGTTTTCTTAGGTACACAATTATCTAGCACATCATATATATTGTTATACAATATATTGGTCAATTCATTAATATTACTACTCTTTGTATCTATCCTATCCATTTTCTTAATTCCATTATATACACCTAGAAAATCAGCATTTTTAAAATCATAAATTCTGGCTTGATTTGAGGTGTTCCCAAAGACATTACTATCATTTTTTGTTATTTTCCATTCAAATAGAAAAGGTGGATGGAAGTGATCAATTTTTGTTAACGGTGGAATTTCAAATATTATTGAATTATTTTCTATATTGGTTAACAGTAGGTCTAATACTTTATCCTTCTTAAATGGGTCATATGATCTATTCAATTGATTTAACTGGAGAACATTACATAGTTCAACTATTTTTTCAGCTTTTTTCTTAATATAATAATTACTTATATTTATATTTCCGGTAACCCAATCTATACCACCTACGTTAAAATCACCTAAAATTATAAAATTATAGTTTTTTGTGAGTAAAAACGTATATAGCCAGTCACAATAATTAGTAAAATTCGTCAACGGTAAATCTGGTGGGAAGTAGTGCAAGCACAACAATAATGGTTTATTTCCAGGGATTAAAACTTTAATTATAATAACATCAAGTATTTCATCTGGAGGATTTATTACTTCATACGAGTATTCGTTTCTTATTATGATCATACAGCCTCCACCCTTTGTTTTATTTACTAATGTCAAGTTTCTATCTTTTCGTACGACATTATAATTTTTTGAGAGCTGTACAAAATGTTGGTTTGTTTCTTTTAACCACGTTTCAGTTATGCAATAAAAATCATAGTTAGAGCAGTTTATTTCATCTATAAATAACTTTTCTTTTGTATTTAAACCGTTCACATTTTGATAGAATAGCTGTAAGTACGCCATTTTTGTTGTGTACTAATTTATTCTAGTTTATTTACCTGAATTATTCTTTCCAGCCGGGTCAGTTTCAGCCTCATGACATACAATTTCGTCTTTCAATCGTCCAATAAATCTAGTAAATAGCACTCCATCAGGCCATACATTTGGGTTACAAATAGCATTAAACTCACTTTCTTCTACACTAACATAAAACGAAGAGTAACTGCTATGTTTAGCTCTTAATTGAACACATTTTTTAACACTAATATTAACACTGTCCTTCACAAATGCAATAAGATCCTCACAAGAAACACAAGGGTCAAGTCTCGTTACAAACAGTGCTGCTGTACGAGGGGCTTTTTTGTTTACCTTTAGTTTGTCCGTGGTGTTCTTCCCTTGCATAAGAGTATTACGGTTTCTGGAAACGAAGCCTGATTCATTCGTTTGTTTCACTCCTGTCTGTACTTCAGCGTTATTTCGCCTTGGGCGTTTGGTTACTAACTTCCACTCACTACCACTTGTTTCCTGCTGTAATGTGAAAGAAGGCACTTCTCTGACCTTGACATTCATGTTTTCAGAATCGCCTTGTACCTTGTTTTGAACATCGGGTGTTGAGCTATTTATCACTTCAGCAAATGTTTTCGGTTTGTTGTTAGTTGATAGTAGTTCATTCAACTTAATATTTTCTTGTTTAACAGATATCACTTCTGCCTTCAGTGCATCATATTTTTCACTGATATCACTCAACATAATTAACACCTGACAAAGTTTATTTTTCACTTCCTCACAGCATGTAGAGCAATTCTGTCCATTATTGCTTGAGAAAGAACCTGATTTGTCTAAGTCTTCATTTTCACTTAACTCAGCATCAGAATTCACAGTTTGGTCTCTTTTCCGAGATCGAATATGCTTCGTCACTGTGGGAGTAATGGCTGTGTTGTCATCACGGTGCCTTATGCAATTTTGGCACTTATACGTTGATATACCATTCACCAAGTACATTTCATATTCAGTGCGTCCAAATAATAATAATAATAATAATAATAATAATAATAATAATAATAATAATAACTTTATTTTATTGTCAGTGCTGCGAACACAGCTCATTGGCAAAAATACAACACTATGTTAAAAATCATTATGCAATCATTTGAAACAGACCAGAAAATTTGTAGTATAGAATAAATATTAGAGAAGGTTAAGCCCTTTGTCAGAAGATTAATATATTCAAATTACAAGATTCAAGATGATTATAAAACAAGATTAAAATAGAGATAGTCAATGTTATAATATACTATTTATAGAACTATGGAAATTAAATCTTCATTTAACTATCGTTTAAAGAATGAGTTAACCTTGCTTAAAATTATATATTTGGTACGCAAAAGATTCTGGTCACTTATTGTTGTATTTTCACATGAAAGATTGGTTCTTTAAATAAAACATTATAACTAAAAATATTCTGAAGGTATATAATAACAATAAAATCACGTCCCTTATCATTAAGTTAAAATAGTTTAATTTTGTGAGAAAAAAAAAGTGCTCTATTGATTCTCCCATCATATGTTAATTTTAAATTGTTATAAGATATTGCTACTCTTCTCAATATTTCACACTTTGAATTTAGTGCTAGCACTGTTGACTGACTTCTTACACTATAAGTCAGCACTCTTATTCCTATATTTTCCAAGCAGTAATCGCTACTATATTTATTATCCAATAAAATTTGAATAAAGTATTTATTCATAAAAATTTCTTCTTTCTGCTAGAGATTGAAGTGCCCGAAAAGTTGACCAATATTCATACTCGTGTGAATAGTAGTCCTTTTTCATTTTATAACATAGTAGTTGTATAACATTTCTGTATATATTTGTTGACAAGTATATTAGACAAACTCTTAAAAACGACTAAACCTAATTCAAATGGGGATCTAACATGTGTCTTATATAGGTACAATAGGAACTAACATTAAAAAAAAAAAAAAAAAAAAGGACATTGATTAAAAATAAAACCTATTGCTTTGTCGTTGATTGCACAAAATCATTTACGTAATTAGCAAATTTTAATTGCCTGTCATAAATAATACAAAGATTTAATTTGTTCTACTTTGTTTATTCTTACTCCATTAATTCTATATTTGCTGACAAAATGATGAGTTTTATTAGTAAACAACGTATATTACGTTTTTCCAGAGTTAATCGTTAATAAATTATTTTCCCACCAATGATTATATTTTCGCATAATAATAATAATAATAATAATAATAATAATAATAATAATAATAATAGACCCTATTATTATTATTATTATTATTATTATTATTATTATTATTATTATTATTATTATTATTATTATTATTATTATTATTATTATTATTATTGAAATAAAATATTCGAAGTATCGCTAATTATAGGCTTTCTTTCTTATCCTAATCTGGTATCTCATAGTTTTATTTCCATTGCTTCTGTTAATAATGTAAGTATTTTATATCCATGAGTGGATCTGTAAATAACGGACACAATTTCAAACAAAATTTCATAATGCATGGAATATCAAAAATGAAGATTTTTAAATTACAAACGTCTCCGTTAAAATTGAATGGAATATTTAAAGTAAATTTGCTTCTCTTGAAAACTACTAATGAGCTTTGAGACTCAGCCATATCTTTTTGTATAGCTCAGATTATATATGTCTCTTCTTTGAACATTTTTACACGTTAAATGATAAAAATATCAACTAATCAAAAGTAAGCTCATAAACAGGAAAATCAATGTTACTATCTACAAAACATTTATCAGGCCAATCGTAACGTACGAGGCAGAAATATTTGTCAAGAATAAGGCGGAAGAAGAAGCTCTACGAAGATTCGACAGAAGAAGAATACACAAAATATACGGTCCAGTGAGGGAAGACAATATATGGAGGATAAAGAGCAATGAAGAAGTTGCAGTATATTATAAAACGAAGATATTGTAAAATTTATTAAATGTCAAAGAATAAAATGGCTAGGCCAAATACAGAGAATGTCATAATCGAGAATACAAACAAAAATAATGAAACAGCAATTATATTCCGTAAGAAGGAAAAGAAGACCAATAACAAAGTGGATAGACGTAACGGGAGACTGAAGGTGAAGAGATGGTGGGTGATTGCCAAGGATAGAAAAGCATGGAGGCACATTGTTCGAGAGGCCAAGGCTCGTAAAGAGGTATAGCGCCAGTTAGTAATGTAAGAAATGGCAAGAATAATAGAGAAGTTAGTTATTTTCTTTTATTTATACATATTTTTGAGCTTACTGGCATCTATGCAACTAAGTTTGTCACGTGTGGGGTTCAAGAGGCGAGCAGCACAGTATTCGTGGGAAGGGGGAAAGGAAAAAGAAAAAAATGAACATTAATTTTAAGAAAACTTTGGGTCACGGGCCACTAAATTTTTGAACGGCCCCTAAATTGAGTTTTCGCATTTTCTATGGAATAGGCACATCATACTGAGTTAGCTGATAGTTTGGGTTTGGCTACACTATATGTAGTCCTCCAGATATAAGGCCTACAAGAAAATTTTTTATTGAAACATAATGGATCTTTTGATGCAAAATTGGATCAGGGGCAACAAAATTTTTGAACGGCCCCTAAATTCAGTTCTCGTGTTTTTCTTTTTTTAACGGAATAAGGACATCATACTGCGTTAAATGATAGTTTGGGTTTGGCTACACTATATGTAGTTCTCCAGATATAAGGCCTACAATAACATTTTTGATCGAAATATATTGAATCTTTCGATCCATAAAGGAAGGTAGTGGCTTTGACCTATGAATTAGGTACCATTCCAGCATTTTTCCTGGTGTGAATGAGAAAAATGCATTGACGTAAATTACATTTATTATAGGACTTAATGGTTTTTTCTACAAATAGGGCGGGAATTGCATAAATGTTATCTCGTTGGAATCTGTGTTCCATATCCTTTCCAACAATGCATCAATCATGACTCTGTGATAACTATAGGGTTTGCAACAGCCCTTCGAAAATGATATACAGGGTGCTTTTATAGGAATTTCGTTCTATTTTTTTTATCTCGCTTTGTATTACAGCAATGACTATCATTTCCTATATTATAATCGCAAGTGTGTTGCCTACACATTAGCATCATTTTGTCAGCGTAGAGTGACTGCAAGGATTGCCAGGGTCCCTCCTAATTCTACTTTTCATGTTTAGAAGACCTTTGTTCTCCTTCTACGAATAGGACAGGTATTGCACAAATATTACCTCGTTGGAATCCGTGTTCCATAATCTTTCCAACGATGTATCAATCATGATTCTGCGATAATTAAGGGGTCGTTTTTAAATAGGAATAGGAACGTTTAATAGGAACGTTTTTAAAGTGCTAACTGGAAATCCAATCGGGAAACCACCATTAGAAAGATCGAGGCGATGATAGGAAGACAATAGTAAGACGGATCTAGCAGAAATAGCAGTACAAAGTACAAATTGGATCCAGTTGGCTAAGGACAGAAGTCAATGGAGAGCTTTCGTGAACGAGGCATTGAATTTCCGGGTTTTATAGGCCATAGAGTTTGAGTTATAATTAAAACTGGAAATGGTTAAATCTATCATTTTGGACTTGATTAGGGGACATTGGAGCGAATACTTTTGTTTGATTCCCGTTGTAACAGCATTGAACGGATTACGATAGTATGGATTATGACTCAAATGATAGGTCCACTTCTGGTCGCTAACGCTCTTGCGTTAGGTCGAGCGGTCCTGGGTTCGATTTCCGGTGGGGACACTCGGTCGAAAAAGTGTAAAAGGCTTTTTCAGGCCAGCCACCCTAAATGAGGTTTTCCTCATTCACATCAGGCAAATGCCGGGGTGGTACCTAACTTATAGATCCCAGGGCGCTTCCTTCCTTCCATTTTCCCCGATTTTGGGCTCGGCGAGGAACGTCATCTCTCATACATGACGAGCTAAATGGACATAAACGCCGAAAGCTCAGAAATCTAAATCCTATAGGTCCACGTTTCGTAAAATCTCGGTCTTGAGAAGATATACTAACTTCAACAGAGAAATACGAAAACATTTGCAACCCCTTGTTTTGTAATGTCAATGTTTGCTTTCCACTTTACCTGTGCACTTGGCGAACATACATAAAGAATAAAACCAAAAAGAAAAAAGAAACTTTGGCGAACATAGTGGTAACTGACAGACTAGAACATAGTGACGTCGATTTTTTGCTAGTACAGTACTCGTGAATCCATAAATACCTGTGCACTGCAAACCCTTCTTTACACCTGCTTTCCTCCTGGTCTTCTCTCATCTTTGGCCCTTCCTGTTTCTTCCTCCTACTTCTCTTAGCAACAAGGCTTGATCCAGTCTTGCGTATCGTCCATTGAATACGAGGAATGTATACTTTTGCGCAAAGGACAGAAATATGTACGAGGAAGGACCAAAAGAACGGATTGAAAAAGCGTCGCCGTTCTTAGGCACAGTATAGAGTTCTCCCGCTAGGTGGGTCTAGCAGAGATTTTCCCAAATCAGTTGGTCTTCGTAGGAAGTTAAGTTTGATCGTATTATTGTTTTTCTCAACTGTTCTCGTTTGCCGCCTGCGAAATTGTTATGGCAGATTCAAAGGAACAGAGAGAGTTTTTGAAATATTTCTTCCTACTTGGAAAATCGGAAACGGAAAATCGGGAACCTTGCTTCAAAAGGCTTTCAAGAAGGCTTTGCTTCAAAAGGTTTTAATGAACGGAACACAATTTTTTGAGTGGTTTGGGAGCTTTAAGTGTGGTGAGATGAGTGTTGAAGATCATGCTCGTTCTGGGTGCTCTTCATCATTTCGAAACGACGAAAATATCGAAAAAATCTGCCAAAAAATCAACGTGGATCGTCATTTCATGATCGATGATATTTCAAAACAGACAGGAATGAGATGGAGCTCGTGACCAGAGTGAGGTTTTGCAAATTAGACGTGCTCCAGCTAAGTTTGTTTCTCGCCTGCTCACACAAGATCAAACACATTCGTTGGAATTTGAGTCAGGATTTTAAAAATCAGATTGAAAGTGATCCGAACTTTTTTAACCAACGCGATGACGGTTTCCGAGAATTAAACAAAAATCAAAAAGGGAAGTGTTTTGATAGTTTATAGGCTGTAAAAAGTACTTCGCAGATCGCACTGGACGATACAAAAGTTTAAGAGTTCCAGAGGTGCTTCAAACAGTGGGAAAGAAGACTGAAGAAATAAATCGGATTTAAGGGGACTGAAAAAATGTTGTAAAATACTTAATAAATTATTTATTTTTAGAACAGAAGTACGGTTTCTTTTGGGTACCTTCTCGTATATTCGAGAAACAAAGCACTCTTAAAAAGAGTAAAGAGTGTGGTAGAAGAACCATTGAAGTGACTTTTCACTTACTAAAGCACAAACAAAGGAGATGAGTAGCTCCCTATAAACGCACTTGGGAGGCATCACTCTAAACTTTTAAAACCTGATTACGGTCTGATATTGAGATAAGGCTTTTGGGAGATCAAAGATGACTTAACTAGTTCACTGATTTCAATACCTTTCAACACAAAACCCCCTCCTAATTAGAAGTAAGTGTGTAATTTGTAACCAAAGTAGCATAATTAACGGCAAGCAATTAGGTACATCTAAATCACCAGCCATGAACGTCCAAGCGTAAAAGGACTTCTTGGTGAACTCTGAGAGAAAAGAAGGAAAAGTTGATGTAGAGGTTTCGGCCTCGTCTTGGTCCTGGGTTTCCGAGATGAAGTGGTCTTAATACCAAAAGCACACAAAGGCGCATCTGAAGCTGAAGAAGCCAATACAAGGATTCGTTCTGCTGTTGTGGAGAAGGGAAAGAACTTTGTGACTCGTACATCTTGTTTGATCCTCTTGTCTTGAATAAGAGTCACCTTATTCCTTCCTCTATTGTGTCAAAGCCAAATTGAGATAAAGGGCGGAAGTTAGTAGAAGTGCTTAAAGTTGCGTAATTGCTACTGTACCTAAAGAAAAATCTA
Organism: Thermobia domestica; assembly: GCF_964235325.1. Taxonomy (NCBI): domain Eukaryota; kingdom Metazoa; phylum Arthropoda; class Insecta; order Zygentoma; family Lepismatidae; genus Thermobia; species Thermobia domestica. The sequence goes on from NC_137462.1 coordinate 271,669,784, forward strand.
TATCTTGTAAATTTTCGTAAGTTTCCTCTTTAGTATTGCCATTAAAATATATAAAAAAACTCTGGTGGAGCAAGGATAATTGATTTTATTTTAAGGAGCTTGGTTTACCTTAACTCCTTTAGGGCATATTTATTATCTCTCTTTGTGTGTGTCTGTTCGTCCGGCTGGAAGAAAAAATGATCTCAAGAACTAATTGCTGGAACACCATCAATTTTAAACAAGACCAAGAGGATCAAAAAGTTAGGAATCAAAACCGGAAGTGGTAGAAATATACCATTTCCGGTTTCCATGCTGACCATTATAGGTGAAGAAACGGTAATAGATAGCGAGATACTGTTTCCTGCAATCGATTAGTCTTCCTTAGAATGCATTTACAAGGGATGATAATAAAGAAGGTTACAAAACACAAAGCTTTTTTTGTAGATTAATAACATGTCTGTCTTGGTATAAGTTTCGAAGACTTCGGGTACTGATTTTATATACCCGAGAAGCGGACATTAAAAATTATGACCCGGCTCCAAAATTGGTCTAAGGTAGAAGTGAGATCAATGGTGCGGTTCGTGGGAGACCCGGGTTCGATTTCCGGCGGGAGCTCATGTTGTTCGAGTTCCACGCTGATCAGTAGGTCCCGTCTCACATAGCCTTACTGCTGAAAGGGGCGTTAAACTCAAAATGTAGAGAAGTGGTGTTGTGCCTTCAAAGAAAGAAAGACCAATATTGTTAATGATAAACCTGAACATATCGAACGAACCCAGTATCTGAACTACTGACATTATGCTTGGAACGACTAGAGCACGCTTTCTACAGCCCTGACCTAGCCCCAGTTATTTTCATCTTTTTCCTGTTCTAAAGCAAAAAAATGGCTGGCATGTCATTATGACGAAATCGCTGCCTCTCAGTGACTACGAGAACTTGACGCGGCTTTCTATGCAAATGGTGTACAAACTTTTATCTGCCGTTGTGGTAAACGATTGAACAAAAACTATGATTACATCGAGAACTAGTGTTGACTAAACTTTACCATTAGGTATTTTGATCTTCCAGCTATGTCTCACACACAAGTCGTAACAGGCTTTGTATACTGTTTTGATCGTCACTGGTTGTCTCCACCCATAAACCACTACTAAAACCGGAAATGATACAAATCCACTTTATATTCCAGTTTCAATATTGATCTACAAAGAGTAAAAACAATAAGAAAACGAGAAACGCTACCTTTAATTTCGATTAAGCATTCTAATATAGCTACCACGTTCTCTCTGAAACTTCTATTCAAACCTAATGGGGGTTACGCATGGTGGCTCAGTGTGGCGTCCCTTCTTCGATCCCCAACCAAGTAAGTTTGTGGAGGGCAACATTGTGCCCGTGGGTTATCTGGAATGCTCTAGTTTCCTCCCACATTATCATTCCACCAATTTCTAAATCGTCATTCACTTATCTTAATCATCCGTCCCCCTGAGTCTAAATGGAATTACTGCAGGACGTTAAACTAAACGGGGCAGGTCATGCAGCCAGAATGGAGGAAAATGGGAACGCTTTCAAAGTCGTAACTCAAAGCCCAATCGGAAAACGACCAAGAGGAAGACCTAAGGCGCAGATAGGAGAACAATATTAAGATGGATCTTGCAAAGATAGAAATACAAAGTAGAACCCAGTTGGCTAAGGATAGAAATCAATAGAGAGCTTTAGTGAACGTCGCATTGAACCTCCGGGTTCCATAGGTCATAGGATTAGTTAGTTAGTTGTTAATTTTAAAAGTGTTTTAGCATTTTCTGATATTTGTCGTAGTAAGGAAGAAAGAGGAATGAAGTTTGTGATTATTATAATAAGATGTCCATATCTTAGAGTCTCTTAGGTTAAAGACATGAAATTTGGCTTTGGGACTCCTCATTTAAATAAATAAATATACATATTTATAAATATGTATATGTATATGCATATGTATAAATAAATATACATATACATATATTTTTAAAAAGTTAGGTGCGGGTAAATACGCCATGTTAAGGATTTTGTATTTTTTATGGCCCTAATTTTCATGAAACACGAAAAACAAGACATGCGCGTTGCAGACTAGCATTTTACACGGGTAAAAAAATGTGGCAATGATGTGACTCACTTCTATTTTGTACCCAAGGTAAAAGAAAAAAATGTTACAAAGTGGCGTTTTTACCAACACGTCCAGGTAATCACGCCAAGTCTATGATACTACTGGAAACCTCTTATAAATCTTGCAACTGCTTACATCGTCTGTATTAAACGAACTCTAATATTACTGCACAATATGGCTGAAACAAAAATGAGAAAAAACAAAGTGCAAGATGAAGATAGAAAAATAAATTGTAAAATCGATAATCTCCAAAGTTGAAATGAAGTTCCAAATTGAAAAGTTTTAGGCTGTAAGAAGATAAACAAATAGTGTCACGTAGTGTGACTGAAAAAAACTTACACCGATATTACATGGAACATGCGGCACAAGCCCTGGTGTATTTCGCTGCACCATGCTTTGTTTAGTACCCATGGAATCACAAATACTGAAATTACACTTACAAAACAGTGTGTTCCTTGACGGACACGAAATAAGGCGTACATTGCTGTAAACAATCGGCATAGCATGGTGGTCTCAGTGCAGTCTGCCAAAGTATTCGTCAAATCGGATTTGTTCAAGACCGTAGCACATATTGGAGGCGGATTTTAGCGGATTTCGTCAGAAACGTCCCAGCATTGGACACTTGGCGTATTTAGCTGCACTAGTGTATACACCTGCAGTTACCTTATTTGTCCTAGAAGAGAAGAAATGGCGTGAGAGAAGAAAGGGGTTGCAATTGTAATAAGATAGCTATATCTCGAAATTTCTTGAGGATAGACACATCAAATTTGTTGTTTTGAACTTTTCATCAAAAGTAATTAAACACAAGTTTACGCATTTTGAGATGTTTGACCTAGAATGGAAGACAAAGGGATGGAGGTACTTCCCAAAGATGCCCATCTAAGACATTCGAATTTCGTGGGCCGCGGTGGCACGGTGATAGAGCGTTCACTTTTGGTCCGTGGGGTCCCTAGTTCGATTCTCGCGCACGCCAACTGAGCTTTGTGGAGGACAACATCGTGTTCGTGCGTTTTCTCGGGGTACTCCCGTTTCCTTCTACTTTCTCATTCCATCACATCTTCCATCATCTTTCACTGTCCGTAATCAGGTACGTAACCAGGATTTCGCAATAGGGGGGGTCCAAGACGAATCACACCAGGAGCTCGATCATTCTAAACTATTTTACTGGCCACATATTCGTTCGTTTAGCCAGGATTTCGTAATTGGAGGAGTGACACGAAATAGTGTGGTTACACACCAGAAGATCAATCAATCTACTCTACTTTACTGACAACATACCCATATTGGTTTGTTAAAACAATAAGATAAGGATATGTTAGTAAGTATTTTAGTAAAAATCTATTAAGAAATCTTGGGTAAAAGAAAATAAAAATGTATTGAAAAAGATAGTCTTCCGAGGTTATTCGAACTTGGTTCTACTTGTCTTCTTTCTTCTTCTTCTTATCTTCGTTTAATGCTGTCAAGGATAACAATGAGTTCTCTTTCGGCATTAAGGACGTCATTAAAATGGATTAGTGTTGCCGCGAAATTCAAAATAACTCATATTATTGGTGATTCTGATCATTTCTTAAGTTCTTCTGGAATCGGTTTATCGATCATCATTTGTAGTCCATAGGACTAGCATGCAGATAGATGGAATTAGGAATGCTCCGTTACAATAATCTCCCTTTTCAACTTGACTGCCCCTCCCTCGTTTCCTCCACACAAAGTTCCTCATAAGAAAGAGTAACCAAACGCTTGCTGTAGCTTGATATTTTTGACCATAATTCATCTTTTTCTCGTTTCTTTTTGTTTCATGCTTCCTTAATATTTTTCATTTCTGGATCCGAAGGGGGTCCGGACCCCCGGAACTCACCCCTTGGCTACGTGCCTGACCCTAATCATCATCTCCCTTAGGGTTAAAATGTGGGACGTTAAACTGAAAGATTTCATTTCATTTCATTTTCATTTCATTTCGAACGTCGAGTTTCGTGAATGTTCTATTCTGTGTGATTAAGAATTCATTTCAATTCCAGAATACGCAATAACTCTTAATTCTCTCAATCTTTTTCCTTTTATGGATATAAATATATAAAGGTAATCAAGAGACTTCGGTCGCTTTTTATGGAGGTCTATGTTGAATTGGCCCTCACACTGTGAGTTGAATGCGAATGGAGATAAGGCGAAGGTCAGTTGTTGGCGTGGGTATATTCAACATACTACCTGGTTGCGGCAGTTCAGTTACACCGTGAACTTGCTTAAGGACAGAGTGAACATGGGACCTCCACAAAGCGTTATAAGAGCATGTATGCTGTACGAGTTCAAACGCAGCTGCAGCTGGAAGGAAGATATACCAGGCCTTCTGTAAGGGTTTCTTGACTACGTGAACAGTGCATCGGTGGTTTAACAAGTTTAAGGACGTTGACGAAACACTCGAAGACGCAACGGTTAGTAAAGGTCGTTCAACACATGTATAAAAGAAAGATCTTCAGCCAGCAATTGAGGCGAACAGTTTTCAGACACGTGAGGAACTGGGGCTACAATTCAGTGTGAGTAGAGAAACCATTCCGCAGCACCTCCATCAACTTGGGAAGTACCTCAAACTCCTTTCAAGCACCTCTATTTTACTGTCGTCACAAATTGTTTCTTGTGTCCATTCTTCAGTATTCTGAAGTTTTAGATGTTGGATTTTTATTGCCATAGTGTCTTAAGAGATACCATAAGATGTTGTTCTTATTCCATAACTTTCAAACAGATAATATTCCTTCTATTTAGTACAGGTCTGGTCTGTTCTATATTTTGCTTGTGTCTTCCAGCATCTTTAAAATTTCTCTCAACTTCTGTTCTTCTGCAAAGAAAAGAACGAGATATTATTTTTCATCCAAAGCAAAGTAGGAAGGTTGGTGCTGGCAGATGTTGGTTGAAAGCCCCACAACCTAGTCAAGGTCTCCACCGTCTGTGAGGGCCTACTTTTGACTGGAGAGGGACGTAAGATCATTATACACCATACGATCTTACACCGGAGAACCAGATTCTAGCAAATTACTTGATATTTCACTTAACAAACTCTTTGGAATTCCTTTAATGCCAAAGGTCTTGTTACGATACTTTATCAAGTAACTTGCTGGTGGATGATGAGAAGATGAAGGGTGGAGGAATTCTAACAAATTCCTTGGTATTTCACGACGCAAATTCTTTCGTATTCTTTCAATTCCAAAGATTTTCTGCGATACTTTACAAAATAATTTGTTATTGTTAGAAATAAAAAGAGGGACAGAGAATGATGAAGTAGAAGGATTCTAATATATATGTGTGTAGAGGGTTGTTGCAGATGAAAAAATAAGGAAATTTGAAAGAAAGTGTCAGTGTAAGCACTTAGGGAAAATGAAAACAACAAAATGAAGTGAAATATTTCAGTTTTACGTCCCACGGTTATACCGGCTAGGCTAAAGGAGACGGTGATGATGAGAAATGAATGAAATGGTGGAATGAAGAAAGTGGGAGGAAACGGGAGAACCCCGAGAAAACACACGAGCACGGTGTTTGTCCACCAGGAAGTCCACACGGCGCGAGCGGGAATCGAACCAGGGACCCCAAGCACCGCTGCACCATTGAGCCACCGCGGCCCCACGAAAATGAAAATAAATGAATAAAATGCTACTATGGTTATAAAGGAACATTATTGTATTTTTATTTTATTTTTTGCTCTTAAATCGACATTTTTTTTGTATTGTTAATTTATTCAATGTTTAAATTAATAGAAATTTGTTGGTTTTTCTCGTGTGTTCTAACATAAAAATACACATTTTTACAAGGTTTGTGATTGATCTCTTGCAGTGCTCTTAGTATTTATGAGACAAATTTCGCACCAACGAAACAAAATTTTCCCTTTTGAAGTTAAATGTCACGTAGGTTGTAAATGGTGGTATTTCTGCATTTATGACAACTAGTTTACGCGTGCTTATAAAGAAATGTATTTTTATTGTATTTGTAAAATAACATATTCACTAAAACACTATATCAGATAGTCTAAAATGTATTGAGCCTTTTGCACACGAAATGGCATCTGCGTACAAAATCTCAGAGTATATGAGCCACAGTGGGTTAGACCCAGGCTTGCCAACCATACGATAATTTTTCGAGATATACGGTCATTTAAGTCTTAATGATATTAATGCGATTTCAATTACGATAATTTTAGAACGCACACATTTTGGCAGTCTTTGAATGACCAAATAAATGGTAGTTGTGCCCTAAATATTAACAAAACACACATACTAAAGTTTTTAACAGTCATTTCCGATCAAATAAATCGACAACGATTTGCGAATTGGCAAATGGCAACCCTGCGTCCATTCTTTAAATTCAACTATGTTTAGGAGAGGATGGAAATATTGTTGTTATTCAAAGTACAGTAGTGTTAATAAGGATAAAAAGACGATTAAGACAGTGACGCTGATTTGGAGTTCGAAACAGAAGATTACTATATAAGTTTATTATATATTATTGCTATTATTACTAGTACTATACTTGATTCTACTATTATCACGTGCACAACGAATATACGATTTTTTGTAACATGCGATAAATTTAGAAACGAAAATTGACAATTTTGTTCTCTGAGGTTGGCAACTCTGACCAGACTTAAAGTGATTTACCAGCTGCTAATCTATCTATTAAAATGCTACAATAGTAACAAAAGCGCCTGAGCTCAAACCTATAACTTTGAATTCAAATTTTTGATATATGGTTGTTGGTGATTTCACGTTTAACAAAGACAAATATTTTAAAGTATGTGTACTTCAGATATAATTATTTAAATCTTTTTCATAAAGTTTATTTTTTTAAGTTATTGGTCAAACCCTTGTTATTTTAATAAGCCTTTTCCAAAATCAATGCAAATGAATTGTGCTGCCATCTTTCGAGTTCTTTTAAACTATACATTGTGGACGTTTATATGTTTGTGGCCAATCCTTTCGACAATGAGATCTCCGAAACTACAGGCTCTAGAAAGATGACGTTTTCACTGATCGGTTGCAAATTTTATGTAGATTGTCCAGTTCTAATTGAATATTTAGAAAAATGTGGCCATTATTTCTTTATTACATTTATGTGAGTACACTAGAAGTGTTGAAATTAAAAAGAAAACTAAAGCATCATATCCTACGCATTATAAATTTCAACGCCGCATAGTATACGGGAGTTGCATACCTGTCAGTGTTTCTTTCATAGCCAAATGATAATGAAAAACGAAGGATAACCATATCTGCACTCTAAGTTGAATCTTTATTCTTTGGGGTGTTTTGCCCTATGAACACCATATATTACTGGCATTATAATTTATTGTTTGTGTAATGTATTTGCTTATTACATACTGCATGCAAGAAGAAAGAAACACTGATCGTACATGAATTAAAAACTCCAACCGGAAGTAGGCTGAAATCTTGCAAACGGTGCGAGATATTGAAAAAAGTAATCGAAAAAAATCTCCCCTTTATGGTTTCTCTGGCCAATTTTTATCAAGATGTCTTTCACTAGTGTCTGTAAAGGGGCATGCACAGATGTAAGGAATAACAAGGATATTCATGCTCATATGAGAATGATGTGCTGTGTAGAGAGCGCAGGTTCAGCTAGTCTATATATTAAAATGCTAGGTTTACATGTTTGTCTCCAATCCTTATCGACAATAAGATCTTGAAAACCGCAAGTGTTAGAAACATGCCGCTTTCACTGGTCGATTCCAAATTTTGCGTAGATTGTCCAGTTGTCATTCAAATTTTCAAAAACCGTGTCCTTATTGTTCTATTCAACATTTTAGGGGCTGTTTTGAGCCCATAAGTTTAATTTCGTTGCAGCCGAAATTAGTGTTATGCAGGGGTGCGGTGGCTCAGTGGTAGGGCGTTCACCTCCGGTACTTGGGGTCCCTGGTTCGATTCCAGCTCGCGCCGTGTGGACTTTGTAGTGGACAAACACCGTGCTAGTGGGTTTTCTCAGGGTTCTCCCGTTTCCTCCTACTTTCTTCATTCCACCATTTCACTCATCATCATCGTCTCCTTTAGCCTAACCGGCATAACCGTGGGACGTAAAACTTAAAGCTTTCATTTTTTAAAGGATTAGGCAACCAGAAGAAAAGTTACGTATGGCGGGTTGATGGACATTGCAGGCGTTTTGCCTAAATCTGAATAGCAAAACCTATTGCATGCTGGCACCTGACATGCACAGTGGAAAGGAGATTCATGACCTTGATAGAACGATGCGCTGAGTAGAGAGCGCAGGTTCAGCTAGTCTATATATTAAAATGGTAGGTTTATATGTTTGCCCCAATCTTTCGACAATGAGATCTCGAAAGCCACAAGTGCTAGAAACGTGCCGTTTTCACTGGTGGATTCCAAATTTTGTGTAGATTGTCCAGTTCTAATTGAATATTTAAAAAACATGTCTGTTATTGCTTTATTGCATGTTTAGTAGCACACTGGAAGTGTTGAAATTTTTAAAAAGTAAAGCTTCATATCCTATGAATTATGTTCTCCAACACGATATAGTTGTATACAGGAGTTGTACAACTCTGAGGCGTTTGTTTCATGGTCAAATGACAATGAAAAGCTTAAGAATAACCATTTCTCCAGGGCAAGATGAATCTTTATTGTTTGGAGTGTTTTGCCCAATGAATACCATATACCATTAACGTTATAATTAATTGTGTATGTAATGTATTTGCTTATTACATACTGCATACAACAAGTAAAAAACACTGATTATACATGAATTAGAAACTCAAACCGAAAATAGGCTGATATCTTGTCAACGGTGAGAGATATTGAAAATATAATTTTAAAAAATCTCTCCTTTATGATATCCCTTGCTGATTTTTATCGAGACGTCTTCCACTTGTGTCTGTAAAGGGACATGTATAGATGTGAGGCATTACAAGGAGATTTATGCTCATATATGTGAATGATGCGCTGTGTAGAGAGTGCTGGTTCAGCTAGTAGAGATTTTAAAAATTGAGTTCTTTCTGTTAAGAGTTGCTTGTCAACGAATGCGTTTTGTGTAAAGACTAGAAGAAGAGTTCTCAAGAAGGGCAACGATATACAACGACAAACGTTACTAAAGGAACATGATGCACACTAGCATAGTAAAATTATTACAGTATTACCTAATACGTCATTACAGTAATACGGTTGAACCTCTCTTTATAATGTTTCGTGAAACCTTTTGAACTTCCTTTGCTGCTCTGCAGTTTTCATATTTGCTTAAAGTGTTTGCATCTCCATCATTGACGAACGAAATTACTTCCATCACAAGAAAAGGAAAGAACGGGAAAAAATCAAAATGGGGTGAGAGGAAGAGTGGGTTGTGGTTGAAACCAAGTTAAAATGATGGAGTGAACTAGAAAGGGCAAAGGGTGGAATACTGAAGACGACAGATGGAGGGTGGGGGGGGGGGGAACTTTCATCTCTCTCTCTCTCTCTTTTGCTGCCTCTCTCTCTATTTCTCTGTCATCTTCAAAGTTAGGTAAATGAAAGCTGGGAAGAAAACTTTATACTTCGTATATACTGTGTAACAAGGTTGACAGAAATTTTAGCTACAGAACTTAAACAACACTTAAAATATTTAAAATTTTGTACGTTAATGGAATGAAATACTTTATCTTATACAACACACACACACACACAGATATATATATATATGCTCAGGTAGAGACTTGAATCTTTATGTTTGAATGTGTTTGTTTTACATTATCTGATTAAAATTGCACGAAACTGGAGTCAATTTTTTTAGTGCACATGGTCTTGAGTTTGATTCTGAATGGAATACAGAAGGTTCTTTGCTTTATATCCGACCATTTTTGAAGGGTACTCACCTTAAGAGATACCTCTCCACCAATACCGATAAATCTTGACCCATCACGGTAGGTCCCATGGGTTTAAAGCTCATTTTAAAGTTTTTTTTATGTTTTCGGGAGCCTCTAACTCGGAAAGGAAGGCACTCAGGTTTGTCTATACTTTTTGTCTTACCTTAGCGTGAGGAATCACCTCCCATACGTTGGTATTGATTTGAAACACCCTGTATAAGCATTATAATTCGGAATCTTGTAAATGTATTCTCTATTATCCATTAGCCGATTATTGTAACCTAATTAGTAGTATAAACTCAGAAGTATCGCCAACAGCTACTAACACTTTCTGCTGATTCCCGTCCAATCTCAAGAATCTTCTTTTTCTTCTTCACTATTATTAGCGGTAATGACGAAAATACTTCAGATTAGACGTTTCCATGAGCTTTAAAAGTAAAGTAGAAGTTATTTCATATATGTCTTACTGTGTAGTCTAGTCATCTAAATGGGTAGAGCAATATTTCGATACTATATTGTATCCTTCTTCAGTACACATAGTATTCAGTAAAATTGTCCCAATTTTTATTTAAACTTCTCACATCAATATTTATTATTTTGATATTTTGACTATTTTTATTCTCTTTATATTAAATCACTCCAAGAAACTAATGAAATTAAATAAACAACCACATTGAAACGAAAGTCGTGTTTCCTCTTTTAAAGTAACATTGTGACATTAACATGACTCTTTTACAACACGTTAATTATTTTATCTTCCAACAATATTTCCTTTTCTGTTTCTTATGATTTCTTTTCTTCTGCTTCTATCCTTCCCTCACGGCAGTTACCATCTCATTTCTATCGCTCACTTATTGGACTTCCAAACTATGTTATGCATACGTATCGTCTTTGCCTGGCTTTAACGGCTTTGTCCGGCTTTCAGTAAATATAGAACGGCTTTGTCCGTCCATCTGTCCACAAGTATTATAACAAAACCGATTAGAGATATAGAGAAGTAGTATTTTTGCAATCAACCGAGCGTCCTAAGAATAGGATCTATCTCCTCCGTTAAGTCTCTATTCAAACCGGAAAATGGTAGAAATAAACCATTTCCGGTTTCAACGTTGATTGCCGTAGAACGAAAACGGAAAGAGATAACGAGAAATGGAGTTTTGCATACGATTCAGCATTTCAAGGCAACATGTCAGAACCATCTGCAACACTACTAAGATAGAAGGTGGCTCAAACTTACTATTACTTCCGGTTTCAATACTAGTTTCCATAGAGTAAAAACGGTAAGCAATATCCAAATGATATCTTTTGCGATCGATTCAGCATTTCGAGAATAGGCTCCACCTTTTTCATTAGCCCTTTATTTCAACCGGAAGTGGTTCAAATTAACAATATCCAGTTTCACCATTTATCTCCATAAAACATAAATTATTACAGGTAGTGACAAATCGTGTTGGAAATGCCAATTCAACCCATATTACAACTCAAGTACTAACTAACTCTATGGTCTATGGAACCCGGAGGTTCAATGCCGCATTCACAAATGCTCTCCACTGACTTCTATCCTTAGCCAATTGGATCTACTTTCTACTTTCTATTCCTATCTCTGCTAGATCCATCTTAATATTGTCCTCCCATCTGCACCTAGGTCTTCCTAATGGTCGTTTTCCGTTTGGTCTTCCAGTCAAGACTTTGAAAGCGTTTCTACTTTCTTCCATTCTAGCTACATGACCCGCCAACCTAAGCCTCCTAGACTTGACGACAATGTTTGGTAAACCGTATAAATTATGTAGTTCCTCGTTATGAAGCTTCCGCCATTCCCCATTCCCGTTCCTCTTGGGTCCAAATATTCTTCTCAGGATCTTGTTCTCAAATACTTTCAGTCTATGTTCTTCCCTCAGAGTAAGCGACCATGTTTCGCAACTATAGAAAACAACAGACATGGTTATCGTTTTATATATTTTAAGCTTCTTACTCAAGTACTGCAACTCGGAATCTTGTAAACGTATCCTTTATTATACATTAGCCGATTACTGCAACATAATTACTACACTCAGGATTATCGCGAGCAACCACTAACACTCCCTACCGGTTCCTGTCTAATCCTGAGAAACTTATAAAACTAAATTAACACTCATATTGAAACGAAATTTTCTTTTAAATAATGTCTATTGTTCCATGAATATTTAGTTACTTTCTCCCAACAGTAATAAAAGGGGTTTAATTATTAAATTGTACAAATAGAATACCTGTTATGACTTGACGTATTTGAGTGAAGCTTACGTTAAGTCCATTTCGGCTTAGTTACTTTAGGCGGACATGACATGTTGCTCGGGTAGGAAAATGATCATAAGTTCGATGACGGTTCGGATCCTAAGTCATACATATACACCCATGCAGTGGTTCAGTATATCTCACTTTCCATGATGAAAAAATATGTAAAATTCCAATAAAACAATTGCATGGAGTTTATACGAGGGTTTTCTGGTTACTTTTTGTAAAAGAGACATTCCAGAGGACCGCAAAAGATTAGGAAAAAATACGAATTAAATCAGAATATTAGAATTAGGTCGATCAAGGAATAGCTTGATTAGGTATAATGTACGATTTACAAATGTGGTTTTTGTTTTTACTTGGGGCCGCGGTGGCTCAGTGGTAGAGCGTTCACCTGTGGGGCTTGGGGTCCCGGATTCGATCCCAGCCCCCGCCAAGTGAACTTTGTGGTGGACAAACACCGTGTGCGTGGGTTTTCTCAGGGTTCTCCCGCTTCCTCCCACTTTCTTCATTCCACCATTTCATTCATCACTCATCATCACCGTCTCCTTCAGCCTAACCGGCATATCCGCGGGACGTAAAACTCAAAGATTTCATTTTATTTTATTTTTTTTGTTTTTACTTCCATGTGCCTTAAAGTTTCTTGACTTAGAGGGTAAATTAGCGGAAATATATTACTGGTAAAAGCAATGAACAAATTATTCAATCTGAATTAAATGATAATTGATTATTGAAAAACTGTACATCTTAGTAGAGAACTCAAAACTAAGAATACTTGAAGATAAAATGGCGTAGCTTCAGATGAAACAGTAAACTTTCCTGGAAGTTTCACAAGATATTTTGAGATATTGATACTTCTTCTCAAGGGAGTGAAAGAGTTTCCGTTCCTCGACAGTGCGTCAGAAACTGGGCCAAGAAGGGAAACTAAGATTCTGGATCATACTCGTGATAGTAAATTTTTCATCCTCTTTTCTTCTTTGGATCTTCATCCACTTTTCTCTATCCCATTTATTTCGTTCTATATCATTCTACCTCCGCTCAAACCCTAAACCGTATAGGCACCTATACAAAATGGTGGAAACCTGTCGTCTTTCACGTATATAAATTTTGCGAGTGTCTCTCTCTGTGGTTGCTTCTTTGGGCCTTCCATAAATCAAATGACAGAATGTGTGTATCCGATGCATATATTGATTGCAAGAAGATTCTTCGGGCTGCAAATCCTCTGAAAGACAGAGAATATGAAGCTACGAAGAGGAAGAAGGCAAAAGAAAGCCGAAAGAAAAGAAGAAAAGAGACTTCCACAAAGTTAGAGAGAAGAGGGTAACCCTGGGACATAACTTCTCTCTGGGGAGAAGTGCATATCCCACAGGAATCTCAAAGATTTTCTTTCTCTATCCTTTGTGAGCCTTACCTTATTCACATCTCGCCTTCTTTTCAAAGAAGCTGCCACGTGATGAAGACGACGTTCACAAGAACGAAGTAAAAGATATAATAGGCGCCGAATAGAATGTGGAACATATCACAGAGACAATGGACGTAAGAAGACAGGCAGTTCTTTCTACGTTACAAATGATATTCTCCAATTTTACTTCAATTTATCTCTTTGTACGAAGGACTAGTTGCAGGCCAAAAAGAAATATAAAATTCACTATTCCTCTCTCAACTGAATTCATTGTGCAGTGCCTATTATATCTTTTGGGCGTACCATTGATTTCTTTTTATGCCTTCCGGATTGAAAATGGTAAAGGAATAGGCACTGAATATTGTAACAAGAACTCAGAACACAGATTTTTTTTCATTCTCTTTATTTTATTGGAGTAAAGGGACCATTATCATGTGGAGTTCCATTCCTTCTAGAAAAGTAAATTTCATTTCTTCTTCCTCTTCTCCTTAAGAGTTCGACTGACTTCAACTAAATGTTTATGGTCATGTGCACCATCAATGGCAAGTTTTAGAAAAGAGAGAACCTAGAATAGTATTTGCCATATCACAATAATCATGAAAAAGGACACTTCTCCCACAGAAATCAATAGAGTTATGCTACGAGTATACATTGCAACTGTTTATGAATGTACGTTTGTTAGTATTACATAATTTAATAGAAGTCTAGCTTTTTTAAAAATCAGATTTCTAACAAATCTAGAACATCGAAATGTACATCGAAATGAACATAGAAATGTGTACATGTCTTTCTGATATAGTTATATTCTGCATTAATATAAACAAGGATTCATGTTCCCTCTCCATATTACTTTACACCTACTAATTTTTTTTTTGTCTCGTTTTGATCCTTTGCATGTTGCGAAATCTTAGCAATCTTTGGTCAATAAATGGTTTAATATATGTACACGTTTGATTTACCCGTATCATTTTCCTTACACTTATAGGTCAATATGCACTTTGCTTCTTAGCAATATGTAGAGACGAACACACGAATAAGTTCCATCTTATTGTTTTATTTGTCTTTTCAAATTTGAAGTAGTATCCATATGTAGGAAGGACGGAAGTCAAAATACAAAAACTTACATCTCTAAAGAAAACGAAAATATGTTTTTTGGAGGAGTAATTGTTACAATTATTGGTAAGATCAACCAACTAAGAAAAAACTACTACTACTACTACTTCTACTACTACTACTACTACTACTACTACTACTACTACTACTAATAATAATAATTATTATTATTATTATTATTATTATTATTATTATTATTATTATTATTATAAAGTTAGTATGTTTCCCTGTAATGTTTAAAATGTTATTATTTATGTTACAACAATTTACAAAAAAAAAGAAAAGAAAGAAAAAGAAACAAGCATTTTAGGAATGATAAAAAAAAATGGATCAAAAGATCGCGATCTTGGCCAAGAATTTTAGGAATCATCCAAATAAATAAATAAATAATATGAAAAGATTGCGATCTTAACCAATAAGTAATTAATGGATCAGGGAACACAACATTTTTGAACGACCCCTAAATCGAGTTTTCGTATTGAGCTCCTCCGTGGCTAAGCGGTTAGCGTACGCGCCTTTGGCGTGGGAGACCCGGGTTCGATTCCCGGCGGGAGCTCATGTGGTTCGGATTCCACGTTAATCAGTAGGTCCACGTCTCATATAGCCTCGCTGCTGAACGGGACGTAAAACTCAAAATAAATCAATCAATCGAGTTTTCGTATTTTCTACGGAACAAGTACATCATACTGACAAGGGAACATCTTATACTGATAGTAACGTTGCCAAATCAAACAATGTGCAATCGATAGAGGAGTAAATTAAATTAAGAAATCGAAAGTTTTACGGGCCGACACCCAGCAACACAGGAGATACAGAGTAAAGAAGGATCTAGAATCATGTGAAGATAGCAATGCAAAAGATACACTGACACAGAAAGAACTTCAAAATAATTAAAGTAATCAAAATGATATTTACACAACAGTATAGTAAACAAACATTCTACCCACAGACATGCTCAATAACATCATATGCAATGCAGTATTGCCAACTGATCACAAAATGTAGTTTTGCTAAATGGCACGGAACACAAATTATAACATCTAGAATATCTAATTAGGAGTAGAACCATACCTGTGAAGTCAAGATGTCCCGTGTTGCCAACATTTGAAGATAGGCCTATATGAATTCCTATATGAATATCGGATGTAGAAGAGAACATACAGTACACGATTCTAACTAGTTAAAACCAAAATATGAGACCACAAACAATAATATAATCACTGAAGTACGAAAATAAGGTACGAAGAACAGTGTTGAAGCAGTTTTGCTCAAGTGGAAAATCAGAACAGTATCAAACACAACACACAAAATTGAAATTATGCATGCTCTTGGACTGACAATTGATTAGCAGGCTCACGTTTCTGATGCACGTAATATTGTATCACCTCACACATTATTGGTAGTCAACTTTTCAGTGTTGCTGTTGATAAAGCGCTCCACAGTGTATAGGTAATGCATGTATTCTACTACATCCGAAATTCATGTAGGAATTTATATAGGCCTATCTTTTGGCAACACGGTACATCATGACTTCACAGTTATGGTTCTAATCATAATTAGATATTCTAGATGGTATAATTTGTGTTTCGTGCCATTTAACAAAAGTTCATTTTGTGATCAGTTGGCAACACTGCATTACATATGATGTTATTGAGCATGTCTGTGGGTACAATGTTTGCCTACTATACTGTTGGGTAAATACCATTTTGATTACTTTAATCATTTTGAAGTTCTTTCTGTCAGTGTATCTTTTGCATTGCTATCTTCACAGGATTCTAGATTCTTCTTTCCTCTGTATCTCCTGTGTGTTTGGGTGTCGGCCCCTAAAACTTTGGATTTCTCACTTTTCTTCACTCCTCTATCGATTGCTCATTGTTTGATTGGGCAGTGCTACTATCAATATAAAATGTTCCCTTGTGAGTTGATAGTTTCGCTTTGGCTACACTATATGTAGTTCTCCAGATATAAGACGTAGAAGATTTTTTTTGTTGGAATATACTGGATCTCTTGATCCAAAAAAGAAAAGAAAAGGAAACATGGTATTGAACATTTCTATTTCATTCCACGTGGATTTGCCAAAAAGAAAAGTTCAATGGTAAAGCCTATTGCCTACTTCATTATGAGTGTTACCAATAAACACATCCTTCTAACTTACGAGGAAAAGTTGTGGCAAATTTGTATTCCGTTGCACTTGAAAATGGAGAAAACATAGAATTCGTGTATAAACATGTTTAAGTGAGGATGAAAAAGGTGTTACCATGGTGAACAAAGCAATGAAAGGTAAAACCAGAAGTTGATATTAAACGAAGTTGGAGAATCATTACGTAAGCAGGTCTAATTACCCTTAATAAGCACTACATACAGAATAATATGTATTTAGGACGAAGTGAAGGAATTAAAACAAACGAAATAATAGCAAGACAACTGTACAATTTGATATGCGTCCAATTTAATACTTAAAGACAAGTACATAGTATAAGGGTTATTTGTATATGGAGACTAAGTGATATTATAATAGGTAGGTAAAATTTTATAAGAAACAAAATGTACTGAATATGTTAACAATAACGTTTTACTTTTTTCTATGGGTTCATCTTTATGCTCTATATTTCTCAGAGTAAAGCTTTCCATCTTTAAGCCAAGTGCATTTTGTGGTGGACAAATACCGTGTGTGGGGGTTTTCTTGGGATTCTCCTCCCACTTTCTTTATTCTACCATTTCATTCATTTCTCATCATCACCGTGTCCTTTAGCCTGGCCTGCATAAACGTGGGACGTAAAACTTAAATATTTCATTTCATTTTTTTCCCCTTCCATCTTCTGAATGTAAATATACAATTAGATCAAATTTAGTCCACAGTGTGTTACAAATTACATGGAGATAAAATAGTAAACTTTACATAGCACTGTATTGAACGTTACAACTGTTATGTTATTCTTCAGTTTGTAAGCTGCTACATATGCTTTTTATACATTAATTCACAAGACATTGTTTCCTACAAATTTAGAATACACATTTCATTGGTTTGTATTTTTTATCAACGAAACTGTAACTTTAGATTATAAATTTATAAAACGCATGTTGTATTCTTGTACACCTGTTTTTCTGCTAATTTATTCACTGTGAAAAGTGAAAACGTTCAACAGAAACACTGCATCATACAGGCTCCCGAAACATTCATAATGCATTGCTCACTCAGGCTTAGGATCATGATACAGTACATAAGTGATAAACATTTAAAACAATAAATAAATTAGAACAATACACTTTTGTTATTTCGGTTATTATAGTCTTGATTCTAACATTATATTATCTTGTTGAGCCACAATGAGTAAACTAAATTGACATAATACAAAATGTCGTTTATTGTATACCTTCCTTTTATAAACGTTATGATTCTTAAAAGGTAGTTGACATTATATCTAAACTTGTTTCTGTTTCCATAGTAATATATAAATATGTCGTCTTGGTGATAATAACAAAACATTCATTGATTTGCTTACAACAAAATCTTGAAGCCATACGTCACAGTTTTGCCACCAGTACTCTGCCCATTCCGCCCAATAAGATCGCAATGTTTTGAGCCAACAATCATGGCGGCAACGAAAGTAGCGAATCAGACGATAGCGAAAACGAGAATAGCCAATCAGACTTGCCGGTGTTCGGTTGTTATTTGGCTTCATTAATTTAATACGATGTAGATACATATAGGCAGATCCTCTATTTTATAACATCCTTGGATTTAATACATTGATTTGTAATATATATATATATTCTTCTTCTTTTTAACCTAGATGGCTAGTGCATATTTTATAGACAAGATCACACATTTTGTCCAAAGAATACAATTTAAAATACAACATATCGTTGTAAAATTATCCTGCCAATAGTGTGTATGAGTTTTTTGCTGCCCTGATATGAAAATACTTGTTGATGGGGAAGAATTAGCCAGGAGCGTCATTTCAGATTTTGCTTGGGGGGGCAAAACCCCACGATATAAGCAAAATTTCGCGTTTTTCACTCATTTACTACTACTTTATTGATAAAACCTATATAAATCTCAAACTCAGGGGGGGCAAATGCCCCTCCCTGCCCCCCTAAATGACGCCCCTGGAATTAGCTGAAATAGTTAGTTTCGTATGTACTTAAAATATTATTTAAATTATGTAGCTTAATATTTAGTAGGAAATCTGAACATTGGATTTGAACATATATTTTGGTTTACAATGTTTGCTAAATAAAATTATTTATATCTAAGCTTGACAAAGATTTTTCACGCTTTATCCTAGGCAACTGGTTTTAAGTTGGTCACAAGGAAGAGGGTGACGTTAGATTTACATCGAAGTTGCAATTTCGAGTGTGACGTAATGTCATGTGGTATTATCATAAGGACAAAGGTGAAATAAAACAAGCCCTACGGGGCTTCTAACACCTTCGCTCGCTGACGCTCGCTCAACTATATATTGTAACGTAAGTAAATCACATTTTTTATCACAAGAGAAAGCAAGGAAGCGTATGTCCACCTTTCCCTTCCCTGGTACCTCCGGCACTTCCCCTCTCTATAACCCCCCACTACCCCCTACAACCCTTTGCTTCGCAAGGGCTTCACTCCTTATCCTCCTGTTAGTTTTTAACGTCAATGCTTATAAGGGCTATCACAAATCTCTAGATAAATGCTGGAAAAGGCACTATTTATGCATTATATATTACGTTCAAGCTAAAATGAGTATTATTTCCATCTTATCTATATATAAAAAAGAGAACGTACAAATCCTTTGTCCGCTCATCACGCTAATACGGCTGAACCAATTTCTTTTATTTTTGGGGGGTTATTAGGATTTGGACCCTAGATGGTTTTTATCATATCACTTTAATTTTCAATTACCAGTGTCTTGAGATAATTGACCATTCAGGTGTCCATTACGTACAAATCCTTTATTAGTTCATCATAGGTATAAAAATAAACGTATGTATATGCAACCCGCATGACCGTGTCACTCGGCGGGTTAACATAAATGACAGGCGTTATAATGGTTTTTATCATATCACTTGAAAGCGAAAAAGTAAAAATTATCTAAGTAACAAAGTTTATTGCGTTCGGGGGTGACCGCAGCGAAGCGGGGCGGGTTAACATAAATGACAGGCGATATAATGTTAACATTTACTGCAATCTTCTATGGTTTTTATCATATCACTTGAAAGCGAAAAAGTAAAAATTATCTAAGTAACAAAGTTTATTGCGTTCCGGGGTGACCGCAGCGAAGCGGGGTGAACGCTGCTAGTTTTAATGATAAAAGTATTACGATTTTTTTAAAAAAATAAATAAACTTTCCTTGCGCCGAGTTTGAACCCTCGCCAAAAACGATTTTCATTACTAGCCCACTCACTAGAATGCTCGGCTACTAGGACCGAGAGCAACTAGCATTTGATTTGTGCTATATGTATGCTATGTGGCGAGAGACGTGTAACTCCAACCAATCAGAACCGTGTATTTAGCTCCTATGGCTACGGTCGAGATTGATTAAAATGTATGCATTTCTATCTTTTCTTTCTCTTCTTTAGAATTTGCCAATGAAAAGTTTTACACTGTAATCTAAATCAGATTTAAAAATGTCCACTGGTCTGTTCTATCAATCATATACAAAAGAACTATGAAATTTCGAGTAGAAAACATGAAGATTATTTACAGTAAAATCACACTGAGTAAAATCCGTTCTCCGGGCAGCAGTATATTGTACAAATATACGGAATCCTTACGTTTATTACAGAAATCAGTATGGAGCACATGTTACCCGTATGATACATAGGCACTGCCCTTAGATGTTACATCATGCCGTTGCAGGATGTCTTATATCTAACAGTCTTCTTTATATTAATACATATATGTATGTTATCTTCGTCAGCTAAAAGTTATATGCGTAAATTTGTATGTGAGATCCTGACCGCCTATATTTTTTTAAATGGAAAGTACGTACAGATGGAATAGTTATAAAGAAAGTATTATAAAACACGCGTTTTCAGTTATACTTTTTTGCGTTCGTTAAGTCCGAAAACTACTGGATTTACAAATGTAACATACGATTTTACGTACGGCATATATATATATATATATATATATATATATATATTTTCTCAGTGCACTACACATAGCTGCAGAGTTTGTCTCTAGACAAAGGTAATTTATCTTGGAGTCGAAGTAATGACAAAATACAGTATTTTTTTTTTTTTTTTTTTTTTTTAGTGTCAGTTGTTTTAACACCGGAAGGGAGGCACATCCTAAGATGAAATAAATAACATTATTTAAATTTTGGTGGTAATGTGATATTAGTTAACTCAATGCAAATAGTAGGTAATGAGGGACAAGTATCAGGTTTAGGAATGCAGGCATAATAGTGACTGGGGCGGGGACTGTTTACATAATACATAAAAGTACGATAGTAGAGAGTAAAACAGACAATTAATTTAGTATCATCAGTAAAGAATAAAGTGTAAACGTGAACCAGAAACAAAGATAATAATGGTGAAAGAAGAATGTAGGAAAGAGATGAGTATTATTGTTGACTTTTGGACTTTCGGATAGCGTCAAGTGAAAACCTAACCAAATGTTTTGTATTTTTGTATTTAATCTAACATATATATATATATATATATATATATATATATATATATATATATATATATATATATATATATATATATATACAGGGTGCGGAAAAAGTCCCGGAACAGTCCAATATCTGGCGAAGTATAAAGATCAGCAAAACAAAGATAATACGTGTTAAATTGTTTGAAAAAAGCTATCCAATGATACCAAATACAACCCCCTATCCCCCACCCTCTTCGGGGGTACGGGGGTTAACTTTAAAATTTTAATTGGAAATCCCATTTTTTTATTACACATTTGGATTCTCCAGAAAAAGTGACAATGATTTGACCCAAAATTGAAAACAGTGCCTTCACGGATCTCACTTGAGTCGCACACACACACACAAAAAAAAGAAAGAAAAAGAAAAAAGAAAAGAAACGCAAAACGTTATGAAAATATGGGATCTCGGCATCGTATTCTGTGGTCATGCGGTTAGCGTTCAATTCGCACGCAGAGCAACAATTTTATGTGATTTTTTTACACCCAAATAATGAATTCACACATTTTAATAATGTATTTGTCCATATTTGCAAGAAAATACAAATGGCGACAAAAATGGTTTATTTTCGTTGTAAGAAACCCTATTACTAAGAACTACTTCACAAAGCTAGTTTGTAAAACAATCATCGAAATTTGTATTCTATGTAACTTCAAAAAAGTATTAATTGAAGTTAAAACATATGGAATTTATTTGGGGAAATAAAAGAAAAAAAGATTGCCTTGAGCGCAGATTGAACTCATAACCTTTGACTCCGTAAGCCAGTACGCTAACCTTAGGGCCACAGAGCACGGACCTGACAGTTTGCATATTTATAACGTTTTGCTGCACCACCTTTTATTGTGTCGACCAAACGCCATCTTCGAATACACTGTTTTCAATTTTGGGTCAAACTACTGACACTTTTTTCTGGAGAATCCAAATATGCACTAAGAAATAGGTGTTCCCATTTAAAATTTTAAAGTTACCATCCGTACCCCCGAAGGGGGCGGGGATAGAGGGTTGTGTTTGGTACCGTTAAATACATTTTTAAAACCAATTTAATACGTGTTATTTTTGTTTTGCTGGTCTTTATACTTCGCGAGATATTGGACCGTTCCCGGACTTTTTCCGCACCATATATATTATATGTAAAATTAAAGTCACTATGTTCGTAGTTTCATATCTCTTGAACCAGCCGACCCATCTCGATTAAGTTTTCAACGTTGATGTGGTTCGGGCTTGTGAAGGTTATTAATATTTCATTTTTGCAGTAGAACTTAAGGGAGAAGAAGATATATATAAATATAAATAAAACTTAGTAACTCTTGAACCACCCTACTGATCGCGACCAAATTTTCAGCATAGATGAGGTTCGGCCCTGGAATTCTATTTATCATTTCACTTTGACGGTGCAGTTTAGGGGAGGGGAAGGAGAATATATATTTAAAAATGATCGAAAATGACCGATATTAGTGTCGAATTTACAGTTTTCTGGGTGACTTATGAACAGTGGCACTTCCGATCTCCATACAGAATAGGTATGAGGGGAAAGCGTGTATTGATATCTATTCCCTCTATCAATACAAAACTTGGTACACAAATTTCTTATCCCTTATAGTATTCTTTGAGACGCATACGGATTGTGTGCTTTTGCCCGGGGCCACTCCAGAGATATTCAAAGCTGATGGGAGGGATTTTTGGAGGTAATTCTTCAGACATTCTCCTAATTTTTTCTGTTCAAGTACGTTATAGGCGCTAATACGTAGCACCTCTCGAAAGCTTTTTCATGCTGAGGAGAATGAACTATAAACCATGACTTTCCAATGAACAGTGTTGATGCAATAGCAATTTCAGTGCGAGACTACGATTTTCTTTATACTAACAAGGTTAATTGGGCCGCAGGGACTTACTCCATTATCCATGGCACCTTTTTATTTTTTCTTGTATGA
The DNA here is from genome assembly GCF_964235325.1 of Thermobia domestica. NCBI lineage: Eukaryota > Metazoa > Arthropoda > Insecta > Zygentoma > Lepismatidae > Thermobia > Thermobia domestica. The sequence continues at coordinate 271,693,086 of NC_137462.1, forward strand.
ACGTATTTTTGTTATGTTTATCGGAGGGGCTAAGTTTGATTCGGATGTCCGCATGACACATTCATGTCATTTTCTTGTTAGTATATCATCTTATTGAAGTTAGTAGTTATTGTGAGCTACAACCTGGTAATTTCAAATTCGATTTTCCCGAAAGTGTAGATAGCTTACTTTGACAAAGACTCAAAGCAATACATTACGAAATAGAACGTTATGAAGAATAAAGTTTGATGGTTTGGTACAGAACGTTTTAGAAGACAATGACATATTTTTTGAGATTTGAACGTTGCTAGGTTTAACCCCTTTCATACATACTCAGGAGCTTTGAGACAAAAGATTTGAGCTTCGACAAAATGGCGAACGGGTACAATACTAATTTCTAGCTTAATATTTACATTTTATGCAATTAAAAATATATATACAGTTTATAATACTAGCTGGAGTATCCGGTCTTTGCACGGGGAGAATACGTTTATCGAAAATATTCGAACTCTATCCCCCTTAGTACGTATTCCAATAAAATTGTAATGATAGTATATAAGATACTATATTTTTGACATAAATTTTGTACCCTCTACAAATTTTAGGATACAATCTTTAATCAACGTCACGTGATCGAAACGTAGCTCAAAGTAGGTACCATGTTCAAAAAAGTAGAAAGTGTCCGTTCTTCGTACTTGCTGCACTGAGAAAAATCCGTTATCCGGACAGCAGTGTATTGTACAGATATACGAAATCCTTATGTTTACTACGGAAATCTGTACGGAATATACCTTATCCATATATGCTACATACGTACTGCCTTTTTCCCGGCTTAGATGTTGCATCATACAGCTGCAGAACGTCTGACATCTAACAGTCTTCCGTATATTACATATGTATACATATATTACATAAGTCGGCTATATGTTACATACGTCCATCTGTATATAAGATTCTTACCGCCTATATACAGTCATACGGAAAGTACGTATAGATGGAGCACGTATGCAAAAAGTATTAGAAAACATACGTTTTTAATTATAGTTTTGCTCGAGGATGTTACCTATAGTCGTACTTTAAGAGTCTTCATCCCGGCGAAATTAAAATACCGCTAATTTTACAGTAATTATGTGATATCTTCAAATAGATAAAAGATAATTGAAATATGGAACAAGAGCACCCTAAACAATATTATTTTGCGTGAGATACCGTTATCACAAGTCACCTAGCGGCTTTATGTTTTCAGCCATTTAGAAACGCAAAAATAAATGCAGATTTTCAAAATGGCTCGAAATCGAAAGCAGATAAGTGAGTCGTGATAACGGTTTCTCATGTAAAATATTATTGTCTAGGGCGCTCTTGTTCCACATTTCGATTATCTTTTATCTATTTGAAGATATCACATAATTACTGTACAATTAGCCGTATTTTAATTTCGCCGGGATGAAGACTCTTAAGTCCAAAAATTACAGGGTTTACGCATGTAACCTCCGTCTTTGTTTTTTATTTTATTTATTTTATTTTTTATTTATTTAACAATCACCAGATACAGCTCAGAGGCCATTTTACATTGGATATCTAACAACAACAACAACAATGGAAAGGATTTGGGAAGATATCGGCCAGGGCCTGTTTTGTAGGTACCATCCCGGCATTTGCCTGGTAGGACTGAGGGAAACTCTGGAAAACCCCAGCCAGGATGGTCGGTAGCGGGAATCGAACCCACGACCTCCCGAATGCGAAGCCAACGCTCTACCACTTGAGCTTATGTACGCAACATAAGAATTTTTCCCCTCTGTGTGAATGATAGGAACTCGGAACTCAAGAAGGTCATTTGGGTTGTCAACTTCCCAAGTAAAATGGTTCACTGTTTGCACTTAGATTCGCAACCTGTGTTACCCGTACTACTGATGGTAAACAAGCTACTGCTATTTCTTACTCACGACTTCAGCAAAGTTAACGAAAATATTCTTTTGCTTTAAAACAAGTGAAGTGTGGCCGAGTCAATGACTAAGCATAGAGAATATTTCTATATCCTCTTTTGTCTATTTAAACTAAAAACTTACATTGTGTTGGTACTTTTATATATATATAAGTCTCTACTTCGCTACACAATATTTGAGTGGTTAATATCAAAATATAATCACATCAGGAGACAAATCAGCAATAGCAAATACCAAATTTGAAGGCCATCGGTTGAAAAAATTTCTATTTCATTTTTGATTATATTGGAGGTTAGCGTCTCTTTGAACACCGAGGCTATATGAGACATGACTTACAGCTTAATGTGGCATCCAAACCATATGAACTCCCTCTTGGAACTGAATCCAGTTCTCCTGCGCCGCCGAAAAGGCACACGGAAAGCAAACAAACACGTAGGAACTCTTACGTTATTGTGGATGAAATCATCGTATATTATGCTTTAGAAAAAAATACATAAACATGTGAAGATCTGATAAAATTATTAGGAAATTGATGAAACCACCCCATATAAATAGCTTTCCCTTTCTTCCACAGGAAAGGTAAAACTTTCAAAGTTATGGGATAAACAGAACACGGACACACGATTAATAATAACCAGAGCTCGAAAGTTGTGGAAAAATCCTCTTTTTTACAAGTGTCTGGAAACGAGGCTTAACATAATGTATGTTCATTCTGGGTCATTGTAGGCCAGAAAATGGTGGATTTCATTTGTCCTTTTTTTGCCTTTTTCGGCACTTTTTGTTTATTGGTCTTGTTTTAAAGCTTTTTATAGGTCTTAACGTCTTCTTTTGCACTTTATCTTTCTACAATAAATTTACTGGCCATTAATTCGAATCACCATCATCTCTTGAACATTTTTTCTTTAGTAAAGAAAATTCAAAAGATAAGATATTCGTCAATGATTTGGACTGATAAGCCCAGATCGGCAACAATCACAAGTCAGATAAGGAGGCGTAACAATGTCCTCCAGCAAGGGGGTTGAGGGTGGGGAAGTTTTCTTGTTTTGGTTTGGACTGAGTTTGTGGAAGAAGGACAGACCGTTAAGAGTCTTCATCCCGGCGAAATTAAAATTCCGCTAATTTTAAAGTAATTATGTGATATCTTCAAATAGATAAGAGATAATTGAAATATGGAACAAGAGTGCCCTAGACAATATTATTTTGCGTGAGGTACCGTTATCACAAGTCACCTAGTGGCTTTCCGTTTTCAGCTGTTTAGAAACGCGAAAATAAATGCCGATTTTTAAAATGGCTCAAAATCGAAAGCAGATAAGTGAGTCTTGAAAACGGTTTCTCATGTAAAATAATATTGTCTAGGGCGCCCTTGTTTCACATTTCGATTATCTTTTATCTATTTGAAGATATCACATAATTACTATAAAATTAGCTGTATTTTAATTTCGCCGGGATAAAGACTCTTAACATGCCTAATATTAAACCTAAGAAAACTTCCTTTTTGCTGAGTTTGTGTCTGAATTTGGAGCAGAAGTTTTTTTTTTTTTCTACGGATGGAAATATTGTTTTGTGCAAGTTTTGCGAAGTGAGAGTGAATGCAGAAAAAAGGATTCCATGTCCAATAGCACGTTGAACGTGAAAGCAGCTTCCCAGGCTGCGGAGAAAAAAGAAAAAAATAGATTCTGTTAGGACAAAGTACTAATGGATATTCTAAATCGTCTCCGTTTTACAAAGATCTTTGCAGTCCCTTAATTGGAAGTAAATATCTCGTTGGCAAAGATAAACAATGAAACTTTCCAAATATTTTTGGAGCAGTATACAAATCAGAAGATTCCTGACACGGATGTTATAAAATAGAGGATCTGCCCATACCTATCTTCATCATATGAACTCAATGAAGCTAAAAAAACAACCAAGCATCATCTGAGCCGGCACGTCTGATTGGCTACTCTCGTTTCCGCCATGATTGTTGGCTAGAAACATTGCGATCTTAGTGGCGCGGAGTGGGCCGAGTAGGTATGGCGAAGCTGTGACGTATGGCTTCACAATTTTATTGTATGAGCAGATCCTCTATTTTGTAACATCCTTGATTTCTGACGAGTCTACCCTCCGAAGTGAGTATGTGTACCGCTGTACCCTTTCTTTCAGTTGTATATTGTATACTACCAGAAGCTTGTATTTCTTATAGAGCAAGAGCCCAGACACATTTATTTAACCCAACGAGGTCAAAAGGTTTGAAAGTCGATTCTAATGTGAAAAAGTCTCAGGAATTCGAAAATTTAACTCTTACAACTGTAAACCAGTCATGATACGCGCTACAGGGTGTTTAAGAAGTAAAAGTGTTAGAATTGTAAGATTTCACCTCATATAATTTAAAAAATAATAACTTCATTATCGTTCAAGATAGAAACTTCTTTCTTGCTTTATTTCCGAGAATATACTCCAGATCTCAATCTCAATAGTAAAAACTTTTTTATATGGCCGCCATTTTAAAATATGGCGCCTGAAAACGGAAAAAAGTCATTTCTGAACTATAATTCTTGTGTTTCAGGACTAATAACTAGGAAACAACTACGTTTTCAAAAACAACTTGAAGTAAATGTAATTAAGCATTTTAAGAGCTTGCAAATGACACCTATATCATTGCTATATCTTTAAAAATAATTGAGCTAAATAATTTTATGTAGTGTTATGTGTATTTGTTTTTAACTTAAATGTGAAAAGTTTTAGGAGATTTATAGCAAGAGTCCATACACATTTATTTAACCTAAGGAGGCCAAAAGGTTTGAAAATCGAATATAATGTGAAAACGTCTTAGGAATTCAAAAATGTTACTCTTACAACTGTAAACCAGCCATAATTCGCGCTACAGGGTGTTTAAAAAGTTAAAATATTTTTAAAAAATGACGGTCTAAGAACATTTATTTAGCGCAAACTGTTACTTGAAACTGTAAAAGTAATTCCTAATAGAGTCATGTTTCAAAATTCTAATAATATTATTTTTACACAATATTTAACTTTTTGTGTTATACAGGGTGGTTCAAAACTGGCCATTTTAATACAAATTCTGATAAATACCGAAATTAACTGTAGGATCATACAAGAGTATATATATTGAAACTGTTGACAGACACATGTTAAAACAATTGACAGACTTGTCATTTTTTCTTAATTTTCATCACTTTCACTTTTAATATCTTCCTCACTGGAAGATCCACTCTGAACTTCTTCGTCTGTATCATAGTCACAATCATCATGTTCTGCTGAAAACTGGTGTAATATGTTTTGAGGAATTTGTTCGCCCTCAAACCACACAAATTCATAATTTCCTTCAATTATACACCAACCATTGTCTTCAGGCCTAAAGAGAACAGGGTTCTGGATGTTGGCATTTTTCCACAAACTTGCAACATAATTTGCTCTTTTTATTTTTTGCATTAAGACTGGTAGTGATGGTGGAATAGAACTCTGATCAACTCCTTTTATGTTACCCAGAGGGTTTTTACCTTTGTCAGGACCATACTTTCTTACAAATAAATCGAATCGTGCTTTGTTAACAGAAGTACACTTAGGTAATGAATACATGGAGCATACAAAATGTTCTAAATTTCTGATAACGTCATCACTGATGTCCTGCGAATTTCCCAGAGTGGCGAAAGTTTGCTTAAAACAATTTGAAGCTTCCAGTATGCGCATGGGCAGAATTTTACCTTTTCTCATAAAAGATGCAGTATAGTCGCATCCTGTAAAAGCATGGAATGATGGAAGAGCATTACAAAGATCAGGTCCAAGTATGTTGGCAATGGCACTGATATCTATGTACCTCCTTGTGTTGTTACTGCTGTGTCCCGCATCTAACCAAATGTAACCTTCAAGATGTTTTTGATGAAACAACAGCAGAATACAAACATCTGCGTCTGACGAGCGCACAATTATATTGGGTTTCTCTAGTTCTTTGCATACATACACTGCATGCCAAATAAGCCTTGTATCAGCCTCTTCATGTTGGCACAACAGTGTTGGCTTAATGATGTTAGTTACTACTCCATTGTTGGAAGAAAACTCGTAACATGTGTCTTGTATTGCTAGATAGAGAATATGGTTTTCAAGGATTGTAGCATACTGATTTTTCCCCCATTCCATACAAAGAAATGTAAACAGCGATTCCTTAAAATGTGGTGATCTTAAAGCTCGCTGAAAATCTTTTGGTCGTGTTTGCTGTACACCAGTTACAGAAAATAATGAAGAGCACGAGCCTCTATTTATTCTTTCTACATCCTTAAGGGAAGGACTTTGATATGTGTCACAAATGAAGTGTACACAAGGTGCTAATTGACACAGACGAATCAACAATACCTTGGCAATCTCAGAATACGTTAATGGTAAATTAGTCTGAGAATGAATAAAAAACATTGCATCTACAAGACACACATCAATGTGGATGGGAGGCTGGCTTTCGTACTTTTTCTCAAGATAATGAACCAACTTTGATTTGTCTGTTTTATTCAATGATCCATCACATTGGGCTAATGTAAGAGGCACTGGTGTCAGAGGATATGTAAACATATATTCCAGATCAATATTTGCAGTTGAGGCAAGGAAAAGTAATCTTCCAAGAAGGTCACGAGTGCATTTGAGTTCTAAGATTTTTTTATCTTTCACTGATAATCTACATTTCACTGAATCAGTTGTGAAATTCTTAATTTTCCTTCTTTTCAGGGGTTTTTCAAATCTGGAAGGATCTTCAAAACATTCCGTTGTAAAGCTATCGAACCAGTTTTGTCCTGTTTCCATACATCCAAGAAGGTCTCTCGAGACATCAGAAGATACAAATTTTCCAGTTGATATATTGCATAAAGTTTTTACATTATCCTCTGAAAAAGGATTCATACTATTGTTTATAACATCAGATAGCTTATCAACATCTTGGTGGTCTCTCTGTATTCTATTGTTTTTGCACTCTTGAGAAACATCTTCCTTGCATTGCAGTCCAACCATATCCATCAACACTGAAACAATAGAAGTTCTCATTGCTCTTGTAACCATCCATCTTTTACGTGCAGATATGGACTGTGAAAAGGCCGAGATTCCTGTGAAGCGAGAAGCGGCATCTGCATTCACTGTTTGTTCTAATGCCATATCAACTGGGACACGGGAAAACTCCTTTGCTGTTCTCTTAACTGACAAGCCACCATCTTCTAGCATTTTACGGACACCAGGGTGTGTTGTGTCCATATTAAGCAGATTTAGAAAGTATCTTGTAATCCATCGTGCATAGTTTGGACGGTTAACTGCAAAGAATACATAGCACATCTTGCCCAAACAACAAGTGAACAAGTCCACATCACAAGTTCGATATGCTCTACTGAAATTGAAGTATAGCTGAACTAGATCAATATACATAAACCAGAACTGTGCTGTTTCACCATGTTCACCAGATCTTGTTTTAGCAGTGTATTCCTCGTATTTGTCAAGGAAACTACTCATTGTCTCAGACTCAAAAATATTGGTAATGGATTCCTCACTTAGATCTGAGGATAGCTGGATCAGTTGGTGTCTAACTGAGCTGGCAGCAGCCTCATTGCTTTGTACAAACTGTTTGAAGTGCAGTTTCCACATCGTAAGCATTATGATGGCATGCAAACGTTTACAACGGTTAAAGTGCTTTCCGTTTATGAAACCTTTCAGGGAACCTTGGGCAAGAATATCAACGGAAGTCATCAAAGCCGGTAATCCAGATTCATCAATTATATATCCAAGGCATGCAAAGAAAGTCATTGAAATATGGAATGCACCGAAGCATATGAATATGTTGTCGTACAAAGGTTTTTCTTGAGCCTGAATTTGCATTGCTGGTTTAGCAATAGCGAGGTCGTATGTGACAACAGCATATTCTTGACCACATTCATTGGCAACTTTCTGGGCTATCTTCAAAGTTTCTGCAACCACATCTAATCTGGTTGGAGGTTCCGTTATATTTTCCATATATCCGATTGCCTGTCTAGGAAGATTGTCTCTAGAGTAACTGGAATTCCAACCTATCCACATAGGTGTTGTTGAAACACAATCAAATAACATCATCCAAAGAGCGTCCTTCTTATACCCAAGTTGAAACGTAATTGGATCAATCATGCTTTTTGTTGTATAATTGAATGCAGTTATTTTAGGCTTCTTCCTGTAAGGCTCGAGATCTTTTTCTTCTGCGGTATATGTTCTCCTGAGTCGGGTTATCTTTTGTCGGTGCTCTCTACTAGTATGTTCCGATTCTTCAGGTTTGACTGAAATATTTTGATAGCAAATCCCTGTTGTATCATGTAATGTTCCTTTTCCAGAGAGTGTCTCAGAATTCTCATCAAAATTATCCCATGCTAAACAGGTGGATAGATTGTTTTCTGCTTGAAGGCCATCTGGCAGTAGAGAATTTTTTTTCAGATATGGCGAACCCCATTTCAGTTTCCAAGGACTCGACGATGTGATAGCTAACACAATGACCAAATCTGTTTAACATATCAATGATCTTTCTGCTTCCAGTCATACTTTTAAGACCCAATCCTAGACACAGATGCTTAGATGGCTTAATATGACCTCTGGTAGTTGCAAATAGGGCATCTGCAGAAGATGATTGTACAAATCTCTCTACATGTTCATACTCCTCACTTCCAGTCGCTCTCCCAGTATACAATGTTCTGAAGAATTGGAGTAGCATTTCTGAAGGTTTAGCTGTACCTTCTGCTATAGACTCTGCAGTTACTGGTGATGTTAGATCGCATCCTGATGACCTTAATTTAAGGATTTCAGTACGAAGTATTCTTGCTGCTTCCATTACTTTCCACTTTGACGAATCTGCATCACTAAGAGCTTGCTTTATGGCTTCCTCTTTCTCTAAAGCGATTGGATATAAGATTTTTCCACATTTGTTTGATAGTTTTGTAGATGATAATATATCTTTGAATCGATTCAGTAATTTACATTCAAGCTTTTGAGTTGTATAGCTTTCGATGTCAGATGCATCTTCTGCAGCAACCAATAACATATAACGAGTATGAAGGGATGTGAGAAATTCTGCTCGTTTTCCATCTATAAGTTCACTTTGTACGTATTCAGACAACTGAAGAAAGGCTTTTTCATGAACTCGTCTTGAAAATGTTTCTTTGGTTGGTACACTTGGAGATTGCTTTGCTACTACTCTCTCTGCTTTGTTTAAATACTGTTTTCTGCAACTATGATGATACCGTACTTCTTTGGCTACAAAATCAACATGTGTTAGTTGTGTGTCTAGAACGTTATCTTGCAACACTTTAATGGCTGCTTTAATGCGTTTTTCGGCATTAAAATCCTCACAGATTCCCAGTAGCTCGAGTTTGCCGTTGCTTCTTTTCTGTACTGTTTTGCAAAACACACATACCTGTTTAAAAACTCCCGTACTTGAAGTTTGGATGTCATGACCTTGAGATCGTAAATTATTTGATGTTGAAGGTTGCTCTTCCTTAGTAACATTTTTTTTCTTTTCCGACTGCAGTGAAGTTTTTGTAGCATGAAAGATGGTAACCACAAACATCACTTGCCTCACTAGCGACCAATAACGATTTTATCACATCTGCATATTTCGTTGTACTGAAACACTTATGTCGACGATTTGCTGCTTCTTTAACCTTAATCCACGTCCTCTCGTCAAATCGAGTAATAGGTTCAGTTGTAACCTGTCCATGAATATGAATCACACAGGAGAGAGTTTGTGAAGGATTTTCATTCATTGTATAGACTTGATGTCAGGGCCTGAAATGAAAAAAAAATGAAAATTCTACTTAATACCTCTTTGTACAAATGATTGCGGTAAGTAAACTGTACACCTAAACAAATTACTTATATTCACATGAGCCAAAAGGTTTGAAATTTGATGCATCTTAAAAATATTTTTCGCATTGTGGGAGTATACATTAGATTTCTTAGTTCACTAAAGTACAGTACGACTTTATTACGAGGCATCTTTGGAACCACCCTGTATAACACAAAAAGTTAAATATTATGTAAAAATAATATTCTTAGAATTTTGAAACATGACTCTATTAGGAATTACTTTTACAGTTTCAAGTAACAGTTTGCGCTAAATAAATGTTCTTAGACCGTCATTTTTTAAAAATATTTTAACTTTTTAAACACCCTGTAGCGCGAATTATGGCTGGTTTACAGTTGTAAGAGTAACATTTTTGAATTCCTAAGACGTTTTCACATTATATTCGATTTTCAAACCTTTTGGCCTCCTTAGGTTAAATAAATGTGTATGGACTCTTGCTATAAATCTCCTAAAACTTTTCACATTTAAGTTAAAAACAAATACACATAACACTACATAAAATTATTTAGCTCAATTATTTTTAAAGATATAGCAATGATATAGGTGTCATTTGCAAGCTCTTAAAATGCTTAATTACATTTACTTCAAGTTGTTTTTGAAAACGTAGTTGTTTCCTAGTTATTAGTCCTGAAACACAAGAATTATAGTTCAGAAATGACTTTTTTCCGTTTTCAGGCGCCATATTTTAAAATGGCGGCCATATAAAAAAGTTTTTACTATTGAGATTGAGATCTGGAGTATATTCTCGGAAATAAAGCAAGAAAGAAGTTTCTATCTTGAACGATAATGAAGTTATTATTTTTTAAATTATATGAGGTGAAATCTTACAATTCTAACACTTTTACTTCTTAAACACCCTGTAGCGCGTATCATGACTGGTTTACAGTTGTAAGAGTTAAATATTCGAATTCCTGAGACTTTTTCACATTAGAATCGACTTTCAAACCTTTTGGCCTCGTTGGGTTAAATAAATGTGTCTGGGCTCTTGGACTATTAGCATTATATTCATTAAATATGTAATTCTAATTACATTTGGTCTTATTTTACATCCTTTTTCTAGTTTTAGGTTCTTTTTCAGACATTTTTAGGCCTTTTTTGTGCAATGTTTAGGTCTTCAACTTCCGAGCTTTAATGATAACACATACTACAAATCATTTTTCTTCATTTTACGTTCTAATCATTAACATTAATACTTTTATACACGAACGTCTCCTTTAGTCTAACCCGCATAACCGTGGGACGTAAAACTTAAAGATATTTTATACAGGAACGTAATAAAATCACACTAAAGTTCTGTTTGAATGTAGAACACTCGTATCAGAACTGAGACATTATTAGGGATGCGCATGAGACAAGATTTGTGGCTGTCTCCTCTCGAAAATGTGCTGTAAAAGTGATGTCTCGACTCGAATTTTGTCAGGAAAATCTTGTCTCGACTCGTCTCGTGCGCATCCCTAGACATTATCATGGGAGACAGCTAAGCTTTCAATTAGTTTTTGAAAGAAAATTGCTCAGCCTTTAGATCTCCTTCTTGTTTTATTTGTACGTAAAACGTGAAAAGTATTAATTCCATATGGATGTGTGTAACTATAATACGATCAAAACAAGAAACGAATTGACAGCTCAAAATCACGTGGAAATTTTACGTTGATAAGGTAATTTACACCACGGGGTTATTAAGGTCACAGAAAGAAAGACCACTGATAAAACTCATGGTGGTAGTTACAAGTGTAGGATTTCTGTAGAAAGGTATGGTAACATTTCAATACTTCCGCCACGTAACACATGCTCAGAATAAATGGTCAGTTGAAATAGAAATAAAACAGCGGGCCCTTCAGCGGAATTCTTCTTCTTCTTCTTCTTTTTAAGTTTTACATCTCACGATTATGCCGGCTAGGCTAAAGGAGAGAGTCTTCAACGGAATTCTCGGCACGAGAAAAGACTCCTAAAATTATCAATTCCACGAAGCACGGTGGCTCAATGTGCTGGTGGCAATATACAAGTGGTTTTAGCCCTTCCCGCTGGTCTAGTGGCTAGCACGTGTGCCTTAAGTGTACGGGATCCCGGGTTTGATTTCTGGTGAAAAATCTTTGAAATTTTAACTGTTCTCGACGTTTCAGTGTTCGTGCCCCTGTCGTTCTAGGTTACTGGCAAAGCGAGTAAAATTAAGTAGAAACTAGTAATAAGCAGATAAGCAAGTTAATGAGGCATGTCGGTGAGTCAGTTAACTTTTAAAGCTAATAGAAAAAAAAGTGTTCGAATCGACAGGCGCAATCCACTGGAAGTTCGAATCCGTCTGAAGAGCATGGTCAGAATTTTTAATTGCCCTCGATATTTCTGCGTTCGTGTCCTGTTGGGTTTAGATTTAGTAGAATATCAGAGAGATGACCATGGAGACAAATATCCCGGTTGGAGCGAAATTTTAAAAGACAAAAACTAGTAGAGCATTCACCTCTGGTGTGTAAGGTCCCTGGTTCGATCCCAGTTCGCGCCAAGTGGCGTTTATGGTGGACAAACACCGCATTCATGGTTTTGCTTGTGGTACTCCGGTTTCCTTCCACTTTATTCACTCCATCACTGTATTCATTTCTCATAATCATCGCCCCCTTTAGCCTAGTTGGCATAGTCATGGAATCTAAAACTGAAAAATTTCATTTCATTTTCTTTTTCAAATGTCAATTCGTTTCTTATTATGATTGTAGCACAAGATTGCAAATTTTGTTTACTCAGCAAAACCGTCCCGATAGGAGGTCAAATGACAATAATGATAGAAAATTGTGTTTTGTAAATTTCAGTAACACTAATTCAGATTCTCTAATAAAGCTTATTGTCTTTAGTTTGTGTTATTGACCTGACTGTGGTATAATGCCAGAGATGGGGCCTAGCTACTTGTTTGCATTGTCACTATTGCTATTGAAATCAACACTTCAGAAAAGAAATACCTCAAAAATAGGCCAAGACCTAATGTGAAAAAGTAGATCTTATAGAACCAATTGTGTAGTTGAAAGTTTGTGAATAAGACTTGCAAGTACGTAACCTGTTACGAAACCAGGGTTGCCAACCGTCCCGATTGTGTCGGGACTGTAACCGTTTCTGACTTATTTGTCCCGCGTTCTGACCGGACACTCGTCGGGACGTATATTGTCCCGATTTATCGATTTTCAAAGTTAATTAATATTTAACTGAGCAATTTTCCCGAGCAATTTAAAAGCACAGTTTTATATATAGAATCAATGTAACAAATTTTTGTTTTGACTCGTGGAAAAAATAATTAGCAGCTCGTCTTTAATTTGTAGTTATTCTCTAATTGTGGCAGTAAAAACTAACGCTCACTTCAGCGGGTAACCGCGCACTCATTTGTGATTAAGAAAAATGTATATTGTTTTGTCTCTAAACTTTGTTTATATTAAATGAATTGTAGTTGTTTTGGTTTTAATTTGTTGTATATATTGCTTATAGTGATGAGCAGTGAGTGGGAAAATAATAAAAAAATAAGGTGCTGCATTCATTCAGGTTCGTGTTATACAGCTGATTATTTACATTGTTTTCAACGACTCGCCGTACCTGTAGTCGTCTCCGGGAGGGGGTGGCTCCAACACCGATTGTCCCGTCCAGATTTTTTCTTAAGAAAATTTGGCAACCATGCACCAAACGCGACCAAATCATTGGATGAAACCTTCTCTTGTTAAACATTGCTTTGGAACCAATCATTGAGGTTTGAAATCTGAGAAATATTTTGAGATAAAACTGTCCGATAAGTCAGGAAAGAAAATACAAGTATTTTTATTATTTTTCTGAATTTAATTTGAAGGTTATCCAGACATTTTATGAGGTTAGTTTAAGAATAGCTAAGACAGAAAAATCTTACATGATAGGTAGCCATTAACATTACTCTCAGCCACTGGTATGGTTAGAATCAAGGATCTTATAAAATAGAGGATCTGCCCTTACAACAAAATCTTGAAGCCATACGTCACAGTTTCGCCACCCCTACTCTGCCCACTCCACCCAATAGGATCGCAATGTTTTGAGCCAACAATCATGGCGGAAACTAAAGTAGCCAATCAGACGATAATGGAAACGAGAGTAGCCAATCAGATGTGCCGATGCTCGGTTGTGTTTTTGGCTTCATCGATTTAATAGGATGACGATACATATGGGCAGATCCTCTATTTATAACATATTTGGTTAGAATGGTGTTCGGAGATATAGCAGCAAAAAAACTTTGGTTTTACTGTTCAATGATACCATGTGAGGAAGAGTTCCAGATTTCACTTTAAATGTTAAGGAGGAGTAGTAAGTTAACAAAATTCAGAGCTAGTAAATAATTTTTGTATTCAATTGGATGAAACTATTGATATTACCAACACGGATCATCTTCTTATGTCAAAGAATGTAGTAAGCGATAAATTCTTTAACCAGAGATCTGATGACAAGTCCAAATTTAGACAAGAAGGAACACATGAGTTGGCCCGGAAATTGACAGGGGCAACGTCGAAGGCGTTGCTCTTCCTTATTTATTTATGAATTTATTTATTTGTTTCAGTAATTTCTTTACTTTTGAATATGATATATTGTATGAACATTATCTTTCCCATGCATACAAGGGATATTTCAGCGAGCTCTAAATAAGCTTATATACGTATATAGGGAGGAATGGAGGGCTATACATTAAAAGGAAAAGAAAGAAAGAAAAAAAAAAAGACCGTTGACTTGGCTCAATTTGTGGAGTCCACGAGCGAATGTAAGAGAAAGGATTTTCGAGCGGCAACAGTGTGCACGCAGATGGAAGCTGGTTGAGCTTTTGGGGGAGTTAGTCCAGATATTGCATGGTCAGCCATTCCAGAAGGAAAAGAAATAAAAAGAAAAGGCCTCCTCTCTTCCTCTGACGTCAGCTGATGGAAGCATATTTCACAAGTGACTCACTTTAGCTTTCTACTAAGTTTCTCCATTGCCAGCCATGGTATTTCGCAATTGTTCTAATAGTTGAAATTTTTGAGAAGTCCAAATAATAGAAAGAACAAATATATATACACGGTTTCTTTCTCAAGTCTAACTACCGGAAAATATCTTTCGTCCAAAGATAGGTTCGAAAAATAGTTTCATAAATAAGCAAAACTCTTAAAATTGAGTAAAAGTTATAGAATCACTTGCTTTTAAAAAAAATCGCCTATTTTGCCGATATACTTGAGGGCAAACTCAGTAAGAAGACCCAGTTGAATCTTAAAACGTAGTATTGACTTTAGTTTAATATATATTTTTAAATATTCTCTAAAAATCTCTGTAAAGACAGAGGAAAAAGTAGAAATTGACTTCTGTTTCATTTCAAAAATATTTTGTGTATTCAATTACGTTTAAGCAATCAATGTTTGAAAGTAGAAAGTCAGAAATTAAGTCAGACTTTCTCGATCGATACCTTATGGAGTTATTTGGGTCAAAATTTTAGATTGTCAAATTTTATGATTACAGAGCCTATAGTGACGATTGTTAAGATATTGGTAAGCACAGCGTAAACTGGTAGATGTGTGATGGAAATCGTACTCAACGAAGCATTTATACGTTAAATTTTAAAATTATTGTATATTTTCACATATTACAAGTGTAGTTATTAGGAATTTATAAAGAGTGGATATATTGTATGCTAAAAGAACTTGATAAGTTGTTTATTTTTTTTTTTTATTTCAAGAAGTTTCCACATGTTCTAATGGAACCATTAATTATGAATTCGAGCTTCATATAAGTATATATTTGGATTCTTAAAGATAATATTTTGTTGCAAATTGTGTATTAAAAGAACGTGAAAGTTTTGTCCTAATAGTAATTGTAAATTATATAACTCCAGATGATTATTATAAAGAGACATAAGTATAATTAACTAACTTAATATTGAATTAATATTCTAGCAGCTTTTCACCCTAAAACTTAGTCGGTCTCAATACGATTTACTGTATATATACAGGGGCGGTGATTAGGGGCCAGGAGGGGCAGTTCCCCGACTTTTTTGAAGTAACCCCTTAATGTATATGGTTTAATTTGGAAATGTAAAGTTTTTGTATGTATTACTGGTTCATAGAAAAAAATGGTGCCACATAATATATAACATTTGCCGTTGCGTGAGTACGTATTAGTTATGTTTTCCCTGGAGTGAGGAATTGCGTTTTAATTGCCAGAGAAAATGGCCCAAAAATTAGCCCATTGGAGAGCAACAACTTTAGGGTACTTTCATTTCTTCTCAGAAGGAATCGTCATCTTAATAATCAGCTGCTTTGAAACATTGAGAGAACATTTCGCAGAAGAAAAGTCTTTTACAAGTTATTCTTTCATTGCTAAAAAAATCGACAGTTCCTAAAATGTCTTTTTTTTCTTTCTAATAATAAGGAATATTGATTAAAAAGAGAGGATTAAGAAACAACTTCTACCTTTTCCATTGTTTTGCATACAGCATGTATGATATTCCGCAGTTACAAATTCGTGGTGAAGCAAAAAATCTTATTCTTTTGTTTACTAGCAGACACAACAATGCTATCCCTTTTCGTTCGCTACCTTTCCTTGAACAGAAAACAAGAAAATATAAATATTATTGTCGGAAGAGTTTAGCCCTATTTTGGATTCTGTATTTTAACTGAAAAAGATTGTTTCCTATTAGTTATACAACCTTCTTCAAAGTATTAGAAGCAAACAGGAAAACTAACATTGATATACAAATATTTAGATTATGTCTTGTCAACTATCCAACTTCATGATAATTGTGGTGGATCTCTATATGTGAGAGGACCATGTCGAAAAAAATGAAATGAAATTTTTGAGTTTTACGTCCCACGATTATGCCAGTTAGGCTAAAGGAGACGATGATGATGAGAAATGAGTGAAATGGTGGAATGAAGAAAGTGGGAGGAAACGGGAGAACCCCGAGAAAACCCACGCACATGGTGTTTGTCCACCACAAAGTTCACTTGGCGAGAGCAGGATTTGAACCCGGGACTTCAAGCACCAGAGATGACGCTCTACCACTGAGCCACCGCTACCCAGAGGACCATGTCGAGTAACGACCTCCTTTTCAAGGAACGTTACACTTGTCATGATCAAAGATTTTAAATATATTAATGAGTTAAATATATAAATGAAGATTTTACAAATTGCTCAGTTCATTTGGAAAACGTCTCTCACCCATCTCACAAAATGTATGGCAAATGAGAAAAAGAACATTTAATTATGTTATAACTTCATTAGTTGTAGCAATATTTTGTGCCCGATTTCTGTCAATTAACAAAATTTTATTTTTAAAATCATTTGTGTTGTACTGATAACACTAGTTAACAAATTTAAACTTTTTATTTGTTACATGAGAAAAATCACCTGATATTAAAGGAACTTTTTGCACTGGATTCGAATATGCACTCGGTTTCTCTCCATCACGTACAGTTTTCCCGTAACAGAGGGATTTTCGGGAAATTCCCTAAAAAATTTCCCTTTTCAGATATTTTATTCCCCTAGCTCTTGTCCCCTTACATATAGTAACATAGAAATTATACCTAAGTATACCTTGATTTATATTTAATAAACCCTAAAAGTTTCGTAAAAATCGCTTTGTTCTTTCTAGAGAAATAAATATATTTGTATGTATACTGTGTGCACTGTTTATTGCACCTGATAGTAATGCTTTCAGATCTCCTGAGTTGGGGTAAAAACGATTTGCTTTATTACTACAAACACAGACATAAAAATGAATATTTACAATAGTCAACAACACACTTGTATTGCTCTCTGTAAATTAGAAACGTGTATAAAAATAGAATGTACTTCCAACGTATATTTTTTTAAAACGTACAGTATATGTATATCTTAATACATATATATACAATTCTCCAAGTTTTTTCGTTTTGTTCATGAAATAGTTATCAATATTCGTTATCAAATGTAACAGAATGCAAAAGAACTTCCACTTCCCGAGCCCCCTACCAACTGGGAAGAGATATGGCCAAAAGACTCTGATGATCATCATGACCTTGATGAACCATCGACATCAACATGTACATCCAAGGATCAAACGTTCATCCCTGACTGTGTTCGCGAGCCACATTTCATCCGGCAATGTGAACTTAATGACCTAGTCCGTGATTTGCACCTGACAAAACAAGAGGCGGAACTTATTGGATGCAGAAACGAACATATCAGTGTACAGGAAAAGGCATGTTCAATTTTCAAGCTATTTCTCAATGCAAGATATTGTGTGCGTATGTACGGATATAAATGGGTTGATGGCGGAGCTAGGAATTCCTTACGTTCCAGAAGAATGGAGGTTATTTATCGACGCGTCAAAGGTCAGCCTTAAAGCTGTCCTTTTACATAATGGAAATAAAAAACCTTCTATACCACTTGCGCACTCAGTGAAGATTAAGGAATCCTATGACACCATGTCAACTTTGCTAAATCTTATAAATTACAAGGGCCATTGTTGGCAAATATGTTGTGGTCTCAAGGTAGTTGGTATTTTATTAGGACTGCAGTGCGGTTACACGAAGTACCAATGTTTTTTATGTTTATGGGATAGCTGAGCTGATGACAAACATTATGAAGTGAAGGAATGGGAACCTAGAGTGAATTACGTACCTGGAGAATGCAACGTCAAATACGCTCCTTTGGTAGATCCTAATAAGATATTACTACCGCCACTTTATATCAAGTTAGGACTTATGAAAAACTTTGTCAAAGCCATGGACACATCTGGTGAAGGTTTCAAGTATTTGCGAGATAAGTTCCCTAACCTGAGTGATGCTAAGATTTCAGCGGGAGTGTTTATTGGTCCCCAAATTAGGAAATTAATGCTTGATGATAGCTTTGACAGCAAGTTAAACAGTGCTGAGCTAGCTGCCTGGACAGCATTTAAGTGTGTTGTGCGCAACTTTCTGGGCAATAACAAAGCTGAGAGTTACACAGAAATCGTACAGGACATGATACAGAAATACAAAGAGTTGGGTTGTAGGATGTCTTTAAAAATCCACTTTTTGCACTCCCAGCTCAGCTTCTTTCCTGGTAACCTAGGTGCTCTCAGCGACGAACAGGGGAAAAGATTCCACCAAGATATAATGGCAATGGAGAAAAGGTACCAGGGACGATGGGATCCTTCAATGATGGGGGACTATTGTTGGGGTCTTGTTAGAGAATGCAACATTTCTTACAAAAGAAGGAAGTAGTGTACGTTTTTGTAACCCAATGGAAGTTTCATATATTGTGATAGTTTTGATTGTCTTTTCATGACCTTTTGGTACATTTGTATTATTGTTTATTGTAAATTGTCACACTTGTAAATTATATTGTATTATATTTTATATATGTGTTTGTGGTAATAAAGCAAAACGTTTTACCTCAACTTAAGAGACCTGAAAGCATTACTATAAGGTGCAATAAACAGTACACACAATATACATACAAACATATTTATTTCTCTAGAAAGAATAAAGCGATTATTACGAAACTTGGAGGGTTTGTTAAATATGAATCAAAGTGTACTTAGGTATAATTTCTATGTTAGTATATGCAAGGGGACAAGATCTTGGGGTGTAAAATAAAAGAAAAGGGAAATTTTTGAGGGATTTTCCCGAAAATCCCTCTGTTACGGGAAAATCGTACGTGATGGAGAAAAACCGAGTGCATATTCGAATTCAGCGCAAAAAGTTCCTTTAAGAACAGGTATTTCCTTTTATGTAACAAAACCTTTGTTAACTAGTGTAATTGAATGAAAATATTAACTTGTGCAAGAGACACCTTGAAACTAAAGATCGGAGAAAGGACATTTTGAAAGAAAGTTTAATAAGTAAGAAGCACTTCAGTTTTAAAATTTATATTAAGGTTGTTTCCTACACTGAGATAAATCCGTTATCCGGATAGCTGTATAGTGTACAAATATACGGAATCCATAAGTTTACTACGGAAATCTGTACGGATCATAAGTTGTCCATATGCTACATACATACTGGTCTTTACTTACTTAGATGTTACTTCATGCCACTGCAGAAAGTCTGAAAGGCATAAACGTGAGAAATTAAACTCAAATATTTCCAATTTATTTAGCAATTACCGGGAACGTGAATATTTCTTAGCAAAGTGATTTGCAACACCTATTTTCTTGGCTTGATATAATGTTATGTGTACAGCAAATAAGATAGCAAAGCTGTGTAAGCAGAGCCGTAGCTAGAGGGGGCGGGCAGGGCGGTTGCCCCGGGCGCTGAAAACAAGGGGCGCCGAACGAGCAAGACGAAACAAAAAGCATTGTAAAAGAGCAAACGACGCAGCGCTCCGTATTAGTATTGCCGCCCTAATAAATCAATATTGTTGTCAGTTTGGAAAAAATTCATTTATTAATTAATTTTTTTTTTGCTTGCTACGCTCGCATTTACACGTTTCAATAAGAGTCACAATAAATTTTTACTTATTACTTTGATTTCTTTATGACAATGTGATATACAAAATGCCGAAATAAAATGAAATTTTTGAGTTTTACGTCCCACGGTTATGCCGGTTAGGCTAAAGGAGACGGTGATGATGAGAGATGAATGAAATGGTGGAATGTAGAAAGTGGGAGGAAACGGGAAAACCCCGAGAGAACCCACGCACACGGTGTTTGTCCACCACAAAGTTCACTTGGCCAGAGCAGGGTTTGAACCCAGGACCTCAAACACCAGTGGTGAACGCTCTACCACTGAGCCACCGCGGACAAAATGCCGAGTAATGATTTATAATATATGCAGGAGCATTTTCAAAATCGGAAATGGTAAAGTCTGAAATACGTGTTCGGCGTCTTGATGGTGATAAGTTCGCTTACTTAATCATACTTTTCTATCCAATCGGATTAATCACGATGGTGAGAATGAAGGTATGAAAATGAGAGGAGTGAACAAACACACGAAAGCTAATTTTTGCGCTGGAATATTAAAAATGAACGTAAACAAGGGTAGTAACAACATTTTCGAAATTGTAGAATAGTGGCTTAAGGGGTCAGAACTTAACCCAATGAATTTCGTCTTTTTCAAAGACTGATAAATACGAGTGATTTTTATTTTATTTTATTGACATATAAAAAATGCTTCCAATTTGAAGGTATTTATTGGGATCATTTCTCCATCAACTACTTGTATCACCAGGATATTTTTTCTATGCATACATATTTAGTTGTGTTTTGTTTTATCTCTCTCTCTCTCTCTCTCTCTCTCTGTGTGTGTGTGTGTGTATGTGCGAACGTGTGTTAGTGTATTTTAAATATGTTTATTAATAATAAGTAATCTTAAATTCAGAACTTTCATTCATTAAGGAACTAAGTAAATACTGTAATTTCAGACATATGTAGTAGCCAAACTATATTTTGGATTTTAAATACAAACATTAAACATATTCACCTCCATCGAAATTGACAAAGAAGGCTTCTTTTGAATTTCCGTTATACTTCACAAAATATGTTTTTTACAGTAAAAGAACTAACTAACTATATGGCGTATGGAACCCGGAAGTTCAATACCGCGTTCTTTTCTATCTTTACCCAACTGGATCCAGTTTCTACTTTGTATTACTATTTTCGCGAGATCCATCTTAATATTGTCCTCCCATCTAGACATAGGCCTTCCTAAGGGACGTTTTCCTGTTGGACTTCCAGTCAAAACTTTGAAACCTTTCTACTTTATTCCATTTTCGCTACATAACCTGCCCCCGCTCCTTGATCATCCTAGATTTAATGACTCTAACAATGTTTGGTAAAGGGTAGAAATTATGCAATTCCTCGTTATGAAGTTTCCGCCATTGTTCATCCCCGTTCCTTTTGGGTCTGAATATTCTTCTCAGGATGTTATTCTTACCTTCAGTCTGCATTCTTCCCTTGAAGTAAGTGACAACTTATCGCAACCATATAGAACAACAGGCATGATTATCGTTTTATATATTTTAAGCTTCAAATTCCTCTACAGAATTCGCGATGACAAAAGATTTTGAACTGAATAATACCACGAATTCCCTAATTTCAGTCCACATTTAATTTATTCGTGGATTTGATTTTGATCCTAAATACTTGAAATTATCCACTTTATCGAAAGTATTATTTGATACTTTGACGCATCCATAATTTGCAGTATTACGATCCCAGCAAACTTCCATGTATTTAGTTTATTCTGCATTTACTTCAAAAGCGTTTAATAAGATCTCTGCATTTCTTTCTATTGTTCTTCTATCATCTTCTTTCAGATTCATATCATTGGCATACAGTATAACCTGGTAAATACTTTAGCTCTAGGCCCTGGTTGCTATCTTTGATTTTCCTTGTAGCATACTCCAGAATAAAGTTGAATAATAGTGTCGACAACGTATCTCCTTGTTTCATACCATTCTCGACATGGAAGCTCGTGGACAAGAATTTTCCTACTCGAACTTTATTTTGGGATTCATTTAAACATATCTTATTTACTCTAACAAGCTTTCACGATATTCCAAATTCTGCAAAAATGTTGTGCAATATTTCTTTCCTAAAAGAGTCGTAAGCCTTTTTAAAATGAATAAAAAATTGATGTACCGGGTTATTGTATTCCCATTTCCTTTAGAGTATTTGTCGAATGCTAAATATTTGGTCGATATTTGATTGATTTCGTTTAAATCCGCACTGATAATCTCCAATAATTTCATCTGCGTATGGGATCAGTCTTGCTAATAGAATGTTAGAGGGGATTTTATAGGATGTTGACAGGAGAGAAAGGCCTCGATAATTATTACAATCTGCTTTAAAGTATTTATAGTGATTGTTCTTATATGTGCACTTCCTTTTCCCCACAAGCATTAGTTATTGGCTACGTGTTAAGCAAATCTTCAAAAAAATCTTTCCATCTATTCAAGATAACTTATGTATCAGTGAGAATTGTTCCGACATCTCTCTTTAAATTATACACGCGAGATTGATACCCTTCCTTAAAATCGATGATGCCCTTATACATATCTCGATTTGTTTTACTGTTATCTTCAGGGTCGTTAATTTTAACCTTCAGAAAATAGTGTTTCTTTCTTCTATACATTTTGGAAGTTTCGGATCTAATGTCAAAGAAATTTTTTGTAGTGATATCGTTCGAATTTTGTACCCAACGTAGTTTCGCCTGTTTAACCTTCTCCGCTAGTTTAATACATTCCTCATCATTTGTCAATGAATCGAAGTAGTAATTCATTGGCGCAATCCACATTTCAGGTGGTTCGTCCAGGTATCCGCCCTTATAAAAAGCATAGTCTACCTACTCAAGGGAGAGATCAACTGATATAGAGAAAAGGCCTGCAGGACGAGAAAACTATCGCGATGCCAAATGTGCTCCTGTGTCTCGAAAATGATTGTGTCCATTATGTAACGAACAAAACAGTAAAGTCTGAAAATATGAATTTCCAGAGTCGGGATCTTTCCAGCACATCCTTCAGGTACCAGTACTTTCTGTAGGACTTTACCATCAGGTACTTCGGAATCAGACAATGCATCTGATGTTCGATTCCCATGAATCCACCAACAGCAAAATATTCGTCCTGTCTCCAGAAATACTTGACTAAAATACTTCACGATAGAATCGTTTGAAGTCTACTTTCGACATGTTCGCTGTTTTACCAGCATAAGATCTTATGTTTGGAGGATCTGCCGGCTTCGACTGCGGGAAGTTTCCAGATGGATCGGATACAAACACATATGTTGGCCACAGTATTTCGCCATCCATGAAAATCACAGTCATTATTATTAAACTGTGCTGTGTTGCAGAGACTGATCCAGCAACAGAACGAACAACAGTTGTTCCTCTGGTTCACAGGGTTGGATGGCCACGTAACTCTTTGTCAAATCTGCTCTGGTTAGCATTGAAGACATGTGGAATGTGTTCGGTAATGATGAGGCTGCGAATCTTTTCAACAATATCATCGCAAGCTTGTGACAAATTTGCCTCTTGCTCCTTCCAGTTCCTGGCAATCTTGTGGGTGATTGCTCTATCAACAAGCTTATTTCACTTCTTGAACCGATATGCCCAGAAATCAAAAGCTTTAAACTGGATTTATTTTCTGGATCCATCGCTATCTTAATTTGCATGGCCCACAGTTGTAACGTCAAGTCGTGAATAATTGCTCCTTCTTTTTCCTTCTCTTTGAATTTCTGCAGTACGGTCTGATTGATTTTCGGGATCGAAGGGGCATTCATTTTCTCTCCAAATTGTACAGAATGTTCATGTGCTTAATGTTTTTGAACTGATTCAGTACTGAGGCAAGCGACAGACGTTGTGTCCGACGTTCGCCTGTAGTAGGATCTGTGATTCAGTACACGAAATCTCGCTTCTAGGTAATCAGTCCAGTCCTCTGCTGTCTTATCTGCGGGACCATCATGCTTTCGCCTTTTCGGAGAAGGCACATTCTTGGATGCCGATGAACTCGAAGACGAGGCATGAGACTGTTGCGAAGAGCATTGCTGTCCCTCATCGATACCATCATCTCCGAACTCCATTTCCTCGTCCCATTCTTCTTCATCGCCACCAGCAAATCCTAATGTCCTGATCCGGTCTACAATTTCCATATAATTTTCCAGGAGAGTAGTAATGTGCTGTATCATCTCCGATTCCTGGTTCTTGGGGAAACGGTTCCCTGTTCCGAATCGGGGATGCTTCTGTTGGTACGAATTGGGACCATTAGTGTGCACGGGTCACAGTGTGACATCCGTTGTGTATCTGCAGATGTAATCGGATAACGTAAACCTACAATCCAGCACTTCTACACACACGAAGACTACATTTTTCAGGACAAAAATGCACGTGCTACCAAACCAGAACAGCATTTGCATAGCTTAAGGAACATTTGTCGGAGCTCCAGCGTGTGAATTGGTCCCTCTAACTCATCGGATCTTAATCCTAAAGAACATTTATGGGATGTTGTGAAACGAGCTTTTCGCACCATGACTCCTGCACCGACATCTATGGGCTTATTCTGGGATGCTCAGGAACATATGGTGTCAGATCCACGTGGAAACATATTAGCAATTACCAGAATCCATGCCACGTCGTGTAATGACCGTCCTCTGAGCAAAAGTTGGACCAACAAAATATTAGGTAAGTGGTCGCAATTCAATGAGCAGTCAATGTATTTTGCAATACGTCAATGGTTTTTCCGTACTAGATGTCAAAATGGAATATATCTTCCCAATAGTTACAATTGATCTAATATCATCTTGAGCAAAAATGGACATGCTAGTAGTTAGAATGAATAATTCGAGTTAATAGTGAAGCCTGTATAAGCATAAACAAAAGCAGAAAAAAAGAGAAACACTTATGGCTGTCTCTATAAGCTAATAAAGTTTCTGAAATGAAATTCTTCTTCCCTATACAAGTCTATATATGACCATTTTGGTCCCCATTATTACCAGCAAACATGATACCCAAAAGCTAGCAAATAAAGAACGTTGATCCCTCCATCACAGTTTCCCCAGCGGGAAAAAAAGAATGAAAAGTGAGATTTTTTTTTATATCGCACTACCATCAAGAGTTTTAGAGAGAGAAACGAACAGAGATTTTTGGTGGAAGGGATATGGATAAAAGGGGGAAGGTGAGCTATAGAGTGGCAAAGATATTTCCCCCTCTCGGCCCTGTTTCTCACTGGAATCGGCGGTGAAAGAAATTGATGTCGACAACCAGTTTGGTTGTTTCAACATGAAGCGGGTTGATGTCTGCTGACTTCTGGTGTGAAACTGTGAGTGCAGAAATGTGTTGTAAAGCCGTTTATGTCGGATTCAATAAGCGTTTCCTCGGATTTGATGAAGCATATCTTAATGGCAAAAAAGTGCCACACATACACGCTTCTTTTATTCTCCATTCACACACACAAACACACATTCACTCGGTCTCTGAATTGTTTTACGCGAAGCTCTTTCATATGTTTATGGGTTTGAGTGTGTTTGTAAACAATTTTTATTTCACATTTCTCTTTAAAAGTATATTTCATGGAAAGTTCTCGACATTTTTGTTCCATAAACTTCAAAGAAGACGAAAACAATTAACGTAATGTACATGTTAAAAAGTATGGCATGGTAGGATGTATTTTGGACTCGACCTCAGTCATGCACTTGAAATGCAAACTTTGCGTTTAACATCCCACGATAAAAACCTGTTAAGCTAAAGGAGATGATGATTAAAGCTAGTGAAACAATTGGGTGAAATGAGAAAGTGGGAGGAAACAAGAGTACCCCGAGAAAACTCACGAGTGCGATGTTGTCCACCACACCTTTACTTGACCGGTGAAGGGAACACACACTCCACGTACCAGAGGTTAGCGCTCTACCACTGAGCTACCGTTTCCCCCAGTTTCACGCTTACGAGGAAACGGTTCCAAGTGTAAACAACCGATTTGGCTGGGGTCCGGATATGTGTTACGGGAGACCAAAGTAGGAGACACGTATTTTGGCGTTTGGACCCATACGCAGAAATTTCCGAAATACGGGACCCCAAAGTGGCCCTACATGCTATAACTAGGAAGCGAATGACGTTACTTGTACACAACTGATTTGGCTGGGGTCCGGATATGTGTTACGGGAGACCAAAGTAGTAGACACGTATTTTGGCGTTTGGGCCCATACACAGAAATTTCCGAAATACGGGGCCCCAATGTGGCCCTACATGCTATATGCAAAGGGGCCCCATATTTCAGAAATTTCTGCGTATGGGCTCAAACGACAAAATTTATGTTTCCTACTTTGGTCTCCCGTAACACACATCCGGACCCCAGCCAAATCGGTTGTGTATAAGTAACGTCATTCGGTTCCTAGTTATAGCATGTAGGGGCACTTTGTGGCCCCTTATTCCGGAAATTTCTGCGTATGGGCCCAAACGACAAAATACGTGTCTCCTACTTTGGTCTCCCGTATAACACATATCCGGACCCCAGCCAAATCGGTTGTTTACACTTGGGACCGTTTCCTTGTTAGTCTCAGTAACCTCTAGGCTCTCATCACTTCATTCTTGCAATCACTAGATTTCGGTTCGCTCTCCTTTCTGAAATACATGCTTGCTCGATTGTGAACTCACTATTTTCATCAAACTCGTACTCAGTAATGCCCAAGAGAAAAAAGTTTTTCTTATCTCGTGCGTCATTGTACAAGTCTCGTCTCAATTCTAGTATTATTTCCAGTCTCGTCTCGATTCTTAAAGAATTATTTTTAATTTCGTATCGTATCGTCTCAATTTTCGAAGAATTATTTCTAGTCTCATCTCGTCTCAATTCTCAAAGAATTATTTTCAGTCTCGTCTCCTCTAGATTCTTGAAGAATTATTTCTAGTCTCTCTTGGTCTCGTCTCAATTCTAGAACTATTTCCAGTCACCTTGTCTCCATTCTTAAAGTAATGTTTAGTCTCGTTTCGTCTCGTCTCGTCTAGAAGAATTATTTCTAGTTTCATCTCGTCTCGATTTTTGGAGAATGATTTCTAGTCTCGTATCGTCTCGTCTCAATTCTAGAAGAATTATTTCAAGTCTCGTGTCGCCTCGATTTTTTCATAAACTTTTCTCTTCCGTCTTAAACTATTTCTCCTTACGTTTCTAAAAACGTATGTACAAAATTTATATCGTAATTTCTTTCTTAATTTCCCTTCAGAAGTGTTCATAATTCTGTGTCAAGAGAGCCCTTAAGAGAGTGTGACATAATAACATATAAAACAGATTTTTATTGGGATATATTGAGTAATAACTTCCGTATCTTTAACTTTTTTATGCTATCAATCATATAACATAGAACTGTGTTTATGTTCAATTTTATGCTGAAGTTATGTTGCTGATTCCTTTACCGCAGTATTTGAAACATGATATACTATTAACGTGTGCTACAAATTTGTAACTGGAATGACTTAGTATCTTAGAAACTTTTTTTTACTGGGGGGCAGAGCGTAGCTCATCTGAAATTTGTAACACCGTGTATTTAGACAGCTGAAGGATGAATTTAACTAATCTTCTTAGGATAAGATATGAAATAATCAATTTCTTTTGGATATTTTCGACATCATACCACAAGCTATCAGGACTGGAAATGGTTTTAACTATAAAAATTTACTAAATCGTAATGGCACAAAAACTTAACCATTATGACTATCCAACATCGTAAATAGATATAATACTCACAGGTAGTTCAGCTTTGATAATCTCCAATCGATGTCTTTTCACTATGCATCTTAATTCCAACTCCCCAGTCTACTCTCCGTCCTCAAGCAACACAACCCCTTTCCGAGATCCCGGTGCTTACTGGTTGTAGCGTAGAGCTTAGCTCAGGTCTAGTTATGAAATACCTTACTTTGTTATTTCCGTATAGGAAAACTTCCTATAATTGTGGTGTAATGCCTACATTATCTGTTTTTATTTCTCTAAACAGTTTGATAATCGCTTCCTTGTTTTACAATAAACAAAATAAATTTACAAAATACATGTGAGGATTTTGGGTACTTTACACTATATATTTAGGCCATCCTATACATGTTAATATTACATACTTCTTTTCAGTTAATGATTTTGCTTAGAAATCTCTTTAACTTCTATCTTTTTCAATTTTGTGATGGAACTATCAATGTAGTGCATGTTGTATTCTTAGGTGATATTTGTTATTCAATTATAACTACAAAATAACTTGGTCGTCCTACCTAACTAAACTAAAATATTTGCAGTTGCGAAAATTCCCATGTAATTTCGTCTCGGAGTGAATTTCTATTCAATGACTTTGTTTCAAAATTAAAAATGGTCACAGAAGCATTTAGTGTGTACTATTGTGTACATAGAACACATATTTTTCGGTTACATTTAGCACTATCAGACCTTACTAAATTAGGTATTGCCATTTTCAACTAAGAGAAGAAAATGGGTATAGATGTGCTGACCACACACCGCTTACTTTAAAACCACTAGACTGAACAGTTGGAATCATTACTGGCTGAAATGGGATTTTTTTTTCAGTTTGGTATTCATAACAAATGTAACACTAGTATAGTATGGAAATTTCATATTTCTTTTGTAAATGGTTAAAAATTTTATGGTAGAGCGTCAGCTTTCTAGATAGCTTAATTTTCCACCAAAAAACCCTCGTAAATTATCACTTTTTTAAAACAAAGATATTAAAGTCGTAATGTTTGTTTAAGTCGTAATATCCTTTGGCAAATAATGAGAATTTACAAACGGAGAAGATTAAGCATTCCAATCCATTTTACATTTTTCGCTTCACCCTATTCTTTTCCCTTTGATTAATAGACTTTCTACTCAGTCGATTTTTTCTTTCTCTCTCTATTGGGTCGTATTTCTTTCGATTCCCCCTTTTTTTTCAAACTTCCCATCCCCTTGCAATTATCCATGTTCCACAAAGTGACTCTTTTACCTTCATTCAATAAAGAACATTTTAGATATCTGATGGATTTTTCTTGCCGCCTTTAAATCCTGTCACATGATCTCTACGTCACATTGGAGGTCAATCGAGGAAAATTTGATTTCATGCAAATTTGGGGATCTCGGTTTAGCGTTCCCTAGTGAACCGAGGATTCGCTTGCAGATTGAGGGAAGAGGGATTAGTTAAACTAGAGCTATCGTCGTTATAAGTAATGCAGTATTAGTACGTTCGTTCTGTTATTAGAAATGAGGTCCTGATTCCACGGAAAAGGAACAATTAAAAGGGAAAGAGTATTTGAAAAATTATCTCAAGATACAAAACGACAGTGAACAGTTGTTTCTGCGCTAAATGATGTAAGATTTTATAAGAATATCTTTCAAACTAACTAAGCCTGACTCAGTGGTTGCAGATGTGGTAAAGTCAGTAACGTAACTAAGGGAGACAAACGGGGCTTGTGGCCCGGACGCTGGATTGGAGGGGCTGCAAAACTGGGCAAATATTTGTTTTTTACTATAAGGCAAGGAAAGGAGTTTTAGCAAACTAAAGATCATAAAAGAATACCTCAGAAACAGGACAATGACTTACCAACCTTAGGATCATATCCACAGAGCATAAGTTAGCATCAAAGCTATGTTTTGAGGACATTGTGAAAACTTTTGCAGCCAAAAGAGTCCATAAAGTTAAATTTTTGTTCCAGCTTTTTGGGTTTTCATTTAACTTACTTTAATTTAAGAGATTTGCAAAATGTCAGAGTATAATATTCTAGAAAGCAGGTTGACTGTTTATCATAATTAAATATTCTATTCTAGAGCAACAGACTGTTGATTCATTCTACGCATATGCACATCCCGATATAATTCTAAAAAAACATTGTGATTTGCAGTTATTATAATAAGACTATAAGAACATGCTTTCAGAATATTTAGCAATCAAATACTAATTAGTTTGGTGTTTTATCTTGTACTAAAAATTAAATTATGTGCTGCAATTTTGAAATTAAGCTTTACCACTTGAAGGAAAATGTATTAGGAGAATAACTGTGTGATAGCAATATCAGGTATAGACAGACAGGGAGCATTTTGTTTTGGTTGGTCAGAGGAAGACGCTAAGGGAGATCTTGCCCCAGGCAAGAACTAGCCTAATTGCATCGTTCGGTAAAGTCGAGGGATGTAAGGCATTGGGCTGATAATCGTGAGGCAAAATCCATTTGGGAATCAATCACTCTGAAGAGGATCATTTATATTTGCCCTTGATGTTTCTGTGTTTGTATACCGTCGAGTCCAATAGAAGTGTAATAGTATCCGTAAATTCTCCCACGTTGTTACGCAATCGCGGCGTTTTCTAGCTAGATACATTGAGTCAAATGAGCGTTTCTTTTTTATGCATATCGGTACGTATCTACACAACCGCTGCGATTTGCAAATCCAACCGCTGTTAGTTACGATCCATAACGGTTGGGCGGTTTTTATTTACATCTTGTCATATAGGACTTCCCACAGTTACAGCTACAACTTCAGTTGATTGTTGTTGTCTGAAGTTCACGAATCTAACCGTAAATTAAATATGGAACGTATTATTGATGGAATCCTGAGAAACGACTCAGCCGATTTTATTCATATTTCATAAACAGGGCCCGGATCTTGTTGACCTAAAATGTTCTACAAAATGACACTAAAATTCCTGTAAAATGACCCTATAATTCACAAAAAAAGACCTTAAACCTTGCGTTTTTTTAAACGATTATTTCGTTAAACATTGACTTTTTAAATGTATATATATTAGATTTTATATATATATATTATCTCACTCATATTGAATTAGTTTTGTTTTTGTTAGTTGCACACCATTGATTATTTATCTCCGCTGATCAGTCTTTTGTACGGCATTGTACGTACTGAAAGCCTCAATTCACTCCCGAGTTGAAACTAGGAAGCACTCTTTAACAATAAAAGTTCACAAGTCTAGACTACATGAGAATAATAGATAAAAACCCTGTTTAAAATCTGTGTACGCCTTCTAATCCATTTTTAGTTATTCACGTGATCACATCCTTTGTGGTCAACAACCCAAAACCATCTGCTTTGCCCACGTACCAACCACCACCTTTCGTCAACCAGCTTAGTTTTCATTAGCTTGTTAAGAATGCAGTTTCCCAACCAATAGTCAGGAAACTGGAAATGAGACCATTTAACTTCGTGTTTTTTACATTCATAAACAGTGTTCATTTTAAGATTTCCTTATGTAGAAGAAAAAGAATAAAAAGACCATAAGTTACTTGACTGAAAGTTACCTTAAAATATTAAAAAATGACCTGAAACTTCAAAACGGCAAAAAGTGACCAAAAGTTGACCCTTAAAAATATTTTTTTTTTAAACTTAGAGTTGATAAACAACTTTTTTATTTGAAGTTGCCTTGTCCTATACGTAACAGAAAAAAGTTGACTTGTCACCAAGATCCGGGCCCTGTTCATAAGTAAGCATTTCGATAACGATTC